>NC_140504.1:101126636-101726636 GCF_964339955.1 Pipistrellus hanaki | reverse complement strand
GACGAGGGTCGCCAGTGGCCACAAAAGCCCCACAAGCCTGAGCTCCAGACTGGAAGCCAGCAAGAGGTTCCCTTGTCCTCAGGGCAGGGCGTTCCGGGCGAATGGGGCAGAAAGCAGGCCGCCGGGGCCCGGCCAGCGAACCAGTAAGAACCTCCGGAGGGGCCGGGGAGGTGCCCCCGAAGCGCAAAGTGATTTTCTCGGACTTGACACAGCTCTCTCCCCGTTGTCAAAGGCTAACCCTAACCCTAAAACTAAGCCTATCCCTCAACCTAACCCCCACCAGTGGCTAACGCCCTGGGGCCCTGTGAAACCTGGACGAGGGTCTCAAGGGGCCACAAAAGCCTCACCTGCCTGAGCTTCAGACAGGATGCCAGCTTGAGGGACCCTTGTCCTCAGGGCAGGGCGTTCCCGGCGGATGGGGCAGAAAGCAGGCCCCCGGACCAGTAAGAACCTCCGGAGGGGCCGGGGAGGTGCCTCCAGAGTGGAAAGTGATTTTTCTCGGACTTGACACAGCTCTCTCCCGGTTGTCAAAGCCCATAGGCAGGGCTGTGGGCATCCCAGGACACTCTGCCGTGAGCTGCCCTTTGGTGGGAGCGATGGGGGCGGGGGAAGGGGGGGTTGAGGGAGGGCCGGCCCCGAAGCTCATGGAGACCCGTGGGCGTCCTGCAGGGAGGGCTGGCTGGTCTGCCCACGCTTGGGGACCTGGGAGGCACCCTGTGAGCAGAGGGCTATGTGCCTTTACATCTTAGTGGTGGGGGCTATTCCTCTGTGTTTGGGAGCAGGGCAGACTGGCTGGTGCTGCTCGCTCATTGGTCGAATGGACCAGGGTCGGGGTTTCCGGAACAAGGAGGCGGGCCCAGGCCCACAGCTGAGCCGGGTCAAGTCAAGGAGGGGGCGGGGCCCGGTGAGCAGCTGGAGGCGGTCACGGGATCAAGAGGGCGGGGCCAGGTGAACAGCCGGAAGTGGTGAGGTAAGCAGGAGAAAGGGTCGCGGGCAGGGACACGGGTGACCGGCAGGCCGGTCTGCCGGCGGCAGGGACCTAAAGAGGGGGCCCGGCGGCTTGGCCGGGCGCTTAGCTGACCGGCGGGAAGCGGTCAAGGGAAGAGTGGGTTGGGGCCGGTGTCAAAAGCTGGAGGTGGTCCAGTGGGGAAGGCCCTGGGGCCCGGAGAATGTGGACGAGGGTCGCCAGTGGCCACAAAAGCCCCACAAGCCTGAGCTCCATACTGGAAGCCAGCAAGAGGTTCCCTTGTCCTCAGGGCAGGGCGTTCCCGGCGAATGGGGCAGAAAGCAGGCCGCCGGGGCCCGGCCAGCGAACCAGTAAGAACCTCCGGAGGGGCCGGGGAGGTGCCCCGAAGCGCAAAGTGATTTTCTCGGACTTGACCCAGCTCTCTCCCCGTTGTCAAAGGCTAACCCTAACCCGAAAACTAAGCCTATCCCTCAACCTAACCCCCACCAGTGGCTAACGCCCTGGGGCCCTGTGAAACCTGGACGAGGGTCTCAAGGGGCCACAAAAGCCTCACCTGCCTGAGCTTCAGACAGGATGCCAGCTTGAGGGACCCTTGTCCTCAGGGCAGGGCGTTCCCGGCGGATGGGGCAGAAAGCAGGCCCCCGGACCAGTAAGAACCTCCGGAGGGGCCGGGGAGGTGCCTCCAGAGTGGAAAGTGATTTTTCTCGGACTTGACACAGCTCTCTCCCGGTTGTCAAAGCCCATAGGCAGGGCTGTGGGCATCCCAGGACACTCTGCCGTGAGCTGCCCTTTGGTGGGAGCGATGGGGGCGGGGGAAGGGGGGGTTGAGGGAGGGCCGGCCCCGAGGCTCATGGAGACCCGTGGGCGTCCTGCAGGGAGGGCTGGCTGGTCTGCCCACGCTTGGGGACCTGGGAGGCACCCTGTGAGCAGAGGGCTATGTGCCTTTACATCCCAGTGGTGGGGGCTATTCCTCTGTGTTTGGGAGCAGGGCAGACTGGCTGGTGCTGCTCGCTCATTGGTCGAATGGACCAGGGGCGGGGTTTCCGGAACAAGGAGGCGGGCCCAGGCCCACAGCTGAGCCGGGTCAAGTCAAGGAGGGGGCGGGGCCCGGTGAGCAGCTGGAGGCGGTCACGGGATCAAGAGGGCGGGGCCAGGTGAACAGCCGGAAGTGGTGAGCTAAGCAGGAGAAAGGGTCGCGGGCAGGGACACGGGTGACCGGCAGGCCGGTCTGCCGGCGGCAGGGACCTAAAGAGGGGGCCCGGCGGCTTGGCCGGGCGCTTAGCTGACCGGCGGGAAGCGGTCAAGGGAAGAGTGGGTTGGGGCCGGTGTCAAAAGCTGGAGGTGGTCCAGTGGGGAAGGCCCTGGGGCCCGGAGAATGTGGACGAGGGTCGCCAGTGGCCACAAAAGCCCCACAAGCCTGAGCTCCATACTGGAAGCCAGCAAGAGGTTCCCTTGTCCTCAGGGCAGGGCGTTCCCGGCGAATGGGGCAGAAAGCAGGCCGCCGGGGCCCGGCCAGCGAACCAGTAAGAACCTCCGGAGGGGCCGGGGAGGTGCCCCGAAGCGCAAAGTGATTTTCTCGGACTTGACCCAGCTCTCTCCCCGTTGTCAAAGGCTAACCCTAACCCGAAAACTAAGCCTATCCCTCAACCTAACCCCCACCAGTCGCTAACGCCCTGGGGCCCTGTGAAACCTGGACGAGGGTCTCAAGGGGCCACAAAAGCCTCACCTGCCTGAGCTTCAGACAGGATGCCAGCTTGAGGGACCCTTGTCCTCAGGGCAGGGCGTTCCCGGCGGATGGGGCAGAAAGCAGGCCCCCGGACCAGTAAGAACCTCCAGAGGGGCCGGGGAGGTGCCTCCAGAGTGGAAAGTGATTTTTCTCGGACTTGACACAGCTCTCTCCCGGTTGTCAAAGCCCATAGGCAGGGCTGTGGGCATCCCAGGACACTCTGCCGTGAGCTGCCCTTTGGTGGGAGCGATGGGGGCGGGGGAAGGGGGGGTTGAGGGAGGGCCGGCCCCGAGGCTCATGGAGACCCGTGGGCGTCCTGCAGGGAGGGCTGGCTGGTCTGCCCACGCTTGGGGACCTGGGAGGCACCCTGTGAGCAGAGGGCTATGTGCCTTTACATCCCAGTGGTGGGGGCTATTCCTCTGTGTTTGGGAGCAGGGCAGACTGGCTGGTGCTGCTCGCTCATTGGTCGAATGGACCAGGGGCGGGGTTTCCGGAACAAGGAGGCGGGCCCAGGCCCACAGCTGAGCCAGGTCAAGTCAAGGAGGGGGCGGGGCCCGGTGAGCAGCTGGAGGCGGTCACGGGATCAAGAGGGCGGGGCCAGGTGAACAGCCGGAAGTGGTGAGGTAAGCAGGAGAAAGGGTCGCGGGCAGGGACACGGGTGACCGGCAGGCCGGTCTGCCGGCGGCAGGGACCTAAAGAGGGGGCCCGGCGGCTTGGCCAGGCGCTTAGCTGACCGGCGGGAAGCGGTCAAGGGAAGAGTGGGTTGGGGCCGGTGTCAAAAGCTGGAGGTGGTTCAGTGGGGAAGGCCCTGGGGCCCGGAGAATGTGGACGAGGTTCGCCAGTGGCCACAAAAGCCCCACAAGCCTGAGCTCCAGACTGGAAGCCAGCAAGAGGTTCCCTTGTCCTCAGGGCAGGGCGTTCCCGGCGAATGGGGCAGAAAGCAGGCCGCCGGGGCCCGGCCAGCGAACCAGTAAGAACCTCCGGAGGGGCCGGGGAGGTGCCCCGAAGCGCAAAGTGATTTTCTCGGACTTGACCCAGCTCTCTCCCCGTTGTCAAAGGCTAACCCTAACCCGAAAACTAAGCCTATCCCTCAACCTAACCCCCACCAGTCGCTAACGCCCTGGGGCCCTGTGAAACCTGGACGAGGGTCTCAAGGGGCCACAAAAGCCTCACCTGCCTGAGCTTCAGACAGGATGCCAGCTTGAGGGACCCTTGTCCTCAGGGCAGGGCGTTCCCGGCGGATGGGGCAGAAAGCAGGCCCCCGGACCAGTAAGAACCTCCAGAGGGGCCGGGGAGGTGCCTCCAGAGTGGAAAGTGATTTTTCTCAGACTTGACACAGCTCTCTCCCGGTTGTCAAAGCCCATAGGCAGGGCTGTGGGCATCCCAGGACACTCTGCCGTGAGCTGCCCTTTGGTGGGAGCGATGGGGGCGGGGGAAGGGGGGGTTGAGGGAGGGCCGGCCCCGAGGCTCATGGAGACCCGTGGGCGTCCTGCAGGGAGGGCTGGCTGGTCTGCCCACGCTTGGGGACCTGGGAGGCACCCTGTGAGCAGAGGGCTATGTGCCTTTACATCCCAGTGGTGGGGGCTATTCCTCTGTGTTTGGGAGCAGGGCAGACTGGCTGGTGCTGCTCGCTCATTGGTCGAATGGACCAGGGTCGGGGTTTCCGGAACAAGGAGGCGGGCCCAGGCCCACAGCTGAGCCGGGTCAAGTCAAGGAGGGGGCGGGGCCCGGTGAGCAGCTGGAGGCGGTCACGGGATCAAGAGGGCGGGGCCAGGTGAACAGCCGGAAGTGGTGAGCTAAGCAGGAGAAAGGGTCGCGGGCAGGGACACGGGTGACCGGCAGGCCGGTCTGCCGGCGGCAGGGACCTAAAGAGGGGGCCCGGCGGCTTGGCCGGGCGCTTAGCTGACCGGCGGGAAGCGGTCAAGGGAAGAGTGGGTTGGGGCCGGTGTCAAAAGCTGGAGGTGGTCCAGTGGGGAAGGCCCTGGGGCCCGGAGAATGTGGACGAGGGTCGCCAGTGGCCACAAAAGCCCCACAAGCCTGAGCTCCATACTGGAAGCCAGCAAGAGGTTCCCTTGTCCTCAGGGCAGGGCGTTCCCGGCGAATGGGGCAGAAAGCAGGCCGCCGGGGCCCGGCCAGCGAACCAGTAAGAACCTCCGGAGGGGCCGGGGAGGTGCCCCGAAGCGCAAAGTGATTTTCTCGGACTTGACCCAGCTCTCTCCCCGTTGTCAAAGGCTAACCCTAACCCGAAAACTAAGCCTATCCCTCAACCTAACCCCCACCAGTCGCTAACGCCCTGGGGCCCTGTGAAACCTGGACGAGGGTCTCAAGGGGCCACAAAAGCCTCACCTGCCTGAGCTTCAGACAGGATGCCAGCTTGAGGGACCCTTGTCCTCAGGGCAGGGCGTTCCCGGCGGATGGGGCAGAAAGCAGGCCCCCGGACCAGTAAGAACCTCCAGAGGGGCCGGGGAGGTGCCTCCAGAGTGGAAAGTGATTTTTCGCGGACTTGACACAGCTCTCTCCCGGTTGTCAAAGCCCATAGGCAGGGCTGTGGGCATCCCAGGACACTCTGCCGTGAGCTGCCCTTTGGTGGGAGCGATGGGGGCGGGGGAAGGGGGGGTTGAGGGAGGGCCGGCCCCGAGGCTCATGGAGACCCGTGGGCGTCCTGCAGGGAGGGCTGGCTGGTCTGCCCACGCTTGGGGACCTGGGAGGCACCCTGTGAGCAGAGGGCTATGTGCCTTTACATCCCAGTGGTGGGGGCTATTCCTCTGTGTTTGGGAGCAGGGCAGACTGGCTGGTGCTGCTGGCTCATTGGTCGAATGGACCAGGGGCGGGGTTTCCGGAACAAGGAGGCGGGCCCAGGCCCATAGCTGAGCCAGGTCAAGTCAAGGAGGGGGCGGGGCCCGGTGAGCAGCTGGAGGCGGTCACGGGATCAAGAGGGCGGGGCCAGGTGAACAGCCGGAAGTGGTGAGGTAAGCAGGAGAAAGGGTCGCGGGCAGGGACACGGGTGACCGGCAGGCCGGTCTGCCGGCGGCAGGGACCTAAAGAGGGGGCCCGGCGGCTTGGCCGGGCGCTTAGCTGACCGGCGGGAAGCGGTCAAGGGAAGAGTGGGTTGGGGCCGGTGTCAAAAGCTGGAGGTGGTTCAGTGGGGAAGGCCCTGGGGCCCGGAGAATGTGGACGAGGTTCGCCAGTGGCCACAAAAGCCCCACAAGCCTGAGCTCCAGACTGGAAGCCAGCAAGAGGTTCCCTTGTCCTCAGGGCAGGGCGTTCCCGGCGAATGGGGCAGAAAGCAGGCCGCCGGGGCCCGGCCAGCGAACCAGTAAGAACCTCCGTTGGGGCCGGGGAGGTGCCCCGAAGCGCAAAGTGATTTTCTCGGACTTGACCCAGCTCTCTCCCCGTTGTCAAAGGCTAACCCTAACCCGAAAACTAAGCCTATCCCTCAACCTAACCCCCACCAGTCGCTAACGCCCTGGGGCCCTGTGAAACCTGGACGAGGGTCTCAAGGGGCCACAAAAGCCTCACCTGCCTGAGCTTCAGACAGGATGCCAGCTTGAGGGACCCTTGTCCTCAGGGCAGGGCGTTCCCGGCGGATGGGGCAGAAAGCAGGCCCCCGGACCAGTAAGAACCTCCAGAGGGGCCGGGGAGGTGCCTCCAGAGTGGAAAGTGATTTTTCTCAGACTTGACACAGCTCTCTCCCGGTTGTCAAAGCCCATAGGCAGGGCTGTGGGCATCCCAGGACACTCTGCCGTGAGCTGCCCTTTGGTGGGAGCGATGGGGGCGGGGGAAGGGGGGGTTGAGGGAGGGCCGGCCCCGAGGCTCATGGAGACCCGTGGGCGTCCTGCAGGGAGGGCTGGCTGGTCTGCCCACGCTTGGGGACCTGGGAGGCACCCTGTGAGCAGAGGGCTATGTGCCTTTACATCCCAGTGGTGGGGGCTATTCCTCTGTGTTTGGGAGCAGGGCAGACTGGCTGGTGCTGCTCGCTCATTGGTCGAATGGACCAGGGGCGGGGTTTCCGGAACAAGGAGGCGGGCCCAGGCCCACAGCTGAGCCGGGTCAAGTCAAGGAGGGGGCGGGGCCCGGTGAGCAGCTGGAGGCGGTCACGGGATCAAGAGGGCGGGGCCAGGTGAACAGCCGGAAGTGGTGAGGTAAGCAGGAGAAAGGGTCGCGGGCAGGGACACGGGTGACCGGCAGGCCGGTCTGCCGGCGGCAGGGACCTAAAGAGGGGGCCCGGCGGCTTGGCCGGGCGCTTAGCTGACCGGCGGGAAGCGGTCAAGGGAAGAGTGGGTTGGGGCCGGTGTCAAAAGCTGGAGGTGGTCCAGTGGGGAAGGCCCTGGGGCCCGGAGAATGTGGACGAGGGTCGCCAGTGGCCACAAAAGCCCCACAAGCCTGAGCTCCAGACTGGAAGCCAGCAAGAGGTTCCCTTGTCCTCAGGGCAGGGCGTTCCCGGCGAATGGGGCAGAAAGCAGGCCGCCGGGGCCCGGCCAGCGAACCAGTAAGAACCTCCGGAGGGGCCGGGGAGGTGCCCCGAAGCGCAAAGTGATTTTCTCGGACTTGACCCAGCTCTCTCCCCGTTGTCAAAGGCTAACCCTAATCCGAAAACTAAGCCTATCCCTCAACCTAACCCCCACCAGTCGCTAACGCCCTGGGGCCCTGTGAAACCTGGACGAGGGTCTCAAGGGGCCACAAAAGCCTCACCTGCCTGAGCTTCAGACAGGATGCCAGCTTGAGGGACCCTTGTCCTCAGGGCAGGGCGTTCCTGGCGGATGGGGCAGAAAGCAGGCCCCCGGACCAGTAAGAACCTGCGGAGGGGCCGGGGAGGTGCGTCCAGAGTGGAAAGTGATTTTTCTCGGACTTGACACAGCTCTCTCCCGGTTGTCAAAGCCCATAGGCAGGGCTGTGGGCATCCCAGGACACTCTGCCGTGAGCTGCCCTTTGGTGGGAGCGATGGGGGCGGGGGAAGGGGGGGTTGAGGGAGGGCCGGCCCCGAGGCTCATGGAGACCCGTGGGCGTCCTGAAGGGTGGGCTGGCTGGTCTGCCCACGCTTGGGGACCTCGGAGGCACCCTGTGAGCAGAGGGCTATGTGCCTTTACATCCCAGTGGTGGGGGCTATTCCTCTGTGTTTGGGAGCAGGGCAGACTGGCTGGTGCTGCTCGCTCATTGGTCGAATGGACCATGGGCGGGGTTTCCGGAACAAGGAGGCGGGCCCAGGCCCACAGCTGAGCCGGGTCAAGTCAAGGAGGGGGCGGGGCCCGGTGAGCAGCTGGAGGCGGTCACGGGATCAAGAGGGCGGGGCCAGGTGAACAGCCGGAAGTGGTGAGGTAAGCAGGAGAAAGGGTCGCGGGCAGGGACACGGGTGACCGGCAGGCCGGTCTGCCGGCGGCAGGGACCTAAAGAGGGGGCCCGGCGGCTTGGCCGGGCGCTTAGCTGACCGGCGGGAAGCGGTCAAGGGAAGAGTGGGTTGGGGCCGGTGTCAAAAGCTGGAGGTGGTCCAGTGGGGAAGGCCCTGGGGCCCGGAGAATGTGGACGAGGGTCGCCAGTGGCCACAAAAGCCCCACAAGCCTGAGCTCCAGACTGGAAGCCAGCAAGAGGTTCCCTTGTCCTCAGGGCAGGGCGTTCCGGGCGAATGGGGCAGAAAGCAGGCCGCCGGGGCCCGGCCAGCGAACCAGTAAGAACTTCCGGAGGGGCCGGGGAGGTGCCCCCGTAGCGCAAAGTGATTTTCTCGGACTTGACACAGCTCTCTCCCCGTTGTCAAAGGCTAACCCTAACCCTAAAACTAAGCCTATCCCTCAACCTAACCCCCACCAGTGGCTAACGCCCTGGGGCCCTGTGAAACCTGGACGAGGGTCTCAAGGGGCCACAAAAGCCTCACCTGCCTGAGCTTCAGACAGGATGCCAGCTTGAGGGACCCTTGTCCTCAGGGCAGGGCGTTCCCGGCGGATGGGGCAGAAAGCAGGCCCCCGGACCAGTAAGAACCTCCAGAGGGGCCGGGGAGGTGCCTCCAGAGTGGAAAGTGATTTTTCTCAGACTTGACACAGCTCTCTCCCGGTTGTCAAAGCCCATAGGCAGGGCTGTGGGCATCCCAGGACACTCTGCCGTGAGCTGCCCTTTGGTGGGAGCGATGGGGGCGGGGGAAGGGGGGGTTGAGGGAGGGCCGGCCCCGAGGCTCATGGAGACCCGTGGGCGTCCTGCAGGGAGGGCTGGCTGGTCTGCCCACGCTTGGGGACCTGGGAGGCACCCTGTGAGCAGAGGGCTATGTGCCTTTACATCCCAGTGGTGGGGGCTATTCCTCTGTGTTTGGGAGCAGGGCAGACTGGCTGGTGCTGCTCGCTCATTGGTCGAATGGACCAGGGGCGGGGTTTCCGGAACAAGGAGGCGGGCCCAGGCCCACAGCTGAGCCAGGTCAAGTCAAGGAGGGGGCGGGGCCCGGTGAGCAGCTGGAGGCGGTCACGGGATCAAGAGGGCGGGGCCAGGTGAACAGCCGGAAGTGGTGAGGTAAGCAGGAGAAAGGGTCGCGGGCAGGGACACGGGTGACCGGCAGGCCGGTCTGCCGGCGGCAGGGACCTAAAGAGGGGGCCCGGCGGCTTGGCCGGGCGCTTAGCTGACCGGCGGGAAGCGGTCAAGGGAAGAGTGGGTTGGGGCCGGTGTCAAAAGCTGGAGGTGGTTCAGTGGGGAAGGCCCTGGGGCCCGGAGAATGTGGACGAGGTTCGCCAGTGGCCACAAAAGCCCCACAAGCCTGAGCTCCAGACTGGAAGCCAGCAAGAGGTTCCCTTGTCCTCAGGGCAGGGCGTTCCCGGCGAATGGGGCAGAAAGCAGGCCGCCGGGGCCCGGCCAGCAAACCAGTAAGAACCTCCGGAGGGGCCGGGGAGGTGCCCCGAAGCGCAAAGTGATTTTCTCGGACTTGACCCAGCTCTCTCCCCGTTGTCAAAGGCTAACCCTAACCCGAAAACTAAGCCTATCCCTCAACCTAACCCCCACCAGTGGCTAACGCCCTGGGGCCCTGTGAAACCTGGACGAGGGTCTCAAGGGGCCACAAAAGCCTCACCTGCCTGAGCTTCAGACAGGATGCCAGCTTGAGGGACCCTTGTCCTCAGGGCAGGGCGTTCCTGGCGGATGGGGCAGAAAGCAGGCCCCCGGACCAGTAAGAACCTCCGGAGGGGCCGGGGAGGTGCGTCCAGAGTGGAAAGTGATTTTTCTCGGACTTGACACAGCTCTCTCCCGGTTGTCAAAGCCCATAGGCAGGGCTGTGGGCATCCCAGGACACTCTGCCGTGAGCTGCCCTTTGGTGGGAGCGATGGGGGCGGGGGAAGGGGGGGTTGAGGGAGGGCCGGCCCCGAGGCTCATGGAGACCCGTGGGCGTCCTGAAGGGTGGGCTGGCTGGTCTGCCCACGCTTGGGGACCTCGGAGGCACCCTGTGAGCAGAGGGCTATGTGCCTTTACATCCCAGTGGTGGGGGCTATTCCTCTGTGTTTGGGAGCAGGGCAGACTGGCTGGTGCTGCTCGCTCATTGGTCGAATGGACCAGGGGCGGGGTTTCCGGAACAAGGAGGCGGGCCCAGGCCCACAGCTGAGCCGGGTCAAGTCAAGGAGGGGGCGGGGCCCGGTGAGCAGCTGGAGGCGGTCACGGGATCAAGAGGGCGGGGCCAGGTGAACAGCCGGAAGTGGTGAGGTAAGCAGGAGAAAGGGTCGCGGGCAGGGACACGGGTGACCGGCAGGCCGGTCTGCCGGCGGCAGGGACCTAAAGAGGGGGCCCGGCGGCTTGGCCGGGCGCTTAGCTGACCGGCGGGAAGCGGTCAAGGGAAGAGTGGGTTGGGACCGGTGTCAAAAGCTGGAGGTGGTCCAGTGGGGAAGGCCCTGGGGCCCGGAGAATGTGGACGAGGGTCGCCAGTGGCCACAAAAGCCCCACAAGCCTGAGCTCCAGACTGGAAGCCAGCAAGAGGTTCCCTTGTCCTCAGGGCAGGGCGTTCCCGGCGAATGGGGCAGAAAGCAGGCCGCCGGGGCCCGGCCAGCGAACCAGTAAGAACCTCCGGAGGGGCCGGGGAGGTGCCCCGAAGCGCAAAGTGATTTTCTCGGACTTGACCCAGCTCTCTCCCCGTTGTCAAAGGCTAACCCTAACCCTAAAACTAAGCCTATCCCTCAACCTAACCCCCACCAGTGGCTAACGCCCTGGGGCCCTGTGAAACCTGGACGAGGGTCTCAAGGGGCCACAAAAGCCTCACCTGCCTGAGCTTCAGACAGGATGCCAGCTTGAGGGACCCTTGTCCTCAGGGCAGGGCGTTCCTGGCGGATGGGGCAGAAAGCAGGCCCCCGGACCAGTAAGAACCTCCGGAGGGGCCGGGGAGGTGCGTCCAGAGTGGAAAGTGATTTTTCTCGGACTTGACACAGCTCTCTCCCGGTTGTCAAAGCCCATAGGCAGGGCTGTGGGCATCCCAGGACACTCTGCCGTGAGCTGCCCTTTGGTGGGAGCGATGGGGGCGGGGGAAGGGGGGGTTGAGGGAGGGCCGGCCCCGAGGCTCATGGAGACCCGTGGGCGTCCTGAAGGGTGGGCTGCCTGGTCTCCCACGCTTGGGGACCTCGGAGGCACCCTGTGAGCAGAGGGCTATGTGCCTTTATATCCCAGTGGTGGGGGCTATTCCTCTGTGTTTGGGAGCAGGGCAGACTGGCTGGTGCTGCTCGCTCATTGGTCGAATGGACCAGGGGCGGGGTTTCCGGAACAAGGAGGCGGGCCCAGGCCCACAGCTGAGCCGGGTCAAGTCAAGGAGGGGGCGGGGCCCGGTGAGCAGCTGGAGGCGGTCACGGGATCAAGAGGGCGGGGCCAGGTGAACAGCCGGAAGTGGTGAGGTAAGCAGGAGAAAGGGTCGCGGGCAGGGACACGGGTGACCGGCAGGCCGGTCTGCCGGCGGCAGGGACCTAAAGAGGGGGCCCGGCGGCTTGGCCGGGCGCTTAGCTGACCGGCGGGAAGCGGTCAAGGGAAGAGTGGGTTGGGGCCGGTGTCAAAAGCTGGAGGTGGTCCAGTGGGGAAGGCCCTGGGGCCCGGAGAATGTGGACGAGGGTCGCCAGTGGCCACAAAAGCCCCACAAGCCTGAGCTCCAGACTGGAAGCCAGCAAGAGGTTCCCTTGTCCTCAGGGCAGGGCGTTCCGGGCGAATGGGGCAGAAAGCAGGCCGCCGGGGCCCGGCCAGCGAACCAGTAAGAACCTCCGGAGGGGCCGGGGAGGTGCCCCCGTAGCGCAAAGTGATTTTCTCGGACTTGACACAGCTCTCTCCCCGTTGTCAAAGGCTAACCCTAACCCTAAAACTAAGCCTATCCCTCAACCTAACCCCCACCAGTGGCTAACGCCCTGGGGCCCTGTGAAACCTGGACGAGGGTCTCAAGGGGCCACAAAAGCCTCACCTGCCTGAGCTTCAGACAGGATGCCAGCTTGAGGGACCCTTGTCCTCAGGGCAGGGCGTTCCCGGCGGATGGGGCAGAAAGCAGGCCCCCGGACCAGTAAGAACCTCCAGAGGGGCCGGGGAGGTGCCTCCAGAGTGGAAAGTGATTTTTCTCAGACTTGACACAGCTCTCTCCCGGTTGTCAAAGCCCATAGGCAGGGCTGTGGGCATCCCAGGACACTCTGCCGTGAGCTGCCCTTTGGTGGGAGCGATGGGGGCGGGGGAAGGGGGGGTTGAGGGAGGGCCGGCCCCGAGGCTCATGGAGACCCGTGGGCGTCCTGCAGGGAGGGCTGGCTGGTCTGCCCACGCTTGGGGACCTGGGAGGCACCCTGTGAGCAGAGGGCTATGTGCCTTTACATCCCAGTGGTGGGGGCTATTCCTCTGTGTTTGGGAGCAGGGCAGACTGGCTGGTGCTGCTCGCTCATTGGTCGAATGGACCAGGGGCGGGGTTTCCGGAACAAGGAGGCGGGCCCAGGCCCACAGCTGAGCCGGGTCAAGTCAAGGAGGGGGCGGGGCCCGGTGAGCAGCTGGAGGCGGTCACGGGATCAAGAGGGCGGGGCCAGGTGAACAGCCGGAAGTGGTGAGGTAAGCAGGAGAAAGGGTCGCGGGCAGGGACACGGGTGACCGGCAGGCCGGTCTGCCGGCGGCAGGGACCTAAAGAGGGGGCCCGCCGGCTTGGCCGGGCGCTTAGCTGACCAGCGGGAAGCGGTCAAGGGAAGAGTGGGTTGGGGCCGGTGTCAAAAGCTGGAGGTGGTTCAGTGGGGAAGGCCCTGGGGCCCGGAGAATGTGGACGAGGTTCGCCAGTGGCCACAAAAGCCCCACAAGCCTGAGCTCCAGACTGGAAGCCAGCAAGAGGTTCCCTTGTCCTCAGGGCAGGGCGTTCCCGGCGAATGGGGCAGAAAGCAGGCCGCCGGGGCCCGGCCAGCAAACCAGTAAGAACCTCCGGAGGGGCCGGGGAGGTGCCCCGAAGCGCAAAGTGATTTTCTCGGACTTGACCCAGCTCTCTCCCCGTTGTCAAAGGCTAACCCTAACCCGAAAACTAAGCCTATCCCTCAACCTAACCCCCACCAGTGGCTAACGCCCTGGGGCCCTGTGAAACCTGGACGAGGGTCTCAAGGGGCCACAAAAGCCTCACCTGCCTGAGCTTCAGACAGGATGCCAGCTTGAGGGACCCTTGTCCTCAGGGCAGGGCGTTCCTGGCGGATGGGGCAGAAAGCAGGCCCCCGGACCAGTAAGAACCTCCGGAGGGGCCGGGGAGGTGCGTCCAGAGTGGAAAGTGATTTTTCTCGGACTTGACACAGCTCTCTCCCGGTTGTCAAAGCCCATAGGCAGGGCTGTGGGCATCCCAGGACACTCTGCCGTGAGCTGCCCTTTGGTGGGAGCGATGGGGGCGGGGGAAGGGGGGGTTGAGGGAGGGCCGGCCCCGAGGCTCATGGAGACCCGTGGGCGTCCTGAAGGGTGGGCTGGCTGGTCTGCCCACGCTTGGGGACCTCGGAGGCACCCTGTGAGCAGAGGGCTATGTGCCTTTACATCCCAGTGGTGGGGGCTATTCCTCTGTGTTTGGGAGCAGGGCAGACTGGCTGGTGCTGCTCGCTCATTGGTCGAATGGACCAGGGGCGGGGTTTCCGGAACAAGGAGGCGGGCCCAGGCCCACAGCTGAGCCAGGTCAAGTCAAGGAGGGGGCGGGGCCCGGTGAGCAGCTGGAGGCGGTCACGGGATCAAGAGGGCGGGGCCAGGTGAACAGCCAAAAGTGGTGAGGTAAGCAGGAGAAAGGGTCGCGGGCAGGGACACGGGTGACCGGCAGGCCGGTCTGCCGGCGGCAGGACCTAAAGAGGGGGCCCGGCGGCTTGGCCGGGCGCTTAGCTGACCGGCGGGAAGCGGTCAAGGGAAGAGTGGGTTGGGACCGGTGTCAAAAGCTGGAGGTGGTCCAGTGGGGAAGGCCCTGGGGCCCGGAGAATGTGGACGAGGGTCGCCAGTGGCCACAAAAGCCCCACAAGCCTGAGCTCCAGACTGGAAGCCAGCAAGAGGTTCCCTTGTCCTCAGGGCAGGGCGTTCCCGGCGAATGGGGCAGAAAGCAGGCCGCCGGGGCCCGGCCAGCGAACCAGTAAGAACCTCCGGAGGGGCCGGGGAGGTGCCCCGAAGCGCAAAGTGATTTTCTCGGACTTGACCCAGCTCTCTCCCCGTTGTCAAAGGCTAACCCTAACCCTAAAACTAAGCCTATCCCTCAACCTAACCCCCACCAGTGGCTAACGCCCTGGGGCCCTGTGAAACCTGGACGAGGGTCTCAAGGGGCCACAAAAGCCTCACCTGCCTGAGCTTCAGACAGGATGCCAGCTTGAGGGACCCTTGTCCTCAGGGCAGGGCGTTCCCGGCGGAGGGGGCAGAAAGCAGGCCCCCGGACCCTTAAGAACCTCCGGAGGGGCCGGGGAGGTGCCTCCAGAGTGGAAAGTGATTTTTCTCGGACTTGACACAGCTCTCTCCCGGTTGTCAAAGCCCATAGGCAGGGCTGTGGGCATCCCAGGACACTCTGCCGTGAGCTGCCCTTTGGTGGGAGCGATGGGGGCGGGGGAAGGGGGGGTTGAGGGAGGGCCGGCCCCGAGGCTCATGGAGACCCGTGGGCGTCCTGAAGGGAGGGCTGGCTGGTCTGCCCACGCTTGGGGACCTGGGAGGCACCCTGTGAGCAGAGGGCTATGTGCCTTTACATCCCAGTGGTGGGGGCTATTCCTCTGTGTTTGGGAGCAGGGCAGACTGGCTGGTGCTGCTCGCTCATTGGTCGAATGGACCAGGGGCGGGGTTTCCGGAACAAGGAGGCGGGCCCAGGCCCACAGCTGAGCCGGGTCAAGTCAAGGAGGGGGCGGGGCCCGGTGAGCAGCTGGAGGCGGTCACGGGATCAAGAGGGCGGGGCCAGGTGAACAGCCGGAAGTAGTGAGGTAAGCAGGAGAAAGGGTCGCGGGCAGGGACACGGGTGACCGGCAGGCCGGTCTGCCGGCGGCAGGGACCTAAAGAGGGGGCCCGGCGGCTTGGCCGGGCGCTTAGCTGACCGGCGGGAAGCGGTCAAGGGAAGAGTGGGTTGGGGCCGGTGTCAAAAGCTGGAGGTGGCTCAGTGGGGAAGGCCCTGGGGCCCGGAGAATGTGGACGAGGTTCGCCAGTGTCCACAAAAGCCCCACAAGCCTGAGCTCCAGACTGGAAGCCAGCAAGAGGTTCCCTTGTCCTCAGGGCAGGGCGTTCCCGGCGAATGGGGCAGAAAGCAGGCCGCCGGGGCCGGGCCAGCAAACCAGTAAGAACCTCCGGAGGGGCCGGGGAGGTGCCCCGAAGCGCAAAGTGATTTTCTCGGACTTGACCCAGCCCTCTCCCCGTTGTCAAAGGCTAACCCTAACCCGAAAACTAAGCCTATCCCTCAACCTAACCCCCACCAGTGGCTAACGCCCTGGGGCCCTGTGAAACCTGGACGAGGGTCTCAAGGGGCCACAAAAGCCTCACCTGCCTGAGCTTCAGACAGGATGCCAGCTTGAGGGACCCTTGTCCTCAGGGCAGGGCGTTCCTGGCGGATGGGGCAGAAAGCAGGCCCCCGGACTAGTAAGAACCTCCGGAGGGGCCGGGGAGGTGCGTCCAGAGTGGAAAGTGATTTTTCTCGGACTTGACACAGCTCTCTCCCGGTTGTCAAAGCCCATAGGCAGGGCTGTGGGCATCCCAGGACACTCTGCCGTGAGCTGCCCTTTGGTGGGAGCGATGGGGGCGGGGGAAGGGGGGGTTGAGGGAGGGCCGGCCCCGAGGCTCATGGAGACCCGTGGGCGTCCTGAAGGGTGGGCTGGCTGGTCTGCCCACGCTTGGGGACCTCGGAGGCACCCTGTGAGCAGAGGGCTATGTGCCTTTACATCCCAGTGGTGGGGGCTATTCCTCTGTGTTTGGGAGCAGGGCAGACTGGCTGGTGCTGCTCGCTCATTGGTCGAATGGACCAGGGGCGGGGTTTCCGGAACAAGGAGGCGGGCCCAGGCCCACAGCTGAGCCGGGTCAAGTCAAGGAGGGGGCGGGGCCCGGTGAGCAGCTGGAGGCGGTCACGGGATCAAGAGGGCGGGGCCAGGTGAACAGCCGGAAGTGGTGAGGTAAGCAGGAGAAAGGGTCGCGGGCAGGGACACGGGTGACCGGCAGGCCGGTCTGCCGGCGGCAGGGACCTAAAGAGGGGGCCCGGCGGCTTGGCCGGGCGCTTAGCTGACCGGCGGGAAGCGGTCAATTGAAGAGTGGGTTGGGGCCAGTGTCAAAAGCTGGAGGTGGTCCAGTGGGGAAGGCCCTGGGGCCCGGAGAATGTGGACGAGGGTCGCCAGTGGCCACAAAAGCCCCACAAGCCTGAGCTCCAGACTGGAAGCCAGCAAGAGGTTCCCTTGTCCTCAGGGCAGGGAGTTCCGGGCGAATTGGGCAGAAAGCAGGCCGACGGGGCCCGGCCAGTGAACCAGTAAGAACCTCCGGAGGGGCCGGGGAGGTGCCCCCGAAGCGCAAAGTGATTTTCTCGGACTTGACACAGCTCTCTCCCCGTTGTCAAAGGCTAACCCTAACCCTAAAACTAAGCCTATCCCTCAACCTAACCCCCACCAGTGGCTAACGCCCTGGGGCCCTGTGAAACCTGGACGAGGGTCTCAAGGGGCCACAAAAGCCTCACCTGCCTGAGCTTCAGACAGGATGCCAGCTTGAGGGACCCTTGTCCTCAGGGCAGGGCGTTTCCGGCGGATGGGGCAGAAAGCAGGCCCCCGGACCAGTAAGAACCTCCAGAGGGGCCGGGGAGGTGCCTCCAGAGTGGAAAGTGATTTTTCTCAGACTTGACACAGCTCTCTCCCGGTTGTCAAAGCCCATAGGCAGGGCTGTGGGCATCCCAGGACACTCTGCCGAGAGCTGCCCTTTGGTGGGAGCGATGGGGGCGGGGGAAGGGGGGGTTGAGGGAGGGCCGGCCCCGAGGCTCATGGAGACCCGTGGGCGTCCTGAAGGGAGGGCTGGCTGGTCTGCCCACGCTTGGGGACCTCGGAGGCACCCTGTGAGCAGAGGGCTATGTGCCTTTACATCCCAGTGGTGGGGGCTATTCCTCTGTGTTTGGGAGCAGGGCAGACTGGCTGGTGCTGCTCGCTCATTGGTCGAATGGACCAGGGGCGGGGTTTCCGGAACAAGGAGGCGGGCCCAGGCCCACAGCTGAGCCGGGTCAAGTCAAGGAGGGGGCGGGGCCCGGTGAGCAGCTGGAGGCGGTCACGGGATCAAGAGGGCGGGGCCAGGTGAACAGCCAGAAGTGGTGAGGTAAGCAGGAGAAAGGGTCGCGGGCAGGGACACGGGTGACCGGCAGGCCGGTCTGCCGGCGGCAGGGACCTAAAGAGGGGGCCCGGCGGCTTGGCCGGGCGCTTAGCTGACCGGCGGGAAGCGGTCAAGGGAAGAGTGGGTTGGGGCCGGTGTCAAAAGCTGGAGGTGGTCCAGTGGGGAAGGCCCTGGGGGCCGGAGAATGTGGACGAGGGTCGCCAGTGGCCACAAAAGCCCCACAAGCCTGAGCTCCAGACTGGAAGCCAGCAAGAGGTTCCCTTGTCCTCAGGGCAGGGCGTTCCCGGCGAATGGGGCAGAAAGCAGGCCGCCGGGGCCCGGCCAGCGAACCAGTAAGAACCTCCGGAGGGGCCGGGGAGGTGCCCCGAAGCGCAAAGTGATTTTCTCGGACTTGACCCAGCTCTCTCCCCGTTGTCAAAGGCTAACCCTAACCCGAAAACTAAGCCTATCCCTCAACCTAACCCCCACCAGTGGCTAACGCCCTGGGGCCCTGTGAAACCTGGACGAGGGTCTCAAGGGGCCACAAAAGCCTCACCTGCCTGAGCTTCAGACAGGATGCCAGCTTGAGGGACCCTTGTCCTCAGGGCAGGGCGTTCCTGGCGGATGGGGCAGAAAGCAGGCCCCCGGACCAGTAAGAACCTGCGGAGGGGCCGGGGAGGTGCGTCCAGAGTGGAAAGTGATTTTTCTCGGACTTGACACAGCTCTCTCCCGGTTGTCAAAGCCCATAGGCAGGGCTGTGGGCATCCCAGGACACTCTGCCGTGAGCTGCCCTTTGGTGGGAGCGATGGGGGCGGGGGAAGGGGGGGTTGAGGGAGGGCCGGCCCCGAGGCTCATGGAGACCCGTGGGCGTCCTGAAGGGTGGGCTGGCTGGTCTGCCCACGCTTGGGGACCTCGGAGGCACCCTGTGAGCAGAGGGCTATGTGCCTTTACATCCCAGTGGTGGGGGCTATTCCTCTGTGTTTGGGAGCAGGGCAGACTGGCTGGTGCTGCTCGCTCATTGGTCGAATGGACCATGGGCGGGGTTTCCGGAACAAGGAGGCGGGCCCAGGCCCACAGCTGAGCCGGGTCAAGTCAAGGAGGGGGCGGGGCCCGGTGAGCAGCTGGAGGCGGTCACGGGATCAAGAGGGCGGGGCCAGGTGAACAGCCGGAAGTGGTGAGGTAAGCAGGAGAAAGGGTCGCGGGCAGGGACACGGGTGACCGGCAGGCCGGTCTGCCGGCGGCAGGGACCTAAAGAGGGGGCCCGGCGGCTTGGCCGGGCGCTTAGCTGACCGGCGGGAAGCGGTCAAGGGAAGAGTGGGTTGGGGCCGGTGTCAAAAGCTGGAGGTGGTCCAGTGGGGAAGGCCCTGGGGCCCGGAGAATGTGGACGAGGGTCGCCAGTGGCCACAAAAGCCCCACAAGCCTGAGCTCCAGACTGGAAGCCAGCAAGAGGTTCCCTTGTCCTCAGGGCAGGGCGTTCCGGGCGAATGGGGCAGAAAGCAGGCCGCCGGGGCCCGGCCAGCGAACCAGTAAGAACCTCCGGAGGGGCCGGGGAGGTGCCCCCGAAGCGCAAAGTGATTTTCTCGGACTTGACACAGCTCTCTCCCCGTTGTCAAAGGCTAACCCTAACCCTAAAACTAAGCCTATCCCTCAACCTAACCCCCACCAGTGGCTAACGCCCTGGGGCCCTGTGAAACCTGGACGAGGGTCTCAAGGGGCCACAAAAGCCTCACCTGCCTGAGCTTCAGACAGGATGCCAGCTTGAGGGACCCTTGTCCTCAGGGCAGGGCGTTCCTGGCGGATGGGGCAGAAAGCAGGCCCCCGGACCAGTAAGAACCTCCGGAGGGGCCGGGGAGGTGCGTCCAGAGTGGAAAGTGATTTTTCTCGGACTTGACACAGCTCTCTCCCGGTTGTCAAAGCCCATAGGCAGGGCTGTGGGCATCCCAGGACACTCTGCCGTGAGCTGCCCTTTGGTGGGAGCGATGGGGGCGGGGGAAGGGGGGGTTGAGGGAGGGCCGGCCCCGAGGCTCATGGAGACCCGTGGGCGTCCTGCAGGGAGGGCTGGCTGGTCTGCCCACGCTTGGGGACCTGGGAGGCACCCTGTGAGCAGAGGGCTATGTGCCTTTACATCCCAGTGGTGGGGGCTATTCCTCTGTGTTTGGGAGCAGGGCAGACTGGCTGGTGCTGCTCGCTCATTGGTCGAATGGACCAGGGGCGGGGTTTCCGGAACAAGGAGGCGGGCCCAGGCCCACAGCTGAGCCGGGTCAAGTCAAGGAGGGGGCGGGGCCCGGTGAGCAGCTGGAGGCGGTCACGGGATCAAGAGGGCGGGGCCAGGTGAACAGCCGGAAGTGGTGAGGTAAGCAGGAGAAAGGGTCGCGGGCAGGGACACGGGTGACCGGCAGGCCGGTCTGCCGGCGGCAGGGACCTAAAGAGGGGGCCCGCCGGCTTGGCCGGGCGCTTAGCTGACCAGCGGGAAGCGGTCAAGGGAAGAGTGGGTTGGGGCCGGTGTCAAAAGCTGGAGGTGGTTCAGTGGGGAAGGCCCTGGGGCCCGGAGAATGTGGACGAGGTTCGCCAGTGGCCACAAAAGCCCCACAAGCCTGAGCTCCAGACTGGAAGCCAGCAAGAGGTTCCCTTGTCCTCAGGGCAGGGCGTTCCCGGCGAATGGGGCAGAAAGCAGGCCGCCGGGGCCCGGCCAGCAAACCAGTAAGAACCTCCGGAGGGGCCGGGGAGGTGCCCCGAAGCGCAAAGTGATTTTCTCGGACTTGACCCAGCTCTCTCCCCGTTGTCAAAGGCTAACCCTAACCCGAAAACTAAGCCTATCCCTCAACCTAACCCCCACCAGTGGCTAACGCCCTGGGGCCCTGTGAAACCTGGACGAGGGTCTCAAGGGGCCACAAAAGCCTCACCTGCCTGAGCTTCAGACAGGATGCCAGCTTGAGGGACCCTTGTCCTCAGGGCAGGGCGTTCCTGGCGGATGGGGCAGAAAGCAGGCCCCCGGACCAGTAAGAACCTCCGGAGGGGCCGGGGAGGTGCGTCCAGAGTGGAAAGTGATTTTTCTCGGACTTGACACAGCTCTCTCCCGGTTGTCAAAGCCCATAGGCAGGGCTGTGGGCATCCCAGGACACTCTGCCGTGAGCTGCCCTTTGGTGGGAGCGATGGGGGCGGGGGAAGGGGGGGTTGAGGGAGGGCCGGCCCCGAGGCTCATGGAGACCCGTGGGCGTCCTGAAGGGTGGGCTGGCTGGTCTGCCCACGCTTGGGGACCTCGGAGGCACCCTGTGAGCAGAGGGCTATGTGCCTTTACATCCCAGTGGTGGGGGCTATTCCTCTGTGTTTGGGAGCAGGGCAGACTGGCTGGTGCTGCTCGCTCATTGGTCGAATGGACCAGGGGCGGGGTTTCCGGAACAAGGAGGCGGGCCCAGGCCCACAGCTGAGCCAGGTCAAGTCAAGGAGGGGGCGGGGCCCGGTGAGCAGCTGGAGGCGGTCACGGGATCAAGAGGGCGGGGCCAGGTGAACAGCCAAAAGTGGTGAGGTAAGCAGGAGAAAGGGTCGCGGGCAGGGACACGGGTGACCGGCAGGCCGGTCTGCCGGCGGCAGGACCTAAAGAGGGGGCCCGGCGGCTTGGCCGGGCGCTTAGCTGACCGGCGGGAAGCGGTCAAGGGAAGAGTGGGTTGGGACCGGTGTCAAAAGCTGGAGGTGGTCCAGTGGGGAAGGCCCTGGGGCCCGGAGAATGTGGACGAGGGTCGCCAGTGGCCACAAAAGCCCCACAAGCCTGAGCTCCAGACTGGAAGCCAGCAAGAGGTTCCCTTGTCCTCAGGGCAGGGCGTTCCCGGCGAATGGGGCAGAAAGCAGGCCGCCGGGGCCCGGCCAGCGAACCAGTAAGAACCTCCGGAGGGGCCGGGGAGGTGCCCCGAAGCGCAAAGTGATTTTCTCGGACTTGACCCAGCTCTCTCCCCGTTGTCAAAGGCTAACCCTAACCCTAAAACTAAGCCTATCCCTCAACCTAACCCCCACCAGTGGCTAACGCCCTGGGGCCCTGTGAAACCTGGACGAGGGTCTCAAGGGGCCACAAAAGCCTCACCTGCCTGAGCTTCAGACAGGATGCCAGCTTGAGGGACCCTTGTCCTCAGGGCAGGGCGTTCCCGGCGGAGGGGGCAGAAAGCAGGCCCCCGGACCCTTAAGAACCTCCGGAGGGGCCGGGGAGGTGCCTCCAGAGTGGAAAGTGATTTTTCTCGGACTTGACACAGCTCTCTCCCGGTTGTCAAAGCCCATAGGCAGGGCTGTGGGCATCCCAGGACACTCTGCCGTGAGCTGCCCTTTGGTGGGAGCGATGGGGGCGGGGGAAGGGGGGGTTGAGGGAGGGCCGGCCCCGAGGCTCATGGAGACCCGTGGGCGTCCTGAAGGGAGGGCTGGCTGGTCTGCCCACGCTTGGGGACCTGGGAGGCACCCTGTGAGCAGAGGGCTATGTGCCTTTACATCCCAGTGGTGGGGGCTATTCCTCTGTGTTTGGGAGCAGGGCAGACTGGCTGGTGCTGCTCGCTCATTGGTCGAATGGACCAGGGGCGGGGTTTCCGGAACAAGGAGGCGGGCCCAGGCCCACAGCTGAGCCGGGTCAAGTCAAGGAGGGGGCGGGGCCCGGTGAGCAGCTGGAGGCGGTCACGGGATCAAGAGGGCGGGGCCAGGTGAACAGCCGGAAGTAGTGAGGTAAGCAGGAGAAAGGGTCGCGGGCAGGGACACGGGTGACCGGCAGGCCGGTCTGCCGGCGGCAGGGACCTAAAGAGGGGGCCCGGCGGCTTGGCCGGGCGCTTAGCTGACCGGCGGGAAGCGGTCAAGGGAAGAGTGGGTTGGGGCCGGTGTCAAAAGCTGGAGGTGGCTCAGTGGGGAAGGCCCTGGGGCCCGGAGAATGTGGACGAGGTTCGCCAGTGTCCACAAAAGCCCCACAAGCCTGAGCTCCAGACTGGAAGCCAGCAAGAGGTTCCCTTGTCCTCAGGGCAGGGCGTTCCCGGCGAATGGGGCAGAAAGCAGGCCGCCGGGGCCGGGCCAGCAAACCAGTAAGAACCTCCGGAGGGGCCGGGGAGGTGCCCCGAAGCGCAAAGTGATTTTCTCGGACTTGACCCAGCCCTCTCCCCGTTGTCAAAGGCTAACCCTAACCCGAAAACTAAGCCTATCCCTCAACCTAACCCCCACCAGTGGCTAACGCCCTGGGGCCCTGTGAAACCTGGACGAGGGTCTCAAGGGGCCACAAAAGCCTCACCTGCCTGAGCTTCAGACAGGATGCCAGCTTGAGGGACCCTTGTCCTCAGGGCAGGGCGTTCCTGGCGGATGGGGCAGAAAGCAGGCCCCCGGACCAGTAAGAACCTCCGGAGGGGCCGGGGAGGTGCGTCCAGAGTGGAAAGTGATTTTTCTCGGACTTGACACAGCTCTCTCCCGGTTGTCAAAGCCCATAGGCAGGGCTGTGGGCATCCCAGGACACTCTGCCGTGAGCTGCCCTTTGGTGGGAGCGATGGGGGCGGGGGAAGGGGGGGTTGAGGGAGGGCCGGCCCCGAGGCTCATGGAGACCCGTGGGCGTCCTGAAGGGTGGGCTGGCTGGTCTGCCCACGCTTGGGGACCTCGGAGGCACCCTGTGAGCAGAGGGCTATGTGCCTTTACATCCCAGTGGTGGGGGCTATTCCTCTGTGTTTGGGAGCAGGGCAGACTGGCTGGTGCTGCTCGCTCATTGGTCGAATGGACCAGGGGCGGGGTTTCCGGAACAAGGAGGCGGGCCCAGGCCCACAGCTGAGCCGGGTCAAGTCAAGGAGGGGGCGGGGCCCGGTGAGCAGCTGGAGGCGGTCACGGGATCAAGAGGGCGGGGCCAGGTGAACAGCCGGAAGTGGTGAGGTAAGCAGGAGAAAGGGTCGCGGGCAGGGACACGGGTGACCGGCAGGCCGGTCTGCCGGCGGCAGGGACCTAAAGAGGGGGCCCGGCGGCTTGGCCGGGCGCTTAGCTGACCGGCGGGAAGCGGTCAATTGAAGAGTGGGTTGGGGCCAGTGTCAAAAGCTGGAGGTGGTCCAGTGGGGAAGGCCCTGGGGCCCGGAGAATGTGGACGAGGGTCGCCAGTGGCCACAAAAGCCCCACAAGCCTGAGCTCCAGACTGGAAGCCAGCAAGAGGTTCCCTTGTCCTCAGGGCAGGGAGTTCCGGGCGAATTGGGCAGAAAGCAGGCCGACGGGGCCCGGCCAGTGAACCAGTAAGAACCTCCGGAGGGGCCGGGGAGGTGCCCCCGAAGCGCAAAGTGATTTTCTCGGACTTGACACAGCTCTCTCCCCGTTGTCAAAGGCTAACCCTAACCCTAAAACTAAGCCTATCCCTCAACCTAACCCCCACGAGTGGCTAACGCCCTGGGGCCCTGTGAAACCTGGACGAGGGTCTCAAGGGGCCACAAAAGCCTCACCTGCCTGAGCTTCAGACAGGATGCCAGCTTGAGGGACCCTTGTCCTCAGGGCAGGGCGTTTCCGGCGGATGGGGCAGAAAGCAGGCCCCCGGACCAGTAAGAACCTCCAGAGGGGCCGGGGAGGTGCCTCCAGAGTGGAAAGTGATTTTTCTCAGACTTGACACAGCTCTCTCCCGGTTGTCAAAGCCCATAGGCAGGGCTGTGGGCATCCCAGGACACTCTGCCGAGAGCTGCCCTTTGGTGGGAGCGATGGGGGCGGGGGAAGGGGGGGTTGAGGGAGGGCCGGCCCCGAGGCTCATGGAGACCCGTGGGCGTCCTGAAGGGAGGGCTGGCTGGTCTGCCCACGCTTGGGGACCTCGGAGGCACCCTGTGAGCAGAGGGCTATGTGCCTTTACATCCCAGTGGTGGGGGCTATTCCTCTGTGTTTGGGAGCAGGGCAGACTGGCTGGTGCTGCTCGCTCATTGGTCGAATGGACCAGGGGCGGGGTTTCCGGAACAAGGAGGCGGGCCCAGGCCCACAGCTGAGCCGGGTCAAGTCAAGGAGGGGGCGGGGCCCGGTGAGCAGCTGGAGGCGGTCACGGGATCAAGAGGGCGGGGCCAGGTGAACAGCCAGAAGTGGTGAGGTAAGCAGGAGAAAGGGTCGCGGGCAGGGACACGGGTGACCGGCAGGCCGGTCTGCCGGCGGCAGGGACCTAAAGAGGGGGCCCGGCGGCTTGGCCGGGCGCTTAGCTGACCGGCGGGAAGCGGTCAAGGGAAGAGTGGGTTGGGGCCGGTGTCAAAAGCTGGAGGTGGTCCAGTGGGGAAGGCCCTGGGGGCCGGAGAATGTGGACGAGGGTCGCCAGTGGCCACAAAAGCCCCACAAGCCTGAGCTCCAGACTGGAAGCCAGCAAGAGGTTCCCTTGTCCTCAGGGCAGGGCGTTCCCGGCGAATGGGGCAGAAAGCAGGCCGCCGGGGCCCGGCCAGCGAACCAGTAAGAACCTCCGGAGGGGCCGGGGAGGTGCCCCGAAGCGCAAAGTGATTTTCTCGGACTTGACCCAGCTCTCTCCCCGTTGTCAAAGGCTAACCCTAACCCGAAAACTAAGCCTATCCCTCAACCTAACCCCCACCAGTGGCTAACGCCCTGGGGCCCTGTGAAACCTGGACGAGGGTCTCAAGGGGCCACAAAAGCCTCACCTGCCTGAGCTTCAGACAGGATGCCAGCTTGAGGGACCCTTGTCCTCAGGGCAGGGCGTTCCTGGCGGATGGGGCAGAAAGCAGGCCCCCGGACCAGTAAGAACCTGCGGAGGGGCCGGGGAGGTGCGTCCAGAGTGGAAAGTGATTTTTCTCGGACTTGACACAGCTCTCTCCCGGTTGTCAAAGCCCATAGGCAGGGCTGTGGGCATCCCAGGACACTCTGCCGTGAGCTGCCCTTTGGTGGGAGCGATGGGGGCGGGGGAAGGGGGGGTTGAGGGAGGGCCGGCCCCGAGGCTCATGGAGACCCGTGGGCGTCCTGAAGGGTGGGCTGGCTGGTCTGCCCACGCTTGGGGACCTCGGAGGCACCCTGTGAGCAGAGGGCTATGTGCCTTTACATCCCAGTGGTGGGGGCTATTCCTCTGTGTTTGGGAGCAGGGCAGACTGGCTGGTGCTGCTCGCTCATTGGTCGAATGGACCATGGGCGGGGTTTCCGGAACAAGGAGGCGGGCCCAGGCCCACAGCTGAGCCGGGTCAAGTCAAGGAGGGGGCGGGGCCCGGTGAGCAGCTGGAGGCGGTCACGGGATCAAGAGGGCGGGGCCAGGTGAACAGCCGGAAGTGGTGAGGTAAGCAGGAGAAAGGGTCGCGGGCAGGGACACGGGTGACCGGCAGGCCGGTCTGCCGGCGGCAGGGACCTAAAGAGGGGGCCCGGCGGCTTGGCCGGGCGCTTAGCTGACCGGCGGGAAGCGGTCAAGGGAAGAGTGGGTTGGGGCCGGTGTCAAAAGCTGGAGGTGGTCCAGTGGGGAAGGCCCTGGGGCCCGGAGAATGTGGACGAGGGTCGCCAGTGGCCACAAAAGCCCCACAAGCCTGAGCTCCAGACTGGAAGCCAGCAAGAGGTTCCCTTGTCCTCAGGGCAGGGCGTTCCGGGCGAATGGGGCAGAAAGCAGGCCGCCGGGGCCCGGCCAGCGAACCAGTAAGAACCTCCGGAGGGGCCGGGGAGGTGCCCCCGAAGCGCAAAGTGATTTTCTCGGACTTGACACAGCTCTCTCCCCGTTGTCAAAGGCTAACCCTAACCCTAAAACTAAGCCTATCCCTCAACCTAACCCCCACCAGTGGCTAACGCCCTGGGGCCCTGTGAAACCTGGACGAGGGTCTCAAGGGGCCACAAAAGCCTCACCTGCCTGAGCTTCAGACAGGATGCCAGCTTGAGGGACCCTTGTCCTCAGGGCAGGGCGTTCCCGGCGGATGGGGCAGAAAGCAGGCCCCCGGACCAGTAAGAACCTCCAGAGGGGCCGGGGAGGTGCCTCCAGAGTGGAAAGTGATTTTTCTCGGACTTGACACAGCTCTCTCCCGGTTGTCAAAGCCCATAGGCAGGGCTGTGGGCATCCCAGGACACTCTGCCGTGAGCTGCCCTTTGGTGGGAGCGATGGGGGCGGGGGAAGGGGGGGTTGAGGGAGGGCCGGCCCCGAGGCTCATGGAGACCCGTGGGCGTCCTGCAGGGAGGGCTGGCTGGTCTGCCCACGCTTGGGGACCTGGGAGGCACCCTGTGAGCAGAGGGCTATGTGCCTTTACATCCCAGTGGTGGGGGCTATTCCTCTGTGTTTGGGAGCAGGGCCGACTGGCTGGTGCTGCTCGCTCATTGGTCGAATGGACCAGGGGCGGGGTTTCCGGAACAAGGAGGCGGGCCCAGGCCCACAGCTGAGCCGGGTCAAGTCAAGGAGGGGGCGGGGCCCGGTGAGCAGCTGGAGGCGGTCACGGGATCAAGAGGGCGGGGCCAGGTGAACAGCCGGAAGTGGTGAGGTAAGCAGGAGAAAGGGTCGCGGGCAGGGACACGGGTGACCGGCAGGCCGGTCTGCCGGCGGCAGGGACCTAAAGAGGGGGCCCGGCGGCTTGGCCGGGCGCTTAGCTGACCGGCGGGAAGCGGTCAAGGGAAGAGTGGGTTGGGGCCGGTGTCAAAAGCTGGAGGTGGTCCAGTGGGGAAGGCCCTGGGGCCCGGAGAATGTGGACGAGGGTCGCCAGTGGCCACAAAAGCCCCACAAGCCTGAGCTCCAGACTGGAAGCCAGCAAGAGGTTCCCTTGTCCTCAGGGCAGGGCGTTCCCGGCGAATGGGGCAGAAAGCAGGCCGCCGGGGCCCGGCCAGCGAACCAGTAAGAACCTCCGGAGGGGCCGGGGAGGTGCCCCGAAGCGCAAAGTGATTTTCTCGGACTTGACCCAGCTCTCTCCCCGTTGTCAAAGGCTAACCCTAACCCGAAAACTAAGCCTATCCCTCAACCTAACCCCCACCAGTGGCTAACGCCCTGGGGCCCTGTGAAACCTGGACGAGGGTCTCAAGGGGCCACAAAAGCCTCACCTGCCTGAGCTTCAGACAGGATGCCAGCTTGAGGGACCCTTGTCCTCAGGGCAGGGCGTTCCCGGCGGATGGGGCAGAAAGCAGGCCCCCGGACCAGTAAGAACCTCCGGAGGGGCCGGGGAGGTGCCTCCAGAGTGGAAAGTGATTTTTCTCGGACTTGACACAGCTCTCTCCCGGTTGTCAAAGCCCATAGGCAGGGCTGTGGGCATCCCAGGACACTCTGCCGTGAGCTGCCCTTTGGTGGGAGCGATGGGGGCGGGGGAAGGGGGGGTTGAGGGAGGGCCGGCCCCGAGGCTCATGGAGACCCGTGGGCGTCCTGCAGGGAGGGCTGGCTGGTCTGCCCACGCTTGGGGACCTGGGAGGCACCCTGTGAGCAGAGGGCTATGTGCCTTTACATCCCAGTGGTGGGGGCTATTCCTCTGTGTTTGGGAGCAGGGCAGACTGGCTGGTGCTGCTCGCTCATTGGTCGAATGGACCAGGGGCGGGGTTTCCGGAACAAGGAGGCGGGCCCAGGCCCACAGCTGAGCCGGGTCAAGTCAAGGAGGGGGCGGGGCCCGGTGAGCAGCTGGAGGCGGTCACGGGATCAAGAGGGCGGGGCCAGGTGAACAGCCGGAAGTGGTGAGGTAAGCAGGAGAAAGGGTCGCGGGCAGGGACACGGGTGACCGGCAGGCCGGTCTGCCGGCGGCAGGGACCTAAAGAGGGGGCCCGGCGGCTTGGCCGGGCGCTTAGCTGACCGGCGGGAAGCGGTCAAGGGAAGAGTGGGTTGGGGCCGGTGTCAAAAGCTGGAGGTGGTCCAGTGGGGAAGGCCCTGGGGCCCGGAGAATGTGGACGAGGGTCGCCAGTGGCCACAAAAGCCCCACAAGCCTGAGCTCCAGACTGGAAGCCAGCAAGAGGTTCCCTTGTCCTCAGGGCAGGGCGTTCCCGGCGAATGGGGCAGAAAGCAGGCCGCCGGGGCCCGGCCAGCGAACCAGTAAGAACCTCCGGAGGGGCCGGGGAGGTGCCCCGAAGCGCAAAGTGATTTTCTCGGACTTGACCCAGCTCTCTCCCCGTTGTCAAAGGCTAACCCTAACCCGAAAACTAAGCCTATCGCTCAACCTAACCCCCACCAGTGGCTAACGCCCTGGGGCCCTGTGAAACCTGGACGAGGGTCTCAAGGGGCCACAAAAGCCTCACCTGCCTGAGCTTCAGACAGGATGCCAGCTTGAGGGACCCTTGTCCTCAGGGCAGGGCGTTCCCGGCGGATGGGGCAGAAAGCAGGCCCCCGGACCAGTAAGAACCTCCAGAGGGGCCGGGGAGGTGCCTCCAGAGTGGAAAGTGATTTTTCTCGGACTTGACACAGCTCTCTCCCGGTTGTCAAAGCCCATAGGCAGGGCTGTGGGCATCCCAGGACACTCTGCCGTGAGCTGCCCTTTGGTGGGAGCGATGGGGGCGGGGGAAGGGGGGGTTGAGGGAGGGCCGGCCCCGAGGCTCATGGAGACCCGTGGGCGTCCTGCAGGGAGGGCTGGCTGGTCTGCCCACGCTTGGGGACCTGGGAGGCACCCTGTGAGCAGAGGGCTATGTGCCTTTACATCCCAGTGGTGGGGGCTATTCCTCTGTGTTTGGGAGCAGGGCAGACTGGCTGGTGCTGCTCGCTCATTGGTCGAATGGACCAGGGGCGGGGTTTCCGGAACAAGGAGGCGGGCCCAGGCCCACAGCTGAGCCGGGTCAAGTCAAGGAGGGGGCGGGGCACGGTGAGCAGCTGGAGGCGGTCACGGGATCAAGAGGGCGGGGCCAGGTGAACAGCCGGAAGTGGTGAGGTAAGCAGGAGAAAGGGTCGCGGGCAGGGACACGGGTGACCGGCAGGCCGGTCTGCCGGCGGCAGGGACCTAAAGAGGGGGCCCGGCAGCTTGGCCGGGCGCTTAGCTGACCGGCGGGAAGCGGTCAAGGGAAGAGTGGGTTGGGGCCGGTGTCAAAAGCTGGAGGTGGTTCAGTGGGGAAGGCCCTGGGGCCCGGAGAATGTGGACGAGGTTCGCCAGTGGCCACAAAAGCCCCACAAGCCTGAGCTCCAGACTGGAAGCCAGCAAGAGGTTCCCTTGTCCTCAGGGCAGGGAGTTCCGGGCGAATGGGGCAGAAAGCAGGCCGCCGGGGCCCGGCCAGCGAACCAGTAAGAACCTCCGGAGGGGCCGGGGAGGTGCCCCGAAGCGCAAAGTGATTTTCTCGGACTTGACCCAGCTCTCTCCCGGTTGTCAAAGCCCATAGGCAGGGCTGTGGGCATCCCAGGACACTCTGCCGTGAGCTGCCCTTTGGTGGGAGCGATGGGGGCGGGGGAAGGGGGGGTTGAGGGAGGGCCGGCCCCGAGGCTCATGGAGACCCGTGGGCGTCCTGAAGGGAGGGCTGGCTGGTCTGCCCACGCTTGGGGACCTGGGAGGCACCCTGTGAGCAGAGGGCTATGTGCCTTTACATCCCAGTGGTGGGGGCTATTCCTCTGTGTTTGGGAGCAGGGCAGACTGGCTGGTGCTGCTCGCTCATTGGTCGAATGGACCAGGGGCGGGGTTTCCGGAACAAGGAGGCGGGCCCAGGCCCACAGCTGAGCCGGGTCAAGTCAAGGAGGGGGCGGGGCCCGGTGAGCAGCTGGAGGCGGTCACGGGATCAAGAGGGCGGGGCCAGGTGAACAGCCGGAAGTGGTGAGGTAAGCAGGAGAAAGGGTCGCGGGCAGGGACACGGGTGACCGGCAGGCCGGTCTGCCGGCGGCAGGGACCTAAAGAGGGGGCCCGGCGGCTTGGCCGGGCGCTTAGCTGACCGGCGGGAAGCGGTCAAGGGAAGAGTGGGTTGGGGCCGGTGTCAAAAGCTGGAGGTGGTCCAGTGGGGAAGGCCCTGGGGCCCGGAGAATGTGGACGAGGGTCGCCAGTGGCCACAAAAGCCCCACAAGCCTGAGCTCCAGACTGGAAGCCAGCAAGAGGTTCCCTTGTCCTCAGGGCAGGGCGTTCCCGGCGAATGGGGCAGAAAGCAGGCCGCCGGGGCCCGGCCAGCGAACCAGTAAGAACCTCCGGAGGGGCCGGGGAGGTGCCCCGAAGCGCAAAGTGATTTTCTCGGACTTGACCCAGCTCTCTCCCCGTTGTCAAAGGCTAACCCTAACCCGAAAACTAAGCCTATCCCTCAACCTAACCCCCACCAGTGGCTAACGCCCTGGGGCCCTGTGAAACCTGGACGAGGGTCTCAAGGGGCCACAAAAGCCTCACCTGCCTGAGCTTCAGACAGGATGCCAGCTTGAGGGACCCTTGTCCTCAGGGCAGGGCGTTCCCGGCGGATGGGGCAGAAAGCAGGCCCCCGGACCAGTAAGAACCTCCGGAGGGGCCGGGGAGGTGCCTCCAGAGTGGAAAGTGATTTTTCTCGGACTTGACACAGCTCTCTCCCGGTTGTCAAAGCCCATAGGCAGGGCTGTGGGCATCCCAGGACACTCTGCCGTGAGCTGCCCTTTGGTGGGAGCGATGGGGGCGGGGGAAGGGGGGGTTGAGGGAGGGCCGGCCCCGAGGCTCATGGAGACCCGTGGGCGTCCTGCAGGGAGGGCTGGCTGGTCTGCCCACGCTTGGGGACCTGGGAGGCACCCTGTGAGCAGAGGGCTATGTGCCTTTACATCCCTGTGGTGGGGGCTATTCCTCTGTGTTTGGGAGCAGGGCAGACTGGCTGGTGCTGCTCGCTCATTGGTCGAATGGACCAGGGGCGGGGTTTCCGGAACAAGGAGGCGGGCCCAGGCCCACAGCTGAGCCGGGTCAAGTCAAGGAGGGGGCGGGGCCCGGTGAGCAGCTGGAGGCGGTCACGGGATCAAGAGGGCGGGGCCAGGTGAACAGCCGGAAGTGGTGAGGTAAGCAGGAGAAAGGGTCGCGGGCAGGGACACGGGTGACCGGCAGGCCGGTCTGCCGGCGGCAGGGACCTAAAGAGGGGGCCCGGCGGCTTGGCCGGGCGCTTAGCTGACCGGCGGGAAGCGGTCTGGAAGAGTGGGTTGGGGCCGGTGTCAAAAGCTGGAGGTGGTCCAGTGGGGAAGGCCCTGGGGCCCGGAGAATGTGGACGAGGGTCGCCAGTGGCCACAAAAGCCCCACAAGCCTGAGCTCCAGACTGGAAGCCAGCAAGAGGTTCCCTTGTCCTCAGGGCAGGGCGTTCCCGGCGAATGGGGCAGAAAGCAGGCCGCCGGGGCCCGGCCAGCGAACCAGTAAGAACCTCCGGAGGGGCCGGGGAGGTGCCCCGAAGCGCAAAGTGATTTTCTCGGACTTGACCCAGCTCTCTCCCCGTTGTCAAAGGCTAACCCTAACCCGAAAACTAAGCCTATCCCTCAACCTAACCCCCACCAGTGGCTAACGCCCTGGGGCCCTGTGAAACCTGGACGAGGGTCTCAAGGGGCCACAAAAGCCTCACCTGCCTGAGCTTCAGACAGGATGCCAGCTTGAGGGACCCTTGTCCTCAGGGCAGGGCGTTCCCGGCGGATGGGGCAGAAAGCAGGCCCCCGGACCAGTAAGAACCTCCAGAGGGGCCGGGGAGGTGCCTCCAGAGTGGAAAGTGATTTTTCTCGGACTTGACACAGCTCTCTCCCGGTTGTCAAAGCCCATAGGCAGGGCTGTGGGCATCCCAGGACACTCTGCCGTGAGCTGCCCTTTGGTGGGAGCGATGGGGGCGGGGGAAGGGGGGGTTGAGGGAGGGCCGGCCCCGAGGCTCATGGAGACCCGTGGGCGTCCTGCAGGGAGGGCTGGCTGGTCTGCCCACGCTTGGGGACCTGGGAGGCACCCTGTGAGCAGAGGGCTATGTGCCTTTACATCCCAGTGGTGGGGGCTATTCCTCTGTGTTTGGGAGCAGGGCAGACTGGCTGGTGCTGCTCGCTCATTGGTCGAATGGACCAGGGGCGGGGTTTCCGGAACAAGGAGGCGGGCCCAGGCCCACAGCTGAGCCGGGTCAAGTCAAGGAGGGGGCGGGGCCCGGTGAGCAGCTGGAGGCGGTCACGGGATCAAGAGGGCGGGGCCAGGTGAACAGCCGGAAGTGGTGAGGTAAGCAGGAGAAAGGGTCGCGGGCAGGGACACGGGTGACCGGCAGGCCGGTCTGCCGGCGGCAGGGACCTAAAGAGGGGGCCCGGCAGCTTGGCCGGGCGCTTAGCTGACCGGCGGGAAGCGGTCAAGGGAAGAGTGGGTTGGGGCCGGTGTCAAAAGCTGGAGGTGGTTCAGTGGGGAAGGCCCTGGGGCCCGGAGAATGTGGACGAGGTTCGCCAGTGGCCACAAAAGCCCCACAAGCCTGAGCTCCAGACTGGAAGCCAGCAAGAGGTTCCCTTGTCCTCAGGGCAGGGAGTTCCGGGCGAATGGGGCAGAAAGCAGGCCGCCGGGGCCCGGCCAGCGAACCAGTAAGAACCTCCGGAGGGGCCGGGGAGGTGCCCCGAAGCGCAAAGTGATTTTCTCGGACTTGACCCAGCTCTCTCCCGGTTGTCAAAGCCCATAGGCAGGGCTGTGGGCATCCCAGGACACTCTGCCGTGAGCTGCCCTTTGGTGGGAGCGATGGGGGCGGGGGAAGGGGGGGTTGAGGGAGGGCCGGCCCCGAGGCTCATGGAGACCCGTGGGCGTCCTGAAGGGAGGGCTGGCTGGTCTGCCCACGCTTGGGGACCTGGGAGGCACCCTGTGAGCAGAGGGCTATGTGCCTTTACATCCCAGTGGTGGGGGCTATTCCTCTGTGTTTGGGAGCAGGGCAGACTGGCTGGTGCTGCTCGCTCATTGGTCGAATGGACCAGGGGCGGGGTTTCCGGAACAAGGAGGCGGGCCCAGGCCCACAGCTGAGCCGGGTCAAGTCAAGGAGGGGGCGGGGCCCGGTGAGCAGCTGGAGGCGGTCACGGGATCAAGAGGGCGGGGCCAGGTGAACAGCCGGAAGTGGTGAGGTAAGCAGGAGAAAGGGTCGCGGGCAGGGACACGGGTGACCGGCAGGCCGGTCTGCCGGCGGCAGGGACCTAAAGAGGGGGCCCGGCGGCTTGGCCGGGCGCTTAGCTGACCGGCGGGAAGCGGTCAAGGGAAGAGTGGGTTGGGGCCGGTGTCAAAAGCTGGAGGTGGTCCAGTGGGGAAGGCCCTGGGGCCCGGAGAATGTGGACGAGGGTCGCCAGTGGCCACAAAAGCCCCACAAGCCTGAGCTCCAGACTGGAAGCCAGCAAGAGGTTCCCTTGTCCTCAGGGCAGGGCGTTCCCGGCGAATGGGGCAGAAAGCAGGCCGCCGGGGCCCGGCCAGCGAACCAGTAAGAACCTCCGGAGGGGCCGGGGAGGTGCCCCGAAGCGCAAAGTGATTTTCTCGGACTTGACCCAGCTCTCTCCCCGTTGTCAAAGGCTAACCCTAACCCGAAAACTAAGCCTATCCCTCAACCTAACCCCCACCAGTGGCTAACGCCCTGGGGCCCTGTGAAACCTGGACGAGGGTCTCAAGGGGCCACAAAAGCCTCACCTGCCTGAGCTTCAGACAGGATGCCAGCTTGAGGGACCCTTGTCCTCAGGGCAGGGCGTTCCCGGCGGATGGGGCAGAAAGCAGGCCCCCGGACCAGTAAGAACCTCCGGAGGGGCCGGGGAGGTGCCTCCAGAGTGGAAAGTGATTTTTCTCGGACTTGACACAGCTCTCTCCCGGTTGTCAAAGCCCATAGGCAGGGCTGTGGGCATCCCAGGACACTCTGCCGTGAGCTGCCCTTTGGTGGGAGCGATGGGGGCGGGGGAAGGGGGGGTTGAGGGAGGGCCGGCCCCGAGGCTCATGGAGACCCGTGGGCGTCCTGCAGGGAGGGCTGGCTGGTCTGCCCACGCTTGGGGACCTGGGAGGCACCCTGTGAGCAGAGGGCTATGTGCCTTTACATCCCAGTGGTGGGGGCTATTCCTCTGTGTTTGGGAGCAGGGCAGACTGGCTGGTGCTGCTCGCTCATTGGTCGAATGGACCAGGGGCGGGGTTTCCGGAACAAGGAGGCGGGCCCAGGCCCACAGCTGAGCCGGGTCAAGTCAAGGAGGGGGCGGGGCCCGGTGAGCAGCTGGAGGCGGTCACGGGATCAAGAGGGCGGGGCCAGGTGAACAGCCGGAAGTGGTGAGGTAAGCAGGAGAAAGGGTCGCGGGCAGGGACACGGGTGACCGGCAGGCCGGTCTGCCGGCGGCAGGGACCTAAAGAGGGGGCCCGGCGGCTTGGCCGGGCGCTTAGCTGACCGGCGGGAAGCGGTCAAGGGAAGAGTGGGTTGGGGCCGGTGTCAAAAGCTGGAGGTGGTCCAGTGGGGAAGGCCCTGGGGCCCGGAGAATGTGGACGAGGGTCGCCAGTGGCCACAAAAGCCCCACAAGCCTGAGCTCCAGACTGGAAGCCAGCAAGAGGTTCCCTTGTCCTCAGGGCAGGGCGTTCCCGGCGAATGGGGCAGAAAGCAGGCCGCCGGGGCCCGGCCAGCGAACCAGTAAGAACCTCCGGAGGGGCCGGGGAGGTGCCCCGAAGCGCAAAGTGATTTTCTCGGACTTGACCCAGCTCTCTCCCCGTTGTCAAAGGCTAACCCTAACCCGAAAACTAAGCCTATCCCTCAACCTAACCCCCACCAGTGGCTAACGCCCTGGGGCCCTGTGAAACCTGGACGAGGGTCTCAAGGGGCCACAAAAGCCTCACCTGCCTGAGCTTCAGACAGGATGCCAGCTTGAGGGACCCTTGTCCTCAGGGCAGGGCGTTCCCGGCGGATGGGGCAGAAAGCAGGCCCCCGGACCAGTAAGAACCTCCAGAGGGGCCGGGGAGGTGCCTCCAGAGTGGAAAGTGATTTTTCTCGGACTTGACACAGCTCTCTCCCGGTTGTCAAAGCCCATAGGCAGGGCTGTGGGCATCCCAGGACACTCTGCCGTGAGCTGCCCTTTGGTGGGAGCGATGGGGGCGGGGGAAGGGGGGGTTGAGGGAGGGCCGGCCCCGAGGCTCATGGAGACCCGTGGGCGTCCTGCAGGGAGGGCTGGCTGGTCTGCCCACGCTTGGGGACCTGGGAGGCACCCTGTGAGCAGAGGGCTATGTGCCTTTACATCCCAGTGGTGGGGGCTATTCCTCTGTGTTTGGGAGCAGGGCAGACTGGCTGGTGCTGCTCGCTCATTGGTCGAATGGACCAGGGGCGGGGTTTCCGGAACAAGGAGGCGGGCCCAGGCCCACAGCTGAGCCGGGTCAAGTCAAGGAGGGGGCGGGGCCCGGTGAGCAGCTGGAGGCGGTCACGGGATCAAGAGGGCGGGGCCAGGTGAACAGCCGGAAGTGGTGAGGTAAGCAGGAGAAAGGGTCGCGGGCAGGGACACGGGTGACCGGCAGGCCGGTCTGCCGGCGGCAGGGACCTAAAGAGGGGGCCCGGCAGCTTGGCCGGGCGCTTAGCTGACCGGCGGGAAGCGGTCAAGGGAAGAGTGGGTTGGGGCCGGTGTCAAAAGCTGGAGGTGGTTCAGTGGGGATGGCCCTGGGGCCCGGAGAATGTGGACGAGGTTCGCCAGTGGCCACAAAAGCCCCACAAGCCTGAGCTCCAGACTGGAAGCCAGCAAGAGGTTCCCTTGTCCTCAGGGCAGGGAGTTCCCGGCGAATGGGGCAGAAAGCAGGCCGCCGGGGCCCGGCCAGCGAACCAGTAAGAACCTCCGGAGGGGCCGGGGAGGTGCCCCGAAGCGCAAAGTGATTTTCTCGGACTTGACCCAGCTCTCTCCCGGTTGTCAAAGCCCATAGGCACGGCTGTGGGCATCCCAGGACACTCTGCCGTGAGCTGCCCTTTGGTGGGAGCGATGGGGGCGGGGGAAGGGGGGGTTGAGGGAGGGCCGGCCCCGAGGCTCATGGAGACCCGTGGGCGTCCTGAAGGGAGGGCTGGCTGGTCTGCCCACGCTTGGGGACCTGGGAGGCACCCTGTGAGCAGAGGGCTATGTGCCTTTACATCCCAGTGGTGGGGGCTATTCCTCTGTGTTTGGGAGCAGGGCAGACTGGCTGGTGCTGCTCGCTCATTGGTCGAATGGACCAGGGGCGGGGTTTCCGGAACAAGGAGGCGGCCCCAGGCCCACAGCTGAGCCAGGTCAAGTCAAGGAGATGGCGGGGCCCGGTGAGCAGCTGGAGGCGGTCACGGGATCAAGAGGGCGGGGCCAGGTGAACAGCCAGAAGTGGTGAGGTAAGCAGGAGAAAGGGTCGCGGGCAGGGACACGGGTGACCGGCAGGCCGGTCTGCCGGCGGCAGGGACCTAAAGAGGGGGCCCGGCGGCTTGGCCGGGCGCTTAGCTGACCGGCGGGAAGCGGTCAAGGGAAGAGTGGGTTGGGGCCGGTGTCAAAAGCTGGAGGTGGTCCAGTGGGGAAGGCCCTGGGGCCCGGAGAATGTGGACGAGGGTCGCCAGTGGCCACAAAAGCCCCACAAGCCTGAGCTCCAGACTGGAAGCCAGCAAAAGGTTCCCTTGTCCTCAGGGCAGGGCGTTCCGGGCGAATGGGGCAGAAAGCAGGCCGCCGGGGCCCGGCCAGCGAACCAGTAAGAACCTCCGGAGGGGCCGGGGAGGTGCCCCCGTAGCGCAAAGTGATTTTCTCGGACTTGACACAGATCTCTCCCCGTTGTCAAAGGCTAACCCTAACCCTAAAACTAAGCCTATCCCTCAACCTAACCCCCACCAGTGGCTAACGCCCTGGGGCCCTGTGAAACCTGGACGAGGGTCTCAAGGGGCCACAAAAGCCTCACCTGCCTGAGCTTCAGACAGGATGCCAGCTTGAGGGACCCTTGTCCTCAGGGCAGGGCGTTCCCGGCGGATGGGGCGGAAAGCAGGCCCCCGGACCAGTAAGAACCTCCAGAGGGGCCGGGGAGGTGCCTCCAGAGTGGAAAGTGATTTTTCTCAGACTTGACACAGCTCTCTCCCGGTTGTCAAAGCCCATAGGCAGGGCTGTGGGCATCCCAGGACACTCTGCCGTGAGCTGCCCTTTGGTGGGAGCGATGGGGGCGGGGGAAGGGGGGGTTGAGGGAGGGCCGGCCCCGAGGCTCATGGAGACCCGTGGGCGTCCTGCAGGGAGGGCTGGCTGGTCTGCCCACGCTTGGGGACCTGGGAGGCACCCTGTGAGCAGAGGGCTATGTGCCTTTACATCCCAGTGGTGGGGGCTATTCCTCTGTGTTTGGGAGCAGGGCAGACTGGCTGGTGCTGCTCGCTCATTGGTCGAATGGACCAGGGGCGGGGTTTCCGGAACAAGGAGGCGGGCCCAGGCCCACAGCTGAGCAGGGTCAAGTCAAGGAGGGGGCGGGGCCCGGTGAGCAGCTGGAGGCGGTCACGGGATCAAGAGGGCGGGGCCAGGTGAACAGCCGGAAGTGGTGAGGTAAGCAGGAGAAAGGGTCGCGGGCAGGGACACGGGTGACCGGCAGGCCGGTCTGCCGGCGGCAGGGACCTAAAGAGGGGGCCCGGCGGCTTGGCCGGGCGCTTAGCTGACCGGCGGGAAGCGGTCAAGGGAAGAGTGGGTTGGGGCCGGTGTCAAAAGCTGGAGGTGGTCCAGTGGGGAAGGCCCTGGGGCCCGGAGAATGTGGACGAGGGTCGCCAGTGGCCACAAAAGCCCCACAAGCCTGAGCTCCAGACTGGAAGCCAGCAAGAGGTTCCCTTGTCCTCAGGGCAGGGCGTTCCCGGCGAATGGGGCAGAAAGCAGGCCGCCGGGGCCCGGCCAGCGAACCAGTAAGAACCTCCGGAGGGGCCGGGGAGGTGCCCCGAAGCGCAAAGTGATTTTCTCGGACTTGACCCAGCTCTCTCCCCGTTGTCAAAGGCTAACCCTAACCCGAAAACTAAGCCTATCCCTCAACCTAACCCCCACCAGTGGCTAACGCCCTGGGGCCCTGTGAAACCTGGACGAGGGTCTCAAGGGGCCACAAAAGCCTCACCTGCCTGAGCTTCAGACAGGATGCCAGCTTGAGGGACCCTTGTCCTCAGGGCAGGGCGTTCCCGGCGGATGGGGCAGAAAGCAGGCCCCCGGACCAGTAAGAACCTCCAGAGGGGCCGGGGAGGTGCCTCCAGAGTGGAAAGTGATTTTTCTCGGACTTGACACAGCTCTCTCCCGGTTGTCAAAGCCCATAGGCAGGGCTGTGGGCATCCCAGGACACTCTGCCGTGAGCTGCCCTTTGGTGGGAGCGATGGGGGCGGGGGAAGGGGGGGTTGAGGGAGGGCCGGCCCCGAGGCTCATGGAGACCCGTGGGCGTCCTGCAGGGAGGGCTGGCTGGTCTGCCCACGCTTGGGGACCTGGGAGGCACCCTGTGAGCAGAGGGCTATGTGCCTTTACATCCCAGTGGTGGGGGCTATTCCTCTGTGTTTGGGAGCAGGGCAGACTGGCTGGTGCTGCTCGCTCATTGGTCGAATGGACCAGGGGCGGGGTTTCCGGAACAAGGAGGCGGGCCCAGGCCCACAGCTGAGCCGGGTCAAGTCAAGGAGGGGGCGGGGCCCGGTGAGCAGCTGGAGGCGGTCATGGGATCAAGAGGGCGGGGCCAGGTGAACAGCCGGAAGTGGTGAGGTAAGCAGGAGAAAGGGTCGCGGGCAGGGACACGGGTGACCGGCAGGCCGGTCTGCCGGCGGCAGGGACCTAAAGAGGGGGCCCGGCGGCTTGGCCGGGCGCTTAGCTGACCGGCGGGAAGCGGTCAAGGGAAGAGTGGGTTGGGGCCGGTGTCAAAAGCTGGAGGTGGTCCAGTGGGGAAGGCCCTGGGGCCCGGAGAATGTGGACGAGGGTCGCCAGTGGCCACAAAAGCCCCACAAGCCTGAGCTCCAGACTGGAAGCCAGCAAGAGGTTCCCTTGTCCTCAGGGCAGGGCATTCCCGGCGAATGGGGCAGAAAGCAGGCCGCCGGGGCCCGGCCAGCGAACCAGTAAGAACCTCCGGAGGGGCCGGGGAGGTGCCCCGAAGCGCAAAGTGATTTTCTCGGACTTGACCCAGCTCTCTCCCCGTTGTCAAAGGCTAACCCTAACCCGAAAACTAAGCCTATCCCTCAACCTAACCCCCACCAGTGGCTAACGCCCTGGGGCCCTGTGAAACCTGGACGAGGGTCTCAAGGGGCCACAAAAGCCTCACCTGCCTGAGCTTCAGACAGGATGCCAGCTTGAGGGACCCTTGTCCTCAGGGCAGGGCGTTCCTGGCGGATGGGGCAGAAAGCAGGCCCCCGGACCAGTAAGAACCTGCGGAGGGGCCGGGGAGGTGCGTCCAGAGTGGAAAGTGATTTTTCTCGGACTTGACACAGCTCTCTCCCGGTTGTCAAAGCCCATAGGCAGGGCTGTGGGCATCCCAGGACACTCTGCCGTGAGCTGCCCTTTGGTGGGAGCGATGGGGGCGGGGGAAGGGGGGGTTGAGGGAGGGCCGGCCCCGAGGCTCATGGAGACCCGTGGGCGTCCTGAAGGGTGGGCTGGCTGGTCTGCCCACGCTTGGGGACCTCGGAGGCACCCTGTGAGCAGAGGGCTATGTGCCTTTACATCCCAGTGGTGGGGGCTATTCCTCTGTGTTTGGGAGCAGGGCAGACTGGCTGGTGCTGCTCGCTCATTGGTCGAATGGACCAGGGGCGGGGTTTCCGGAACAAGGAGGCGGGCCCAGGCCCACAGCTGAGCCGGGTCAAGTCAAGGAGGGGGCGGGGCCCGGTGAGCAGCTGGAGGCGGTCACGGGATCAAGAGGGCGGGGCCAGGTGAACAGCCGGAAGTGGTGAGGTAAGCAGGAGAAAGGGTCGCGGGCAGGGACACGGGTGACCGGCAGGCCGGTCTGCCGGCGGCAGGGACCTAAAGAGGGGGCCCGGCGGCTTGGCCGGGCGCTTAGCTGACCGGCGGGAAGCGGTCAAGGGAAGAGTGGGTTGGGGCCGGTGTCAAAAGCTGGAGGTGGTCCAGTGGGGAAGGCCCTGGGGCCCGGAGAATGTGGACGAGGGTCGCCAGTGGCCACAAAAGCCCCACAAGCCTGAGCTCCAGACTGGAAGCCAGCAAGAGGTTCCCTTGTCCTCAGGGCAGGGCGTTCCGGGCGAATGGGGCAGAAAGCAGGCCGCCGGGGCCCGGCCAGCGAACCAGTAAGAACCTCCGGAGGGGCCGGGGAGGTGCCCCCGAAGCGCAAAGTGATTTTCTCGGACTTGACACAGCTCTCTCCCCGTTGTCAAAGGCTAACCCTAACCCTAAAACTAAGCCTATCCCTCAACCTAACCCCCACCAGTGGCTAACGCCCTGGGGCCCTGTGAAACCTGGACGAGGGTCTCAAGGGGCCACAAAAGCCTCACCTGCCTGAGCTTCAGACAGGATGCCAGCTTGAGGGACCCTTGTCCTCAGGGCAGGGCGTTCCCGGCGGATGGGGCAGAAAGCAGGCCCCCGGACCAGTAAGAACCTCCGGAGGGGCCGGGGAGGTGCCTCCAGAGTGGAAAGTGATTTTTCTCGGACTTGACACAGCTCTCTCCCGGTTGTCAAAGCCCATAGGCAGGGCTGTGGGCATCCCAGGACACTCTGCCGTGAGCTGCCCTTTGGTGGGAGCGATGGGGGCGGGGGAAGGGGGGGTTGAGGGAGGGCCGGCCCCGAGGCTCATGGAGACCCGTGGGCGTCCTGCAGGGAGGGCTGGCTGGTCTGCCCACACTTGGGGACCTGGGAGGCACCCTGTGAGCAGAGGGCTATGTGCCTTTACATCCCAGTGGTGGGGGCTATTCCTCTGTGTTTGGGAGCAGGGCAGACTGGCTGGTGCTGCTCGCTCATTGGTCGAATGGACCAGGGGCGGGGTTTCCGGAACAAGGAGGCGGGCCCAGGCCCACAGCTGAGCCGGGTCAAGTCAAGGAGGGGGCGGGGCCCGGTGAGCAGCTGGAGGCGGTCACGGGATCAAGAGGGCGGGGCCAGGTGAACAGCCGGAAGTGGTGAGGTAAGCAGGAGAAAGGGTCGCGGGCAGGGACACGGGTGACCGGCAGGCCGGTCTGCCGGCGGCAGGGACCTAAAGAGGGGGCCCGGCGGCTTGGCCGGGCGCTTAGCTGACCGGCGGGAAGCGGTCAAGGGAAGAGTGGGTTGGGGCCGGTGTCAAAAGCTGGAGGTGGTCCAGTGGGGAAGGCCCTGGGGCCCGGAGAATGTGGACGAGGGTCGCCAGTGGCCACAAAAGCCCCACAAGCCTGAGCTCCAGACTGGAAGCCAGCAAGAGGTTCCCTTGTCCTCAGGGCAGGGCGTTCCGGGCGAATGGGGCAGAAAGCAGGCCGCCGGGGCCCGGCCAGCGAACCAGTAAGAACCTCCGGAGGGGCCGGGGAGGTGCCCCCGAAGCGCAAAGTGATTTTCTCGGACTTGACACAGCTCTCTCCCCGTTGTCAAAGGCTAACCCTAACCCTAAAACTAAGCCTATCCCTCAACCTAACCCCCACCAGTGGCTAACGCCCTGGGGCCCTGTGAAACCTGGACGAGGGTCTCAAGGGGCCACAAAAGCCTCACCTGCCTGAGCTTCAGACAGGATGCCAGCTTGAGGGACCCTTGTCCTCAGGGCAGGGCGTTCCCGGCGGATGGGGCAGAAAGCAGGCCCCCGGACCAGTAAGAACCTCCGGAGGGGCCGGGGAGGTGCCTCCAGAGTGGAAAGTGATTTTTCTCGGACTTGACACAGCTCTCTCCCGGTTGTCAAAGCCCATAGGCAGGGCTGTGGGCATCCCAGGACACTCTGCCGTGAGCTGCCCTTTGGTGGGAGCGATGGGGGCGGGGGAAGGGGGGGTTGAGGGAGGGCCGGCCCCGAGGCTCATGGAGACCCGTGGGCGTCCTGCAGGGAGGGCTGGCTGGTCTGCCCACGCTTGGGGACCTGGGAGGCACCCTGTGAGCAGAGGGCTATGTGCCTTTACATCCCAGTGGTGGGGGCTATTCCTCTGTGTTTGGGAGCAGGGCAGACTGGCTGGTGCTGCTCGCTCATTGGTCGAATGGACCAGGGGCGGGGTTTCTGGAACAAGGAGGCGGGCCCAGGCCCACAGCTGAGCCGGGTCAAGTCAAGGAGGGGGCGGGGCCCGGTGAGCAGCTGGAGGCGGTCACGGGATCAAGAGGGCGGGGCCAGGTGAACAGCCGGAAGTGGTGAGGTAAACAGGAGAAAGGGTCGCGGGCAGGGACACGGGAGACCGGCAGGCCGGTCTGCCGGCGGCAGGGACCTAAAGAGGGGGCCCGGCGGCTTGGCCGGGCGCTTAGCTGACCGGCGGGAAGCGGTCAAGGGAAGAGTGGGTTGGGGCCGGTGTCAAAAGCTGGAGGTGGTCCAGTGGGGAAGGCCCTGGGGCCCGGAGAATGTGGACGAGGGTCGCCAGTGGCCACAAAAGCCCCACAAGCCTGAGCTCCAGACTGGAAGCCAGCAAGAGGTTCCCTTGTCCTCAGGGCAGGGCGTTCCGGGCGAATGGGGCAGAAAGCAGGCCGCCGGGGCCCGGCCAGCGAACCAGTAAGAACCTCCGGAGGGGCCGGGGAGGTGCCCCCGAAGCGCAAAGTGATTTTCTCGGACTTGACACAGCTCTCTCCCCGTTGTCAAAGGCTAACCCTAACCCTAAAACTAAGCCTATCCCTCAACCTAACCCCCACCAGTGGCTAACGCCCTGGGGCCCTGTGAAACCTGGACGAGGGTCTCAAGGGGCCACAAAAGCCTCACCTGCCTGAGCTTCAGACAGTATGCCAGCTTGAGGGACCCTTGTCCTCAGGGCAGGGCGTTCCCGGCGGATGGGGCAGAAAGCAGGCCCCCGGACCAGTAAGAACCTCCGGAGGGGCCGGGGAGGTGCCTCCAGAGTGGAAAGTGATTTTTCTCGGACTTGACACAGCTCTCTCCCGGTTGTCAAAGCCCATAGGCAGGGCTGTGGGCATCCCAGGACACTCTGCCGTGAGCTGCCCTTTGGTGGGAGCGATGGGGGCGGGGGAAGGGGGGGTTGAGGGAGGGCCGGCCCCGAGGCTCATGGAGACCCGTGGGCGTCCTGCAGGGAGGGCTGGCTGGTCTGCCCACGCTTGGGGACCTGGGAGGCACCCTGTGAGCAGAGGGCTATGTGCCTTTACATCCCAGTGGTGGGGGCTATTCCTCTGTGTTTGGGAGCAGGGCAGACTGGCTGGTGCTGCTCGCTCATTGGTCGAATGGACCAGGGGCGGGGTTTCCGGAACAAGGAGGCGGGCCCAGGCCCACAGCTGAGCCGGGTCAAGTCAAGGAGGGGGCGGGGCCCGGTGAGCAGCTGGAGGCGGTCACGGGATCAAGAGGGCGGGGCCAGGTGAACAGCCGGAAGTGGTGAGGTAAGCAGGAGAAAGGGTCGCGGGCAGGGACACGGGTGACCGGCAGGCCGGTCTGCCGGCGGCAGGGACCTAAAGAGGGGGCCCGGCGGCTTGGCCGGGCGCTTAGCTGACCGGCGGGAAGCGGTCAAGGGAAGAGTGGGTTGGGGCCGGTGTCAAAAGCTGGAGGTGGTCCAGTGGGGAAGGCCCTGGGGCCCGGAGAATGTGGACGAGGGTCGCCAGTGGCCACAAAAGCCCCACAAGCCTGAGCTCCAGACTGGAAGCCAGCAAGAGGTTCCCTTGTCCTCAGGGCAGGGCGTTCCCGGCGAATGGGGCAGAAAGCAGGCCGCCGGGGCCCGGCCAGCGAACCAGTAAGAACCTCCGGAGGGGCCGGGGAGGTGCCCCGAAGCGCAAAGTGATTTTCTCGGACTTGACCCAGCTCTCTCCCCGTTGTCAAAGGCTAACCCTAACCCGAAAACTAAGCCTATCCCTCAACCTAACCCCCACCAGTGGCTAACGCCCTGGGGCCCTGTGAAACCTGGACGAGGGTCTCAAGGGGCCACAAAAGCCTCACCTGCCTGAGCTTCAGACAGGATGCCAGCTTGAGGGACCCTTGTCCTCAGGGCAGGGCGTTCCCGGCGGATGGGGCAGAAAGCAGGCCCCCGGACCAGTAAGAACCTCCAGAGGGGCCGGGGAGGTGCCTCCAGAGTGGAAAGTGATTTTTCTCGGACTTGACACAGCTCTCTCCCGGTTGTCAAAGCCCATAGGCAGGGCTGTGGGCATCCCAGGACACTCTGCCGTGAGCTGCCCTTTGGTGGGAGCGATGGGGGCGGGGGAAGGGGGGGTTGAGGGAGGGCCGGCCCCGAGGCTCATGGAGACCCGTGGGCGTCCTGCAGGGAGGGCTGGCTGGTCTGCCCACGCTTGGGGACCTGGGAGGCACCCTGTGAGCAGAGGGCTATGTGCCTTTACATCCCAGTGGTGGGGGCTATTCCTCTGTGTTTGGGAGCAGGGCAGACTGGCTGGTGCTGCTCGCTCATTGGTCGAATGGACCAGGGGCGGGGTTTCCGGAACAAGGAGGCGGGCCCAGGCCCACAGCTGAGCCGGGTCAAGTCAAGGAGGGGGCGGGGCCCGGTGAGCAGCTGGAGGCGGTCACGGGATCAAGAGGGCGGGGCCAGGTGAACAGCCGGAAGTGGTGAGGTAAGCAGGAGAAAGGGTCGCGGGCAGGGACACGGGTGACCGGCAGGCCGGTCTGCCGGCGGCAGGGACCTAAAGAGGGGGCCCGGCGGCTTGGCCGGGCGCTTAGCTGACCGGCGGGAAGCGGTCAAGGGAAGAGTGGGTTGGGGCCGGTGTCAAAAGCTGGAGGTGGTCCAGTGGGGAAGGCCCTGGGGCCCGGAGAATGTGGACGAGGGTCGCCAGTGGCCACAAAAGCCCCACAAGCCTGAGCTCCAGACTGGAAGCCAGCAAGAGGTTCCCTTGTCCTCAGGGCAGGGCGTTCCGGGCGAATGGGGCAGAAAGCAGGCCGCCGGGGCCCGGCCAGCGAACCAGTAAGAACCTCCGGAGGGGCCGGGGAGGTGCCCCCGAAGCGCAAAGTGATTTTCTCGGACTTGACACAGCTCTCTCCCCGTTGTCAAAGGCTAACCCTAACCCTAAAACTAAGCCTATCCCTCAACCTAACCCCCACCAGTGGCTAACGCCCTGGGGCCCTGTGAAACCTGGACGAGGGTCTCAAGGGGCCACAAAAGCCTCACCTGCCTGAGCTTCAGACAGGATGCCAGCTTGAGGGACCCTTGTCCTCAGGGCAGGGCGTTCCCAGCGGATGGGGCAGAAAGCAGGCCCCCGGACCAGTAAGAACCTCCGGAGGGGCCGGGGAGGTGCCTCCAGAGTGGAAAGTGATTTTTCTCGGACTTGACACAGCTCTCTCCCGGTTGTCAAAGCCCATAGGCAGGGCTGTGGGCATCCCAGGACACTCTGCCGTGAGCTGCCCTTTGGTGGGAGCGATGGGGGCGGGGGAAGGGGGGGTTGAGGGAGGGCCGGCCCCGAGGCTCATGGAGACCCGTGGGCGTCCTGCAGGGAGGGCTGGCTGGTCTGCCCACGCTTGGGGACCTGGGAGGCACCCTGTGAGCAGAGGGCTATGTGCCTTTACATCCCAGTGGTGGGGGCTATTCCTCTGTGTTTGGGAGCAGGGCAGACTGGCTGGTGCTGCTCGCTCATTGGTCGAATGGACCAGGGGCGGGGTTTCCGGAACAAGGAGGCGGGCCCAGGCCCACAGCTGAGCCGGGTCAAGTCAAGGAGGGGGCGGGGCCCGGTGAGCAGCTGGAGGCGGTCACGGGATCAAGAGGGCGGGGCCAGGTGAACAGCCGGAAGTGGTGAGGTAAACAGGAGAAAGGGTCGCGGGCAGGGACACGGGTGACCGGCAGGCCGGTCTGCCGGCGGCAGGGACCTAAAGAGGGGGCCCGGCGGCTTGGCCGGGCGCTTAGCTGACCGGCGGGAAGCGGTCAAGGGAAGAGTGGGTTGGGGCCGGTGTCAAAAGCTGGAGGTGGTCCAGTGGGGAAGGCCCTGGGGCCCGGAGAATGTGGACGAGGGTCGCCAGTGGCCACAAAAGCCCCACAAGCCTGAGCTCCAGACTGGAAGCCAGCAAGAGGTTCCCTTGTCCTCAGGGCAGGGCGTTCCCGGCGAATGGGGCAGAAAGCAGGCCGCCGGGGCCCGGCCAGCGAACCAGTAAGAACCTCCGGAGGGGCCGGGGAGGTGCCCCGAAGCGCAAAGTGATTTTCTCGGACTTGACCCAGCTCTCTCCCCGTTGTCAAAGGCTAACCCTAACCCGAAAACTAAGCCTATCCCTCAACCTAACCCCCACCAGTGGCTAACGCCCTGGGGCCCTGTGAAACCTGGACGAGGGTCTCAAGGGGCCACAAAAGCCTCACCTGCCTGAGCTTCAGACAGGATGCCAGCTTGAGGGACCCTTGTCCTCAGGGCAGGGCGTTCCTGGCGGATGGGGCAGAAAGCAGGCCCCCGGACCAGTAAGAACCTGCGGAGGGGCCGGGGAGGTGCCTCCAGAGTGGAAAGTGATTTTTCTCGGACTTGACACAGCTCTCTCCCGGTTGTCAAAGCCCATAGGCAGGGCTGTGGGCATCCCAGGACACTCTGCCGTGAGCTGCCCTTTGGTGGGAGCGATGGGGGCGGGGGAAGGGGGGGTTGAGGGAGGGCCGGCCCCGAGGCTCATGGAGACCCGTGGGCGTCCTGAAGGGTGGGCTGGCTGGTCTGCCCACGCTTGGGGACCTCGGAGGCACCCTGTGAGCAGAGGGCTATGTGCCTTTACATCCCAGTGGTGGGGGCTATTCCTCTGTGTTTGGGAGCAGGGCAGACTGGCTGGTGCTGCTCGCTCATTGGTCGAATGGACCAGGGGCGGGGTTTCCGGAACAAGGAGGCGGGCCCAGGCCCACAGCTGAGCCGGGTCAAGTCAAGGAGGGGGCGGGGCCCGGTGAGCAGCTGGAGGCGGTCACGGGATCAAGAGGGCGGGGCCAGGTGAACAGCCGGAAGTGGTGAGGTAAGCAGGAGAAAGGGTCGCGGGCAGGGACACGGGTGACCGGCAGGCCGGTCTGCCGGCGGCAGGGACCTAAAGAGGGGGCCCGGCGGCTTGGCCGGGCGCTTAGCTGACCGGCGGGAAGCGGTCAAGGGAAGAGTGGGTTGGGGCCGGTGTCAAAAGCTGGAGGTGGTCCAGTGGGGAAGGCCCTGGGGCCCGGAGAATGTGGACGAGGGTCGCCAGTGGCCACAAAAGCCCCACAAGCCTGAGCTCCAGACTGGAAGCCAGCAAGAGGTTCCCTTGTCCTCAGGGCAGGGCGTTCCGGGCGAATGGGGCAGAAAGCAGGCCGCCGGGGCCCGGCCAGCGAACCAGTAAGAACCTCCGGAGGGGCCGGGGAGGTGCCCCCGAAGCGCAAAGTGATTTTCTCGGACTTGACACAGCTCTCTCCCCGTTGTCAAAGGCTAACCCTAACCCTAAAACTAAGCCTATCCCTCAACCTAACCCCCACCAGTGGCTAACGCCCTGGGGCCCTGTGAAACCTGGACGAGGGTCTCAAGGGGCCACAAAAGCCTCACCTGCCTGAGCTTCAGACAGGATGCCAGCTTGAGGGACCCTTGTCCTCAGGGCAGGGCGTTCCCGGCGGATGGGGCAGAAAGCAGGCCCCCGGACCAGTAAGAACCTCCGGAGGGGCCGGGGAGGTGCCTCCAGAGTGGAAAGTGATTTTTCTCGGACTTGACACAGCTCTCTCCCGGTTGTCAAAGCCCATAGGCAGGGCTGTGGGCATCCCAGGACACTCTGCCGTGAGCTGCCCTTTGGTGGGAGCGATGGGGGCGGGGGAAGGGGGGGTTGAGGGAGGGCCGGCCCCGAGGCTCATGGAGACCCGTGGGCGTCCTGCAGGGAGGGCTGGCTGGTCTGCCCACGCTTGGGGACCTGGGAGGCACCCTGTGAGCAGAGGGCTATGTGCCTTTACATCCCAGTGGTGGGGGCTATTCCTCTGTGTTTGGGAGCAGGGCAGACTGGCTGGTGCTGCTCGCTCATTGGTCGAATGGACCAGGGGCGGGGTTTCCGGAACAAGGAGGCGGGCCCAGGCCCACAGCTGAGCCGGGTCAAGTCAAGGAGGGGGCGGGGCCCGGTGAGCAGCTGGAGGCGGTCACGGGATCAAGAGGGCGGGGCCAGGTGAACAGCCGGAAGTGGTGAGGTAAGCAGGAGAAAGGGTCGCGGGCAGGGACACGGGTGACCGGCAGGCCGGTCTGCCGGCGGCAGGGACCTAAAGAGGGGGCCCGGCGGCTTGGCCGGGCGCTTAGCTGACCGGCGGGAAGCGGTCAAGGGAAGAGTGGGTTGGGGCCGGTGTCAAAAGCTGGAGGTGGTCCAGTGGGGAAGGCCCTGGGGCCCGGAGAATGTGGACGAGGGTCGCCAGTGGCCACAAAAGCCCCACAAGCCTGAGCTCCAGACTGGAAGCCAGCAAGAGGTTCCCTTGTCCTCAGGGCAGGGCGTTCCCGGCGAATGGGGCAGAAAGCAGGCCGCCGGGGCCCGGCCAGCGAACCAGTAAGAACCTCCGGAGGGGCCGGGGAGGTGCCCCGAAGCGCAAAGTGATTTTCTCGGACTTGACCCAGCTCTCTCCCCGTTGTCAAAGGCTAACCCTAACCCGAAAACTAAGCCTATCCCTCAACCTAACCCCCACCAGTGGCTAACGCCCTGGGGCCCTGTGAAACCTGGACGAGGGTCTCAAGGGGCCACAAAAGCCTCACCTGCCTGAGCTTCAGACAGGATGCCAGCTTGAGGGACCCTTGTCCTCAGGGCAGGGCGTTCCTGGCGGATGGGGCAGAAAGCAGGCCCCCGGACCAGTAAGAACCTGCGGAGGGGCCGGGGAGGTGCCTCCAGAGTGGAAAGTGATTTTTCTCGGACTTGACACAGCTCTCTCCCGGTTGTCAAAGCCCATAGGCAGGGCTGTGGGCATCCCAGGACACTCTGCCGTGAGCTGCCCTTTGGTGGGAGCGATGGGGGCGGGGGAAGGGGGGGTTGAGGGAGGGCCGGCCCCGAGGCTCATGGAGACCCGTGGGCGTCCTGAAGGGTGGGCTGGCTGGTCTGCCCACGCTTGGGGACCTCGGAGGCACCCTGTGAGCAGAGGGCTATGTGCCTTTACATCCCAGTGGTGGGGGCTATTCCTCTGTGTTTGGGAGCAGGGCAGACTGGCTGGTGCTGCTCGCTCATTGGTCGAATGGACCATGGGCGGGGTTTCCGGAACAAGGAGGCGGGCCCAGGCCCACAGCTGAGCCGGGTCAAGTCAAGGAGGGGGCGGGGCCCGGTGAGCAGCTGGAGGCGGTCACGGGATCAAGAGGGCGGGGCCAGGTGAACAGCCGGAAGTGGTGAGGTAAGCAGGAGAAAGGGTCGCGGGCAGGGACACGGGTGACCGGCAGGCCGGTCTGCCGGCGGCAGGGACCTAAAGAGGGGGCCCAGCGGCTTGGCCGGGCGCTTAGCTGACCGGCGGGAAGCGGTCAAGGGAAGAGTGGGTTGGGGCCGGTGTCAAAAGCTGGAGGTGGTCCAGTGGGGAAGGCCCTGGGGCCCGGAGAATGTGGACGAGGGTCGCCAGTGGCCACAAAAGCCCCACAAGCCTGAGCTCCAGACTGGAAGCCAGCAAGAGGTTCCCTTGTCCTCAGGGCAGGGCGTTCCGGGCGAATGGGGCAGAAAGCAGGCCGCCGGGGCCCGGCCAGCGAACCAGTAAGAACCTCCGGAGGGGCCGGGGAGGTGCCCCCGAAGCGCAAAGTGATTTTCTCGGACTTGACACAGCTCTCTCCCCGTTGTCAAAGGCTAACCCTAACCCTAAAACTAAGCCTATCCCTCAACCTAACCCCCACCAGTGGCTAACGCCCTGGGGCCCTGTGAAACCTGGACGAGGGTCTCAAGGGGCCACAAAAGCCTCACCTGCCTGAGCTTCAGACAGGATGCCAGCTTGAGGGACCCTTGTCCTCAGGGCAGGGCGTTCCCGGCGGATGGGGCAGAAAGCAGGCCCCCGGACCAGTAAGAACCTCCAGAGGGGCCGGGGAGGTGCCTCCAGAGTGGAAAGTGATTTTTCTCGGACTTGACACAGCTCTCTCCCGGTTGTCAAAGCCCATAGGCAGGGCTGTGGGCATCCCAGGACACTCTGCCGTGAGCTGCCCTTTGGTGGGAGCGATGGGGGCGGGGGAAGGGGGGGTTGAGGGAGGGCCGGCCCCGAGGCTCATGGAGACCCGTGGGCGTCCTGCAGGGAGGGCTGGCTGGTCTGCCCACGCTTGGGGACCTGGGAGGCACCCTGTGAGCAGAGGGCTATGTGCCTTTACATCCCAGTGGTGGGGGCTATTCCTCTGTGTTTGGGAGCAGGGCAGACTGGCTGGTGCTGCTCGCTCATTGGTCGAATGGACCAGGGGCGGGGTTTCCGGAACAAGGAGGCGGGCCCAGGCCCACAGCTGAGCCGGGTCAAGTCAAGGAGGGGGCGGGGCCCGGTGAGCAGCTGGAGGCGGTCACGGGATCAAGAGGGCGGGGCCAGGTGAACAGCCGGAAGTGGTGAGGTAAGCAGGAGAAAGGGTCGCGGGCAGGGACACGGGTGACCGGCAGGCCGGTCTGCCGGCGGCAGGGACCTAAAGAGGGGGCCCGGCGGCTTGGCCGGGCGCTTAGCTGACCGGCGGGAAGCGGTCAAGGGAAGAGTGGGTTGGGGCCGGTGTCAAAAGCTGGAGGTGGTCCAGTGGGGAAGGCCCTGGGGCCCGGAGAATGTGGACGAGGGTCGCCAGTGGCCACAAAAGCCCCACAAGCCTGAGCTCCAGACTGGAAGCCAGCAAGAGGTTCCCTTGTCCTCAGGGCAGGGCGTTCCGGGCGAATGGGGCAGAAAGCAGGCCGCCGGGGCCCGGCCAGCGAACCAGTAAGAACCTCCGGAGGGGCCGGGGAGGTGCCCCCGAAGCGCAAAGTGATTTTCTCGGACTTGACACAGCTCTCTCCCCGTTGTCAAAGGCTAACCCTAACCCTAAAACTAAGCCTATCCCTCAACCTAACCCCCACCAGTGGCTAACGCCCTGGGGCCCTGTGAAACCTGGACGAGGGTCTCAAGGGGCCACAAAAGCCTCACCTGCCTGAGCTTCAGACAGGATGCCAGCTTGAGGGACCCTTGTCCTCAGGGCAGGGCGTTCCCGGCGGATGGGGCAGAAAGCAGGCCCCCGGACCAGTAAGAACCTCCGGAGGGGCCGGGGAGGTGCCTCCAGAGTGGAAAGTGATTTTTCTCGGACTTGACACAGCTCTCTCCCGGTTGTCAAAGCCCATAGGCAGGGCTGTGGGCATCCCAGGACACTCTGCCGTGAGCTGCCCTTTGGTGGGAGCGATGGGGGCGGGGGAAGGGGGGGTTGAGGGAGGGCCGGCCCCGAGGCTCATGGAGACCCGTGGGCGTCCTGCAGGGAGGGCTGGCTGGTCTGCCCACGCTTGGGGACCTGGGAGGCACCCTGTGAGCAGAGGGCTATGTGCCTTTACATCCCAGTGGTGGGGGCTATTCCTCTGTGTTTGGGAGCAGGGCAGACTGGCTGGTGCTGCTCGCTCATTGGTCGAATGGACCAGGGGCGGGGTTTCCGGAACAAGGAGGCGGGCCCAGGCCCACAGCTGAGCCGGGTCAAGTCAAGGAGGGGGCGGGGCCCGGTGAGCAGCTGGAGGCGGTCACGGGATCAAGAGGGCGGGGCCAGGTGAACAGCCGGAAGTGGTGAGGTAAGCAGGAGAAAGGGTCGCGGGCAGGGACACGGGTGACCGGCAGGCCGGTCTGCCGGCGGCAGGGACCTAAAGAGGGGGCCCGGCGGCTTGGCCGGGCGCTTAGCTGACCGGCGGGAAGCGGTCAAGGGAAGAGTGGGTTGGGGCCGGTGTCAAAAGCTGGAGGTGGTCCAGTGGGGAAGGCCCTGGGGCCCGGAGAATGTGGACGAGGGTCGCCAGTGGCCACAAAAGCCCCACAAGCCTGAGCTCCAGACTGGAAGCCAGCAAGAGGTTCCCTTGTCCTCAGGGCAGGGCGTTCCCGGCGAATGGGGCAGAAAGCAGGCCGCCGGGGCCCGGCCAGCGAACCAGTAAGAACCTCCGGAGGGGCCGGGGAGGTGCCCCGAAGCGCAAAGTGATTTTCTCGGACTTGACCCAGCTCTCTCCCCGTTGTCAAAGGCTAACCCTAACCCGAAAACTAAGCCTATCCCTCAACCTAACCCCCACCAGTGGCTAACGCCCTGGGGCCCTGTGAAACCTGGACGAGGGTCTCAAGGGGCCACAAAAGCCTCACCTGCCTGAGCTTCAGACAGGATGCCAGCTTGAGGGACCCTTGTCCTCAGGGCAGGGCGTTCCCGGCGGATGGGGCAGAAAGCAGGCCCCCGGACCAGTAAGAACCTCCAGAGGGGCCGGGGAGGTGCCTCCAGAGTGGAAAGTGATTTTTCTCGGACTTGACACAGCTCTCTCCCGGTTGTCAAAGCCCATAGGCAGGGCTGTGGGCATCCCAGGACACTCTGCCGTGAGCTGCCCTTTGGTGGGAGCGATGGGGGCGGGGGAAGGGGGGGTTGAGGGAGGGCCGGCCCCGAGGCTCATGGAGACCCGTGGGCGTCCTGCAGGGAGGGCTGGCTGGTCTGCCCACGCTTGGGGACCTGGGAGGCACCCTGTGAGCAGAGGGCTATGTGCCTTTACATCCCAGTGGTGGGGGCTATTCCTCTGTGTTTGGGAGCAGGGCAGACTGGCTGGTGCTGCTCGCTCATTGGTCGAATGGACCAGGGGCGGGGTTTCCGGAACAAGGAGGCGGGCCCAGGCCCACAGCTGAGCCGGGTCAAGTCAAGGAGGGGGCGGGGCCCGGTGAGCAGCTGGAGGCGGTCACGGGATCAAGAGGGCGGGGCCAGGTGAACAGCCGGAAGTGGTGAGGTAAGCAGGAGAAAGGGTCGCGGGCAGGGACACGGGTGACCGGCAGGCCGGTCTGCCGGCGGCAGGGACCTAAAGAGGGGGCCCGGCGGCTTGGCCGGGCGCTTAGCTGACCGGCGGGAAGCGGTGAAGGGAAGAGTGGGTTGGGGCCGGTGTCAAAAGCTGGAGGTGGTCCAGTGGGGAAGGCCCTGGGGCCCGGAGAATGTGGACGAGGGTCGCCAGTGGCCACAAAAGCCCCACAAGCCTGAGCTCCAGACTGGAAGCCAGCAAGAGGTTCCCTTGTCCTCAGGGCAGGGCGTTCCGGGCGAATGGGGCAGAAAGCAGGCCGCCGGGGCCCGGCCAGCGAACCAGTAAGAACCTCCGGAGGGGCCGGGGAGGTGCCCCCGAAGCGCAAAGTGATTTTCTCGGACTTGACACAGCTCTCTCCCCGTTGTCAAAGGCTAACCCTAACCCTAAAACTAAGCCTATCCCTCAACCTAACCCCCACCAGTGGCTAACGCCCTGGGGCCCTGTGAAACCTGGACGAGGGTCTCAAGGGGCCACAAAAGCCTCACCTGCCTGAGCTTCAGACAGGATGCCAGCTTGAGGGACCCTTGTCCTCAGGGCAGGGCGTTCCCGGCGGATGGGGCAGAAAGCAGGCCCCCGGACCAGTAAGAACCTCCGGAGGGGCCGGGGAGGTGCCTCCAGAGTGGAAAGTGATTTTTCTCGGACTTGACACAGCTCTCTCCCGGTTGTCAAAGCCCATAGGCAGGGCTGTGGGCATCCCAGGACACTCTGCCGTGAGCTGCCCTTTGGTGGGAGCGATGGGGGCGGGGGAAGGGGGGGTTGAGGGAGGGCCGGCCCCGAGGCTCATGGAGACCCGTGGGCGTCCTGCAGGGAGGGCTGGCTGGTCTGCCCACGCTTGGGGACCTGGGAGGCACCCTGTGAGCAGAGGGCTATGTGCCTTTACATCCCAGTGGTGGGGGCTATTCCTCTGTGTTTGGGAGCAGGGCAGACTGGCTGGTGCTGCTCGCTCATTGGTCGAATGGACCAGGGGCGGGGTTTCCGGAACAAGGAGGCGGGCCCAGGCCCACAGCTGAGCCGGGTCAAGTCAAGGAGGGGGCGGGGCCCGGTGAGCAGCTGGAGGCGGTCACGGGATCAAGAGGGCGGGGCCAGGTGAACAGCCGGAAGTGGTGAGGTAAGCAGGAGAAAGGGTCGCGGGCAGGGACACGGGTGACCGGCAGGCCGGTCTGCCGGCGGCAGGGACCTAAAGAGGGGGCCCGGCGGCTTGGCCGGGCGCTTAGCTGACCGGCGGGAAGCGGTCAAGGGAAGAGTGGGTTGGGGCCGGTGTCAAAAGCTGGAGGTGGTCCAGTGGGGAAGGCCCTGGGGCCCGGAGAATGTGGACGAGGGTCGCCAGTGGCCACAAAAGCCCCACAAGCCTGAGCTCCAGACTGGAAGCCAGCAAGAGGTTCCCTTGTCCTCAGGGCAGGGCGTTCCCGGCGAATGGGGCAGAAAGCAGGCCGCCGGGGCCCGGCCAGCGAACCAGTAAGAACCTCCGGAGGGGCCGGGGAGGTGCCCCGAAGCGCAAAGTGATTTTCTCGGACTTGACCCAGCTCTCTCCCCGTTGTCAAAGGCTAACCCTAACCCGAAAACTAAGCCTATCCCTCAACCTAACCCCCACCAGTGGCTAACGCCCTGGGGCCCTGTGAAACCTGGACGAGGGTCTCAAGGGGCCACAAAAGCCTCACCTGCCTGAGCTTCAGACAGGATGCCAGCTTGAGGGACCCTTGTCCTCAGGGCAGGGCGTTCCTGGCGGATGGGGCAGAAAGCAGGCCCCCGGACCAGTAAGAACCTGCAGAGGGGCCGGGGAGGTGCCTCCAGAGTGGAAAGTGATTTTTCTCGGACTTGACACAGCTCTCTCCCGGTTGTCAAAGCCCATAGGCAGGGCTGTGGGCATCCCAGGACACTCTGCCGTGAGCTGCCCTTTGGTGGGAGCGATGGGGGCGGGGGAAGGGGGGGTTGAGGGAGGGCCGGCCCCGAGGCTCATGGAGACCCGTGGGCGTCCTGCAGGGAGGGCTGGCTGGTCTGCCCACGCTTGGGGACCTGGGAGGCACCCTGTGAGCAGAGGGCTATGTGCCTTTACATCCCAGTGGTGGGGGCTATTCCTCTGTGTTTGGGAGCAGGGCAGACTGGCTGGTGCTGCTCGCTCATTGGTCGAATGGACCAGGGGCGGGGTTTCCGGAACAAGGAGGCGGGCCCAGGCCCACAGCTGAGCCGGGTCAAGTCAAGGAGGGGGCGGGGCCCGGTGAGCAGCTGGAGGCGGTCACGGGATCAAGAGGGCGGGGCCAGGTGAACAGCCGGAAGTGGTGAGGTAAGCAGGAGAAAGGGTCGCGGGCAGGGACACGGGTGACCGGCAGGCCGGTCTGCCGGCGGCAGGGACCTAAAGAGGGGGCCCGGCGGCTTGGCCGGGCGCTTAGCTGACCGGCGGGAAGCGGTCAAGGGAAGAGTGGGTTGGGGCCGGTGTCAAAAGCTGGAGGTGGTCCAGTGGGGAAGGCCCTGGGGCCCGGAGAATGTGGACGAGGGTCGCCAGTGGCCACAAAAGCCCCACAAGCCTGAGCTCCAGACTGGAAGCCAGCAAGAGGTTCCCTTGTCTTCAGGGCAGGGCGTTCCGGGCGAATGGGGCAGAAAGCAGGCCGCCGGGGCCCGGCCAGCGAACCAGTAAGAACCTCCGGAGGGGCCGGGGAGGTGCCCCCGAAGCGCAAAGTGATTTTCTCGGACTTGACACAGCTCTCTCCCCGTTGTCAAAGGCTAACCCTAACCCTAAAACTAAGCCTATCCCTCAACCTAACCCCCACCAGTGGCTAACGCCCTGGGGCCCTGTGAAACCTGGACGAGGGTCTCAAGGGGCCACAAAAGCCTCACCTGCCTGAGCTTCAGACAGGATGCCAGCTTGAGGGACCCTTGTCCTCAGGGCAGGGCGTTCCCGGCGGATGGGGCAGAAAGCAGGCCCCCGGACCAGTAAGAACCTCCGGAGGGGCCGGGGAGGTGCCTCCAGAGCGGAAAGTGATTTTTCTCGGACTTGACACAGCTCTCTCCCGGTTGTCAAAGCCCATAGGCAGGGCTGTGGGCATCCCAGGACACTCTGCCGTGAGCTGCCCTTTGGTGGGAGCGATGGGGGCGGGGGAAGGGGGGGTTGAGGGAGGGCCGGCCCCGAGGCTCATGGAGACCCGTGGGCGTCCTGCAGGGAGGGCTGGCTGGTCTGCCCACGCTTGGGGACCTGGGAGGCACCCTGTGAGCAGAGGGCTATGTGCCTTTACATCCCAGTGGTGGGGGCTATTCCTCTGTGTTTGGGAGCAGGGCAGACTGGCTGGTGCTGCTCGCTCATTGGTCGAATGGACCAGGGGCGGGGTTTCCGGAACAAGGAGGCGGGCCCAGGCCCACAGCTGAGCCGGGTCAAGTCAAGGAGGGGGCGGGGCCCGGTGAGCAGCTGGAGGCGGTCACGGGATCAAGAGGGCGGGGCCAGGTGAACAGCCGGAAGTGGTGAGGTAAGCAGGAGAAAGGGTCGCGGGCAGGGACACGGGTGACCGGCAGGCCGGTCTGCCGGCGGCAGGGACCTAAAGAGGGGGCCCGGCGGCTTGGCCGGGCGCTTAGCTGACCGGCGGGAAGCGGTCAAGGGAAGAGTGGGTTGGGGCCGGTGTCAAAAGCTGGAGGTGGTCCAGTGGGGAAGGCCCTGGGGCCCGGAGAATGTGGACGAGGGTCGCCAGTGGCCACAAAAGCCCCACAAGCCTGAGCTCCAGACTGGAAGCCAGCAAGAGGTTCCCTTGTCCTCAGGGCAGGGCGTTCCGGGCGAATGGGGCAGAAAGCAGGCCGCCGGGGCCCGGCCAGCGAACCAGTAAGAACCTCCGGAGGGGCCGGGGAGGTGCCCCCGAAGCGCAAAGTGATTTTCTCGGACTTGACACAGCTCTCTCCCCGTTGTCAAAGGCTAACCCTAACCCTAAAACTAAGCCTATCCCTCAACCTAACCCCCACCAGTGGCTAACGCCCTGGGGCCCTGTGAAACCTGGACGAGGGTCTCAAGGGGCCACAAAAGCCTCACCTGCCTGAGCTTCAGACAGGATGCCAGCTTGAGGGACCCTTGTCCTCAGGGCAGGGCGTTCCCGGCGGATGGGGCAGAAAGCAGGCCCCCGGACCAGTAAGAACCTGCGGAGGGGCCGGGGAGGTGCCTCCAGAGTGGAAAGTGATTTTTCTCGGACTTGACACAGCTCTCTCCCGGTTGTCAAAGCCCATAGGCAGGGCTGTGGGCATCCCAGGACACTCTGCCGTGAGCTGCCCTTTGGTGGGAGCGATGGGGGCGGGGGAAGGGGGGGTTGAGGGAGGGCCGGCCCCGAGGCTCATGGAGACCCGTGGGCGTCCTGCAGGGAGGGCTGGCTGGTCTGCCCACGCTTGGGGACCTGGGAGGCACCCTGTGAGCAGAGGGCTATGTGCCTTTACATCCCAGTGGTGGGGGCTATTCCTCTGTGTTTGGGAGCAGGGCAGACTGGCTGGTGCTGCTCGCTCATTGGTCGAATGGACCAGGGGCGGGGTTTCCGGAACAAGGAGGCGGGCCCAGGCCCACAGCTGAGCCCGGTCAAGTCAAGGAGGGGGCGGGGCCCGGTGAGCAGCTGGAGGCGGTCACGGGATCAAGAGGGCGGGGCCAGGTGAACAGCCGGAAGTGGTGAGGTAAGCAGGAGAAAGGGTCGCGGGCAGGGACACGGGTGACCGGCAGGCCGGTCTGCCGGCGGCAGGGACCTAAAGAGGGGGCCCGGCGGCTTGGCCGGGCGCTTAGCTGACCGGCGGGAAGCGGTCAAGGGAAGAGTGGGTTGGGGCCGGTGTCAAAAGCTGGAGGTGGTCCAGTGGGGAAGGCCCTGGGGCCCGGAGAATGTGGACGAGGGTCGCCAGTGGCCACAAAAGCCCCACAAGCCTGAGCTCCAGACTGGAAGCCAGCAAGAGGTTCCCTTGTCCTCAGGGCAGGGCGTTCCGGGCGAATGGGGCAGAAAGCAGGCCGCCGGGGCCCGGCCAGCGAACCAGTAAGAACCTCCGGAGGGGCCGGGGAGGTGCCCCCGAAGCGCAAAGTGATTTTCTCGGACTTGACACAGCTCTCTCCCCGTTGTCAAAGGCTAACCCTAACCCTAAAACTAAGCCTATCCCTCAACCTAACCCCCACCAGTGGCTAACGCCCTGGGGCCCTGTGAAACCTGGACGAGGGTCTCAAGGGGCCACAAAAGCCTCACCTGCCTGAGCTTCAGACAGGATGCCAGCTTGAGGGACCCTTGTCCTCAGGGCAGGGCGTTCCGGGCGGATGGGGCAGAAAGCAGGCCCCCGGACCAGTAAGAACCTCCAGAGGGGCCGGGGAGGTGCCTCCAGAGTGGAAAGTGATTTTTCTCGGACTTGACACAGCTCTCTCCCGGTTGTCAAAGCCCATAGGCAGGGCTGTGGGCATCCCAGGACACTCTGCCGTGAGCTGCCCTTTGGTGGGAGCGATGGGGGCGGGGGAAGGGGGGGTTGAGGGAGGGCCGGCCCCGAGGCTCATGGAGACCCGTGGGCGTCCTGCAGGGAGGGCTGGCTGGTCTGCCCACGCTTGGGGACCTGGGAGGCACCCTGTGAGCAGAGGGCTATGTGCCTTTACATCCCAGTGGTGGGGGCTATTCCTCTGTGTTTGGGAGCAGGGCAGACTGGCTGGTGCTGCTCGCTCATTGGTCGAATGGACCAGGGGCGGGGTTTCCGGAACAAGGAGGCGGGCCCAGGCCCACAGCTGAGCCGGGTCAAGTCAAGGAGGGGGCGGGGCCCGGTGAGCAGCTGGAGGCGGTCACGGGATCAAGAGGGCGGGGCCAGGTGAACAGCCGGAAGTGGTGAGGTAAGCAGGAGAAAGGGTCGCGGGCAGGGACACGGGTGACCGGCAGGCCGGTCTGCCGGCGGCAGGGACCTAAAGAGGGGGCCCGGCGGCTTGGCCGGGCGCTTAGCTGACCGGCGGGAAGCGGTCAAGGGAAGAGTGGGTTGGGGCCGGTGTCAAAAGCTGGAGGTGGTCCAGTGGGGAAGGCCCTGGGGCCCGGAGAATGTGGACGAGGGTCGCCAGTGGCCACAAAAGCCCCACAAGCCTGAGCTCCAGACTGGAAGCCAGCAAGAGGTTCCCTTGTCCTCAGGGCAGGGCGTTCCGGGCGAATGGGGCAGAAAGCAGGCCGCCGGGGCCCGGCCAGCGAACCAGTAAGAACCTCCGGAGGGGCCGGGGAGGTGCCCCCGAAGCGCAAAGTGATTTTCTCGGACTTGACACAGCTCTCTCCCCGTTGTCAAAGGCTAACCCTAACCCGAAAACTAAGCCTATCCCTCAACCTAACCCCCACCAGTGGCTAACGCCCTGGGGCCCTGTGAAACCTGGACGAGGGTCTCAAGGGGCCACAAAAGCCTCACCTGCCTGAGCTTCAGACAGGATGCCAGCTTGAGGGACCCTTGTCCTCAGGGCAGGGCGTTCCCGGCGGATGGGGCAGAAAGCAGGCCCCCGGACCAGTAAGAACCTGCGGAGGGGCCGGGGAGGTGCCTCCAGAGTGGAAAGTGATTTTTCTCGGACTTGACACAGCTCTCTCCCGGTTGTCAAAGCCCATAGGCAGGGCTGTGGGCATCCCAGGACACTCTGCCGTGAGCTGCCCTTTGGTGGGAGCGATGGGGGCGGGGGAAGGGGGGGTTGAGGGAGGGCCGGCCCCGAGGCTCATGGAGACCCGTGGGCGTCCTGCAGGGAGGGCTGGCTGGTCTGCCCACGCTTGGGGACCTGGGAGGCACCCTGTGAGCAGAGGGCTATGTGCCTTTACATCCCAGTGGTGGGGGCTATTCCTCTGTGTTTGGGAGCAGGGCAGACTGGCTGGTGCTGCTCGCTCATTGGTCGAATGGACCAGGGGCGGGGTTTCCGGAACAAGGAGGCGGGCCCAGGCCCACAGCTGAGCCGGGTCAAGTCAAGGAGGGGGCGGGGCCCGGTGAGCAGCTGGAGGCGGTCACGGGATCAAGAGGGCGGGGCCAGGTGAACAGCCGGAAGTGGTGAGGTAAGCAGGAGAAAGGGTCGCGGGCAGGGACACGGGTGACCGGCAGGCCGGTCTGCCGGCGGCAGGGACCTAAAGAGGGGGCCCGGCGGCTTGGCCGGGCGCTTAGCTGACCGGCGGGAAGCGGTCAAGGGAAGAGTGGGTTGGGGCCGGTGTCAAAAGCTGGAGGTGGTCCAGTGGGGAAGGCCCTGGGGCCCGGAGAATGTGGACGAGGGTCGCCAGTGGCCACAAAAGCCCCACAAGCCTGAGCTCCAGACTGGAAGCCAGCAAGAGGTTCCCTTGTCCTCAGGGCAGGGCGTTCCCGGCGAATGGGGCAGAAAGCAGGCCGCCGGGGCCCGGCCAGCGAACCAGTAAGAACCTCCGGAGGGGCCGGGGAGGTGCCCCGAAGCGCAAAGTGATTTTCTCGGACTTGACCCAGCTCTCTCCCCGTTGTCAAAGGCTAACCCTAACCCGAAAACTAAGCCTATCCCTCAACCTAACCCCCACCAGTGGCTAACGCCCTGGGGCCCTGTGAAACCTGGACGAGGGTCTCAAGGGGCCACAAAAGCCTCACCTGCCTGAGCTTCAGACAGGATGCCAGCTTGAGGGACCCTTGTCCTCAGGGCAGGGCGTTCCCGGCGGATGGGGCAGAAAGCAGGCCCCCGGACCAGTAAGAACCTCCGGAGGGGCCGGGGAGGTGCCTCCAGAGTGGAAAGTGATTTTTCTCGGACTTGACACAGCTCTCTCCCGGTTGTCAAAGCCCATAGGCAGGGCTGTGGGCATCCCAGGACACTCTGCCGTGAGCTGCCCTTTGGTGGGAGCGATGGGGGCGGGGGAAGGGGGGGTTGAGGGAGGGCCGGCCCCGAGGCTCATGGAGACCCGTGGGCGTCCTGCAGGGAGGGCTGGCTGGTCTGCCCACGCTTGGGGACCTGGGAGGCACCCTGTGAGCAGAGGGCTATGTGCCTTTACATCCCAGTGGTGGGGGCTATTCCTCTGTGTTTGGGAGCAGGGCAGACTGGCTGGTGCTGCTCGCTCATTGGTCGAATGGACCAGGGGCGGGGTTTCCGGAACAAGGAGGCGGGCCCAGGCCCACAGCTGAGCCGGGTCAAGTCAAGGAGGGGGCGGGGCCCGGTGAGCAGCTGGAGGCGGTCACGGGATCAAGAGGGCGGGGCCAGGTGAACAGCCGGAAGTGGTGAGGTAAGCAGGAGAAAGGGTCGCGGGCAGGGACACGGGTGACCGGCAGGCCGGTCTGCCGGCGGCAGGGACCTAAAGAGGGGGCCCGGCGGCTTGGCCGGGCGCTTAGCTGACCGGCGGGAAGCGGTCAAGGGAAGAGTGGGTTGGGGCCGGTGTCAAAAGCTGGAGGTGGTCCAGTGGGGAAGGCCCTGGGGCCCGGAGAATGTGGACGAGGGTCGCCAGTGGCCACAAAAGCCCCACAAGCCTGAGCTCCAGACTGGAAGCCAGCAAGAGGTTCCCTTGTCCTCAGGGCAGGGCGTTCCCGGCGAATGGGGCAGAAAGCAGGCCGCCGGGGCCCGGCCAGCGAACCAGTAAGAACCTCCGGAGGGGCCGGGGAGGTGCCCCGAAGCGCAAAGTGATTTTCTCGGACTTGACCCAGCTCTCTCCCCGTTGTCAAAGGCTAACCCTAACCCGAAAACTAAGCCTATCCCTCAACCTAACCCCCACCAGTGGCTAACGCCCTGGGGCCCTGTGAAACCTGGACGAGGGTCTCAAGGGGCCACAAAAGCCTCACCTGCCTGAGCTTCAGACAGGATGCCAGCTTGAGGGACCCTTGTCCTCAGGGCAGGGCGTTCCCGGCGGATGGGGCAGAAAGCAGGCCCCCGGACCAGTAAGAACCTCCAGAGGGGCCGGGGAGGTGCCTCCAGAGTGGAAAGTGATTTTTCTCGGACTTGACACAGCTCTCTCCCGGTTGTCAAAGCCCATAGGCAGGGCTGTGGGCATCCCAGGACACTCTGCCGTGAGCTGCCCTTTGGTGGGAGCGATGGGGGCGGGGGAAGGGGGGGTTGAGGGAGGGCCGGCCCCGAGGCTCATGGAGACCCGTGGGCGTCCTGCAGGGAGGGCTGGCTGGTCTGCCCACGCTTGGGGACCTGGGAGGCACCCTGTGAGCAGAGGGCTATGTGCCTTTACATCCCAGTGGTGGGGGCTATTCCTCTGTGTTTGGGAGCAGGGCAGACTGGCTGGTGCTGCTCGCTCATTGGTCGAATGGACCAGGGGCGGGGTTTCCGGAACAAGGAGGCGGGCCCAGGCCCACAGCTGAGCCGGGTCAAGTCAAGGAGGGGGCGGGGCCCGGTGAGCAGCTGGAGGCGGTCACGGGATCAAGAGGGCGGGGCCAGGTGAACAGCCGGAAGTGGTGAGGTAAGCAGGAGAAAGGGTCGCGGGCAGGGACACGGGTGACCGGCAGGCCGGTCTGCCGGCGGCAGGGACCTAAAGAGGGGGCCCGGCGGCTTGGCCGGGCGCTTAGCTGACCGGCGGGAAGCGGTCAAGGGAAGAGTGGGTTGGGGCCGGTGTCAAAAGCTGGAGGTGGTCCAGTGGGGAAGGCCCTGGGGCCCGGAGAATGTGGACGAGGGTCGCCAGTGGCCACAAAAGCCCCACAAGCCTGAGCTCCAGACTGGAAGCCAGCAAGAGGTTCCCTTGTCCTCAGGGCAGGGCGTTCCGGGCGAATGGGGCAGAAAGCAGGCCGCCGGGGCCCGGCCAGCGAACCAGTAAGAACCTCCGGAGGGGCCGGGGAGGTGCCCCCGAAGCGCAAAGTGATTTTCTCGGACTTGACACAGCTCTCTCCCCGTTGTCAAAGGCTAACCCTAACCCTAAAACTAAGCCTATCCCTCAACCTAACCCCCACCAGTGGCTAACGCCCTGGGGCCCTGTGAAACCTGGACGAGGGTCTCAAGGGGCCACAAAAGCCTCACCTGCCTGAGCTTCAGACAGGATGCCAGCTTGAGGGACCCTTGTCCTCAGGGCAGGGCGTTCCCGGCGGATGGGGCAGAAAGCAGGCCCCCGGACCAGTAAGAACCTGCGGAGGGGCCGGGGAGGTGCCTCCAGAGTGGAAAGTGATTTTTCTCGGACTTGACACAGCTCTCTCCCGGTTGTCAAAGCCCATAGGCAGGGCTGTGGGCATCCCAGGACACTCTGCCGTGAGCTGCCCTTTGGTGGGAGCGATGGGGGCGGGGGAAGGGGGGGTTGAGGGAGGGCCGGCCCCGAGGCTCATGGAGACCCGTGGGCGTCCTGCAGGGAGGGCTGGCTGGTCTGCCCACGCTTGGGGACCTGGGAGGCACCCTGTGAGCAGAGGGCTATGTGCCTTTACATCCCAGTGGTGGGGGCTATTCCTCTGTGTTTGGGAGCAGGGCAGACTGGCTGGTGCTGCTCGCTCATTGGTCGAATGGACCAGGGGCGGGGTTTCCGGAACAAGGAGGCGGGCCCAGGCCCACAGCTGAGCCGGGTCAAGTCAAGGAGGGGGCGGGGCCCGGTGAGCAGCTGGAGGCGGTCACGGGATCAAGAGGGCGGGGCCAGGTGAACAGCCGGAAGTGGTGAGGTAAGCAGGAGAAAGGGTCGCGGCCAGGGACACGGGTGACCGGCAGGCCGGTCTGCCGGCGGCAGGGACCTAAAGAGGGGGCCCGGCGGCTTGGCCGGGCGCTTAGCTGACCGGCGGGAAGCGGTCAAGGGAAGAGTGGGTTGGGGCCGGTGTCAAAAGCTGGAGGTGGTCCAGTGGGGAAGGCCCTGGGGCCCGGAGAATGTGGACGAGGGTCGCCAGTGGCCACAAAAGCCCCACAAGCCTGAGCTCCAGACTGGAAGCCAGCAAGAGGTTCCCTTGTCCTCAGGGCAGGGCGTTCCCGGCGAATGGGGCAGAAAGCAGGCCGCCGGGGCCCGGCCAGCGAACCAGTAAGAACCTCCGGAGGGGCCGGGGAGGTGCCCCGAAGCGCAAAGTGATTTTCTCGGACTTGACCCAGCTCTCTCCCCGTTGTCAAAGGCTAACCCTAACCCTAAAACTAAGCCTATCCCTCAACCTAACCCCCACCAGTGGCTAACGCCCTGGGGCCCTGTGAAACCTGGACGAGGGTCTCAAGGGGCCACAAAAGCCTCACCTGCCTGAGCTTCAGACAGGATGCCAGCTTGAGGGACCCTTGTCCTCAGGGCAGGGCGTTCCCGGCGGATGGGGCAGAAAGCAGGCCCCCGGACCAGTAAGAACCTCCGGAGGGGCCGGGGAGGTGCCTCCAGAGTGGAAAGTGATTTTTCTCGGACTTGACACAGCTCTCTCCCGGTTGTCAAAGCCCATAGGCAGGGCTGTGGGCATCCCAGGACACTCTGCCGTGAGCTGCCCTTTGGTGGGAGCGATGGGGGCGGGGGAAGGGGGGGTTGAGGGAGGGCCGGCCCCGAGGCTCATGGAGACCCGTGGGCGTCCTGCAGGGAGGGCTGGCTGGTCTGCCCACGCTTGGGGACCTGGGAGGCACCCTGTGAGCAGAGGGCTATGTGCCTTTACATCCCAGTGGTGGGGGCTATTCCTCTGTGTTTGGGAGCAGGGCAGACTGGCTGGTGCTGCTCGCTCATTGGTCGAATGGACCAGGGGCGGGGTTTCCGGAACAAGGAGGCGGGCCCAGGCCCACAGCTGAGCCGGGTCAAGTCAAGGAGGGGGCGGGGCCCGGTGAGCAGCTGGAGGCGGTCACGGGATCAAGAGGGCGGGGCCAGGTGAACAGCCGGAAGTGGTGAGGTAAGCAGGAGAAAGGGTCGCGGGCAGGGACACGGGTGACCGGCAGGCCGGTCTGCCGGCGGCAGGGACCTAAAGAGGGGGCCCGGCGGCTTGGCCGGGCGCTTAGCTGACCGGCGGGAAGCGGTCAAGGGAAGAGTGGGTTGGGGCCGGTGTCAAAAGCTGGAGGTGGTCCAGTGGGGAAGGCCCTGGGGCCCGGAGAATGTGGACGAGGGTCGCCAGTGGCCACAAAAGCCCCACAAGCCTGAGCTCCAGACTGGAAGCCAGCAAGAGGTTCCCTTGTCCTCAGGGCAGGGCGTTCCGGGCGAATGGGGCAGAAAGCAGGCCGCCGGGGCCCGGCCAGCGAACCAGTAAGAACCTCCGGAGGGGCCGGGGAGGTGCCCCCGAAGCGCAAAGTGATTTTCTCGGACTTGACACAGCTCTCTCCCCGTTGTCAAAGGCTAACCCTAACCCTAAAACTAAGCCTATCCCTCAACCTAACCCCCACCAGTGGCTAACGCCCTGGGGCCCTGTGAAACCTGGACGAGGGTCTCAAGGGGCCACAAAAGCCTCACCTGCCTGAGCTTCAGACAGGATGCCAGCTTGAGGGACCCTTGTCCTCAGGGCAGGGCGTTCCCGGCGGATGGGGCAGAAAGCAGGCCCCCGGACCAGTAAGAACCTGCGGAGGGGCCGGGGAGGTGCCTCCAGAGTGGAAAGTGATTTTTCTCGGACTTGACACAGCTCTCTCCCGGTTGTCAAAGCCCATAGGCAGGGCTGTGGGCATCCCAGGACACTCTGCCGTGAGCTGCCCTTTGGTGGGAGCGATGGGGGCGGGGGAAGGGGGGGTTGAGGGAGGGCCGGCCCCGAGGCTCATGGAGACCCGTGGGCGTCCTGCAGGGAGGGCTGGCTGGTCTGCCCACGCTTGGGGACCTGGGAGGCACCCTGTGAGCAGAGGGCTATGTGCCTTTACATCCCAGTGGTGGGGGCTATTCCTCTGTGTTTGGGAGCAGGGCAGACTGGCTGGTGCTGCTCGCTCATTGGTCGAATGGACCAGGGGCGGGGTTTCCGGAACAAGGAGGCGGGCCCAGGCCCACAGCTGAGCCGGGTCAAGTCAAGGAGGGGGCGGGGCCCGGTGAGCAGCTGGAGGCGGTCACGGGATCAAGAGGGCGGGGCCAGGTGAACAGCCGGAAGTGGTGAGGTAAGCAGGAGAAAGGGTCGCGGCCAGGGACACGGGTGACCGGCAGGCCGGTCTGCCGGCGGCAGGGACCTAAAGAGGGGGCCCGGCGGCTTGGCCGGGCGCTTAGCTGACCGGCGGGAAGCGGTCAAGGGAAGAGTGGGTTGGGGCCGGTGTCAAAAGCTGGAGGTGGTCCAGTGGGGAAGGCCCTGGGGCCCGGAGAATGTGGACGAGGGTCGCCAGTGGCCACAAAAGCCCCACAAGCCTGAGCTCCAGACTGGAAGCCAGCAAGAGGTTCCCTTGTCCTCAGGGCAGGGCGTTCCCGGCGAATGGGGCAGAAAGCAGGCCGCCGGGGCCCGGCCAGCGAACCAGTAAGAACCTCCGGAGGGGCCGGGGAGGTGCCCCGAAGCGCAAAGTGATTTTCTCGGACTTGACCCAGCTCTCTCCCCGTTGTCAAAGGCTAACCCTAACCCTAAAACTAAGCCTATCCCTCAACCTAACCCCCACCAGTGGCTAACGCCCTGGGGCCCTGTGAAACCTGGACGAGGGTCTCAAGGGGCCACAAAAGCCTCACCTGCCTGAGCTTCAGACAGGATGCCAGCTTGAGGGACCCTTGTCCTCAGGGCAGGGCGTTCCCGGCGGATGGGGCAGAAAGCAGGCCCCCGGACCAGTAAGAACCTCCGGAGGGGCCGGGGAGGTGCCTCCAGAGTGGAAAGTGATTTTTCTCGGACTTGACACAGCTCTCTCCCGGTTGTCAAAGCCCATAGGCAGGGCTGTGGGCATCCCAGGACACTCTGCCGTGAGCTGCCCTTTGGTGGGAGCGATGGGGGCGGGGGAAGGGGGGGTTGAGGGAGGGCCGGCCCCGAGGCTCATGGAGACCCGTGGGCGTCCTGCAGGGAGGGCTGGCTGGTCTGCCCACGCTTGGGGACCTGGGAGGCACCCTGTGAGCAGAGGGCTATGTGCCTTTACATCCCAGTGGTGGGGGCTATTCCTCTGTGTTTGGGAGCAGGGCAGACTGGCTGGTGCTGCTCGCTCATTGGTCGAATGGACCAGGGGCGGGGTTTCCGGAACAAGGAGGCGGGCCCAGGCCCACAGCTGAGCCGGGTCAAGTCAAGGAGGGGGCGGGGCCCGGTGAGCAGCTGGAGGCGGTCACGGGATCAAGAGGGCGGGGCCAGGTGAACAGCCGGAAGTGGTGAGGTAAGCAGGAGAAAGGGTCGCGGGCAGGGACACGGGTGACCGGCAGGCCGGTCTGCCGGCGGCAGGGACCTAAAGAGGGGGCCCGGCGGCTTGGCCGGGCGCTTAGCTGACCGGCGGGAAGCGGTCAAGGGAAGAGTGGGTTGGGGCCGGTGTCAAAAGCTGGAGGTGGTCCAGTGGGGAAGGCCCTGGGGCCCGGAGAATGTGGACGAGGGTCGCCAGTGGCCACAAAAGCCCCACAAGCCTGAGCTCCAGACTGGAAGCCAGCAAGAGGTTCCCTTGTCCTCAGGGCAGGGCGTTCCGGGCGAATGGGGCAGAAAGCAGGCCGCCGGGGCCCGGCCAGCGAACCAGTAAGAACCTCCGGAGGGGCCGGGGAGGTGCCCCCGAAGCGCAAAGTGATTTTCTCGGACTTGACACAGATCTCTCCCCGTTGTCAAAGGCTAACCCTAACCCTAAAACTAAGCCTATCCCTCAACCTAACCCCCACCAGTGGCTAACGCCCTGGGGCCCTGTGAAACCTGGACGAGGGTCTCAAGGGGCCACAAAAGCCTCACCTGCCTGAGCTTCAGACAGGATGCCAGCTTGAGGGACCCTTGTCCTCAGGGCAGGGCGTTCCCGGCGGATGGGGCAGAAAGCAGGCCCCCGGACCAGTAAGAACCTCCAGAGGGGCCGGGGAGGTGCCTCCAGAGTGGAAAGTGATTTTTCTCGGACTTGACACAGCTCTCTCCCGGTTGTCAAAGCCCATAGGCAGGGCTGTGGGCATCCCAGGACACTCTGCCGTGAGCTGCCCTTTGGTGGGAGCGATGGGGGCGGGGGAAGGGGGGGTTGAGGGAGGGCCGGCCCCGAGGCTCATGGAGACCCGTGGGCGTCCTGCAGGGAGGGCTGGCTGGTCTGCCCACGCTTGGGGACCTGGGAGGCACCCTGTGAGCAGAGGGCTATGTGCCTTTACATCCCAGTGGTGGGGGCTATTCCTCTGTGTTTGGGAGCAGGGCAGACTGGCTGGTGCTGCTCGCTCATTGGTCGAATGGACCAGGGGCGGGGTTTCCGGAACAAGGAGGCGGGCCCAGGCCCACAGCTGAGCCGGGTCAAGTCAAGGAGGGGGCGGGGCCCGGTGAGCAGCTGGAGGCGGTCACGGGATCAAGAGGGCGGGGCCAGGTGAACAGCCGGAAGTGGTGAGGTAAGCAGGAGAAAGGGTCGCGGGCAGGGACACGGGTGACCGGCAGGCCGGTCTGCCGGCGGCAGGGACCTAAAGAGGGGGCCCGGCGGCTTGGCCGGGCGCTTAGCTGACCGGCGGGAAGCGGTCAAGGGAAGAGTGGGTTGGGGCCGGTGTCAAAAGCTGGAGGTGGTCCAGTGGGGAAGGCCCTGGGGCCCGGAGAATGTGGACGAGGGTCGCCAGTGGCCACAAAAGCCCCACAAGCCTGAGCTCCAGACTGGAAGCCAGCAAGAGGTTCCCTTGTCCTCAGGGCAGGGCGTTCCGGGCGAATGGGGCAGAAAGCAGGCCGCCGGGGCCCGGCCAGCGAACCAGTAAGAACCTCCGGAGGGGCCGGGGAGGTGCCCCCGAAGCGCAAAGTGATTTTCTCGGACTTGACACAGCTCTCTCCCCGTTGTCAAAGGCTAACCCTAACCCTAAAACTAAGCCTATCCCTCAACCTAACCCCCACCAGTGGCTAACGCCCTGGGGCCCTGTGAAACCTGGACGAGGGTCTCAAGGGGCCACAAAAGCCTCACCTGCCTGAGCTTCAGACAGGATGCCAGCTTGAGGGACCCTTGTCCTCAGGGCAGGGCGTTCCCGGCGGATGGGGCAGAAAGCAGGCCCCCGGACCAGTAAGAACCTCCGGAGGGGCCGGGGAGGTGCCTCCAGAGTGGAAAGTGATTTTTCTCGGACTTGACACAGCTCTCTCCCGGTTGTCAAAGCCCATAGGCAGGGCTGTGGGCATCCCAGGACACTCTGCCGTGAGCTGCCCTTTGGTGGGAGCGATGGGGGCGGGGGAAGGGGGGGTTGAGGGAGGGCCGGCCCCGAGGCTCATGGAGACCCGTGGGCGTCCTGCAGGGAGGGCTGGCTGGTCTGCCCACGCTTGGGGACCTGGGAGGCACCCTGTGAGCAGAGGGCTATGTGCCTTTACATCCCAGTGGTGGGGGCTATTCCTCTGTGTTTGGGAGCAGGGCAGACTGGCTGGTGCTGCTCGCTCATTGGTCGAATGGACCAGGGGCGGGGTTTCCGGAACAAGGAGGCGGGCCCAGGCCCACAGCTGAGCCGGGTCAAGTCAAGGAGGGGGCGGGGCCCGGTGAGCAGCTGGAGGCGGTCACGGGATCAAGAGGGCGGGGCCAGGTGAACAGCCGGAAGTGGTGAGGTAAGCAGGAGAAAGGGTCGCGGGCAGGGACACGGGTGACCGGCAGGCCGGTCTGCCGGCGGCAGGGACCTAAAGAGGGGGCCCGGCGGCTTGGCCGGGCGCTTAGCTGACCGGCGGGAAGCGGTCAAGGGAAGAGTGGGTTGGGGCCGGTGTCAAAAGCTGGAGGTGGTCCAGTGGGGAAGGCCCTGGGGCCCGGAGAATGTGGACGAGGGTCGCCAGTGGCCACAAAAGCCCCACAAGCCTGAGCTCCAGACTGGAAGCCAGCAAGAGGTTCCCTTGTCCTCAGGGCAGGGCGTTCCCGGCGAATGGGGCAGAAAGCAGGCCGCCGGGGCCCGGCCAGCGAACCAGTAAGAACCTCCGGAGGGGCCGGGGAGGTGCCCCGAAGCGCAAAGTGATTTTCTCGGACTTGACCCAGCTCTCTCCCCGTTGTCAAAGGCTAACCCTAACCCGAAAACTAAGCCTATCCCTCAACCTAACCCCCACCAGTGGCTAACGCCCTGGGGCCCTGTGAAACCTGGACGAGGGTCTCAAGGGGCCACAAAAGCCTCACCTGCCTGAGCTTCAGACAGGATGCCAGCTTGAGGGACCCTTGTCCTCAGGGCAGGGCGTTCCCGGCGGATGGGGCAGAAAGCAGGCCCCCGGACCAGTAAGAACCTCCAGAGGGGCCGGGGAGGTGCCTCCAGAGTGGAAAGTGATTTTTCTCGGACTTGACACAGCTCTCTCCCGGTTGTCAAAGCCCATAGGCAGGGCTGTGGGCATCCCAGGACACTCTGCCGTGAGCTGCCCTTTGGTGGGAGCGATGGGGGCGGGGGAAGGGGGGGTTGAGGGAGGGCCGGCCCCGAGGCTCATGGAGACCCGTGGGCGTCCTGCAGGGAGGGCTGGCTGGTCTGCCCACGCTTGGGGACCTGGGAGGCACCCTGTGAGCAGAGGGCTATGTGCCTTTACATCCCAGTGGTGGGGGCTATTCCTCTGTGTTTGGGAGCAGGGCAGACTGGCTGGTGCTGCTCGCTCATTGGTCGAATGGACCAGGGGCGGGGTTTCCGGAACAAGGAGGCGGGCCCAGGCCCACAGCTGAGCCGGGTCAAGTCAAGGAGGGGGCGGGGCCCGGTGAGCAGCTGGAGGCGGTCACGGGATCAAGAGGGCGGGGCCAGGTGAACAGCCGGAAGTGGTGAGGTAAGCAGGAGAAAGGGTCGCGGGCAGGGACACGGGTGACCGGCAGGCTGGTCTGCCGGCGGCAGGGACCTAAAGAGGGGGCCCGGCGGCTTGGCCGGGCGCTTAGCTGACCGGCGGGAAGCGGTCAAGGGAAGAGTGGGTTGGGGCCGGTGTCAAAAGCTGGAGGTGGTCCAGTGGGGAAGGCCCTGGGGCCCGGAGAATGTGGACGAGGGTCGCCAGTGGCCACAAAAGCCCCACAAGCCTGAGCTCCAGACTGGAAGCCAGCAAGAGGTTCCCTTGTCCTCAGGGCAGGGCGTTCCGGGCGAATGGGGCAGAAAGCAGGCCGCCGGGGCCCGGCCAGCGAACCAGTAAGAACCTCCGGAGGGGCCGGGGAGGTGCCCCCGAAGCGCAAAGTGATTTTCTCGGACTTGACACAGCTCTCTCCCCGTTGTCAAAGGCTAACCCTAACCCTAAAACTAAGCCTATCCCTCAACCTAACCCCCACCAGTGGCTAACGCCCTGGGGCCCTGTGAAACCTGGACGAGGGTCTCAAGGGGCCACAAAAGCCTCACCTGCCTGAGCTTCAGACAGGATGCCAGCTTGAGGGACCCTTGTCCTCAGGGCAGGGCGTTCCCGGTGGATGGGGCAGAAAGCAGGCCCCCGGACCAGTAAGAACCTCCGGAGGGGCCGGGGAGGTGCCTCCAGAGTGGAAAGTGATTTTTCTCGGACTTGACACAGCTCTCTCCCGGTTGTCAAAGCCCATAGGCAGGGCTGTGGGCATCCCAGGACACTCTGCCGTGAGCTGCCCTTTGGTGGGAGCGATGGGGGCGGGGGAAGGGGGGGTTGAGGGAGGGCCGGCCCCGAGGCTCATGGAGACCCGTGGGCGTCCTGCAGGGAGGGCTGGCTGGTCTGCCCACGCTTGGGGACCTGGGAGGCACCCTGTGAGCAGAGGGCTATGTGCCTTTACATCCCAGTGGTGGGGGCTATTCCTCTGTGTTTGGGAGCAGGGCAGACTGGCTGGTGCTGCTCGCTCATTGGTCGAATGGACCAGGGGCGGGGTTTCCGGAACAAGGAGGCGGGCCCAGGCCCACAGCTGAGCCGGGTCAAGTCAAGGAGGGGGCGGGGCCCGGTGAGCAGCTGGAGGCGGTCACGGGATCAAGAGGGCGGGGCCAGGTGAACAGCCGGAAGTGGTGAGGTAAGCAGGAGAAAGGGTCGCGGGCAGGGACACGGGTGACCGGCAGGCCGGTCTGCCGGCGGCAGGGACCTAAAGAGGGGGCCCGGCGGCTTGGCCGGGCGCTTAGCTGACCGGCGGGAAGCGGTCAAGGGAAGAGTGGGTTGGGGCCGGTGTCAAAAGCTGGAGGTGGTCCAGTGGGGAAGGCCCTGGGGCCCGGAGAATGTGGACGAGGGTCGCCAGTGGCCACAAAAGCCCCACAAGCCTGAGCTCCAGACTGGAAGCCAGCAAGAGGTTCCCTTGTCCTCAGGGCAGGGCGTTCCCGGCGAATGGGGCAGAAAGCAGGCCGCCGGGGCCCGGCCAGCGAACCAGTAAGAACCTCCGGAGGGGCCGGGGAGGTGCCCCGAAGCGCAAAGTGATTTTCTCGGACTTGACCCAGCTCTCTCCCCGTTGTCAAAGGCTAACCCTAACCCGAAAACTAAGCCTATCCCTCAACCTAACCCCCACCAGTGGCTAACGCCCTGGGGCCCTGTGAAACCTGGACGAGGGTCTCAAGGGGCCACAAAAGCCTCACCTGCCTGAGCTTCAGACAGGATGCCAGCTTGAGGGACCCTTGTCCTCAGGGCAGGGCGTTCCCGGCGGATGGGGCAGAAAGCAGGCCCCCGGACCAGTAAGAACCTCCAGAGGGGCCGGGGAGGTGCCTCCAGAGTGGAAAGTGATTTTTCTCGGACTTGACACAGCTCTCTCCCGGTTGTCAAAGCCCATAGGCAGGGCTGTGGGCATCCCAGGACACTCTGCCGTGAGCTGCCCTTTGGTGGGAGCGATGGGGGCGGGGGAAGGGGGGGTTGAGGGAGGGCCGGCCCCGAGGCTCATGGAGACCCGTGGGCGTCCTGCAGGGAGGGCTGGCTGGTCTGCCCACGCTTGGGGACCTGGGAGGCACCCTGTGAGCAGAGGGCTATGTGCCTTTACATCCCAGTGGTGGGGGCTATTCCTCTGTGTTTGGGAGCAGGGCAGACTGGCTGGTGCTGCTCGCTCATTGGTCGAATGGACCAGGGGCGGGGTTTCCGGAACAAGGAGGCGGGCCCAGGCCCACAGCTGAGCCGGGTCAAGTCAAGGAGGGGGCGGGGCCCGGTGAGCAGCTGGAGGCGGTCACGGGATCAAGAGGGCGGGGCCAGGTGAACAGCCGGAAGTGGTGAGGTAAGCAGGAGAAAGGGTCGCGGGCAGGGACACGGGTGACCGGCAGGCCGGTCTGCCGGCGGCAGGGACCTAAAGAGGGGGCCCGGCGGCTTGGCCGGGCGCTTAGCTGACCGGCGGGAAGCGGTCAAGGGAAGAGTGGGTTGGGGCCGGTGTCAAAAGCTGGAGGTGGTCCAGTGGGGAAGGCCCTGGGGCCCGGAGAATGTGGACGAGGGTCGCCAGTGGCCACAAAAGCCCCACAAGCCTGAGCTCCATACTGGAAGCCAGCAAGAGGTTCCCTTGTCCTCAGGGCAGGGCGTTCCCGGCGAATGGGGCAGAAAGCAGGCCGCCGGGGCCCGGCCAGCGAACCAGTGAGAACCTCCGGAGGGGCCGGGGAGGTGCCCCGAAGCGCAAAGTGATTTTCTCGGACTTGACCCAGCTCTCTCCCCGTTGTCAAAGGCTAACCCTAACCCGAAAACTAAGCCTATCCCTCAACCTAACCCCCACCAGTGGCTAACGCCCTGGGGCCCTGTGAAACCTGGACGAGGGTCTCAAGGGGCCACAAAAGCCTCACCTGCCTGAGCTTCAGACAGGATGCCAGCTTGAGGGACCCTTGTCCTCAGGGCAGGGCGTTCCCGGCGGATGGGGCAGAAAGCAGGCCCCCGGACCAGTAAGAACCTCCGGAGGGGCCGGGGAGGTGCCTCCAGAGTGGAAAGTGATTTTTCTCGGACTTGACACAGCTCTCTCCCGGTTGTCAAAGCCCATAGGCAGGGCTGTGGGCATCCCAGGACACTCTGCCGTGAGCTGCCCTTTGGTGGGAGCGATGGGGGCGGGGGAAGGGGGGGTTGAGGGAGGGCCGGCCCCGAGGCTCATGGAGACCCGTGGGCGTCCTGCAGGGAGGGCTGGCTGGTCTGCCCACGCTTGGGGACCTGGGAGGCACCCTGTGAGCAGAGGGCTATGTGCCTTTACATCCCAGTGGTGGGGGCTATTCCTCTGTGTTTGGGAGCAGGGCAGACTGGCTGGTGCTGCTCGCTCATTGGTCGAATGGACCAGGGGCGGGGTTTCCGGAACAAGGAGGCGGGCCCAGGCCCACAGCTGAGCCGGGTCAAGTCAAGGAGGGGGCGGGGCCCGGTGAGCAGCTGGAGGTGGTCACGGGATCAAGAGGGCGGGGCCAGGTGAACAGCCGGAAGTGGTGAGGTAAGCAGGAGAAAGGGTCGCGGGCAGGGACACGGGTGACCGGCAGGCCGGTCTGCCGGCGGCAGGGACCTAAAGAGGGGGCCCGGCGGCTTGGCCGGGCGCTTAGCTGACCGGCGGGAAGCGGTCAAGGGAAGAGTGGGTTGGGGCCGGTGTCAAAAGCTGGAGGTGGTCCAGTGGGGAAGGCCCTGGGGCCCGGAGAATGTGGACGAGGGTCGCCAGTGGCCACAAAAGCCCCACAAGCCTGAGCTCCAGACTGGAAGCCAGCAAGAGGTTCCCTTGTCCTCAGGGCAGGGCGTTCCGGGCGAATGGGGCAGAAAGCAGGCCGCCGGGGCCCGGCCAGCGAACCAGTAAGAACCTCCGGAGGGGCCGGGGAGGTGCCCCCGAAGCGCAAAGTGATTTTCTCGGACTTGACACAGCTCTCTCCCCGTTGTCAAAGGCTAACCCTAACCCTAAAACTAAGCCTATCCCTCAACCTAACCCCCACCAGTGGCTAACGCCCTGGGGCCCTGTGAAACCTGGACGAGGGTCTCAAGGGGCCACAAAAGCCTCACCTGCCTGAGCTTCAGACAGGATGCCAGCTTGAGGGACCCTTGTCCTCAGGGCAGGGCGTTCCCGGCGGATGGGGCAGAAAGCAGGCCCCCGGACCAGTAAGAACCTCCGGAGGGGCCGGGGAGGTGCCTCCAGAGTGGAAAGTGATTTTTCTCGGACTTGACACAGCTCTCTCCCGGTTGTCAAAGCCCATAGGCAGGGCTGTGGGCATCCCAGGACACTCTGCCGTGAGCTGCCCTTTGGTGGGAGCGATGGGGGCGGGGGAAGGGGGGGTTGAGGGAGGGCCGGCCCCGAGGCTCATGGAGACCCGTGGGCGTCCTGCAGGGAGGGCTGGCTGGTCTGCCCACGCTTGGGGACCTGGGAGGCACCCTGTGAGCAGAGGGCTATGTGCCTTTACATCCCAGTGGTGGGGGCTATTCCTCTGTGTTTGGGAGCAGGGCAGACTGGCTGGTGCTGCTCGCTCATTGGTCGAATGGACCAGGGGCGGGGTTTCCGGAACAAGGAGGCGGGCCCAGGCCCACAGCTGAGCCGGGTCAAGTCAAGGAGGGGGCGGGGCCCGGTGAGCAGCTGGAGGCGGTCACGGGATCAAGAGGGCGGGGCCAGGTGAACAGCCGGAAGTGGTGAGGTAAGCAGGAGAAAGGGTCGCGGGCAGGGACACGGGTGACCGGCAGGCCGGTCTGCCGGCGGCAGGGACCTAAAGAGGGGGCCCGGCGGCTTGGCCGGGCGCTTAGCTGACCGGCGGGAAGCGGTCAAGGGAAGAGTGGGTTGGGGCCGGTGTCAAAAGCTGGAGGTGGTCCAGTGGGGAAGGCCCTGGGGCCCGGAGAATGTGGACGAGGGTCGCCAGTGGCCACAAAAGCCCCACAAGCCTGAGCTCCAGACTGGAAGCCAGCAAGAGGTTCCCTTGTCCTCAGGGCAGGGCGTTCCCGGCGAATGGGGCAGAAAGCAGGCCGCCGGGGCCCGGCCAGCGAACCAGTAAGAACCTCCGGAGGGGCCGGGGAGGTGCCCCGAAGCGCAAAGTGATTTTCTCGGACTTGACCCAGCTCTCTCCCCGTTGTCAAAGGCTAACCCTAACCCGAAAACTAAGCCTATCCCTCAACCTAACCCCCACCAGTGGCTAACGCCCTGGGGCCCTGTGAAACCTGGACGAGGGTCTCAAGGGGCCACAAAAGCCTCACCTGCCTGAGCTTCAGACAGGATGCCAGCTTGAGGGACCCTTGTCCTCAGGGCAGGGCGTTCCCGGCGGATGGGGCAGAAAGCAGGCCCCCGGACCAGTAAGAACCTCCAGAGGGGCCGGGGAGGTGCCTCCAGAGTGGAAAGTGATTTTTCTCGGACTTGACACAGCTCTCTCCCGGTTGTCAAAGCCCATAGGCAGGGCTGTGGGCATCCCAGGACACTCTGCCGTGAGCTGCCCTTTGGTGGGAGCGATGGGGGCGGGGGAAGGGGGGGTTGAGGGAGGGCCGGCCCCGAGGCTCATGGAGACCCGTGGGCGTCCTGCAGGGAGGGCTGGCTGGTCTGCCCACGCTTGGGGACCTGGGAGGCACCCTGTGAGCAGAGGGCTATGTGCCTTTACATCCCAGTGGTGGGGGCTATTCCTCTGTGTTTGGGAGCAGGGCAGACTGGCTGGTGCTGCTCGCTCATTGGTCGAATGGACCAGGGGCGGGGTTTCCGGAACAAGGAGGCGGGCCCAGGCCCACAGCTGAGCCGGGTCAAGTCAAGGAGGGGGCGGGGCCCGGTGAGCAGCTGGAGGCGGTCACGGGATCAAGAGGGCGGGGCCAGGTGAACAGCCGGAAGTGGTGAGGTAAGCAGGAGAAAGGGTCGCGGGCAGGGACACGGGTGACCGGCAGGCCGGTCTGCCGGCGGCAGGGACCTAAAGAGGGGGCCCGGCGGCTTGGCCGGGCGCTTAGCTGACCGGCGGGAAGCGGTCAAGGGAAGAGTGGGTTGGGGCCGGTGTCAAAAGCTGGAGGTGGTCCAGTGGGGAAGGCCCTGGGGCCCGGAGAATGTGGACGAGGGTCGCCAGTGGCCACAAAAGCCCCACAAGCCTGAGCTCCATACTGGAAGCCAGCAAGAGGTTCCCTTGTCCTCAGGGCAGGGCGTTCCCGGCGAATGGGGCAGAAAGCAGGCCGCCGGGGCCCGGCCAGCGAACCAGTGAGAACCTCCGGAGGGGCCGGGGAGGTGCCCCGAAGCGCAAAGTGATTTTCTCGGACTTGACCCAGCTCTCTCCCCGTTGTCAAAGGCTAACCCTAACCCGAAAACTAAGCCTATCCCTCAACCTAACCCCCACCAGTGGCTAACGCCCTGGGGCCCTGTGAAACCTGGACGAGGGTCTCAAGGGGCCACAAAAGCCTCACCTGCCTGAGCTTCAGACAGGATGCCAGCTTGAGGGACCCTTGTCCTCAGGGCAGGGCGTTCCCGGCGGATGGGGCAGAAAGCAGGCCCCCGGACCAGTAAGAACCTCCGGAGGGGCCGGGGAGGTGCCTCCAGAGTGGAAAGTGATTTTTCTCGGACTTGACACAGCTCTCTCCCGGTTGTCAAAGCCCATAGGCAGGGCTGTGGGCATCCCAGGACACTCTGCCGTGAGCTGCCCTTTGGTGGGAGCGATGGGGGCGGGGGAAGGGGGGGTTGAGGGAGGGCCGGCCCCGAGGCTCATGGAGACCCGTGGGCGTCCTGCAGGGAGGGCTGGCTGGTCTGCCCACGCTTGGGGACCTGGGAGGCACCCTGTGAGCAGAGGGCTATGTGCCTTTACATCCCAGTGGTGGGGGCTATTCCTCTGTGTTTGGGAGCAGGGCAGACTGGCTGGTGCTGCTCGCTCATTGGTCGAATGGACCAGGGGCGGGGTTTCCGGAACAAGGAGGCGGGCCCAGGCCCACAGCTGAGCCGGGTCAAGTCAAGGAGGGGGCGGGGCCCGGTGAGCAGCTGGAGGTGGTCACGGGATCAAGAGGGCGGGGCCAGGTGAACAGCCGGAAGTGGTGAGGTAAGCAGGAGAAAGGGTCGCGGGCAGGGACACGGGTGACCGGCAGGCCGGTCTGCCGGCGGCAGGGACCTAAAGAGGGGGCCCGGCGGCTTGGCCGGGCGCTTAGCTGACCGGCGGGAAGCGGTCAAGGGAAGAGTGGGTTGGGGCCGGTGTCAAAAGCTGGAGGTGGTCCAGTGGGGAAGGCCCTGGGGCCCGGAGAATGTGGACGAGGGTCGCCAGTGGCCACAAAAGCCCCACAAGCCTGAGCTCCAGACTGGAAGCCAGCAAGAGGTTCCCTTGTCCTCAGGGCAGGGCGTTCCCGGCGAATGGGGCAGAAAGCAGGCCGCCGGGGCCCGGCCAGCGAACCAGTAAGAACCTCCGGAGGGGCCGGGGAGGTGCCCCGAAGCGCAAAGTGATTTTCTCGGACTTGACCCAGCTCTCTCCCCGTTGTCAAAGGCTAACCCTAACCCGAAAACTAAGCCTATCCCTCAACCTAACCCCCACCAGTGGCTAACGCCCTGGGGCCCTGTGAAACCTGGACGAGGGTCTCAAGGGGCCACAAAAGCCTCACCTGCCTGAGCTTCAGACAGGATGCCAGCTTGAGGGACCCTTGTCCTCAGGGCAGGGCGTTCCTGGCGGATGGGGCAGAAAGCAGGCCCCCGGACCAGTAAGAACCTGCGGAGGGGCCGGGGAGGTGCCTCCAGAGTGGAAAGTGATTTTTCTCGGACTTGACACAGCTCTCTCCCGGTTGTCAAAGCCCATAGGCAGGGCTGTGGGCATCCCAGGACACTCTGCCGTGAGCTGCCCTTTGGTGGGAGCGATGGGGGCGGGGGAAGGGGGGGTTGAGGGAGGGCCGGCCCCGAGGCTCATGGAGACCCGTGGGCGTCCTGAAGGGTGGGCTGGCTGGTCTGCCCACGCTTGGGGACCTCGGAGGCACCCTGTGAGCAGAGGGCTATGTGCCTTTACATCCCAGTGGTGGGGGCTATTCCTCTGTGTTTGGGAGCAGGGCAGACTGGCTGGTGCTGCTCGCTCATTGGTCGAATGGACCATGGGCGGGGTTTCCGGAACAAGGAGGCGGGCCCAGGCCCACAGCTGAGCCGGGTCAAGTCAAGGAGGGGGCGGGGCCCGGTGAGCAGCTGGAGGCGGTCACGGGATCAAGAGGGCGGGGCCAGGTGAACAGCCGGAAGTGGTGAGGTAAGCAGGAGAAAGGGTCGCGGGCAGGGACACGGGTGACCGGCAGGCCGGTCTGCCGGCGGCAGGGACCTAAAGAGGGGGCCCGGCGGCTTGGCCGGGCGCTTAGCTGACCGGCGGGAAGCGGTCAAGGGAAGAGTGGGTTGGGGCCGGTGTCAAAAGCTGGAGGTGGTCCAGTGGGGAAGGCCCTGGGGCCCGGAGAATGTGGACGAGGGTCGCCAGTGGCCACAAAAGCCCCACAAGCCTGAGCTCCAGACTGGAAGCCAGCAAGAGGTTCCCTTGTCCTCAGGGCAGGGCGTTCCGGGCGAATGGGGCAGAAAGCAGGCCGCCGGGGCCCGGCCAGCGAACCAGTAAGAACCTCCGGAGGGGCCGGGGAGGTGCCCCCGAAGCGCAAAGTGATTTTCTCGGACTTGACACAGCTCTCTCCCCGTTGTCAAAGGCTAACCCTAACCCTAAAACTAAGCCTATCCCTCAACCTAACCCCCACCAGTGGCTAACGCCCTGGGGCCCTGTGAAACCTGGACGAGGGTCTCAAGGGGCCACAAAAGCCTCACCTGCCTGAGCTTCAGACAGGATGCCAGCTTGAGGGACCCTTGTCCTCAGGGCAGGGCGTTCCCGGCGGATGGGGCAGAAAGCAGGCCCCCGGACCAGTAAGAACCTCCGGAGGGGCCGGGGAGGTGCCTCCAGAGTGGAAAGTGATTTTTCTCGGACTTGACACAGCTCTCTCCCGGTTGTCAAAGCCCATAGGCAGGGCTGTGGGCATCCCAGGACACTCTGCCGTGAGCTGCCCTTTGGTGGGAGCGATGGGGGCGGGGGAAGGGGGGGTTGAGGGAGGGCCGGCCCCGAGGCTCATGGAGACCCGTGGGCGTCCTGCAGGGAGGGCTGGCTGGTCTGCCCACGCTTGGGGACCTGGGAGGCACCCTGTGAGCAGAGGGCTATGTGCCTTTACATCCCAGTGGTGGGGGCTATTCCTCTGTGTTTGGGAGCAGGGCCGACTGGCTGGTGCTGCTCGCTCATTGGTCGAATGGACCAGGGGCGGGGTTTCTGGAACAAGGAGGCGGGCCCAGGCCCACAGCTGAGCCGGGTCAAGTCAAGGAGGGGGCGGGGCCCGGTGAGCAGCTGGAGGTGGTCACGGGATCAAGAGGGCGGGGCCAGGTGAACAGCCGGAAGTGGTGAGGTAAGCAGGAGAAAGGGTCGCGGGCAGGGACACGGGTGACCGGCAGGCCGGTCTGCCGGCGGCAGGGACCTAAAGAGGGGGCCCGGCGGCTTGGCCGGGCGCTTAGCTGACCGGCGGGAAGCGGTCAAGGGAAGAGTGGGTTGGGGCCGGTGTCAAAAGCTGGAGGTGGTCCAGTGGGGAAGGCCCTGGGGCCCGGAGAATGTGGACGAGGGTCGCCAGTGGCCACAAAAGCCCCACAAGCCTGAGCTCCAGACTGGAAGCCAGCAAGAGGTTCCCTTGTCCTCAGGGCAGGGCGTTCCCGGCGAATGGGGCAGAAAGCAGGCCGCCGGGGCCCGGCCAGCGAACCAGTAAGAACCTCCGGAGGGGCCGGGGAGGTGCCCCGAAGCGCAAAGTGATTTTCTCGGACTTGACCCAGCTCTCTCCCCGTTGTCAAAGGCTAACCCTAACCCGAAAACTAAGCCTATCCCTCAACCTAACCCCCACCAGTGGCTAACGCCCTGGGGCCCTGTGAAACCTGGACGAGGGTCTCAAGGGGCCACAAAAGCCTCACCTGCCTGAGCTTCAGACAGGATGCCAGCTTGAGGGACCCTTGTCCTCAGGGCAGGGCGTTCCTGGCGGATGGGGCAGAAAGCAGGCCCCCGGACCAGTAAGAACCTGCGGAGGGGCCGGGGAGGTGCCTCCAGAGTGGAAAGTGATTTTTCTCGGACTTGACACAGCTCTCTCCCGGTTGTCAAAGCCCATAGGCAGGGCTGTGGGCATCCCAGGACACTCTGCCGTGAGCTGCCCTTTGGTGGGAGCGATGGGGGCGAGGGAAGGGGGGGTTGAGGGAGGGCCGGCCCCGAGGCTCATGGAGAACCGTGGGCGTCCTGAAGGGTGGGCTGGCTGGTCTGCCCACGCTTGGGGACCTCGGAGGCACCCTGTGAGCAGAGGGCTATGTGCCTTTACATCCCAATGGTGGGGGCTATTCCTCTGTGTTTGGGAGCAGGGCAGACTGGCTGGTGCTGCTCGCTCATTGGTCGAATGGACCATGGGCGGGGTTTCCGGAACAAGGAGGCGGGCCCAGGCCCACAGCTGAGCCGGGTCAAGTCAAGGAGGGGGCGGGGCCCGGTGAGCAGCTGGAGGCGGTCACGGGATCAAGAGGGCGGGGCCAGGTGAACAGCCGGAAGTGGTGAGGTAAGCAGGAGAAAGGGTCGCGGGCAGGGACACGGGTGACCGGCAGGCCGGTCTGCCGGCGGCAGGGACCTAAAGAGGGGGCCCGGCGGCTTGGCCGGGCGCTTAGCTGACCGGCGGGAAGCGGTCAAGGGAAGAGTGGGTTGGGGCCGGTGTCAAAAGCTGGAGGTGGTCCAGTGGGGAAGGCCCTGGGGCCCGGAGAATGTGGACGAGGGTCGCCAGTGGCCACAAAAGCCCCACAAGCCTGAGCTCCAGACTGGAAGCCAGCAAGAGGTTCCCTTGTCCTCAGGGCAGGGCGTTCCGGGCGAATGGGGCAGAAAGCAGGCCGCCGGGGCCCGGCCAGCGAACCAGTAAGAACCTCCGGAGGGGCCGGGGAGGTGCCCCCGAAGCGCAAAGTGATTTTCTCGGACTTGACACAGCTCTCTCCCCGTTGTCAAAGGCTAACCCTAACCCTAAAACTAAGCCTATCCCTCAACCTAACCCCCACCAGTGGCTAACGCCCTGGGGCCCTGTGAAACCTGGACGAGGGTCTCAAGGGGCCACAAAAGCCTCACCTGCCTGAGCTTCAGACAGGATGCCAGCTTGAGGGACCCTTGTCCTCAGGGCAGGGCGTTCCCGGCGGATGGGGCAGAAAGCAGGCCCCCGGACCAGTAAGAACCTCCGGAGGGGCCGGGGAGGTGCCTCCAGAGTGGAAAGTGATTTTTCTCGGACTTGACACAGCTCTCTCCCGGTTGTCAAAGCCCATAGGCAGGGCTGTGGGCATCCCAGGACACTCTGCCGTGAGCTGCCCTTTGGTGGGAGCGATGGGGGCGGGGGAAGGGGGGGTTGAGGGAGGGCCGGCCCCGAGGCTCATGGAGACCCGTGGGCGTCCTGCAGGGAGGGCTGGCTGGTCTGCCCACGCTTGGGGACCTCGGAGGCACCCTGTGAGCAGAGGGCTATGTGCCTTTACATCCCAATGGTGGGGGCTATTCCTCTGTGTTTGGGAGCAGGGCAGACTGGCTGGTGCTGCTCGCTCATTGGTCGAATGGACCATGGGCGGGGTTTCCGGAACAAGGAGGCGGGCCCAGGCCCACAGCTGAGCCGGGTCAAGTCAAGGAGGGGGCGGGGCCCGGTGAGCAGCTGGAGGCGGTCACGGGATCAAGAGGGCGGGGCCAGGTGAACAGCCGGAAGTGGTGAGGTAAGCAGGAGAAAGGGTCGCGGGCAGGGACACGGGTGACCGGCAGGCCGGTCTGCCGGCGGCAGGGACCTAAAGAGGGGGCCCGGCGGCTTGGCCGGGCGCTTAGCTGACCGGCGGGAAGCGGTCAAGGGAAGAGTGGGTTGGGGCCGGTGTCAAAAGCTGGAGGTGGTCCAGTGGGGAAGGCCCTGGGGCCCGGAGAATGTGGACGAGGGTCGCCAGTGGCCACAAAAGCCCCACAAGCCTGAGCTCCAGACTGGAAGCCAGCAAGAGGTTCCCTTGTCCTCAGGGCAGGGCGTTCCCGGCGAATGGGGCAGAAAGCAGGCCGCCGGGGCCCGGCCAGCGAACCAGTAAGAACCTCCGGAGGGGCTGGGGAGGTGCCCCCGAAGCGCAAAGTGATTTTCTCGGACTTGACACAGCTCTCTCCCCGTTGTCAAAGGCTAACCCTAACCCTAAAACTAAGCCTATCCCTCAACCTAACCCCCACCAGTGGCTAACGCCCTGGGGCCCTGTGAAACCTGGACGAGGGTCTCAAGGGGCCACAAAAGCCTCACCTGCCTGAGCTTCAGACAGGATGCCAGCTTGAGGGACCCTTGTCCTCAGGGCAGGGCGTTCCCGGCGGATGGGGCAGAAAGCAGGCCCCCGGACCAGTAAGAACCTCCGGAGGGGCCGGGGAGGTGCCTCCAGAGTGGAAAGTGATTTTTCTCGGACTTGACACAGCTCTCTCCCGGTTGTCAAAGCCCATAGGCAGGGCTGTGGGCATCCCAGGACACTCTGCCGTGAGCTGCCCTTTGGTGGGAGCGATGGGGGCGGGGGAAGGGGGGGTTGAGGGAGGGCCGGCCCCGAGGCTCATGGAGACCCGTGGGCGTCCTGCAGGGAGGGCTGGCTGGTCTGCCCACGCTTGGGGACCTGGGAGGCACCCTGTGAGCAGAGGGCTATGTGCCTTTACATCCCAGTGGTGGGGGCTATTCCTCTGTGTTTGGGAGCAGGGCAGACTGGCTGGTGCTGCTCGCTCATTGGTCGAATGGACCAGGGGCGGGGTTTCCGGAACAAGGAGGCGGGCCCAGGCCCACAGCTGAGCCGGGTCAAGTCAAGGAGGGGGCGGGGCCCGGTGAGCAGCTGGAGGTGGTCACGGGATCAAGAGGGCGGGGCCAGGTGAACAGCCGGAAGTGGTGAGGTAAGCAGGAGAAAGGGTCGCGGGCAGGGACACGGGTGACCGGCAGGCCGGTCTGCCGGCGGCAGGGACCTAAAGAGGGGGCCCGGCGGCTTGGCCGGGCGCTTAGCTGACCGGCGGGAAGCGGTCAAGGGAAGAGTGGGTTGGGGCCGGTGTCAAAAGCTGGAGGTGGTCCAGTGGGGAAGGCCCTGGGGCCCGGAGAATGTGGACGAGGGTCGCCAGTGGCCACAAAAGCCCCACAAGCCTGAGCTCCAGACTGGAAGCCAGCAAGAGGTTCCCTTGTCCTCAGGGCAGGGCGTTCCCGGCGAATGGGGCAGAAAGCAGGCCGCCGGGGCCCGGCCAGCGAACCAGTAAGAACCTCCGGAGGGGCCGGGGAGGTGCCCCGAAGCGCAAAGTGATTTTCTCGGACTTGACCCAGCTCTCTCCCCGTTGTCAAAGGCTAACCCTAACCCGAAAACTAAGCCTATCCCTCAACCTAACCCCCACCAGTGGCTAACGCCCTGGGGCCCTGTGAAACCTGGACGAGGGTCTCAAGGGGCCACAAAAGCCTCACCTGCCTGAGCTTCAGACAGGATGCCAGCTTGAGGGACCCTTGTCCTCAGGGCAGGGCGTTCCTGGCGGATGGGGCAGAAAGCAGGCCCCCGGACCAGTAAGAACCTGCGGAGGGGCCGGGGAGGTGCCTCCAGAGTGGAAAGTGATTTTTCTCGGACTTGACACAGCTCTCTCCCGGTTGTCAAAGCCCATAGGCAGGGCTGTGGGCATCCCAGGACACTCTGCCGTGAGCTGCCCTTTGGTGGGAGCGATGGGGGCGGGGGAAGGGGGGGTTGAGGGAGGGCCGGCCCCGAGGCTCATGGAGACCCGTGGGCGTCCTGAAGGGTGGGCTGGCTGGTCTGCCCACGCTTGGGGACCTCGGAGGCACCCTGTGAGCAGAGGGCTATGTGCCTTTACATCCCAGTGGTGGGGGCTATTCCTCTGTGTTTGGGAGCAGGGCAGACTGGCTGGTGCTGCTCGCTCATTGGTCGAATGGACCATGGGCGGGGTTTCCGGAACAAGGAGGCGGGCCCAGGCCCACAGCTGAGCCGGGTCAAGTCAAGGAGGGGGCGGGGCCCGGTGAGCAGCTGGAGGCGGTCACGGGATCAAGAGGGCGGGGCCAGGTGAACAGCCGGAAGTGGTGAGGTAAGCAGGAGAAAGGGTCGCGGGCAGGGACACGGGTGACCGGCAGGCCGGTCTGCCGGCGGCAGGGACCTAAAGAGGGGGCCCGGCGGCTTGGCCGGGCGCTTAGCTGACCGGCGGGAAGCGGTCAAGGGAAGAGTGGGTTGGGGCCGGTGTCAAAAGCTGGAGGTGGTCCAGTGGGGAAGGCCCTGGGGCCCGGAGAATGTGGACGAGGGTCGCCAGTGGCCACAAAAGCCCCACAAGCCTGAGCTCCAGACTGGAAGCCAGCAAGAGGTTCCCTTGTCCTCAGGGCAGGGCGTTCCGGGCGAATGGGGCAGAAAGCAGGCCGCCGGGGCCCGGCCAGCGAACCAGTAAGAACCTCCGGAGGGGCCGGGGAGGTGCCCCCGAAGCGCAAAGTGATTTTCTCGGACTTGACACAGCTCTCTCCCCGTTGTCAAAGGCTAACCCTAACCCTAAAACTAAGCCTATCCCTCAACCTAACCCCCACCAGTGGCTAACGCCCTGGGGCCCTGTGAAACCTGGACGAGGGTCTCAAGGGGCCACAAAAGCCTCACCTGCCTGAGCTTCAGACAGGATGCCAGCTTGAGGGACCCTTGTCCTCAGGGCAGGGCGTTCCCGGCGGATGGGGCAGAAAGCAGGCCCCCGGACCAGTAAGAACCTGCGGAGGGGCCGGGGAGGTGCCTCCAGAGTGGAAAGTGATTTTTCTCGGACTTGACACAGCTCTCTCCCGGTTGTCAAAGCCCATAGGCAGGGCTGTGGGCATCCCAGGACACTCTGCCGTGAGCTGCCCTTTGGTGGGAGCGATGGGGGCGGGGGAAGGGGGGGTTGAGGGAGGGCCGGCCCCGAGGCTCATGGAGACCCGTGGGCGTCCTGCAGGGAGGGCTGGCTGGTCTGCCCACGCTTGGGGACCTGGGAGGCACCCTGTGAGCAGAGGGCTATGTGCCTTTACATCCCAGTGGTGGGGGCTATTCCTCTGTGTTTGGGAGCAGGGCCGACTGGCTGGTGCTGCTCGCTCATTGGTCGAATGGACCAGGGGCGGGGTTTCTGGAACAAGGAGGCGGGCCCAGGCCCACAGCTGAGCCGGGTCAAGTCAAGGAGGGGGCGGGGCCCGGTGAGCAGCTGGAGGTGGTCACGGGATCAAGAGGGCGGGGCCAGGTGAACAGCCGGAAGTGGTGAGGTAAGCAGGAGAAAGGGTCGCGGGCAGGGACACGGGTGACCGGCAGGCCGGTCTGCCGGCGGCAGGGACCTAAAGAGGGGGCCCGGCGGCTTGGCCGGGCGCTTAGCTGACCGGCGGGAAGCGGTCAAGGGAAGAGTGGGTTGGGGCCGGTGTCAAAAGCTGGAGGTGGTCCAGTGGGGAAGGCCCTGGGGCCCGGAGAATGTGGACGAGGGTCGCCAGTGGCCACAAAAGCCCCACAAGCCTGAGCTCCAGACTGGAAGCCAGCAAGAGGTTCCCTTGTCCTCAGGGCAGGGCGTTCCCGGCGAATGGGGCAGAAAGCAGGCCGCCGGGGCCCGGCCAGCGAACCAGTAAGAACCTCCGGAGGGGCCGGGGAGGTGCCCCGAAGCGCAAAGTGATTTTCTCGGACTTGACCCAGCTCTCTCCCCGTTGTCAAAGGCTAACCCTAACCCGAAAACTAAGCCTATCCCTCAACCTAACCCCCACCAGTGGCTAACGCCCTGGGGCCCTGTGAAACCTGGACGAGGGTCTCAAGGGGCCACAAAAGCCTCACCTGCCTGAGCTTCAGACAGGATGCCAGCTTGAGGGACCCTTGTCCTCAGGGCAGGGCGTTCCTGGCGGATGGGGCAGAAAGCAGGCCCCCGGACCAGTAAGAACCTGCGGAGGGGCCGGGGAGGTGCCTCCAGAGTGGAAAGTGATTTTTCTCGGACTTGACACAGCTCTCTCCCGGTTGTCAAAGCCCATAGGCAGGGCTGTGGGCATCCCAGGACACTCTGCCGTGAGCTGCCCTTTGGTGGGAGCGATGGGGGCGGGGGAAGGGGGGGTTGAGGGAGGGCCGGCCCCGAGGCTCATGGAGAACCGTGGGCGTCCTGAAGGGTGGGCTGGCTGGTCTGCCCACGCTTGGGGACCTCGGAGGCACCCTGTGAGCAGAGGGCTATGTGCCTTTACATCCCAATGGTGGGGGCTATTCCTCTGTGTTTGGGAGCAGGGCAGACTGGCTGGTGCTGCTCGCTCATTGGTCGAATGGACCATGGGCGGGGTTTCCGGAACAAGGAGGCGGGCCCAGGCCCACAGCTGAGCCGGGTCAAGTCAAGGAGGGGGCGGGGCCCGGTGAGCAGCTGGAGGCGGTCACGGGATCAAGAGGGCGGGGCCAGGTGAACAGCCGGAAGTGGTGAGGTAAGCAGGAGAAAGGGTCGCGGGCAGGGACACGGGTGACCGGCAGGCCGGTCTGCCGGCGGCAGGGACCTAAAGAGGGGGCCCGGCGGCTTGGCCGGGCGCTTAGCTGACCGGCGGGAAGCGGTCAAGGGAAGAGTGGGTTGGGGCCGGTGTCAAAAGCTGGAGGTGGTCCAGTGGGGAAGGCCCTGGGGCCCGGAGAATGTGGACGAGGGTCGCCAGTGGCCACAAAAGCCCCACAAGCCTGAGCTCCAGACTGGAAGCCAGCAAAAGGTTCCCTTGTCCTCAGGGCAGGGCGTTCCCGGCGAATGGGGCAGAAAGCAGGCCGCCGGGGCCCGGCCAGCGAACCAGTAAGAACCTCCGGAGGGGCCGGGGAGGTGCCCCGAAGCGCAAAGTGATTTTCTCGGACTTGACCCAGCTCTCTCCCCGTTGTCAAAGGCTAACCCTAACCCGAAAACTAAGCCTATCCCTCAACCTAACCCCCACCAGTGGCTAACGCCCTGGGGCCCTGTGAAACCTGGACGAGGGTCTCAAGGGGCCACAAAAGCCTCACCTGCCTGAGCTTCAGACAGGATGCCAGCTTGAGGGACCCTTGTCCTCAGGGCAGGGCGTTCCTGGCGGATGGGGCAGAAAGCAGGCCCCCGGACCAGTAAGAACCTGCGGAGGGGCCGGGGAGGTGCCTCCAGAGTGGAAAGTGATTTTTTTCGGACTTGACACAGCTCTCTCCCGGTTGTCAAAGCCCATAGGCAGGGCTGTGGGCATCCCAGGACACTCTGCCGTGAGCTGCCCTTTGGTGGGAGCGATGGGGGCGGGGGAAGGGGGGGTTGAGGGAGGGCCGGCCCCGAGGCTCATGGAGACCCGTGGGCGTCCTGAAGGGTGGGCTGGCTGGTCTGCCCACGCTTGGGGACCTCGGAGGCACCCTGTGAGCAGAGGGCTATGTGCCTTTACATCCCAATGGTGGGGGCTATTCCTCTGTGTTTGGGAGCAGGGCAGACTGGCTGGTGCTGCTCGCTCATTGGTCGAATGGACCATGGGCGGGGTTTCCGGAACAAGGAGGCGGGCCCAGGCCCACAGCTGAGCCGGGTCAAGTCAAGGAGGGGGCGGGGCCCGGTGAGCAGCTGGAGGCGGTCACGGGATCAAGAGGGCGGGGCCAGGTGAACAGCCGGAAGTGGTGAGGTAAGCAGGAGAAAGGGTCGCGGGCAGGGACACGGGTGACCGGCAGGCCGGTCTGCCGGCGGCAGGGACCTAAAGAGGGGGCCCGGCGGCTTGGCCGGGCGCTTAGCTGACCGGCGGGAAGCGGTCAAGGGAAGAGTGGGTTGGGGCCGGTGTCAAAAGCTGGAGGTGGTCCAGTGGGGAAGGCCCTGGGGCCCGGAGAATGTGGACGAGGGTCGCCAGTGGCCACAAAAGCCCCACAAGCCTGAGCTCCAGACTGGAAGCCAGCAAGAGGTTCCCTTGTCCTCAGGGCAGGGCGTTCCGGGCGAATGGGGCAGAAAGCAGGCCGCCGGGGCCCGGCCAGCGAACCAGTAAGAACCTCCGGAGGGGCCGGGGAGGTGCCCCCGAAGCGCAAAGTGATTTTCTCGGACTTGACACAGCTCTCTCCCCGTTGTCAAAGGCTAAACCTAACCCTAAAACTAAGCCTATCCCTCAACCTAACCCCCACCAGTGGCTAACGCCCTGGGGCCCTGTGAAACCTGGACGAGGGTCTCAAGGGGCCACAAAAGCCTCACCTGCCTGAGCTTCAGACAGGATGCCAGCTTGAGGGACCCTTGTCCTCAGGGCAGGGCGTTCCCGGCGGATGGGGCAGAAAGCAGGCCCCCGGACCAGTAAGAACCTCCGGAGGGGCCGGGGAGGTGCCTCCAGAGTGGAAAGTGATTTTTCTCGGACTTGACACAGCTCTCTCCCGGTTGTCAAAGCCCATAGGCAGGGCTGTGGGCATCCCAGGACACTCTGCCGTGAGCTGCCCTTTGGTGGGAGCGATGGGGGCGGGGGAAGGGGGGGTTGAGGGAGGGCCGGCCCCGAGGCTCATGGAGACCCGTGGGCGTCCTGCAGGGAGGGCTGGCTGGTCTGCCCACGCTTGGGGACCTGGGAGGCACCCTGTGAGCAGAGGGCTATGTGCCTTTACATCCCAGTGGTGGGGGCTATTCCTCTGTGTTTGGGAGCAGGGCAGACTGGCTGGTGCTGCTCGCTCATTGGTCGAATGGACCAGGGGCGGGGTTTCCGGAACAAGGAGGCGGGCCCAGGCCCACAGCTGAGCCGGGTCAAGTCAAGGAGGGGGCGGGGCCCGGTGAGCAGCTGGAGGCGGTCACGGGATCAAGAGGGCGGGGCCAGGTGAACAGCCGGAAGTGGTGAGGTAAGCAGGAGAAAGGGTCGCGGCAGGGACACGGGTGACCGGCAGGCCGGTCTGCCGGCGGCAGGGACCTAAAGAGGGGGCCCGGCGGCTTGGCCGGGCGCTTAGCTGACCGGCGGGAAGCGGTCAAGGGAAGAGTGGGTTGGGGCCGGTGTCAAAAGCTGGAGGTGGTCCAGTGGGGAAGGCCCTGGGGCCCGGAGAATGTGGACGAGGGTCGCCAGTGGCCACAAAAGCCCCAGAAGCCTGAGCTCCAGACTGGAAGCCAGCAAGAGGTTCCCTTGTCCTCAGGGCAGGGCGTTCCCGGCGAATGGGGCAGAAAGCAGGCCGCCGGGGCCCGGCCAGCGAACCAGTAAGAACCTCCGGAGGGGCCGGGGAGGTGCCCCGAAGCGCAAAGTGATTTTCTCGGACTTGACCCAGCTCTCTCCCCGTTGTCAAAGGCTAACCCTAACCCGAAAACTAAGCCTATCCCTCAACCTAACCCCCACCAGTGGCTAACGCCCTGGGGCCCTGTGAAACCTGGACGAGGGTCTCAAGGGGCCACAAAAGCCTCACCTGCCTGAGCTTCAGACAGGATGCCAGCTTGAGGGACCCTTGTCCTCAGGGCAGGGCGTTCCTGGCGGATGGGGCAGAAAGCAGGCCCCCGCACCAGTAAGAACCTGCGGAGGGGCCGGGGAGGTGCCTCCAGAGTGGAAAGTGATTTTTCTCGGACTTGACACAGCTCTCTCCCGGTTGTCAAAGCCCATAGGCAGGGCTGTGGGCATCCCAGGACACTCTGCCGTGAGCTGCCCTTTGGTGGGAGCGATGGGGGCGGGGGAAGGGGGGGTTGAGGGAGGGCCGGCCCCGAGGCTCATGGAGACCCGTGGGCGTCCTGCAGGGAGGGCTGGCTGGTCTGCCCACGCTTGGGGACCTGGGAGGCACCCTGTGAGCAGAGGGCTATGTGCCTTTACATCCCAGTGGTGGGGGCTATTCCTCTGTGTTTGGGAGCAGGGCAGACTGGCTGGTGCTGCTCGCTCATTGGTCGAATGGACCAGGGGCGGGGTTTCCGGAACAAGGAGGCGGGCCCAGGCCCACAGCTGAGCCGGGTCAAGTCAAGGAGGGGGCGGGGCCCGGTGAGCAGCTGGAGGCGGTCACGGGATCAAGAGGGCGGGGCCAGGTGAACAGCCGGAAGTGGTGAGGTAAGCAGGAGAAAGGGTCGCGGGCAGGGACACGGGTGACCGGCAGGCCGGTCTGCCGGCGGCAGGGACCTAAAGAGGGGGCCCGGCGGCTTGGCCGGGCGCTTAGCTGACCGGCGGGAAGCGGTCAAGGGAAGAGTGGGTTGGGGCCGGTGTCAAAAGCTGGAGGTGGTCCAGTGGGGAAGGCCCTGGGGCCCGGAGAATGTGGACGAGGGTCGCCAGTGGCCACAAAAGCCCCACAAGCCTGAGCTCCAGACTGGAAGCCAGCAAGAGGTTCCCTTGTCCTCAGGGCAGGGCGTTCCGGGCGAATGGGGCAGAAAGCAGGCCGCCGGGGCCCGGCCAGCGAACCAGTAAGAACCTCCGGAGGGGCCGGGGAGGTGCCCCCGAAGCGCAAAGTGATTTTCTCGGACTTGACACAGCTCTCTCCCCGTTGTCAAAGGCTAACCCTAACCCTAAAACTAAGCCTATCCCTCAACCTAACCCCCACCAGTGGCTAACGCCCTGGGGCCCTGTGAAACCTGGACCAGGGTCTCAAGGGGCCACAAAAGCCTCACCTGCCTGAGCTTCAGACAGGATGCCAGCTTGAGGGACCCTTGTCCTCAGGGCAGGGCGTTCCCGGCGGATGGGGCAGAAAGCAGGCCCCCGACCAGTAAGAACCTCCAGAGGGGCCGGGGAGGTGCCTCCAGAGTGGAAAGTGATTTTTCTCGGACTTGACACAGCTCTCTCCCGGTTGTCAAAGCCCATAGGCAGGGCTGTGGGCATCCCAGGACACTCTGCCGTGAGCTGCCCTTTGGTGGGAGCGATGGGGGCGGGGGAAGGGGGGGTTGAGGGAGGGCCGGCCCCGAGGCTCATGGAGACCCGTGGGCGTCCTGAAGGGTGGGCTGGCTGGTCTGCCCACGCTTGGGGACCTCGGAGGCACCCTGTGAGCAGAGGGCTATGTGCCTTTACATCCCAATGGTGGGGGCTATTCCTCTGTGTTTGGGAGCAGGGCAGACTGGCTGGTGCTGCTCGCTCATTGGTCGAATGGACCATGGGCGGGGTTTCCGGAACAAGGAGGCGGGCCCAGGCCCACAGCTGAGCCGGGTCAAGTCAAGGAGGGGGCGGGGCCCGGTGAGCAGCTGGAGGCGGTCACGGGATCAAGAGGGCGGGGCCAGGTGAACAGCCGGAAGTGGTGAGGTAAGCAGGAGAAAGGGTCGCGGGCAGGGACACGGGTGACCGGCAGGCCGGTCTGCCGGCGGCAGGGACCTAAAGAGGGGGCCCGGCGGCTTGGCCGGGCGCTTAGCTGACCGGCGGGAAGCGGTCAAGGGAAGAGTGGGTTGGGGCCGGTGTCAAAAGCTGGAGGTGGTCCAGTGGGGAAGGCCCTGGGGCCCGGAGAATGTGGACGAGGGTCGCCAGTGGCCACAAAAGCCCCACAAGCCTGAGCTCCAGACTGGAAGCCAGCAAGAGGTTCCCTTGTCCTCAGGGCAGGGCGTTCCGGGCGAATGGGGCAGAAAGCAGGCCGCCGGGGCCCGGCCAGCGAACCAGTAAGAACCTCCGGAGGGGCCGGGGAGGTGCCCCCGAAGCGCAAAGTGATTTTCTCGGACTTGACACAGCTCTCTCCCCGTTGTCAAAGGCTAACCCTAACCCTAAAACTAAGCCTATCCCTCAACCTAACCCCCACCAGTGGCTAACGCCCTGGGGCCCTGTGAAACCTGGACGAGGGTCTCAAGGGGCCACAAAAGCCTCACCTGCCTGAGCTTCAGACAGGATGCCAGCTTGAGGGACCCTTGTCCTCAGGGCAGGGCGTTCCCGGCGGATGGGGCAGAAAGCAGGCCCCCGGACCAGTAAGAACCTCCGGAGGGGCCGGGGAGGTGCCTCCAGAGTGGAAAGTGATTTTTCTCGGACTTGACACAGCTCTCTCCCGGTTGTCAAAGCCCATAGGCAGGGCTGTGGGCATCCCAGGACACTCTGCCGTGAGCTGCCCTTTGGTGGGAGCGATGGGGGCGGGGGAAGGGGGGGTTGAGGGAGGGCCGGCCCCGAGGCTCATGGAGACCCGTGGGCGTCCTGCAGGGAGGGCTGGCTGGTCTGCCCACGCTTGGGGACCTGGGAGGCACCCTGTGAGCAGAGGGCTATGTGCCTTTACATCCCAGTGGTGGGGGCTATTCCTCTGTGTTTGGGAGCAGGGCAGACTGGCTGGTGCTGCTCGCTCATTGGTCGAATGGACCAGGGGCGGGGTTTCCGGAACAAGGAGGCGGGCCCAGGCCCACAGCTGAGCCGGGTCAAGTCAAGGAGGGGGCGGGGCCCGGTGAGCAGCTGGAGGCGGTCACGGGATCAAGAGGGCGGGGCCAGGTGAACAGCCGGAAGTGGTGAGGTAAGCAGGAGAAAGGGTCGCGGGCAGGGACACGGGTGACCGGCAGGCCGGTCTGCCGGCGGCAGGGACCTAAAGAGGGGGCCCGGCGGCTTGGCCGGGCGCTTAGCTGACCGGCGGGAAGCGGTCAAGGGAAGAGTGGGTTGGGGCCGGTGTCAAAAGCTGGAGGTGGTCCAGTGGGGAAGGCCCTGGGGCCCGGAGAATGTGGACGAGGGTCGCCAGTGGCCACAAAAGCCCCACAAGCCTGAGCTCCAGACTGGAAGCCAGCAAGAGGTTCTCTAGTCCTCAGGGCAGGGCGTTCCGGGCGAATGGGGCAGAAAGCAGGCCGCCGGGGCCCGGCCAGCGAACCAGTAAGAACCTCCGGAGGGGCCGGGGAGGTGCCCCCGAAGCGCAAAGTGATTTTCTCGGACTTGACACAGCTCTCTCCCCGTTGTCAAAGGCTAACCCTAACCCTAAAACTAAGCCTATCCCTCAACCTAACCCCCACCAGTGGCTAACGCCCTGGGGCCCTGTGAAACCTGGACGAGGGTCTCAAGGGGCCACAAAAGCCTCACCTGCCTGAGCTTCAGACAGGATGCCAGCTTGAGGGACCCTTGTCCTCAGGGCAGGGCGTTCCTGGCGGATGGGGCAGAAAGCAGGCCCCCGGACCAGTAAGAACCTCCAGAGGGGCCGGGGAGGTGCCTCCAGAGTGGAAAGTGATTTTTCTCGGACTTGACACAGCTCTCTCCCGGTTGTCAAAGCCCATAGGCAGGGCTGTGGGCATCCCAGGACACTCTGCCGTGAGCTGCCCTTTGGTGGGAGCGATGGGGGCGGGGGAAGGGGGGGTTGAGGGAGGGCCGGCCCCGAGGCTCATGGAGACCCGTGGGCGTCCTGCAGGGAGGGCTGGCTGGTCTGCCCACGCTTGGGGACCTGGGAGGCACCCTGTGAGCAGAGGGCTATGTGCCTTTACATCCCAGTGGTGGGGGCTATTCCTCTGTGTTTGGGAGCAGGGCAGACTGGCTGGTGCTGCTCACTCATTGGTCGAATGGACCAGGGGCGGGGTTTCTGGAACAAGGAGGCGGGCCCAGGCCCACAGCTGAGCCGGGTCAAGTCAAGGAGGGGGCGGGGCCCGGTGAGCAGCTGGAGGCGGTCACGGGATCAAGAGGGCGGGGCCAGGTGAACAGCCGGAAGTGGTGAGGTAAGCAGGAGAAAGGGTCGCGGGCAGGGACACGGGTGACCGGCAGGCCGGTCTGCCGGCGGCAGGGACCTAAAGAGGGGGCCCGGCGGCTTGGCCGGGCGCTTAGCTGACCGGCGGGAAGCGGTCAAGGGAAGAGTGGGTTGGGGCCGGTGTCAAAAGCTGGAGGTGGTCCAGTGGGGAAGGCCCTGGGGCCCGGAGAATGTGGACGAGGGTCGCCAGTGGCCACAAAAGCCCCACAAGCCTGAGCTCCAGACTGGAAGCCAGCAAGAGGTTCCCTTGTCCTCAGGGCAGGGCGTTCCCGGCGAATGGGGCAGAAAGCAGGCCGCCGGGGCCCGGCCAGCGAACCAGTAAGAACCTCCGGAGGGGCCGGGGAGGTGCCCCGAAGCGCAAAGTGATTTTCTCGGACTTGACCCAGCTCCTCCCCGTTGTCAAAGGCTAACCCTAACCCGAAAACTAAGCCTATCCCTCAACCTAACCCCCACCAGTGGCTAACGCCCTGGGGCCCTGTGAAACCTGGACGAGGGTCTAAAGGGGCCACAAAAGCCTCACCTGCCTGAGCTTCAGACAGGATGCCAGCTTGAGGGACCCTTGTCCTCAGGGCAGGGCGTTCCTGGCGGATGGGGCAGAAAGCAGGCCCCCGGACCAGTAAGAACCTCCAGAGGGGCCGGGGAGGTGCCTCCAGAGTGGAAAGTGATTTTTCTCGGACTTGACACAGCTCTCTCCCGGTTGTCAAAGCCCATAGGCAGGGCTGTGGGCATCCCAGGACACTCTGCCGTGAGCTGCCCTTTGGTGGGAGCGATGGGGGCGGGGGAAGGGGGGGTTGAGGGAGGGCCGGCCCCGAGGCTCATGGAGACCCGTGGGCGTCCTGAAGGGTGGGCTGGCTGGTCTGCCCACGCTTGGGGACCTCGGAGGCACCCTGTGAGCAGAGGGCTATGTGCCTTTACATCCCAGTGGTGGGGGCTATTCCTCTGTGTTTGGGAGCAGGGCAGACTGGCTGGTGCTGCTCGCTCATTGGTCGAATGGACCATGGGCGGGGTTTCCGGAACAAGGAGGCGGGCCCAGGCCCACAGCTGAGCCGGGTCAAGTCAAGGAGGGGGCGGGGCCCGGTGAGCAGCTGTAGGCGGTCACGGGATCAAGAGGGCGGGGCCAGGTGAACAGCCGGAAGTGGTGAGGTAAGCAGGAGAAAGGGTCGCGGGCAGGGACACGGGTGACCGGCAGGCCGGTCTGCCGGCGGCAGGGACCTAAAGAGGGGGCCCGGCGGCTTGGCCGGGCGCTTAGCTGACCGGCGGGAAGCGGTCAAGGGAAGAGTGGGTTGGGGCCGGTGTCAAAAGCTGGAGGTGGTCCAGTGGGGAAGGCCCTGGGGCCCGGAGAATGTGGACGAGGGTCGCCAGTGGCCACAAAAGCCCCACAAGCCTGAGCTCCAGACTGGAAGCCAGCAAGAGGTTCCCTTGTCCTCAGGGCAGGGCGTTCCGGGCGAATGGGGCAGAAAGCAGGCCGCCGGGGCCCGGCCAGCGAACCAGTAAGAACCTCCGGAGGGGCCGGGGAGGTGCCCCCGAAGCGCAAAGTGATTTTCTCGGACTTGACACAGCTCTCTCCCCGTTGTCAAAGGCTAACCCTAACCCTAAAACTAAGCCTATCCCTCAACCTAACCCCCACCAGTGGCTAAAGCCCTGGGGCCCTGTGAAACCTGGACGAGGGTCTCAAGGGGCCACAAAAGCCTCACCTGCCTGAGCTTCAGACAGGATGCCAGCTTGAGGGACCCTTGTCCTCAGGGCAGGGCGTTCCCGGCGGATGGGGCAGAAAGCAGGCCCCCGGACCAGTAAGAACCTCCGGAGGGGCCGGGGAGGTGCCTCCAGAGTGGAAAGTGATTTTTCTCGGACTTGACACAGCTCTCTCCCGGTTGTCAAAGCCCATAGGCAGGGCTGTGGGCATCCCAGGACACTCTGCCGTGAGCTGCCCTTTGGTGGGAGCGATGGGGCGGGGGAAGGGGGGGTTGAGGGAGGGCCGGCCCCGAGGCTCATGGAGACCCGTGGGCGTCCTGCAGGGAGGGCTGGCTGGTCTGCCCATGCTTGGGGACCTGGGAGGCACCCTGTGAGCAGAGGGCTATGTGCCTTTACATCCCAGTGGTGGGGGCTATTCCTCTGTGTTTGGGAGCAGGGCCGACTGGCTGGTGCTGCTCGCTCATTGGTCGAATGGACCAGGGGCGGGGTTTCTGGAACAAGGAGGCGGGCCCAGGCCCACAGCTGAGCCGGGTCAAGTCAAGGAGGGGGCGGGGCCCGGTGAGCAGCTGGAGGTGGTCACGGGATCAAGAGGGCGGGGCCAGGTGAACAGCCGGAAGTGGTGAGGTAAGCAGGAGAAAGGGTCGCGGGCAGGGACACGGGTGACCGGCAGGCCGGTCTGCCGGCGGCAGGGACCTAAAGAGGGGGCCCGGCGGCTTGGCCGGGCGCTTAGCTGACCGGCGGGAAGCGGTCAAGGGAAGAGTGGGTTGGGGCCGGTGTCAAAAGCTGGAGGTGGTCCAGTGGGGAAGGCCCTGGGGCCCGGAGAATGTGGACGAGGGTCGCCAGTGGCCACAAAAGCCCCACAAGCCTGAGCTCCAGACTGGAAGCCAGCAAGAGGTTCCCTTGTCCTCAGGGCAGGGCGTTCCCGGCGAATGGGGCAGAAAGCAGGCCGCCGGGGCCCGGCCAGCGAACCAGTAAGAACCTCCGGAGGGGCCGGGGAGGTGCCCCGAAGCGCAAAGTGATTTTCTCGGACTTGACCCAGCTCTCTCCCCGTTGTCAAAGGCTAACCCTAACCCGAAAACTAAGCCTATCCCTCAACCTAACCCCCACCAGTGGCTAACGCCCTGGGGCCCTGTGAAACCTGGACGAGGGTCTCAAGGGGCCACAAAAGCCTCACCTGCCTGAGCTTCAGACAGGATGCCAGCTTGAGGGACCCTTGTCCTCAGGGCAGGGCGTTCCTGGCGGATGGGGCAGAAAGCAGGCCCCCGGACCAGTAAGAACCTGCGGAGGGGCCGGGGAGGTGCCTCCAGAGTGGAAAGTGATTTTTCTCGGACTTGACACAGCTCTCTCCCGGTTGTCAAAGCCCATAGGCAGGGCTGTGGGCATCCCAGGACACTCTGCCGTGAGCTGCCCTTTGGTGGGAGCGATGGGGGCGGGGGAAGGGGGGGTTGAGGGAGGGCCGGCCCCGAGGCTCATGGAGAACCGTGGGCGTCCTGAAGGGTGGGCTGGCTGGTCTGCCCACGCTTGGGGACCTCGGAGGCACCCTGTGAGCAGAGGGCTATGTGCCTTTACATCCCAATGGTGGGGGCTATTCCTCTGTGTTTGGGAGCAGGGCAGACTGGCTGGTGCTGCTCGCTCATTGGTCGAATGGACCATGGGCGGGGTTTCCGGAACAAGGAGGCGGGCCCAGGCCCACAGCTGAGCCGGGTCAAGTCAAGGAGGGGGCGGGGCCCGGTGAGCAGCTGGAGGCGGTCACGGGATCAAGAGGGCGGGGCCAGGTGAACAGCCGGAAGTGGTGAGGTAAGCAGGAGAAAGGGTCGCGGGCAGGGACACGGGTGACCGGCAGGCCGGTCTGCCGGCGGCAGGGACCTAAAGAGGGGGCCCGGCGGCTTGGCCGGGCGCTTAGCTGACCGGCGGGAAGCGGTCAAGGGAAGAGTGGGTTGGGGCCGGTGTCAAAAGCTGGAGGTGGTCCAGTGGGGAAGGCCCTGGGGCCCGGAGAATGTGGACGAGGGTCGCCAGTGGCCACAAAAGCCCCACAAGCCTGAGCTCCAGACTGGAAGCCAGCAAGAGGTTCCCTTGTCCTCAGGGCAGGGCGTTCCGGGCGAATGGGGCAGAAAGCAGGCCGCCGGGGCCCGGCCAGCGAACCAGTAAGAACCTCCGGAGGGGCCGGGGAGGTGCCCCCGAAGCGCAAAGTGATTTTCTCGGACTTGACACAGCTCTCTCCCCATTGTCAAAGGCTAACCCTAACCCGAAAACTAAGCCTATCCCTCAACCTAACCCCCACCAGTCGCTAACGCCCTGGGGCCCTGTGAAACCTGGACGAGGGTCTCAAGGGGCCACAAAAGCCTCACCTGCCTGAGCTTCAGACAGGATGCCAGCTTGAGGGACCCTTGTCCTCAGGGCAGGGCGTTCCCGGCGGATGGGGCAGAAAGCAGGCCCCCGGACCAGTAAGAACCTCCGGAGGGGCCGGGGAGGTGCCTCCAGAGTGGAAAGTGATTTTTCTCGGACTTGACACAGCTCTCTCCCGGTTGTCAAAGCCCATAGGCAGGGCTGTGGGCATCCCAGGACACTCTGCCGTGAGCTGCCCTTTGGTGGGAGCGATGGGGGCGGGGGAAGGGGGGGTTGAGGGAGGGCCGGCCCCGAGGCTCATGGAGACCCGTGGGCGTCCTGCAGGGAGGGCTGGCTGGTCTGCCCACGCTTGGGGACCTGGGAGGCACCCTGTGAGCAGAGGGCTATGTGCCTTTACATCCCAGTGGTGGGGGCTATTCCTCTGTGTTTGGGAGCAGGGCAGACTGGCTGGTGCTGCTCGCTCATTGGTCGAATGGACCAGGGGCGGGGTTTCCGGAACAAGGAGGCGGGCCCAGGCCCACAGCTGAGCCGGGTCAAGTCAAGGAGGGGGCGGGGCCCGGTGAGCAGCTGGAGGCGGTCACGGGATCAAGAGGGCGGGGCCAGGTGAACAGCCGGAAGTGGTGAGGTAAGCAGGAGAAAGGGTCGCGGGCAGGGACACGGGTGACCGGCAGGCCGGTCTGCCGGCGGCAGGGACCTAAAGAGGGGGCCCGGCGGCTTGGCCGGGCGCTTAGCTGACCGGCGGGAAGCGGTCAAGGGAAGAGTGGGTTGGGGCCGGTGTCAAAAGCTGGAGGTGGTCCAGTGGGGAAGGCCCTGGGGCCCGGAGAATGTGGACGAGGGTCGCCAGTGGCCACAAAAGCCCCACAAGCCTGAGCTCCAGACTGGAAGCCAGCAAGAGGTTCCCTTGTCCTCAGGGCAGGGCGTTCCGGGCGAATGGGGCAGAAAGCAGGCCGCCGGGGCCCGGCCAGCGAACCAGTAAGAACCTCCGGAGGGGCCGGGGAGGTGCCCCCGAAGCGCAAAGTGATTTTCTCGGACTTGACACAGCTCTCTCCCCGTTGTCAAAGGCTAACCCTAACCCTAAAACTAAGCCTATCCCTCAACCTAACCCCCACCAGTGGCTAACGCCCTGGGGCCCTGTGAAACCTGGACGAGGGTCTCAAGGGGCCACAAAAGCCTCACCTGCCTGAGCTTCAGACAGGATGCCAGCTTGAGGGACCCTTGTCCTCAGGGCAGGGCGTTCCCGGCGGATGGGGCAGAAAGCAGGCCCCCGGACCAGTAAGAACCTCCGGAGGGGCCGGGGAGGTGCCTCCAGAGTGGAAAGTGATTTTTCTCGGACTTGACACAGCTCTCTCCCGGTTGTCAAAGCCCATAGGCAGGGCTGTGGGCATCCCAGGACACTCTGCCGTGAGCTGCCCTTTGGTGGGAGCGATGGGGGCGGGGGAAGGGGGGGTTGAGGGAGGGCTGGCCCCGAGGCTCATGGAGACCCGTGGGCGTCCTGCAGGGAGGGCTGGCTGGTCTGCCCACGCTTGGGGACCTCGGAGGCACCCTGTGAGCAGAGGGCTATGTGCCTTTACATCCCAGTGGTGGGGGCTATTCCTCTGTGTTTGGGAGCAGGGCAGACTGGCTGGTGCTGCTCGCTCATTGGTCGAATGGACCAGGGGCGGGGTTTCCGGAACAAGGAGGCGGGCCCAGGCCCACAGCTGAGCCGGGTCAAGTCAAGGAGGGGGCGGGGCCCGGTGAGCAGCTGGAGGCGGTCACGGGATCAAGAGGGCGGGGCCAGGTGAACAGCCGGAAGTGGTGAGGTAAGCAGGAGAAAGGGTCGCGGGCAGGGACACGGGTGACCGGCAGGCCGGTCTGCCGGCGGCAGGGACCTAAAGAGGGGGCCCGGCGGCTTGGCCGGGCGCTTAGCTGACCGGCGGGAAGCGGTCAAGGGAAGAGTGGGTTGGGGCCGGTGTCAAAAGCTGGAGGTGGTCCAGTGGGGAAGGCACTGGGGCCCGGAGAATGTGGACGAGGGTCGCCAGTGGCCACAAAAGCCCCACAAGCCTGAGCTCCAGACTGGAAGCCAGCAAGAGGTTCCCTTGTCCTCAGGGCAGGGCGTTCCCGGCGAATGGGGCAGAAAGCAGGCCACCGGGGCCCGGCCAGCGAACCAGTAAGAACCTCCGGAGGGGCCGGGGAGGTGCCCCGAAGCGCAAAGTGATTTTCTCGGACTTGACCCAGCTCTCTCCCCGTTGTCAAAGGCTAACCCTAACCCGAAAACTAAGCCTATCCCTCAACCTAACCCCCACCAGTGGCTAACGCCCTGGGGCCCTGTGAAACCTGGACGAGGGTCTAAAGGGGCCACAAAAGCCTCACCTGCCTGAGCTTCAGACAGGATGCCAGCTTGAGGGACCCTTGTCCTCAGGGCAGGGCGTTCCTGGCGGATGGGGCAGAAAGCAGGCCCCCGGACCAGTAAGAACCTCCAGAGGGGCCGGGGAGGTGCCTCCAGAGTGGAAAGTGATTTTTCTCGGACTTGACACAGCTCTCTCCCGGTTGTCAAAGCCCATAGGCAGGGCTGTGGGCATCCCAGGACACTCTGCCGTGAGCTGCCCTTTGGTGGGAGCGATGGGGGCGGGGGAAGGGGGGGTTGAGGGAGGGCCGGCCCCGAGGCTCATGGAGACCCGTGGGCGTCCTGAAGGGTGGGCTGGCTGGTCTGCCCACGCTTGGGGACCTCGGAGGCACCCTGTGAGCAGAGGGCTATGTGCCTTTACATCCCAGTGGTGGGGGCTATTCCTCTGTGTTTGGGAGCAGGGCAGACTGGCTGGTGCTGCTCGCTCATTGGTCGAATGGACCAGGGGCGGGGTTTCCGGAACAAGGAGGCGGGCCCAGGCCCACAGCTGAGCCGGGTCAAGTCAAGGAGGGGGCGGGGCCCGGTGAGCAGCTGGAGGCGGTCACGGGATCAAGAGGGCGGGGCCAGGTGAACAGCCGGAAGTGGTGAGGTAAGCAGGAGAAAGGGTCGCGGGCAGGGACACGGGTGACCGGCAGGCCGGTCTGCCGGCGGCAGGGACCTAAAGAGGGGGCCCGGCGGCTTGGCCGGGCGCTTAGCTGACCGGCGGGAAGCGGTCAAGGGAAGAGTGGGTTGGGGCCGGTGTCAAAAGCTGGAGGTGGTCCAGTGGGGAAGGCCCTGGGGCCCGGAGAATGTGGACGAGGGTCGCCAGTGGCCACAAAAGCCCCACAAGCCTGAGCTCCAGACTGGAAGCCAGCAAGAGGTTCCCTTGTCCTCAGGGCAGGGCGTTCCCGGCGAATGGGGCAGAAAGCAGGCCGCCGGGGCCCGGCCAGCGAACCAGTAAGAACCTCCGGAGGGGCCGGGGAGGTGCCCCGAAGCGCAAAGTGATTTTCTCGGACTTGACCCAGCTCTCTCCCCGTTGTCAAAGGCTAACCCTAACCCGAAAACTAAGCCTATCCCTCAACCTAACCCCCACCAGTGGCTAACGCCCTGGGGCCCTGTGAAACCTGGACGAGGGTCTCAAGGGGCCACAAAAGCCTCACCTGCCTGAGCTTCAGACAGGATGCCAGCTTGAGGGACCCTTGTCCTCAGGGCAGGGCGTTCCCGGCGGATGGGGCAGAAAGCAGGCCCCCGGACCAGTAAGAACCTCCGGAGGGGCCGGGGAGGTGCCTCCAGAGTGGAAAGTGATTTTTCTCGGACTTGACACAGCTCTCTCCCGGTTGTCAAAGCCCATAGGCAGGGCTGTGGGCATCCCAGGACACTCTGCCGTGAGCTGCCCTTTGGTGGGAGCGATGGGGGCGGGGGAAGGGGGGGTTGAGGGAGGGCCGGCCCCGAGGCTCATGGAGACCCGTGGGCGTCCTGCAGGGAGGGCTGGCTGGTCTGCCCACGCTTGGGGACCTGGGAGGCACCCTGTGAGCAGAGGGCTATGTGCCTTTACATCCCAGTGGTGGGGGCTATTCCTCTGTGTTTGGGAGCAGGGCAGACTGGCTGGTGCTGCTCGCTCATTGGTCGAATGGACCAGGGGCGGGGTTTCCGGAACAAGGAGGCGGGCCCAGGCCCACAGCTGAGCCGGGTCAAGTCAAGGAGGGGGCGGGGCCCGGTGAGCAGCTGGAGGCGGTCACGGGATCAAGAGGGCGGGGCCAGGTGAACAGCCGGAAGTGGTGAGGTAAGCAGGAGAAAGGGTCGCGGGCAGGGACACGGGTGACCGGCAGGCCGGTCTGCCGGCGGCAGGGACCTAAAGAGGGGGCCCGGCGGCTTGGCCGGGCGCTTAGCTGACCGGCGGGAAGCGGTCAAGGGAAGAGTGGGTTGGGGCCGGTGTCAAAAGCTGGAGGTGGTCCAGTGGGGAAGGCCCTGGGGCCCGGAGAATGTGGACGAGGGTCGCCAGTGGCCACAAAAGCCCCACAAGCCTGAGCTCCAGACTGGAAGCCAGCAAGAGGTTCCCTTGTCCTCAGGGCAGGGCGTTCCGGGCGAATGGGGCAGAAAGCAGGCCGCCGGGGCCCGGCCAGCGAACCAGTAAGAACCTCCGGAGGGGCCGGGGAGGTGCCCCCGAAGCGCAAAGTGATTTTCTCGGACTTGACACAGCTCTCTCCCCGTTGTCAAAGGCTAACCCTAACCCTAAAACTAAGCCTATCCCTCAACCTAACCCCCACCAGTGGCTAACGCCCTGGGGCCCTGTGAAACCTGGACGAGGGTCTCAAGGGGCCACAAAAGCCTCACCTGCCTGAGCTTCAGACAGGATGCCAGCTTGAGGGACCCTTGTCCTCAGGGCAGGGCGTTCCCGGCGGATGGGGCAGAAAGCAGGCCCCCGGACCAGTAAGAACCTCCAGAGGGGCCGGGGAGGTGCCTCCAGAGTGGAAAGTGATTTTTCTCGGACTTGACACAGCTCTCTCCCGGTTGTCAAAGCCCATAGGCAGGGCTGTGGGCATCCCAGGACACTCTGCCGTGAGCTGCCCTTTGGTGGGAGCGATGGGGGCGGGGGAAGGGGGGGTTGAGGGAGGGCCGGCCCCGAGGCTCATGGAGACCCGTGGGCGTCCTGCAGGGAGGGCTGGCTGGTCTGCCCACGCTTGGGGACCTCGGAGGCACCCTGTGAGCAGAGGGCTATGTGCCTTTACATCCCAGTGGTGGGGGCTATTCCTCTGTGTTTGGGAGCAGGGCAGACTGGCTGGTGCTGCTCGCTCATTGGTCGAATGGACCAGGGGCGGGGTTTCCGGAACAAGGAGGCGGGCCCAGGCCCACAGCTGAGCCGGGTCAAGTCAAGGAGGGGGCGGGGCCCGGTGAGCAGCTGGAGGCGGTCACGGGATCAAGAGGGCGGGGCCAGGTGAACAGCCGGAAGTGGTGAGGTAAGCAGGAGAAAGGGTCGCGGGCAGGGACACGGGTGACCGGCAGGCCGGTCTGCCGGCGGCAGGGACCTAAAGAGGGGGCCCGGCGGCTTGGCCGGGCGCTTAGCTGACCGGCGGGAAGCGGTCAAGGGAAGAGTGGGTTGGGGCCGGTGTCAAAAGCTGGAGGTGGTCCAGTGGGGAAGGCCCTGGGGCCCGGAGAATGTGGACGAGGGTCGCCAGTGGCCACAAAAGCCCCACAAGCCTGAGCTCCAGACTGGAAGCCAGCAAGAGGTTCCCTTGTCCTCAGGGCAGGGCGTTCCCGGCGAATGGGGCAGAAAGCAGGCCGCCGGGGCCCGGCCAGCGAACCAGTAAGAACCTCCGGAGGGGCCGGGGAGGTGCCCCGAAGCGCAAAGTGATTTTCTCGGACTTGACCCAGCTCTCTCCCCGTTGTCAAAGGCTAACCCTAACCCGAAAACTAAGCCTATCCCTCAACCTAACCCCCACCAGTGGCTAACGCCCTGGGGCCCTGTGAAACCTGGACGAGGGTCTCAAGGGGCCACAAAAGCCTCACCTGCCTGAGCTTCAGACAGGATGCCAGCTTGAGGGACCCTTGTCCTCAGGGCAGGGCGTTCCTGGCGGATGGGGCAGAAAGCAGGCCCCCGCACCAGTAAGAACCTGCGGAGGGGCCGGGGAGGTGCCTCCAGAGTGGAAAGTGATTTTTCTCGGACTTGACACAGCTCTCTCCCGGTTGTCAAAGCCCATAGGCAGGGCTGTGGGCATCCCAGGACACTCTGCCGTGAGCTGCCCTTTGGTGGGAGCGATGGGGGCGGGGGAAGGGGGGGTTGAGGGAGGGCCGGCCCCGAGGCTCATGGAGACCCGTGGGCGTCCTGCAGGGAGGGCTGGCTGGTCTGCCCACGCTTGGGGACCTGGGAGGCACCCTGTGAGCAGAGGGCTATGTGCCTTTACATCCCAGTGGTGGGGGCTATTCCTCTGTGTTTGGGAGCAGGGCAGACTGGCTGGTGCTGCTCGCTCATTGGTCGAATGGACCAGGGGCGGGGTTTCCGGAACAAGGAGGCGGGCCCAGGCCCACAGCTGAGCCGGGTCAAGTCAAGGAGGGGGCGGGGCCCGGTGAGCAGCTGGAGGCGGTCACGGGATCAAGAGGGCGGGGCCAGGTGAACAGCCGGAAGTGGTGAGGTAAGCAGGAGAAAGGGTCGCGGGCAGGGACACGGGTGACCGGCAGGCCGGTCTGCCGGCGGCAGGGACCTAAAGAGGGGGCCCGGCGGCTTGGCCGGGCGCTTAGCTGACCGGCGGGAAGCGGTCAAGGGAAGAGTGGGTTGGGGCCGGTGTCAAAAGCTGGAGGTGGTCCAGTGGGGAAGGCCCTGGGGCCCGGAGAATGTGGACGAGGGTCGCCAGTGGCCACAAAAGCCCCACAAGCCTGAGCTCCAGACTGGAAGCCAGCAAGAGGTTCCCTTGTCCTCAGGGCAGGGCGTTCCCGGCGAATGGGGCAGAAAGCAGGCCGCCGGGGCCCGGCCAGCGAACCAGTAAGAACCTCCGGAGGGGCCGGGGAGGTGCCCCGAAGCGCAAAGTGATTTTCTCGGACTTGACCCAGCTCTCTCCCCGTTGTCAAAGGCTAACCCTAACCCGAAAACTAAGCCTATCCCTCAACCTAACCCCCACCAGTGGCTAACGCCCTGGGGCCCTGTGAAACCTGGACGAGGGTCTCAAGGGGCCACAAAAGCCTCACCTGCCTGAGCTTCAGACAGGATGCCAGCTTGAGGGACCCTTGTCCTCAGGGCAGGGCGTTCCCGGCGGATGGGGCAGAAAGCAGGCCCCCGGACCAGTAAGAACCTCCGGAGGGGCCGGGGAGGTGCCTCCAGAGTGGAAAGTGATTTTTCTCGGACTTGACACAGCTCTCTCCCGGTTGTCAAAGCCCATAGGCAGGGCTGTGGGCATCCCAGGACACTCTGCCGTGAGCTGCCCTTTGGTGGGAGCGATGGGGGCGGGGGAAGGGGGGGTTGAGGGAGGGCCGGCCCCGAGGCTCATGGAGACCCGTGGGCGTCCTGCAGGGAGGGCTGGCTGGTCTGCCCACGCTTGGGGACCTGGGAGGCACCCTGTGAGCAGAGGGCTATGTGCCTTTACATCCCAGTGGTGGGGGCTATTCCTCTGTGTTTGGGAGCAGGGCAGACTGGCTGGTGCTGCTCGCTCATTGGTCGAATGGACCAGGGGCGGGGTTTCCGGAACAAGGAGGCGGGCCCAGGCCCACAGCTGAGCCGGGTCAAGTCAAGGAGGGGGCGGGGCCCGGTGAGCAGCTGGAGGCGGTCACGGGATCAAGAGGGCGGGGCCAGGTGAACAGCCGGAAGTGGTGAGGTAAGCAGGAGAAAGGGTCGCGGGCAGGGACACGGGTGACCGGCAGGCCGGTCTGCCGGCGGCAGGGACCTAAAGAGGGGGCCCGGCGGCTTGGCCGGGCGCTTAGCTGACCGGCGGGAAGCGGTCAAGGGAAGAGTGGGTTGGGGCCGGTGTCAAAAGCTGGAGGTGGTCCAGTGGGGAAGGCCCTGGGGCCCGGAGAATGTGGACGAGGGTCGCCAGTGGCCACAAAAGCCCCACAAGCCTGAGCTCCAGACTGGAAGCCAGCAAGAGGTTCCCTTGTCCTCAGGGCAGGGCGTTCCCGGCGAATGGGGCAGAAAGCAGGCCGCCGGGGCCCGGCCAGCGAACCAGTAAGAACCTCCGGAGGGGCCGGGGAGGTGCCCCGAAGCGCAAAGTGATTTTCTCGGACTTGACCCAGCTCTCTCCCCGTTGTCAAAGGCTAACCCTAACCCGAAAACTAAGCCTATCCCTCAACCTAACCCCCACCAGTCGCTAACGCCCTGGGGCCCTGTGAAACCTGGACGAGGGTCTCAAGGGGCCACAAAAGCCTCACCTGCCTGAGCTTCAGACAGGATGCCAGCTTGAGGGACCCTTGTCCTCAGGGCAGGGCGTTCCCGGCGGATGGGGCAGAAAGCAGGCCCCCGGACCAGTAAGAACCTCCAGAGGGGCCGGGGAGGTGCCTCCAGAGTGGAAAGTGATTTTTCTCGGACTTGACACAGCTCTCTCCCGGTTGTCAAAGCCCATAGGCAGGGCTGTGGGCATCCCAGGACACTCTGCCGTGAGCTGCCCTTTGGTGGGAGCGATGGGGGCGGGGGAAGGGGGGGTTGAGGGAGGGCCGGCCCCGAGGCTCATGGAGACCCGTGGGCGTCCTGCAGGGAGGGCTGGCTGGTCTGCCCACGCTTGGGGACCTGGGAGGCACCCTGTGAGCAGAGGGCTATGTGCCTTTACATCCCAGTGGTGGGGGCTATTCCTCTGTGTTTGGGAGCAGGGCAGACTGGCTGGTGCTGCTCGCTCATTGGTCGAATGGACCATGGGCGGGGTTTCCGGAACAAGGAGGCGGGCCCAGGCCCACAGCTGAGCCGGGTCAAGTCAAGGAGGGGGCGGGGCCCGGTGAGCAGCTGGAGGCGGTCACGGGATCAAGAGGGCGGGGCCAGGTGAACAGCCGGAAGTGGTGAGGTAAGCAGGAGAAAGGGTCGCGGGCAGGGACACGGGTGACCGGCAGGCCGGTCTGCCGGCGGCAGGGACCTAAAGAGGGGGCCCGGCGGCTTGGCCGGGCGCTTAGCTGACCGGCGGGAAGCGGTCAAGGGAAGAGTGGGTTGGGGCCGGTGTCAAAAGCTGGAGGTGGTCCAGTGGGGAAGGCCCTGGGGCCCGGAGAATGTGGACGAGGGTCGCCAGTGGCCACAAAAGCCCCACAAGCCTGAGCTCCAGACTGGAAGCCAGCAAGAGGTTCCCTTGTCCTCAGGGCAGGGCGTTCCGGGCGAATGGGGCAGAAAGCAGGCCGCCGGGGCCCGGCCAGCGAACCAGTAAGAACCTCCGGAGGGGCCGGGGAGGTGCCCCCGAAGCGCAAAGTGATTTTCTCGGACTTGACACAGCTCTCTCCCCGTTGTCAAAGGCTAACCCTAACCCTAAAACTAAGCCTATCCCTCAACCTAACCCCCACCAGTGGCTAACGCCCTGGGGCCCTGTGAAACCTGGACGAGGGTCTCAAGGGGCCACAAAAGCCTCACCTGCCTGAGCTTCAGACAGGATGCCAGCTTGAGGGACCCTTGTCCTCAGGGCAGGGCGTTCCCGGCGGATGGGGCAGAAAGCAGGCCCCCGGACCAGTAAGAACCTGCGGAGGGGCCGGGGAGGTGCCTCCAGAGTGGAAAGTGATTTTTCTCGGACTTGACACAGCTCTCTCCCGGTTGTCAAAGCCCATAGGCAGGGCTGTGGGCATCCCAGGACACTCTGCCGTGAGCTGCCCTTTGGTGGGAGCGATGGGGGCGGGGGAAGGGGGGGTTGAGGGAGGGCCGGCCCCGAGGCTCATGGAGACCCGTGGGCGTCCTGCAGGGAGGGCTGGCTGGTCTGCCCACGCTTGGGGACCTGGGAGGCACCCTGTGAGCAGAGGGCTATGTGCCTTTACATCCCAGTGGTGGGGGCTATTCCTCTGTGTTTGGGAGCAGGGCAGACTGGCTGGTGCTGCTCGCTCATTGGTCGAATGGACCAGGGGCGGGGTTTCCGGAACAAGGAGGCGGGCCCAGGCCCACAGCTGAGCCGGGTCAAGTCAAGGAGGGGGCGGGGCCCGGTGAGCAGCTGGAGGCGGTCACGGGATCAAGAGGGCGGGGCCAGGTGAACAGCCGGAAGTGGTGAGGTAAGCAGGAGAAAGGGTCGCGGGCAGGGACACGGGTGACCGGCAGGCCGGTCTGCCGGCGGCAGGGACCTAAAGAGGGGGCCCGGCGGCTTGGCCGGGCGCTTAGCTGACCGGCGGGAAGCGGTCAAGGGAAGAGTGGGTTGGGGCCGGTGTCAAAAGCTGGAGGTGGTCCAGTGGGGAAGGCCCTGGGGCCCGGAGAATGTGGACGAGGGTCGCCAGTGGCCACAAAAGCCCCACAAGCCTGAGCTCCAGACTGGAAGCCAGCAAGAGGTTCCCTTGTCCTCAGGGCAGGGCGTTCCCGGCGAATGGGGCAGAAAGCAGGCCGCCGGGGCCCGGCCAGCGAACCAGTAAGAACCTCCGGAGGGGCCGGGGAGGTGCCCCGAAGCGCAAAGTGATTTTCTCGGACTTGACCCAGCTCTCTCCCCGTTGTCAAAGGCTAACCCTAACCCGAAAACTAAGCCTATCCCTCAACCTAACCCCCACCAGTCGCTAACGCCCTGGGGCCCTGTGAAACCTGGACGAGGGTCTCAAGGGGCCACAAAAGCCTCACCTGCCTGAGCTTCAGACAGGATGCCAGCTTGAGGGACCCTTGTCCTCAGGGCAGGGCGTTCCCGGCGGATGGGGCAGAAAGCAGGCCCCCGGACCAGTAAGAACCTGCGGAGGGGCCGGGGAGGTGCCTCCAGAGTGGAAAGTGATTTTTCTCGGACTTGACACAGCTCTCTCCCGGTTGTCAAAGCCCATAGGCAGGGCTGTGGGCATCCCAGGACACTCTGCCGTGAGCTGCCCTTTGGTGGGAGCGATGGGGGCGGGGGAAGGGGGGGTTGAGGGAGGGCCGGCCCCGAGGCTCATGGAGACCCGTGGGCGTCCTGCAGGGAGGGCTGGCTGGTCTGCCCACGCTTGGGGACCTGGGAGGCACCCTGTGAGCAGAGGGCTATGTGCCTTTACATCCCAGTGGTGGGGGCTATTCCTCTGTGTTTGGGAGCAGGGCAGACTGGCTGGTGCTGCTCGCTCATTGGTCGAATGGACCAGGGGCGGGGTTTCCGGAACAAGGAGGCGGGCCCAGGCCCACAGCTGAGCCGGGTCAAGTCAAGGAGGGGGCGGGGCCCGGTGAGCAGCTGGAGGCGGTCACGGGATCAAGAGGGCGGGGCCAGGTGAACAGCCGGAAGTGGTGAGGTAAGCAGGAGAAAGGGTCGCGGGCAGGGACACGGGTGACCGGCAGGCCGGTCTGCCGGCGGCAGGGACCTAAAGAGGGGGCCCGGCGGCTTGGCTGGGCGCTTAGCTGACCGGCGGGAAGCGGTCAAGGGAAGAGTGGGTTGGGGCCGGTGTCAAAAGCTGGAGGTGGTCCAGTGGGGAAGGCCCTGGGGCCCGGAGAATGTGGACGAGGGTCGCCAGTGGCCACAAAAGCCCCACAAGCCTGAGCTCCAGACTGGAAGCCAGCAAGAGGTTCCCTTGTCCTCAGGGCAGGGCGTTCCCGGCGAATGGGGCAGAAAGCAGGCCGCCGGGGCCCGGCCAGCGAACCAGTAAGAACCTCCGGAGGGGCCGGGGAGGTGCCCCGAAGCGCAAAGTGATTTTCTCGGACTTGACCCAGCTCTCTCCCCGTTGTCAAAGGCTAACCCTAACCCGAAAACTAAGCCTATCCCTCAACCTAACCCCCACCAGTGGCTAACGCCCTGGGGCCCTGTGAAACCTGGACGAGGGTCTCAAGGGGCCACAAAAGCCTCACCTGCCTGAGCTTCAGACAGGATGCCAGCTTGAGGGACCCTTGTCCTCAGGGCAGGGCGTTCCCGGCGGATGGGGCAGAAAGCAGGCCCCCGGACCAGTAAGAACCTGCGGAGGGGCCGGGGAGGTGCCTCCAGAGTGGAAAGTGATTTTTCTCGGACTTGACACAGCTCTCTCCCGGTTGTCAAAGCCCATAGGCAGGGCTGTGGGCATCCCAGGACACTCTGCCGTGAGCTGCCCTTTGGTGGGAGCGATGGGGGCGGGGGAAGGGGGGGTTGAGGGAGGGCCGGCCCCGAGGCTCATGGAGACCCGTGGGCGTCCTGCAGGGAGGGCTGGCTGGTCTGCCCACGCTTGGGGACCTGGGAGGCACCCTGTGAGCAGAGGGCTATGTGCCTTTACATCCCAGTGGTGGGGGCTATTCCTCTGTGTTTGGGAGCAGGGCAGACTGGCTGGTGCTGCTCGCTCATTGGTCGAATGGACCAGGGGCGGGGTTTCCGGAACAAGGAGGCGGGCCCAGGCCCACAGCTGAGCCGGGTCAAGTCAAGGAGGGGGCGGGGCCCGGTGAGCAGCTGGAGGCGGTCACGGGATCAAGAGGGCGGGGCCAGGTGAACAGCCGGAAGTGGTGAGGTAAGCAGGAGAAAGGGTCGCGGGCAGGGACACGGGTGACCGGCAGGCCGGTCTGCCGGCGGCAGGGACCTAAAGAGGGGGCCCGGCGGCTTGGCCGGGCGCTTAGCTGACCGGCGGGAAGCGGTCAAGGGAAGAGTGGGTTGGGGCCGGTGTCAAAAGCTGGAGGTGGTCCAGTGGGGAAGGCCCTGGGGCCCGGAGAATGTGGACGAGGGTCGCCAGTGGCCACAAAAGCCCCACAAGCCTGAGCTCCAGACTGGAAGCCAGCAAGAGGTTCCCTTGTCCTCAGGGCAGGGCGTTCCCGGCGAATGGGGCAGAAAGCAGGCCGCCGGGGCCCGGCCAGCGAACCAGTAAGAACCTCCGGAGGGGCCGGGGAGGTGCCCCGAAGCGCAAAGTGATTTTCTCGGACTTGACCCAGCTCTCTCCCCGTTGTCAAAGGCTAACCCTAACCCGAAAACTAAGCCTATCCCTCAACCTAACCCCCACCAGTGGCTAACGCCCTGGGGCCCTGTGAAACCTGGACGAGGGTCTCAAGGGGCCACAAAAGCCTCACCTGCCTGAGCTTCAGACAGGATGCCAGCTTGAGGGACCCTTGTCCTCAGGGCAGGGCGTTCCCGGCGGATGGGGCAGAAAGCAGGCCCCCGGACCAGTAAGAACCTGCGGAGGGGCCGGGGAGGTGCCTCCAGAGTGGAAAGTGATTTTTCTCGGACTTGACACAGCTCTCTCCCGGTTGTCAAAGCCCATAGGCAGGGCTGTGGGCATCCCAGGACACTCTGCCGTGAGCTGCCCTTTGGTGGGAGCGATGGGGGCGGGGGAAGGGGGGGTTGAGGGAGGGCCGGCCCCGAGGCTCATGGAGACCCGTGGGCGTCCTGCAGGGAGGGCTGGCTTGTCTGCCCACGCTTGGGGACCTGGGAGGCACCCTGTGAGCAGAGGGCTATGTGCCTTTACATCCCAGTGGTGGGGGCTATTCCTCTGTGTTTGGGAGCAGGGCAGACTGGCTGGTGCTGCTCGCTCATTGGTCGAATGGACCAGGGGCGGGGTTTCCGGAACAAGGAGGCGGGCCCAGGCCCACAGCTGAGCCGGGTCAAGTCAAGGAGGGGGCGGGGCCCGGTGAGCAGCTGGAGGCGGTCACGGGATCAAGAGGGCGGGGCCAGGTGAACAGCCGGAAGTGGTGAGGTAAGCAGGAGAAAGGGTCGCGGGCAGGGACACGGGTGACCGGCAGGCCGGTCTGCCGGCGGCAGGGACCTAAAGAGGGGGCCCGGCGGCTTGGCCGGGCGCTTAGCTGACCGGCGGGAAGCGGTCAAGGGAAGAGTGGGTTGGGGCCGGTGTCAAAAGCTGGAGGTGGTCCAGTGGGGAAGGCCCTGGGGCCCGGAGAATGTGGACGAGGGTCGCCAGTGGCCACAAAAGCCCCACAAGCCTGAGCTCCAGACTGGAAGCCAGCAAGAGGTTCCCTTGTCCTCAGGGCAGGGCGTTCCGGGCGAATGGGGCAGAAAGCAGGCCGCCGGGGCCCGGCCAGCGAACCAGTAAGAACCTCCGGAGGGGCCGGGGAGGTGCCCCCGAAGCGCAAAGTGATTTTCTCGGACTTGACACAGCTCTCTCCCCGTTGTCAAAGGCTAACCCTAACCCTAAAACTAAGCCTATCCCTCAACCTAACCCCCACCAGTGGCTAACGCCCTGGGGCCCTGTGAAACCTGGACGAGGGTCTCAAGGGGCCACAAAAGCCTCACCTGCCTGAGCTTCAGACAGGATGCCAGCTTGAGGGACCCTTGTCCTCAGGGCAGGGCGTTCCCGGCGGATGGGGCAGAAAGCAGGCCCCCGGACCAGTAAGAACCTCTGGAGGGGCCGGGGAGGTGCCTCCAGAGTGGAAAGTGATTTTTCTCGGACTTGACACAGCTCTCTCCCGGTTGTCAAAGCCCATAGGCAGGGCTGTGGGCATCCCAGGACACTCTGCCGTGAGCTGCCCTTTGGTGGGAGCGATGGGGGCGGGGGAAGGGGGGGTTGAGGGAGGGCCGGCCCCGAGGCTCATGGAGACCCGTGGGCGTCCTGCAGGGAGGGCTGGCTGGTCTGCCCACGCTTGGGGACCTGGGAGGCACCCTGTGAGCAGAGGGCTATGTGCCTTTACATCCCAGTGGTGGGGGCTATTCCTCTGTGTTTGGGAGCAGGGCAGACTGGCTGGTGCTGCTCGCTCATTGGTCGAATGGACCAGGGGCGGGGTTTCCGGAACAAGGAGGCGGGCCCAGGCCCACAGCTGAGCCGGGTCAAGTCAAGGAGGGGGCGGGGCCCGGTGAGCAGCTGGAGGCGGTCACGGGATCAAGAGGGCGGGGCCAGGTGAACAGCCGGAAGTGGTGAGGTAAGCAGGAGAAAGGGTCGCGGGCAGGGACACGGGTGACCGGCAGGCCGGTCTGCCGGCGGCAGGGACCTAAAGAGGGGGCCCGGCGGCTTGGCCGGGCGCTTAGCTGACCGGCGGGAAGCGGTCAAGGGAAGAGTGGGTTGGGGCCGGTGTCAAAAGCTGGAGGTGGTCCAGTGGGGAAGGCCCTGGGGCCCGGAGAATGTGGACGAGGGTCGCCAGTGGCCACAAAAGCCCCACAAGCCTGAGCTCCAGACTGGAAGCCAGCAAGAGGTTCCCTTGTCCTCAGGGCAGGGCGTTCCCGGCGAATGGGGCAGAAAGCAGGCCGCCGGGGCCCGGCCAGCGAACCAGTAAGAACCTCCGGAGGGGCCGGGGAGGTGCCCCGAAGCGCAAAGTGATTTTCTCGGACTTGACCCAGCTCTCTCCCCGTTGTCAAAGGCTAACCCTAACCCGAAAACTAAGCCTATCCCTCAACCTAACCCCCACCAGTGGCTAACGCCCTGGGGCCCTGTGAAACCTGGACGAGGGTCTCAAGGGGCCACAAAAGCCTCACCTGCCTGAGCTTCAGACAGGATGCCAGCTTGAGGGACCCTTGTCCTCAGGGCAGGGCGTTCCCGGCGGATGGGGCAGAAAGCAGGCCCCCGGACCAGTAAGAACCTCCGGAGGGGCCGGGGAGGTGCCTCCAGAGTGGAAAGTGATTTTTCTCGGACTTGACACAGCTCTCTCCCGGTTGTCAAAGCCCATAGGCAGGGCTGTGGGCATCCCAGGACACTCTGCCGTGAGCTGCCCTTTGGTGGGAGCGATGGGGGCGGGGGAAGGGGGGGTTGAGGGAGGGCCGGCCCCGAGGCTCATGGAGACCCGTGGGCGTCCTGCAGGGAGGGCTGGCTGGTCTGCCCACGCTTGGGGACCTGGGAGGCACCCTGTGAGCAGAGGGCTATGTGCCTTTACATCCCAGTGGTGGGGGCTATTCCTCTGTGTTTGGGAGCAGGGCAGACTGGCTGGTGCTGCTCGCTCATTGGTCGAATGGACCAGGGGCGGGGTTTCCGGAACAAGGAGGCGGGCCCAGGCCCACAGCTGAGCCGGGTCAAGTCAAGGAGGGGGCGGGGCCCGGTGAGCAGCTGGAGGCGGTCACGGGATCAAGAGGGCGGGGCCAGGTGAACAGCCGGAAGTGGTGAGGTAAGCAGGAGAAAGGGTCGCGGGCAGGGACACGGGTGACCGGCAGGCCGGTCTGCCGGCGGCAGGGACCTAAAGAGGGGGCCCGGCGGCTTGGCCGGGCGCTTAGCTGACCGGCGGGAAGCGGTCAAGGGAAGAGTGGGTTGGGGCCGGTGTCAAAAGCTGGAGGTGGTCCAGTGGGGAAGGCCCTGGGGCCCGGAGAATGTGGACGAGGGTCGCCAGTGGCCACAAAAGCCCCACAAGCCTGAGCTCCAGACTGGAAGCCAGCAAGAGGTTCCCTTGTCCTCAGGGCAGGGCGTTCCGGGCGAATGGGGCAGAAAGCAGGCCGCCGGGGCCCGGCCAGCGAACCAGTAAGAACCTCCGGAGGGGCCGGGGAGGTGCCCCCGAAGCGCAAAGTGATTTTCTCGGACTTGACACAGCTCTCTCCCCGTTGTCAAAGGCTAACCCTAACCCTAAAACTAAGCCTATCCCTCAACCTAACCCCCACCAGTGGCTAACGCCCTGGGGCCCTGTGAAACCTGGACGAGGGTCTCAAGGGGCCACAAAAGCCTCACCTGCCTGAGCTTCAGACAGGATGCCAGCTTGAGGGACCCTTGTCCTCAGGGCAGGGCGTTCCCGGCGGATGGGGCAGAAAGCAGGCCCCCGGACCAGTAAGAACCTCCGGAGGGGCCGGGGAGGTGCCTCCAGAGTGGAAAGTGATTTTTCTCGGACTTGACACAGCTCTCTCCCGGTTGTCAAAGCCCATAGGCAGGGCTGTGGGCATCCCAGGACACTCTGCCGTGAGCTGCCCTTTGGTGGGAGCGATGGGGGCGGGGGAAGGGGGGGTTGAGGGAGGGCTGGCCCCGAGGCTCATGGAGACCCGTGGGCGTCCTGCAGGGAGGGCTGGCTGGTCTGCCCACGCTTGGGGACCTCGGAGGCACCCTGTGAGCAGAGGGCTATGTGCCTTTACATCCCAGTGGTGGGGGCTATTCCTCTGTGTTTGGGAGCAGGGCAGACTGGCTGGTGCTGCTCGCTCATTGGTCGAATGGACCAGGGGCGGGGTTTCCGGAACAAGGAGGCGGGCCCAGGCCCACAGCTGAGCCGGGTCAAGTCAAGGAGGGGGCGGGGCCCGGTGAGCAGCTGGAGGCGGCCACGGGATCAAGAGGGCGGGGCCAGGTGAACAGCCGGAAGTGGTGAGGTAAGCAGGAGAAAGGGTCGCGGGCAGGGACACGGGTGACCGGCAGGCCGGTCTGCCGGCGGCAGGGACCTAAAGAGGGGGCCCGGCGGCTTGGCCGGGCGCTTAGCTGACCGGCGGGAAGCGGTCAAGGGAAGAGTGGGTTGGGGCCGGTGTCAAAAGCTGGAGGTGGTCCAGTGGGGAAGGCCCTGGGGCCCGGAGAATGTGGACGAGGGTCGCCAGTGGCCACAAAAGCCCCACAAGCCTGAGCTCCAGACTGGAAGCCAGCAAGAGGTTCCCTTGTCCTCAGGGCAGGGCGTTCCCGGCGAATGGGGCAGAAAGCAGGCCGCCGGGGCCCGGCCAGCGAACCAGTAAGAACCTCCGGAGGGGCCGGGGAGGTGCCCCGAAGCGCAAAGTGATTTTCTCGGACTTGACCCAGCTCTCTCCCCGTTGTCAAAGGCTAACCCTAACCCGAAAACTAAGCCTATCCCTCAACCTAACCCCCACCAGTGGCTAACGCCCTGGGGCCCTGTGAAACCTGGACGAGGGTCTCAAGGGGCCACAAAAGCCTCACCTGCCTGAGCTTCAGACAGGATGCCAGCTTGAGGGACCCTTGTCCTCAGGGCAGGGCGTTCCTGGCGGATGGGGCAGAAAGCAGGCCCCCGGACCAGTAAGAACCTGCGGAGGGGCCGGGGAGGTGCCTCCAGAGTGGAAAGTGATTTTTCTCGGACTTGACACAGCTCTCTCCCGGTTGTCAAAGCCCATAGGCAGGGCTGTGGGCATCCCAGGACACTCTGCCGTGAGCTGCCCTTTGGTGGGAGCGATGGGGGCGGGGGAAGGGGGGGTTGAGGGAGGGCCGGCCCCGAGGCTCATGGAGACCCGTGGGCGTCCTGCAGGGAGGGCTGGCTGGTCTGCCCACGCTTGGGGACCTGGGAGGCACCCTGTGAGCAGAGGGCTATGTGCCTTTACATCCCAGTGGTGGGGGCTATTCCTCTGTGTTTGGGAGCAGGGCAGACTGGCTGGTGCTGCTCGCTCATTGGTCGAATGGACCAGGGGCGGGGTTTCCGGAACAAGGAGGCGGGCCCAGGCCCACAGCTGAGCCGGGTCAAGTCAAGGAGGGGGCGGGGCCCGGTGAGCAGCTGGAGGCGGTCACGGGATCAAGAGGGCGGGGCCAGGTGAACAGCCGGAAGTGGTGAGGTAAGCAGGAGAAAGGGTCGCGGGCAGGGACACGGGTGACCGGCAGGCCGGTCTGCCGGCGGCAGGGACCTAAAGAGGGGGCCCGGCGGCTTGGCCGGGCGCTTAGCTGACCGGCGGGAAGCGGTCAAGGGAAGAGTGGGTTGGGGCCGGTGTCAAAAGCTGGAGGTGGTCCAGTGGGGAAGGCCCTGGGGCCCGGAGAATGTGGACGAGGGTCGCCAGTGGCCACAAAAGCCCCACAAGCCTGAGCTCCAGACTGGAAGCCAGCAAGAGGTTCCCTTGTCCTCAGGGCAGGGCGTTCCGGGCGAATGGGGCAGAAAGCAGGCCGCCGGGGCCCGGCCAGCGAACCAGTAAGAACCTCCGGAGGGGCCGGGGAGGTTCCCCCGAAGCGCAAAGTGATTTTCTCGGACTTGACACAGCTCTCTCCCCGTTGTCAAAGGCTAACCCTAACCCTAAAACTAAGCCTATCCCTCAACCTAACCCCCACCAGTGGCTAACGCCCTGGGGCCCTGTGAAACCTGGACGAGGGTCTCAAGGGGCCACAAAAGCCTCACCTGCCTGAGCTTCAGACAGGATGCCAGCTTGAGGGACCCTTGTCCTCAGGGCAGGGCGTTCCCGGCGGATGGGGCAGAAAGCAGGCCCCCGGACCAGTAAGAACCTCCAGAGGGGCCGGGGAGGTGCCTCCAGAGTGGAAAGTGATTTTTCTCGGACTTGACACAGCTCTCTCCCGGTTGTCAAAGCCCATAGGCAGGGCTGTGGGCATCCCAGGACACTCTGCCGTGAGCTGCCCTTTGGTGGGAGCGATGGGGGCGGGGGAAGGGGGGGTTGAGGGAGGGCCGGCCCCGAGGCTCATGGAGACCCATGGGCGTCCTGCAGGGAGGGCTGGCTGGTCTGCCCACGCTTGGGGACCTGGGAGGCACCCTGTGAGCAGAGGGCTATGTGCCTTTACATCCCAGTGGTGGGGGCTATTCCTCTGTGTTTGGGAGCAGGGCAGACTGGCTGGTGCTGCTCGCTCATTGGTCGAATGGACCAGGGGCGGGGTTTCCGGAACAAGGAGGCGGGCCCAGGCCCACAGCTGAGCCGGGTCAAGTCAAGGAGGGGGCGGGGCCCGGTGAGCAGCTGGAGGCGGTCACGGGATCAAGAGGGCGGGGCCAGGTGAACAGCCGGAAGTGGTGAGGTAAGCAGGAGAAAGGGTCGCGGGCAGGGACACGGGTGACCGGCAGGCCGGTCTGCCGGCGGCAGGGACCTAAAGAGGGGGCCCGGCGGCTTGGCCGGGCGCTTAGCTGACCGGCGGGAAGCGGTCAAGGGAAGAGTGGGTTGGGGCCGGTGTCAAAAGCTGGAGGTGGTCCAGTGGGGAAGGCCCTGGGGCCCGGAGAATGTGGACGAGGGTCGCCAGTGGCCACAAAAGCCCCACAAGCCTGAGCTCCATACTGGAAGCCAGCAAGAGGTTCCCTTGTCCTCAGGGCAGGGCGTTCCCGGCGAATGGGGCAGAAAGCAGGCCGCCGGGGCCCGGCCAGCGAACCAGTAAGAACCTCCGGAGGGGCCGGGGAGGTGCCCCGAAGCGCAAAGTGATTTTCTCGGACTTGACCCAGCTCTCTCCCCGTTGTCAAAGGCTAACCCTAACCCTAAAACTAAGCCTATCCCTCAACCTAACCCCCACCAGTGGCTAACGCCCTGGGGCCCTGTGAAACCTGGACGAGGGTCTCAAGGGGCCACAAAAGCCTCACCTGCCTGAGCTTCAGACAGGATGCCAGCTTGAGGGACCCTTGTCCTCAGGGCAGGGCGTTCCCGGCGGATGGGGCAGAAAGCAGGCCCCCGGACCAGTAAGAACCTCCGGAGGGGCCGGGGAGGTGCCTCCAGAGTGGAAAGTGATTTTTCTCGGACTTGACACAGCTCTCTCCCGGTTGTCAAAGCCCATAGGCAGGGCTGTGGGCATCCCAGGACACTCTGCCGTGAGCTGCCCTTTGGTGGGAGCGATGGGGGCGGGGGAAGGGGGGGTTGAGGGAGGGCCGGCCCCGAGGCTCATGGAGACCCGTGGGCGTCCTGCAGGGAGGGCTGGCTGGTCTGCCCATGCTTGGGGACCTGGGAGGCACCCTGTGAGCAGAGGGCTATGTGCCTTTACATCCCAGTGGTGGGGGCTATTCCTCTGTGTTTGGGAGCAGGGCAGACTGGCTGGTGCTGCTCGCTCATTGGTCGAATGGACCAGGGGCGGGGTTTCCGGAACAAGGAGGCGGGCCCAGGCCCACAGCTGAGCCGGGTCAAGTCAAGGAGGGGGCGGGGCCCGGTGAGCAGCTGGAGGCGGTCACGGGATCAAGAGGGCGGGGCCAGGTGAACAGCCGGAAGTGGTGAGGTAAGCAGGAGAAAGGGTCGCGGGCAGGGACACGGGTGACCGGCAGGCCGGTCTGCCGGCGGCAGGGACCTAAAGAGGGGGCCCGGCGGCTTGGCCGGGCGCTTAGCTGACCGGCGGGAAGCGGTCAAGGGAAGAGTGGGTTGGGGCCGGTGTCAAAAGCTGGAGGTGGTCCAGTGGGGAAGGCCCTGGGGCCCGGAGAATGTGGACGAGGGTCGCCAGTGGCCACAAAAGCCCCACAAGCCTGAGCTCCAGACTGGAAGCCAGCAAGAGGTTCCCTTGTCCTCAGGGCAGGGCGTTCCCGGCGAATGGGGCAGAAAGCAGGCCGCCGGGGCCCGGCCAGCGAACCAGTAAGAACCTCCGGAGGGGCCGGGGAGGTGCCCCGAAGCGCAAAGTGATTTTCTCGGACTTGACCCAGCTCTCTCCCCGTTGTCAAAGGCTAACCCTAACCCGAAAACTAAGCCTATCCCTCAACCTAACCCCCACCAGTCGCTAACGCCCTGGGGCCCTGTGAAACCTGGACGAGGGTCTCAAGGGGCCACAAAAGCCTCACCTGCCTGAGCTTCAGACAGGATGCCAGCTTGAGGGACCCTTGTCCTCAGGGCAGGGCGTTCCCGGCGGATGGGGCAGAAAGCAGGCCCCCGGACCAGTAAGAACCTCCAGAGGGGCCGGGGAGGTGCCTCCAGAGTGGAAAGTGATTTTTCTCGGACTTGACACAGCTCTCTCCCGGTTGTCAAAGCCCATAGGCAGGGCTGTGGGCATCCCAGGACACTCTGCCGTGAGCTGCCCTTTGGTGGGAGCGATGGGGGCGGGGGAAGGGGGGGTTGAGGGAGGGCCGGCCCCGAGGCTCATGGAGACCCGTGGGCGTCCTGCAGGGAGGGCTGGCTGGTCTGCCCACGCTTGGGGACCTGGGAGGCACCCTGTGAGCAGAGGGCTATGTGCCTTTACATCCCAGTGGTGGGGGCTATTCCTCTGTGTTTGGGAGCAGGGCAGACTGGCTGGTGCTGCTCGCTCATTGGTCGAATGGACCAGGGGCGGGGTTTCCGGAACAAGGAGGCGGGCCCAGGCCCACAGCTGAGCCGGGTCAAGTCAAGGAGGGGGCGGGGCCCGGTGAGCAGCTGGAGGCGGTCACGGGATCAAGAGGGCGGGGCCAGGTGAACAGCCGGAAGTGGTGAGGTAAGCAGGAGAAAGGGTCGCGGGCAGGGACACGGGTGACCGGCAGGCCGGTCTGCCGGCGGCAGGGACCTAAAGAGGGGGCCCGGCGGCTTGGCCGGGCGCTTAGCTGACCGGCGGGAAGCGGTCAAGGGAAGAGTGGGTTGGGGCCGGTGTCAAAAGCTGGAGGTGGTCCAGTGGGGAAGGCCCTGGGGCCCGGAGAATGTGGACGAGGGTCGCCAGTGGCCACAAAAGCCCCACAAGCCTGAGCTCCAGACTGGAAGCCAGCAAGAGGTTCCCTTGTCCTCAGGGCAGGGCGTTCCGGGCGAATGGGGCAGAAAGCAGGCCGCCGGGGCCCGGCCAGCGAACCAGTAAGAACCTCCGGAGGGGCCGGGGAGGTGCCCCCGAAGCGCAAAGTGATTTTCTCGGACTTGACACAGCTCTCTCCCCGTTGTCAAAGGCTAACCCTAACCCTAAAACTAAGCCTATCCCTCAACCTAACCCCCACCAGTGGCTAACGCCCTGGGGCCCTGTGAAACCTGGACGAGGGTCTCAAGGGGCCACAAAAGCCTCACCTGCCTGAGCTTCAGACAGGATGCCAGCTTGAGGGACCCTTGTCCTCAGGGCAGGGCGTTCCCGGCGGATGGGGCAGAAAGCAGGCCCCCGGACCAGTAAGAACCTGCGGAGGGGCCGGGGAGGTGCCTCCAGAGTGGAAAGTGATTTTTCTCGGACTTGACACAGCTCTCTCCCGGTTGTCAAAGCCCATAGGCAGGGCTGTGGGCATCCCAGGACACTCTGCCGTGAGCTGCCCTTTGGTGGGAGCGATGGGGGCGGGGGAAGGGGGGGTTGAGGGAGGGCCGGCCCCGAGGCTCATGGAGACCCGTGGGCGTCCTGCAGGGAGGGCTGGCTGGTCTGCCCACGCTTGGGGTCCTGGGAGGCACCCTGTGAGCAGAGGGCTATGTGCCTTTACATCCCAGTGGTGGGGGCTATTCCTCTGTGTTTGGGAGCAGGGCAGACTGGCTGGTGCTGCTCGCTCATTGGTCGAATGGACCAGGGGCGGGGTTTCCGGAACAAGGAGGCGGGCCCAGGCCCACAGCTGAGCCGGGTCAAGTCAAGGAGGGGGCGGGGCCGGGTGAGCAGCTGGAGGCGGTCACGGGATCAAGAGGGCGGGGCCAGGTGAACAGCCGGAAGTGGTGAGGTAAGCAGGAGAAAGGGTCGCGGGCAGGGACACGGGTGACCGGCAGGCCGGTCTGCCGGCGGCAGGGACCTAAAGAGGGGGCCCGGCGGCTTGGCCGGGCGCTTAGCTGACCGGCGGGAAGCGGTCAAGGGAAGAGTGGGTTGGGGCCGGTGTCAAAAGCTGGAGGTGGTCCAGTGGGGAAGGCCCTGGGGCCCGGAGAATGTGGACGAGGGTCGCCAGTGGCCACAAAAGCCCCACAAGCCTGAGCTCCATACTGGAAGCCAGCAAGAGGTTCCCTTGTCCTCAGGGCAGGGCGTTCCCGGCGAATGGGGCAGAAAGCAGGCCGCCGGGGCCCGGCCAGCGAACCAGTAAGAACCTCCGGAGGGGCCGGGGAGGTGCCCCGAAGCGCAAAGTGATTTTCTCGGACTTGACCCAGCTCTCTCCCCGTTGTCAAAGGCTAACCCTAACCCGAAAACTAAGCCTATCCCTCAACCTAACCCCCACCAGTCGCTAACGCCCTGGGGCCCTGTGAAACCTGGACGAGGGTCTCAAGGGGCCACAAAAGCCTCACCTGCCTGAGCTTCAGACAGGATGCCAGCTTGAGGGACCCTTGTCCTCAGGGCAGGGCGTTCCCGGCGGATGGGGCAGAAAGCAGGCCCCCGGACCAGTAAGAACCTGCGGAGGGGCCGGGGAGGTGCCTCCAGAGTGGAAAGTGATTTTTCTCGGACTTGACACAGCTCTCTCCCGGTTGTCAAAGCCCATAGGCAGGGCTGTGGGCATCCCAGGACACTCTGCCGTGAGCTGCCCTTTGGTGGGAGCGATGGGGGCGGGGGAAGGGGGGGTTGAGGGAGGGCCGGCCCCGAGGCTCATGGAGACCCGTGGGCGTCCTGCAGGGAGGGCTGGCTGGTCTGCCCACGCTTGGGGACCTGGGAGGCACCCTGTGAGCAGAGGGCTATGTGCCTTTACATCCCAGTGGTGGGGGCTATTCCTCTGTGTTTGGGAGCAGGGCAGACTGGCTGGTGCTTCTCGCTCATTGGTCGAATGGACCAGGGGCGGGGTTTCCGGAACAAGGAGGCGGGCCCAGGCCCACAGCTGAGCCGGGTCAAGTCAAGGAGGGGGCGGGGCCCGGTGAGCAGCTGGAGGCGGTCACGGGATCAAGAGGGCGGGGCCAGGTGAACAGCCGGAAGTGGTGAGGTAAGCAGGAGAAAGGGTCGCGGGCAGGGACACGGGTGACCGGCAGGCCGGTCTGCCGGCGGCAGGGACCTAAAGAGGGGGCCCGGCGGCTTGGCCGGGCGCTTAGCTGACCGGCGGGAAGCGGTCAAGGGAAGAGTGGGTTGGGGCCGGTGTCAAAAGCTGGAGGTGGTCCAGTGGGGAAGGCCCTGGGGCCCGGAGAATGTGGACGAGGGTCGCCAGTGGCCACAAAAGCCCCACAAGCCTGAGCTCCAGACTGGAAGCCAGCAAGAGGTTCCCTTGTCCTCAGGGCAGGGCGTTCCCGGCGAATGGGGCAGAAAGCAGGCCGCCGGGGCCCGGCCAGCGAACCAGTAAGAACCTCCGGAGGGGCCGGGGAGGTGCCCCGAAGCGCAAAGTGATTTTCTCGGACTTGACCCAGCTCTCTCCCCGTTGTCAAAGGCTAACCCTAACCCGAAAACTAAGCCTATCCCTCAACCTAACCCCCACCAGTGGCTAACGCCCTGGGGCCCTGTGAAAACTGGACGAGGGTCTCAAGGGGCCACAAAAGCCTCACCTGCCTGAGCTTCAGACAGGATGCCAGCTTGAGGGACCCTTGTCCTCAGGGCAGGGCGTTCCCGGCGGATGGGGCAGAAAGCAGGCCCCCGGACCAGTAAGAACCTGCGGAGGGGCCGGGGAGGTGCCTCCAGAGTGGAAAGTGATTTTTCTCGGACTTGACACAGCTCTCTCCCGGTTGTCAAAGCCCATAGGCAGGGCTGTGGGCATCCCAGGACACTCTGCCGTGAGCTGCCCTTTGGTGGGAGCGATGGGGGCGGGGGAAGGGGGGGTTGAGGGAGGGCCGGCCCCGAGGCTCATGGAGACCCGTGGGCGTCCTGCAGGGAGGGCTGGCTGGTCTGCCCACGCTTGGGGACCTGGGAGGCACCCTGTGAGCAGAGGGCTATGTGCCTTTACATCCCAGTGGTGGGGGCTATTCCTCTGTGTTTGGGAGCAGGGCAGACTGGCTGGTGCTGCTCGCTCATTGGTCGAATGGACCAGGGGCGGGGTTTCCGGAACAAGGAGGCGGGCCCAGGCCCACAGCTGAGCCGGGTCAAGTCAAGGAGGGGGCGGGGCCCGGTGAGCAGCTGGAGGCGGTCACGGGATCAAGAGGGCGGGGCCAGGTGAACAGCCGGAAGTGGTGAGGTAAGCAGGAGAAAGGGTCGCGGGCAGGGACACGGGTGACCGGCAGGCCGGTCTGCCGGCGGCAGGGACCTAAAGAGGGGGCCCGGCGGCTTGGCCGGGCGCTTAGCTGACCGGCGGGAAGCGGTCAAGGGAAGAGTGGGTTGGGGCCGGTGTCAAAAGCTGGAGGTGGTCCAGTGGGGAAGGCCCTGGGGCCCGGAGAATGTGGACGAGGGTCGCCAGTGGCCACAAAAGCCCCACAAGCCTGAGCTCCAGACTGGAAGCCAGCAAGAGGTTCCCTTGTCCTCAGGGCAGGGCGTTCCCGGCGAATGGGGCAGAAAGCAGGCCGCCGGGGCCCGGCCAGCGAACCAGTAAGAACCTCCGGAGGGGCCGGGGAGGTGCCCCGAAGCGCAAAGTGATTTTCTCGGACTTGACCCAGCTCTCTCCCCGTTGTCAAAGGCTAACCCTAACCCGAAAACTAAGCCTATCCCTCAACCTAACCCCCACCAGTGGCTAACGCCCTGGGGCCCTGTGAAACCTGGACGAGGGTCTCAAGGGGCCACAAAAGCCTCACCTGCCTGAGCTTCAGACAGGATGCCAGCTTGAGGGACCCTTGTCCTCAGGGCAGGGCGTTCCCGGCGGATGGGGCAGAAAGCAGGCCCCCGGACCAGTAAGAACCTGCGGAGGGGCCGGGGAGGTGCCTCCAGAGTGGAAAGTGATTTTTCTCGGACTTGACACAGCTCTCTCCCGGTTGTCAAAGCCCATAGGCAGGGCTGTGGGCATCCCAGGACACTCTGCCGTGAGCTGCCCTTTGGTGGGAGCGATGGGGGCGGGGGAAGGGGGGGTTGAGGGAGGGCCGGCCCCGAGGCTCATGGAGACCCGTGGGCGTCCTGCAGGGAGGGCTGGCTTGTCTGCCCACGCTTGGGGACCTGGGAGGCACCCTGTGAGCAGAGGGCTATGTGCCTTTACATCCCAGTGGTGGGGGCTATTCCTCTGTGTTTGGGAGCAGGGCAGACTGGCTGGTGCTGCTCGCTCATTGGTCGAATGGACCAGGGGCGGGGTTTCCGGAACAAGGAGGCGGGCCCAGGCCCACAGCTGAGCCGGGTCAAGTCAAGGAGGGGGCGGGGCCCGGTGAGCAGCTGGAGGCGGTCACGGGATCAAGAGGGCGGGGCCAGGTGAACAGCCGGAAGTGGTGAGGTAAGCAGGAGAAAGGGTCGCGGGCAGGGACACGGGTGACCGGCAGGCCGGTCTGCCGGCGGCAGGGACCTAAAGAGGGGGCCCGGCGGCTTGGCCGGGCGCTTAGCTGACCGGCGGGAAGCGGTCAAGGGAAGAGTGGGTTGGGGCCGGTGTCAAAAGCTGGAGGTGGTCCAGTGGGGAAGGCCCTGGGGCCCGGAGAATGTGGACGAGGGTCGCCAGTGGCCACAAAAGCCCCACAAGCCTGAGCTCCATACTGGAAGCCAGCAAGAGGTTCCCTTGTCCTCAGGGCAGGGCGTTCCCGGCGAATGGGGCAGAAAGCAGGCCGCCGGGGCCCGGCCAGCGAACCAGTAAGAACCTCCGGAGGGGCCGGGGAGGTGCCCCGAAGCGCAAAGTGATTTTCTCGGACTTGACCCAGCTCTCTCCCCGTTGTCAAAGGCTAACCCTAACCCGAAAACTAAGCCTATCCCTCAACCTAACCCCCACCAGTCGCTAACGCCCTGGGGCCCTGTGAAACCTGGACGAGGGTCTCAAGGGGCCACAAAAGCCTCACCTGCCTGAGCTTCAGACAGGATGCCAGCTTGAGGGACCCTTGTCCTCAGGGCAGGGCGTTCCCGGCGGATGGGGCAGAAAGCAGGCCCCCGGACCAGTAAGAACCTGCGGAGGGGCCGGGGAGGTGCCTCCAGAGTGGAAAGTGATTTTTCTCGGACTTGACACAGCTCTCTCCCGGTTGTCAAAGCCCATAGGCAGGGCTGTGGGCATCCCAGGACACTCTGCCGTGAGCTGCCCTTTGGTGGGAGCGATGGGGGCGGGGGAAGGGGGGGTTGAGGGAGGGCCGGCCCCGAGGCTCATGGAGACCCGTGGGCGTCCTGCAGGGAGGGCTGGCTGGTCTGCCCACGCTTGGGGACCTGGGAGGCACCCTGTGAGCAGAGGGCTATGTGCCTTTACATCCCAGTGGTGGGGGCTATTCCTCTGTGTTTGGGAGCAGGGCAGACTGGCTGGTGCTGCTCGCTCATTGGTCGAATGGACCAGGGGCGGGGTTTCCGGAACAAGGAGGCGGGCCCAGGCCCACAGCTGAGCCGGGTCAAGTCAAGGAGGGGGCGGGGCCCGGTGAGCAGCTGGAGGCGGTCACGGGATCAAGAGGGCGGGGCCAGGTGAACAGCCGGAAGTGGTGAGGTAAGCAGGAGAAAGGGTCGCGGGCAGGGACACGGGTGACCGGCAGGCCAGTCTGCCGGCGGCAGGGACCTAAAGAGGGGGCCCGGCGGCTTGGCCGGGCGCTTAGCTGACCGGCGGGAAGCGGTCAAGGGAAGAGTGGGTTGGGGCCGGTGTCAAAAGCTGGAGGTGGTCCAGTGGGGAAGGCCCTGGGGCCCGGAGAATGTGGACGAGGGTCGCCAGTGGCCACAAAAGCCCCACAAGCCTGAGCTCCAGACTGGAAGCCAGCAAGAGGTTCCCTTGTCCTCAGGGCAGGGCGTTCCCGGCGAATGGGGCAGAAAGCAGGCCGCCGGGGCCCGGCCAGCGAACCAGTAAGAACCTCCGGAGGGGCCGGGGAGGTGCCCCGAAGCGCAAAGTGATTTTCTCGGACTTGACCCAGCTCTCTCCCCGTTGTCAAAGGCTAACCCTAACCCGAAAACTAAGCCTATCCCTCAACCTAACCCCCACCAGTGGCTAACGCCCTGGGGCCCTGTGAAACCTGGACGAGGGTCTCAAGGGGCCACAAAAGCCTCACCTGCCTGAGCTTCAGACAGGATGCCAGCTTGAGGGACCCTTGTCCTCAGGGCAGGGCGTTCCCGGCGGATGGGGCAGAAAGCAGGCCCCCGGACCAGTAAGAACCTGCGGAGGGGCCGGGGAGGTGCCTCCAGAGTGGAAAGTGATTTTTCTCGGACTTGACACAGCTCTCTCCCGGTTGTCAAAGCCCATAGGCAGGGCTGTGGGCATCCCAGGACACTCTGCCGTGAGCTGCCCTTTGGTGGGAGCGATGGGGGCGGGGGAAGGGGGGGTTGAGGGAGGGCCGGCCCCGAGGCTCATGGAGACCCGTGGGCGTCCTGCAGGGAGGGCTGGCTGGTCTGCCCACGCTTGGGGACCTGGGAGGCACCCTGTGAGCAGAGGGCTATGTGCCTTTACATCCCAGTGGTGGGGGCTATTCCTCTGTGTTTGGGAGCAGGGCAGACTGGCTGGTGCTGCTCGCTCATTGGTCGAATGGACCAGGGGCGGGGTTTCCGGAACAAGGAGGCGGGCCCAGGCCCACAGCTGAGCCGGGTCAAGTCAAGGAGGGGGCGGGGCCCGGTGAGCAGCTGGAGGCGGTCACGGGATCAAGAGGGCGGGGCCAGGTGAACAGCCGGAAGTGGTGAGGTAAGCAGGAGAAAGGGTCGCGGGCAGGGACACGGGTGACCGGCAGGCCGGTCTGCCGGCGGCAGGGACCTAAAGAGGGGGCCCGGCGGCTTGGCCGGGCGCTTAGCTGACCGGCGGGAAGCGGTCAAGGGAAGAGTGGGTTGGGGCCGGTGTCAAAAGCTGGAGGTGGTCCAGTGGGGAAGGCCCTGGGGCCCGGAGAATGTGGACGAGGGTCGCCAGTGGCCACAAAAGCCCCACAAGCCTGAGCTCCAGACTGGAAGCCAGCAAGAGGTTCCCTTGTCCTCAGGGCAGGGCGTTCCCGGCGAATGGGGCAGAAAGCAGGCCGCCGGGGCCCGGCCAGCGAACCAGTAAGAACCTCCGGAGGGGCCGGGGAGGTGCCCCGAAGCGCAAAGTGATTTTCTCGGACTTGACCCAGCTCTCTCCCCGTTGTCAAAGGCTAACCCTAACCCGAAAACTAAGCCTATCCCTCAACCTAACCCCCACCAGTGGCTAACGCCCTGGGGCCCTGTGAAACCTGGACGAGGGTCTCAAGGGGCCACAAAAGCCTCACCTGCCTGAGCTTCAGACAGGATGCCAGCTTGAGGGACCCTTGTCCTCAGGGCAGGGCGTTCCCGGCGGATGGGGCAGAAAGCAGGCCCCCGGACCAGTAAGAACCTGCGGAGGGGCCGGGGAGGTGCCTCCAGAGTGGAAAGTGATTTTTCTCGGACTTGACACAGCTCTCTCCCGGTTGTCAAAGCCCATAGGCAGGGCTGTGGGCATCCCAGGACACTCTGCCGTGAGCTGCCCTTTGGTGGGAGCGATGGGGGCGGGGGAAGGGGGGGTTGAGGGAGGGCCGGCCCCGAGGCTCATGGAGACCCGTGGGCGTCCTGCAGGGAGGGCTGGCTTGTCTGCCCACGCTTGGGGACCTGGGAGGCACCCTGTGAGCAGAGGGCTATGTGCCTTTACATCCCAGTGGTGGGGGCTATTCCTCTGTGTTTGGGAGCAGGGCAGACTGGCTGGTGCTGCTCGCTCATTGGTCGAATGGACCAGGGGCGGGGTTTCCGGAACAAGGAGGCGGGCCCAGGCCCACAGCTGAGCCGGGTCAAGTCAAGGAGGGGGCGGGGCCCGGTGAGCAGCTGGAGGCGGTCACGGGATCAAGAGGGCGGGGCCAGGTGAACAGCCGGAAGTGGTGAGGTAAGCAGGAGAAAGGGTCGCGGGCAGGGACACGGGTGACCGGCAGGCCGGTCTGCCGGCGGCAGGGACCTAAAGAGGGGGCCCGGCGGCTTGGCCGGGCGCTTAGCTGACCGGCGGGAAGCGGTCAAGGGAAGAGTGGGTTGGGGCCGGTGTCAAAAGCTGGAGGTGGTCCAGTGGGGAAGGCCCTGGGGCCCGGAGAATGTGGACGAGGGTCGCCAGTGGCCACAAAAGCCCCACAAGCCTGAGCTCCATACTGGAAGCCAGCAAGAGGTTCCCTTGTCCTCAGGGCAGGGCGTTCCCGGCGAATGGGGCAGAAAGCAGGCCGCCGGGGCCCGGCCAGCGAACCAGTAAGAACCTCCGGAGGGGCCGGGGAGGTGCCCCGAAGCGCAAAGTGATTTTCTCGGACTTGACCCAGCTCTCTCCCCGTTGTCAAAGGCTAACCCTAACCCGAAAACTAAGCCTATCCCTCAACCTAACCCCCACCAGTCGCTAACGCCCTGGGGCCCTGTGAAACCTGGACGAGGGTCTCAAGGGGCCACAAAAGCCTCACCTGCCTGAGCTTCAGACAGGATGCCAGCTTGAGGGACCCTTGTCCTCAGGGCAGGGCGTTCCCGGCGGATGGGGCAGAAAGCAGGCCCCCGGACCAGTAAGAACCTGCGGAGGGGCCGGGGAGGTGCCTCCAGAGTGGAAAGTGATTTTTCTCGGACTTGACACAGCTCTCTCCCGGTTGTCAAAGCCCATAGGCAGGGCTGTGGGCATCCCAGGACACTCTGCCGTGAGCTGCCCTTTGGTGGGAGCGATGGGGGCGGGGGAAGGGGGGGTTGAGGGAGGGCCGGCCCCGAGGCTCATGGAGACCCGTGGGCGTCCTGCAGGGAGGGCTGGCTGGTCTGCCCACGCTTGGGGACCTGGGAGGCACCCTGTGAGCAGAGGGCTATGTGCCTTTACATCCCAGTGGTGGGGGCTATTCCTCTGTGTTTGGGAGCAGGGCAGACTGGCTGGTGCTGCTCGCTCATTGGTCGAATGGACCAGGGGCGGGGTTTCCGGAACAAGGAGGCGGGCCCAGGCCCACAGCTGAGCCGGGTCAAGTCAAGGAGGGGGCGGGGCCCGGTGAGCAGCTGGAGGCGGTCACGGGATCAAGAGGGCGGGGCCAGGTGAACAGCCGGAAGTGGTGAGGTAAGCAGGAGAAAGGGTCGCGGGCAGGGACACGGGTGACCGGCAGGCCGGTCTGCCGGCGGCAGGGACCTAAAGAGGGGGCCCGGCGGCTTGGCCGGGCGCTTAGCTGACCGGCGGGAAGCGGTCAAGGGAAGAGTGGGTTGGGGCCGGTGTCAAAAGCTGGAGGTGGTCCAGTGGGGAAGGCCCTGGGGCCCGGAGAATGTGGACGAGGGTCGCCAGTGGCCACAAAAGCCCCACAAGCCTGAGCTCCATACTGGAAGCCAGCAAGAGGTTCCCTTGTCCTCAGGGCAGGGCGTTCCCGGCGAATGGGGCAGAAAGCAGGCCGCCGGGGCCCGGCCAGCGAACCAGTAAGAACCTCCGGAGGGGCCGGGGAGGTGCCCCGAAGCGCAAAGTGATTTTCTCGGACTTGACCCAGCTCTCTCCCCGTTGTCAAAGGCTAACCCTAACCCGAAAACTAAGCCTATCCCTCAACCTAACCCCCACCAGTGGCTAACGCCCTGGGGCCCTGTGAAACCTGGACGAGGGTCTCAAGGGGCCACAAAAGCCTCACCTGCCTGAGCTTCAGACAGGATGCCAGCTTGAGGGACCCTTGTCCTCAGGGCAGGGCGTTCCCGGCGGATGGGGCAGAAAGCAGGCCCCCGGACCAGTAAGAACCTGCGGAGGGGCCGGGGAGGTGCCTCCAGAGTGGAAAGTGATTTTTCTCGGACTTGACACAGCTCTCTCCCGGTTGTCAAAGCCCATAGGCAGGGCTGTGGGCATCCCAGGACACTCTGCCGTGAGCTGCCCTTTGGTGGGAGCGATGGGGGCGGGGGAAGGGGGGGTTGAGGGAGGGCCGGCCCCGAGGCTCATGGAGACCCGTGGGCGTCCTGCAGGGAGGGCTGGCTGGTCTGCCCACGCTTGGGGACCTGGGAGGCACCCTGTGAGCAGAGGGCTATGTGCCTTTACATCCCAGTGGTGGGGGCTATTCCTCTGTGTTTGGGAGCAGGGCAGACTGGCTGGTGCTGCTCGCTCATTGGTCGAATGGACCAGGGGCGGGGTTTCCGGAACAAGGAGGCGGGCCCAGGCCCACAGCTGAGCCGGGTCAAGTCAAGGAGGGGGCGGGGCCCGGTGAGCAGCTGGAGGCGGTCACGGGATCAAGAGGGCGGGGCCAGGTGAACAGCCGGAAGTGGTGAGGTAAGCAGGAGAAAGGGTCGCGGGCAGGGACACGGGTGACCGGCAGGCCGGTCTGCCGGCGGCAGGGACCTAAAGAGGGGGCCCGGCGGCTTGGCCGGGCGCTTAGCTGACCGGCGGGAAGCGGTCAAGGGAAGAGTGGGTTGGGGCCGGTGTCAAAAGCTGGAGGTGGTCCAGTGGGGAAGGCCCTGGGGCCCGGAGAATGTGGACGAGGGTCGCCAGTGGCCACAAAAGCCCCACAAGCCTGAGCTCCAGACTGGAAGCCAGCAAGAGGTTCCCTTGTCCTCAGGGCAGGGCGTTCCCGGCGAATGGGGCAGAAAGCAGGCCGCCGGGGCCCGGCCAGCGAACCAGTAAGAACCTCCGGAGGGGCCGGGGAGGTGCCCCGAAGCGCAAAGTGATTTTCTCGGACTTGACCCAGCTCTCTCCCCGTTGTCAAAGGCTAACCCTAACCCGAAAACTAAGCCTATCCCTCAACCTAACCCCCACCAGTCGCTAACGCCCTGGGGCCCTGTGAAACCTGGACGAGGGTCTCAAGGGGCCACAAAAGCCTCACCTGCCTGAGCTTCAGACAGGATGCCAGCTTGAGGGACCCTTGTCCTCAGGGCAGGGCGTTCCCGGCGGATGGGGCAGAAAGCAGGCCCCCGGACCAGTAAGAACCTCCAGAGGGGCCGGGGAGGTGCCTCCAGAGTGGAAAGTGATTTTTCTCGGACTTGACACAGCTCTCTCCCGGTTGTCAAAGCCCATAGGCAGGGCTGTGGGCATCCCAGGACACTCTGCCGTGAGCTGCCCTTTGGTGGGAGCGATGGGGGCGGGGGAAGGGGGGGTTGAGGGAGGGCCGGCCCCGAGGCTCATGGAGACCCGTGGGCGTCCTGCAGGGAGGGCTGGCTGGTCTGCCCACGCTTGGGGACCTGGGAGGCACCCTGTGAGCAGAGGGCTATGTGCCTTTACATCCCAGTGGTGGGGGCTATTCCTCTGTGTTTGGGAGCAGGGCAGACTGGCTGGTGCTGCTCGCTCATTGGTCGAATGGACCAGGGGCGGGGTTTCCGGAACAAGGAGGCGGGCCCAGGCCCACAGCTGAGCCGGGTCAAGTCAAGGAGGGGGCGGGGCCCGGTGAGCAGCTGGAGGCGGTCACGGGATCAAGAGGGCGGGGCCAGGTGAACAGCCGGAAGTGGTGAGGTAAGCAGGAGAAAGGGTCGCGGGCAGGGACACGGGTGACCGGCAGGCCGGTCTGCCGGCGGCAGGGACCTAAAGAGGGGGCCCGGCGGCTTGGCCGGGCGCTTAGCTGACCGGCGGGAAGCGGTCAAGGGAAGAGTGGGTTGGGGCCGGTGTCAAAAGCTGGAGGTGGTCCAGTGGGGAAGGCCCTGGGGCCCGGAGAATGTGGACGAGGGTCGCCAGTGGCCACAAAAGCCCCACAAGCCTGAGCTCCAGACTGGAAGCCAGCAAGAGGTTCCCTTGTCCTCAGGGCAGGGCGTTCCCGGCGAATGGGGCAGAAAGCAGGCCGCCGGGGCCCGGCCAGCGAACCAGTAAGAACCTCCGGAGGGGCCGGGGAGGTGCCCCGAAGCGCAAAGTGATTTTCTCGGACTTGACCCAGCTCTCTCCCCGTTGTCAAAGGCTAACCCTAACCCGAAAACTAAGCCTATCCCTCAACCTAACCCCCACCAGTCGCTAACGCCCTGGGGCCCTGTGAAACCTGGACGAGGGTCTCAAGGGGCCACAAAAGCCTCACCTGCCTGAGCTTCAGACAGGATGCCAGCTTGAGGGACCCTTGTCCTCAGGGCAGGGCGTTCCCGGCGGATGGGGCAGAAAGCAGGCCCCCGGACCAGTAAGAACCTCCAGAGGGGCCGGGGAGGTGCCTCCAGAGTGGAAAGTGATTTTTCTCGGACTTGACACAGCTCTCTCCCGGTTGTCAAAGCCCATAGGCAGGGCTGTGGGCATCCCAGGACACTCTGCCGTGAGCTGCCCTTTGGTGGGAGCGATGGGGGCGGGGGAAGGGGGGGTTGAGGGAGGGCCGGCCCCGAGGCTCATGGAGACCCGTGGGCGTCCTGCAGGGAGGGCTGGCTGGTCTGCCCACGCTTGGGGACCTGGGAGGCACCCTGTGAGCAGAGGGCTATGTGCCTTTACATCCCAGTGGTGGGGGCTATTCCTCTGTGTTTGGGAGCAGGGCAGACTGGCTGGTGCTGCTCGCTCATTGGTCGAATGGACCAGGGGCGGGGTTTCCGGAACAAGGAGGCGGGCCCAGGCCCACAGCTGAGCCGGGTCAAGTCAAGGAGGGGGCGGGGCCCGGTGAGCAGCTGGAGGCGGTCACGGGATCAAGAGGGCGGGGCCAGGTGAACAGCCGGAAGTGGTGAGGTAAGCAGGAGAAAGGGTCGCGGGCAGGGACACGGGTGACCGGCAGGCCGGTCTGCCGGCGGCAGGGACCTAAAGAGGGGGCCCGGCGGCTTGGCCGGGCGCTTAGCTGACCGGCGGGAAGCGGTCAAGGGAAGAGTGGGTTGGGGCCGGTGTCAAAAGCTGGAGGTGGTCCAGTGGGGAAGGCCCTGGGGCCCGGAGAATGTGGACGAGGGTCGCCAGTGGCCACAAAAGCCCCACAAGCCTGAGCTCCATACTGGAAGCCAGCAAGAGGTTCCCTTGTCCTCAGGGCAGGGCGTTCCCGGCGAATGGGGCAGAAAGCAGGCCGCCGGGGCCCGGCCAGCGAACCAGTAAGAACCTCCGGAGGGGCCGGGGAGGTGCCCCGAAGCGCAAAGTGATTTTCTCGGACTTGACCCAGCTCTCTCCCCGTTGTCAAAGGCTAACCCTAACCCGAAAACTAAGCCTATCCCTCAACCTAACCCCCACCAGTCGCTAACGCCCTGGGGCCCTGTGAAACCTGGACGAGGGTCTCAAGGGGCCACAAAAGCCTCACCTGCCTGAGCTTCAGACAGGATGCCAGCTTGAGGGACCCTTGTCCTCAGGGCAGGGCGTTCCCGGCGGATGGGGCAGAAAGCAGGCCCCCGGACCAGTAAGAACCTGCGGAGGGGCCGGGGAGGTGCCTCCAGAGTGGAAAGTGATTTTTCTCGGACTTGACACAGCTCTCTCCCGGTTGTCAAAGCCCATAGGCAGGGCTGTGGGCATCCCAGGACACTCTGCCGTGAGCTGCCCTTTGGTGGGAGCGATGGGGGCGGGGGAAGGGGGGGTTGAGGGAGGGCCGGCCCCGAGGCTCATGGAGACCCGTGGGCGTCCTGCAGGGAGGGCTGGCTGGTCTGCCCACGCTTGGGGACCTGGGAGGCACCCTGTGAGCAGAGGGCTATGTGCCTTTACATCCCAGTGGTGGGGGCTATTCCTCTGTGTTTGGGAGCAGGGCAGACTGGCTGGTGCTGCTCGCTCATTGGTCGAATGGACCAGGGGCGGGGTTTCCGGAACAAGGAGGCGGGCCCAGGCCCACAGGTGAGCCGGGTCAAGTCAAGGAGGGGGCGGGGCCCGGTGAGCAGCTGGAGGCGGTCACGGGATCAAGAGGGCGGGGCCAGGTGAACAGCCGGAAGTGGTGAGGTAAGCAGGAGAAAGGGTCGCGGGCAGGGACACGGGTGACCGGCAGGCCGGTCTGCCGGCGGCAGGGACCTAAAGAGGGGGCCCGGCGGCTTGGCCGGGCGCTTAGCTGACCGGCGGGAAGCGGTCAAGGGAAGAGTGGGTTGGGGCCGGTGTCAAAAGCTGGAGGTGGTCCAGTGGGGAAGGCCCTGGGGCCCGGAGAATGTGGACGAGGGTCGCCAGTGGCCACAAAAGCCCCACAAGCCTGAGCTCCATACTGGAAGCCAGCAAGAGGTTCCCTTGTCCTCAGGGCAGGGCGTTCCCGGCGAATGGGGCAGAAAGCAGGCCGCCGGGGCCCGGCCAGCGAACCAGTAAGAACCTCCGGAGGGGCCGGGGAGGTGCCCCGAAGCGCAAAGTGATTTTCTCGGACTTGACCCAGCTCTCTCCCCGTTGTCAAAGGCTAACCCTAACCCGAAAACTAAGCCTATCCCTCAACCTAACCCCCACCAGTGGCTAACGCCCTGGGGCCCTGTGAAACCTGGACGAGGGTCTCAAGGGGCCACAAAAGCCTCACCTGCCTGAGCTTCAGACAGGATGCCAGCTTGAGGGACCCTTGTCCTCAGGGCAGGGCGTTCCCGGCGGATGGGGCAGAAAGCAGGCCCCCGGACCAGTAAGAACCTCCAGAGGGGCCGGGGAGGTGCCTCCAGAGTGGAAAGTGATTTTTCTCGGACTTGACACAGCTCTCTCCCGGTTGTCAAAGCCCATAGGCAGGGCTGTGGGCATCCCAGGACACTCTGCCGTGAGCTGCCCTTTGGTGGGAGCGATGGGGGCGGGGGAAGGGGGGGTTGAGGGAGGGCCGGCCCCGAGGCTCATGGAGACCCGTGGGCGTCCTGCAGGGAGGGCTGGCTGGTCTGCCCACGCTTGGGGACCTGGGAGGCACCCTGTGAGCAGAGGGCTATGTGCCTTTACATCCCAGTGGTGGGGGCTATTCCTCTGTGTTTGGGAGCAGGGCAGACTGGCTGGTGCTGCTCGCTCATTGGTCGAATGGACCAGGGGCGGGGTTTCCGGAACAAGGAGGCGGGCCCAGGCCCACAGCTGAGCCGGGTCAAGTCAAGGAGGGGGCGGGGCCCGGTGAGCAGCTGGAGGCGGTCACGGGATCAAGAGGGCGGGGCCAGGTGAACAGCCGGAAGTGGTGAGGTAAGCAGGAGAAAGGGTCGCGGGCAGGGACACGGGTGACTGGCAGGCCGGTCTGCCGGCGGCAGGGACCTAAAGAGGGGGCCCGGCGGCTTGGCCGGGCGCTTAGCTGACCGGCGGGAAGCGGTCAAGGGAAGAGTGGGTTGGGGCCGGTGTCAAAAGCTGGAGGTGGTCCAGTGGGGAAGGCCCTGGGGCCCGGAGAATGTGGACGAGGGTCGCCAGTGGCCACAAAAGCCCCACAAGCCTGAGCTCCATACTGGAAGCCAGCAAGAGGTTCCCTTGTCCTCAGGGCAGGGCGTTCCCGGCGAATGGGGCAGAAAGCAGGCCGCCGGGGCCCGGCCAGCGAACCAGTAAGAACCTCCGGAGGGGCCGGGGAGGTGCCCCGAAGCGCAAAGTGATTTTCTCGGACTTGACCCAGCTCTCTCCCCGTTGTCAAAGGCTAACCCTAACCCGAAAACTAAGCCTATCCCTCAACCTAACCCCCACCAGTGGCTAACGCCCTGGGGCCCTGTGAAACCTGGACGAGGGTCTCAAGGGGCCACAAAAGCCTCACCTGCCTGAGCTTCAGACAGGATGCCAGCTTGAGGGACCCTTGTCCTCAGGGCAGGGCGTTCCCGGCAGATGGGGCAGAAAGCAGGCCCCCGGACCAGTAAGAACCTCCAGAGGGGCCGGGGAGGTGCCTCCAGAGTGGAAAGTGATTTTTCTCGGACTTGACACAGCTCTCTCCCGGTTGTCAAAGCCCATAGGCAGGGCTGTGGGCATCCCAGGACACTCTGCCGTGAGCTGCCCTTTGGTGGGAGCGATGGGGGCGGGGGAAGGGGGGGTTGAGGGAGGGCCGGCCCCGAGGCTCATGGAGACCCGTGGGCGTCCTGCAGGGAGGGCTGGCTGGTCTGCCCACGCTTGGGGACCTGGGAGGCACCCTGTGAGCAGAGGGCTATGTGCCTTTACATCCCAGTGGTGGGGGCTATTCCTCTGTGTTTGGGAGCAGGGCAGACTGGCTGGTGCTGCTCGCTCATTGGTCGAATGGACCAGGGGCGGGGTTTCCGGAACAAGGAGGCGGGCCCAGGCCCACAGCTGAGCCGGGTCAAGTCAAGGAGGGGGCGGGGCCCGGTGAGCAGCTGGAGGCGGTCACGGGATCAAGAGGGCGGGGCCAGGTGAACAGCCGGAAGTGGTGAGGTAAGCAGGAGAAAGGGTCGCGGGCAGGGACACGGGTGACCGGCAGGCCGGTCTGCCGGCGGCAGGGACCTAAAGAGGGGGCCCGGCGGCTTGGCCGGGCGCTTAGCTGACCGGCGGGAAGCGGTCAAGGGAAGAGTGGGTTGGGGCCGGTGTCAAAAGCTGGAGGTGGTCCAGTGGGGAAGGCCCTGGGGCCCGGAGAATGTGGACGAGGGTCGCCAGTGGCCACAAAAGCCCCACAAGCCTGAGCTCCAGACTGGAAGCCAGCAAGAGGTTCCCTTGTCCTCAGGGCAGGGCGTTCCCGGCGAATGGGGCAGAAAGCAGGCCGCCGGGGCCCGGCCAGCGAACCAGTAAGAACCTCCGGAGGGGCCGGGGAGGTGCCCCGAAGCGCAAAGTGATTTTCTCGGACTTGACCCAGCTCTCTCCCCGTTGTCAAAGGCTAACCCTAACCCGAAAACTAAGCCTATCCCTCAACCTAACCCCCACCAGTCGCTAACGCCCTGGGGCCCTGTGAAACCTGGACGAGGGTCTCAAGGGGCCACAAAAGCCTCACCTGCCTGAGCTTCAGACAGGATGCCAGCTTGAGGGACCCTTGTCCTCAGGGCAGGGCGTTCCCGGCGGATGGGGCAGAAAGCAGGCCCCCGGACCAGTAAGAACCTCCAGAGGGGCCGGGGAGGTGCCTCCAGAGTGGAAAGTGATTTTTCTCGGACTTGACACAGCTCTCTCCCGGTTGTCAAAGCCCATAGGCAGGGCTGTGGGCATCCCAGGACACTCTGCCGTGAGCTGCCCTTTGGTGGGAGCGATGGGGGCGGGGGAAGGGGTGGTTGAGGGAGGGCCGGCCCCGAGGCTCATGGAGACCCGTGGGCGTCCTGCAGGGAGGGCTGGCTGGTCTGCCCACGCTTGGGGACCTGGGAGGCACCCTGTGAGCAGAGGGCTATGTGCCTTTACATCCCAGTGGTGGGGGCTATTCCTCTGTGTTTGGGAGCAGGGCAGACTGGCTGGTGCTGCTCGCTCATTGGTCGAATGGACCAGGGGCGGGGTTTCCGGAACAAGGAGGCGGGCCCAGGCCCACAGCTGAGCCGGGTCAAGTCAAGGAGGGGGCGGGGCCCGGTGAGCAGCTGGAGGCGGTCACGGGATCAAGAGGGCGGGGCCAGGTGAACAGCCGGAAGTGGTGAGGTAAGCAGGAGAAAGGGTCGCGGGCAGGGACACGGGTGACCGGCAGGCCGGTCTGCCGGCGGCAGGGACCTAAAGAGGGGGCCCGGCGGCTTGGCCGGGCGCTTAGCTGACCGGCGGGAAGCGGTCAAGGGAAGAGTGGGTTGGGGCCGGTGTCAAAAGCTGGAGGTGGTCCAGTGGGGAAGGCCCTGGGGCCCGGAGAATGTGGACGAGGGTCGCCAGTGGCCACAAAAGCCCCACAAGCCTGAGCTCCAGACTGGAAGCCAGCAAGAGGTTCCCTTGTCCTCAGGGCAGGGCGTTCCGGGCGAATGGGGCAGAAAGCAGGCCGCCGGGGCCCGGCCAGCGAACCAGTAAGAACCTCCGGAGGGGCCGGGGAGGTGCCCCCGAAGCGCAAAGTGATTTTCTCGGACTTGACACAACTCTCTCCCCGTTGTCAAAGGCTAACCCTAACCCTAAAACTAAGCCTATCCCTCAACCTAACCCCCACCAGTGGCTAACGCCCTGGGGCCCTGTGAAACCTGGACGAGGGTCTCAAGGGGCCACAAAAGCCTCACCTGCCTGAGCTTCAGACAGGATGCCAGCTTGAGGGACCCTTGTCCTCAGGGCAGGGCGTTCCCGGCGGATGGGGCAGAAAGCAGGCCCCCGGACCAGTAAGAACCTCCGGAGGGGCCGGGGAGGTGCCTCCAGAGTGGAAAGTGATTTTTCTCGGACTTGACACAGCTCTCTCCCGGTTGTCAAAGCCCATAGGCAGGGCTGTGGGCATCCCAGGACACTCTGCCGTGAGCTGCCCTTTGGTGGGAGCGATGGGGGCGGGGGAAGGGGGGGTTGAGGGAGGGCCGGCCCCGAGGCTCATGGAGACCCGTGGGCGTCCTGCAGGGAGGGCTGGCTGGTCTGCCCACGCTTGGGGACCTGGGAGGCACCCTGTGAGCAGAGGGCTATGTGCCTTTACATCCCAGTGGTGGGGGCTATTCCTCTGTGTTTGGGAGCAGGGCAGACTGGCTGGTGCTGCTCGCTCATTGGTCGAATGGACCAGGGGCGGGGTTTCCGGAACAAGGAGGCGGGCCCAGGCCCACAGCTGAGCCGGGTCAAGTCAAGGAGGGGGCGGGGCCCGGTGAGCAGCTGGAGGCGGTCACGGGATCAAGAGGGCGGGGCCAGGTGAACAGCCGGAAGTGGTGAGGTAAGCAGGAGAAAGGGTCGCGGGCAGGGACACGGGTGACCTGCAGGCCGGTCTGCCGGCGGCAGGGACCTAAAGAGGGGGCCCGGCGGCTTGGCCGGGCGCTTAGCTGACCGGCGGGAAGCGGTCAAGGGAAGAGTGGGTTGGGGCCGGTGTCAAAAGCTGGAGGTGGTCCAGTGGGGAAGGCCCTGGGGCCCGGAGAATGTGGACGAGGGTCGCCAGTGGCCACAAAAGCCCCACAAGCCTGAGCTCCATACTGGAAGCCAGCAAGAGGTTCCCTTGTCCTCAGGGCAGGGCGTTCCCGGTGAATGGGGCAGAAAGCAGGCCGCCGGGGCCCGGCCAGCGAACCAGTAAGAACCTCCGGAGGGGCCGGGGAGGTGCCCCGAAGCGCAAAGTGATTTTCTCGGACTTGACCCAGCTCTCTCCCCGTTGTCAAAGGCTAACCCTAACCCGAAAACTAAGCCTATCCCTCAACCTAACCCCCACCAGTGGCTAACGCCCTGGGGCCCTGTGAAACCTGGACGAGGGTCTCAAGGGGCCACAAAAGCCTCACCTGCCTGAGCTTCAGACAGGATGCCAGCTTGAGGGACCCTTGTCCTCAGGGCAGGGCGTTCCCGGCGGATGGGGCAGAAAGCAGGCCCCCGGACCAGTAAGAACCTCCAGAGGGGCCGGGGAGGTGCCTCCAGAGTGGAAAGTGATTTTTCTCGGACTTGACACAGCTCTCTCCCGGTTGTCAAAGCCCATAGGCAGGGCTGTGGGCATCCCAGGACACTCTGCCGTGAGCTGCCCTTTGGTGGGAGCGATGGGGGCGGGGGAAGGGGGGGTTGAGGGAGGGCCGGCCCCGAGGCTCATGGAGACCCGTGGGCGTCCTGCAGGGAGGGCTGGCTGGTCTGCCCACGCTTGGGGACCTGGGAGGCACCCTGTGAGCAGAGGGCTATGTGCCTTTACATCCCAGTGGTGGGGGCTATTCCTCTGTGTTTGGGAGCAGGGCAGACTGGCTGGTGCTGCTCGCTCATTGGTCGAATGGACCAGGGGCGGGGTTTCCGGAACAAGGAGGCGGGCCCAGGCCCACAGCTGAGCCGGGTCAAGTCAAGGAGGGGGCGGGGCCCGGTGAGCAGCTGGAGGCGGTCACGGGATCAAGAGGGCGGGGCCAGGTGAACAGCCGGAAGTGGTGAGGTAAGCAGGAGAAAGGGTCGCGGGCAGGGACACGGGTGACCGGCAGGCCGGTCTGCCGGCGGCAGGGACCTAAAGAGGGGGCCCGGCGGCTTGGCCGGGCGCTTAGCTGACCGGCGGGAAGCGGTCAAGGGAAGAGTGGGTTGGGGCCGGTGTCAAAAGCTGGAGGTGGTCCAGTGGGGAAGGCCCTGGGGCCCGGAGAATGTGGACGAGGGTCGCCAGTGGCCACAAAAGCCCCACAAGCCTGAGCTCCAGACTGGAAGCCAGCAAGAGGTTCCCTTGTCCTCAGGGCAGGGCGTTCCCGGCGAATGGGGCAGAAAGCAGGCCGCCGGGGCCCGGCCAGCGAACCAGTAAGAACCTCCGGAGGGGCCGGGGAGGTGCCCCGAAGCGCAAAGTGATTTTCTCGGACTTGACCCAGCTCTCTCCCCGTTGTCAAAGGCTAACCCTAACCCGAAAACTAAGCCTATCCCTCAACCTAACCCCCACCAGTCGCTAACGCCCTGGGGCCCTGTGAAACCTGGACGAGGGTCTCAAGGGGCCACAAAAGCCTCACCTGCCTGAGCTTCAGACAGGATGCCAGCTTGAGGGACCCTTGTCCTCAGGGCAGGGCGTTCCCGGCGGATGGGGCAGAAAGCAGGCCCCCGGACCAGTAAGAACCTGCGGAGGGGCCGGGGAGGTGCCTCCAGAGTGGAAAGTGATTTTTCTCGGACTTGACACAGCTCTCTCCCGGTTGTCAAAGCCCATAGGCAGGGCTGTGGGCATCCCAGGACACTCTGCCGTGAGCTGCCCTTTGGTGGGAGCGATGGGGGCGGGGGAAGGGGGGGTTGAGGGAGGGCCGGCCCCGAGGCTCATGGAGACCCGTGGGCGTCCTGCAGGGAGGGCTGGCTGGTCTGCCCACGCTTGGGGACCTGGGAGGCACCCTGTGAGCAGAGGGCTATGTGCCTTTACATCCCAGTGGTGGGGGCTATTCCTCTGTGTTTGGGAGCAGGGCAGACTGGCTGGTGCTGCTCGCTCATTGGTCGAATGGACCAGGGGCGGGGTTTCCGGAACAAGGAGGCGGGCCCAGGCCCACAGCTGAGCCGGGTCAAGTCAAGGAGGGGGCGGGGCCCGGTGAGCAGCTGGAGGCGGTCACGGGATCAAGAGGGCGGGGCCAGGTGAACAGCCGGAAGTGGTGAGGTAAGCAGGAGAAAGGGTCGCGGGCAGGGACACGGGTGACCGGCAGGCCGGTCTGCCGGCGGCAGGGACCTAAAGAGGGGGCCCGGCGGCTTGGCCGGGCGCTTAGCTGACCGGCGGGAAGCGGTCAAGGGAAGAGTGGGTTGGGGCCGGTGTCAAAAGCTGGAGGTGGTCCAGTGGGGAAGGCCCTGGGGCCCGGAGAATGTGGACGAGGGTCGCCAGTGGCCACAAAAGCCCCACAAGCCTGAGCTCCAGACTGGAAGCCAGCAAGAGGTTCCCTTGTCCTCAGGGCAGGGCGTTCCCGGCGAATGGGGCAGAAAGCAGGCCGCCGGGGCCCGGCCAGCGAACCAGTAAGAACCTCCGGAGGGGCCGGGGAGGTGCCCCGAAGCGCAAAGTGATTTTCTCGGACTTGACCCAGCTCTCTCCCCGTTGTCAAAGGCTAACCCTAACCCGAAAACTAAGCCTATCCCTCAACCTAACCCCCACCAGTCGCTAACGCCCTGGGGCCCTGTGAAACCTGGACGAGGGTCTCAAGGGGCCACAAAAGCCTCACCTGCCTGAGCTTCAGACAGGATGCCAGCTTGAGGGACCCTTGTCCTCAGGGCAGGGCGTTCCCGGCGGATGGGGCAGAAAGCAGGCCCCCGGACCAGTAAGAACCTCCAGAGGGGCCGGGGAGGTGCCTCCAGAGTGGAAAGTGATTTTTCTCGGACTTGACACAGCTCTCTCCCGGTTGTCAAAGCCCATAGGCAGGGCTGTGGGCATCCCAGGACACTCTGCCGTGAGCTGCCCTTTGGTGGGAGCGATGGGGGCGGGGGAAGGGGGGGTTGAGGGAGGGCCGGCCCCGAGGCTCATGGAGACCCGTGGGCGTCCTGCAGGGAGGGCTGGCTGGTCTGCCCACGCTTGGGGACCTGGGAGGCACCCTGTGAGCAGAGGGCTATGTGCCTTTACATCCCAGTGGTGGGGGCTATTCCTCTGTGTTTGGGAGCAGGGCAGACTGGCTGGTGCTGCTCGCTCATTGGTCGAATGGACCAGGGGCGGGGTTTCCGGAACAAGGAGGCGGGCCCAGGCCCACAGCTGAGCCGGGTCAAGTCAAGGAGGGGGCGGGGCCCGGTGAGCAGCTGGAGGCGGTCACGGGATCAAGAGGGCGGGGCCAGGTGAACAGCCGGAAGTGGTGAGGTAAGCAGGAGAAAGGGTCGCGGGCAGGGACACGGGTGACCGGCAGGCCGGTCTGCCGGCGGCAGGGACCTAAAGAGGGGGCCCGGCGGCTTGGCCGGGCGCTTAGCTGACCGGCGGGAAGCGGTCAAGGGAAGAGTGGGTTGGGGCCGGTGTCAAAAGCTGGAGGTGGTCCAGTGGGGAAGGCCCTGGGGCCCGGAGAATGTGGACGAGGGTCGCCAGTGGCCACAAAAGCCCCACAAGCCTGAGCTCCAGACTGGAAGCCAGCAAGAGGTTCCCTTGTCCTCAGGGCAGGGCGTTCCGGGCGAATGGGGCAGAAAGCAGGCCGCCGGGGCCCGGCCAGCGAACCAGTAAGAACCTCCGGAGGGGCCGGGGAGGTGCCCCCGAAGCGCAAAGTGATTTTCTCGGACTTGACACAGCTCTCTCCCCGTTGTCAAAGGCTAACCCTAACCCGAAAACTAAGCCTATCCCTCAACCTAACCCCCACCAGTGGCTAACGCCCTGGGGCCCTGTGAAACCTGGACGAGGGTCTCAAGGGGCCACAAAAGCCTCACCTGCCTGAGCTTCAGACAGGATGCCAGCTTGAGGGACCCTTGTCCTCAGGGCAGGGCGTTCCCGGCGGATGGGGCAGAAAGCAGGCCCCCGGACCAGTAAGAACCTCCGGAGGGGCCGGGGAGGTGCCTCCAGAGTGGAAAGTGATTTTTCTCGGACTTGACACAGCTCTCTCCCGGTTGTCAAAGCCCATAGGCAGGGCTGTGGGCATCCCAGGACACTCTGCCGTGAGCTGCCCTTTGGTGGGAGCGATGGGGGCGGGGGAAGGGGGGGTTGAGGGAGGGCCGGCCCCGAGGCTCATGGAGACCCGTGGGCGTCCTGCAGGGAGGGCTGGCTGGTCTGCCCACGCTTGGGGACCTGGGAGGCACCCTGTGAGCAGAGGGCTATGTGCCTTTACATCCCAGTGGTGGGGGCTATTCCTCTGTGTTTGGGAGCAGGGCAGACTGGCTGGTGCTGCTCGCTCATTGGTCGAATGGACCAGGGGCGGGGTTTCCGGAACAAGGAGGCGGGCCCAGGCCCACAGCTGAGCCGGGTCAAGTCAAGGAGGGGGCGGGGCCCGGTGAGCAGCTGGAGGCGGTCACGGGATCAAGAGGGCGGGGCCAGGTGAACAGCCGGAAGTGGTGAGGTAAGCAGGAGAAAGGGTCGCGGGCAGGGACATGGGTGACCGGCAGGCCGGTCTGCCGGCGGCAGGGACCTAAAGAGGGGGCCCGGCGGCTTGGCCGGGCGCTTAGCTGACCGGCGGGAAGCGGTCAAGGGAAGAGTGGGTTGGGGCCGGTGTCAAAAGCTGGAGGTGGTCCAGTGGGGAAGGCCCTGGGGCCCGGAGAATGTGGACGAGGGTCGCCAGTGGCCACAAAAGCCCCACAAGCCTGAGCTCCAGACTGGAAGCCAGCAAGAGGTTCCCTTGTCCTCAGGGCAGGGCGTTCCGGGCGAATGGGGCAGAAAGCAGGCCGCCGGGGCCCGGCCAGCGAACCAGTAAGAACCTCCGGAGGGGCCGGGGAGGTGCCCCCGAAGCGCAAAGTGATTTTCTCGGACTTGACACAGCTCTCTCCCCGTTGTCAAAGGCTAACCCTAACCCGAAAACTAAGCCTATCCCTCAACCTAACCCCCACCAGTGGCTAACGCCCTGGGGCCCTGTGAAACCTGGACGAGGGTCTCAAGGGGCCACAAAAGCCTCACCTGCCTGAGCTTCAGACAGGATGCCAGCTTGAGGGACCCTTGTCCTCAGGGCAGGGCGTTCCCGGCGGATGGGGCAGAAAGCAGGCCCCCGGACCAGTAAGAACCTCCGGAGGGGCCGGGGAGGTGCCTCCAGAGTGGAAAGTGATTTTTCTCGGACTTGACACAGCTCTCTCCCGGTTGTCAAAGCCCATAGGCAGGGCTGTGGGCATCCCAGGACACTCTGCCGTGAGCTGCCCTTTGGTGGGAGCGATGGGGGCGGGGGAAGGGGGGGTTGAGGGAGGGCCGGCCCCGAGGCTCATGGAGACCCGTGGGCGTCCTGCAGGGAGGGCTGGCTGGTCTGCCCACGCTTGGGGACCTGGGAGGCACCCTGTGAGCAGAGGGCTATGTGCCTTTACATCCCAGTGGTGGGGGCTATTCCTCTGTGTTTGGGAGCAGGGCAGACTGGCTGGTGCTGCTCGCTCATTGGTCGAATGGACCAGGGGCGGGGTTTCCGGAACAAGGAGGCGGGCCCAGGCCCACAGCTGAGCCGGGTCAAGTCAAGGAGGGGGCGGGGCCCGGTGAGCAGCTGGAGGCGGTCACGGGATCAAGAGGGCGGGGCCAGGTGAACAGCCGGAAGTGGTGAGGTAAGCAGGAGAAAGGGTCGCGGGCAGGGACACGGGTGACCGGCAGGCCGGTCTGCCGGCGGCAGGGACCTAAAGAGGGGGCCCGGCGGCTTGGCCGGGCGCTTAGCTGACCGGCGGGAAGCGGTCAAGGGAAGAGTGGGTTGGGGCCGGTGTCAAAAGCTGGAGGTGGTCCAGTGGGGAAGGCCCTGGGGCCCGGAGAATGTGGACGAGGGTCGCCAGTGGCCACAAAAGCCCCACAAGCCTGAGCTCCAGACTGGAAGCCAGCAAGAGGTTCCCTTGTCCTCAGGGCAGGGCGTTCCCGGCGAATGGGGCAGAAAGCAGGCCGCCGGGGCCCGGCCAGCGAACCAGTAAGAACCTCCGGAGGGGCCGGGGAGGTGCCCCGAAGCGCAAAGTGATTTTCTCGGACTTGACCCAGCTCTCTCCCCGTTGTCAAAGGCTAACCCTAACCCGAAAACTAAGCCTATCCCTCAACCTAACCCCCACCAGTCGCTAACGCCCTGGGGCCCTGTGAAACCTGGACGAGGGTCTCAAGGGGCCACAAAAGCCTCACCTGCCTGAGCTTCAGACAGGATGCCAGCTTGAGGGACCCTTGTCCTCAGGGCAGGGCGTTCCCGGCGGATGGGGCAGAAAGCAGGCCCCCGGACCAGTAAGAACCTCCAGAGGGGCCGGGGAGGTGCCTCCAGAGTGGAAAGTGATTTTTCTCGGACTTGACACAGCTCTCTCCCGGTTGTCAAAGCCCATAGGCAGGGCTGTGGGCATCCCAGGACACTCTGCCGTGAGCTGCCCTTTGGTGGGAGCGATGGGGGCGGGGGAAGGGGGGGTTGAGGGAGGGCCGGCCCCGAGGCTCATGGAGACCCGTGGGCGTCCTGCAGGGAGGGCTGGCTGGTCTGCCCACGCTTGGGGACCTGGGAGGCACCCTGTGAGCAGAGGGCTATGTGCCTTTACATCCCAGTGGTGGGGGCTATTCCTCTGTGTTTGGGAGCAGGGCAGACTGGCTGGTGCTGCTCGCTCATTGGTCGAATGGACCAGGGGCGGGGTTTCCGGAACAAGGAGGCGGGCCCAGGCCCACAGCTGAGCCGGGTCAAGTCAAGGAGGGGGCGGGGCCCGGTGAGCAGCTGGAGGCGGTCACGGGATCAAGAGGGCGGGGCCAGGTGAACAGCCGGAAGTGGTGAGGTAAGCAGGAGAAAGGGTCGCGGGCAGGGACACGGGTGACCGGCAGGCCGGTCTGCCGGCGGCAGGGACCTAAAGAGGGGGCCCGGCGGCTTGGCCGGGCGCTTAGCTGACCGGCGGGAAGCGGTCAAGGGAAGAGTGGGTTGGGGCCGGTGTCAAAAGCTGGAGGTGGTCCAGTGGGGAAGGCCCTGGGGCCCGGAGAATGTGGACGAGGGTCGCCAGTGGCCACAAAAGCCCCACAAGCCTGAGCTCCAGACTGGAAGCCAGCAAGAGGTTCCCTTGTCCTCAGGGCAGGGCGTTCCGGGCGAATGGGGCAGAAAGCAGGCCGCCGGGGCCCGGCCAGCGAACCAGTAAGAACCTCCGGAGGGGCCGGGGAGGTGCCCCCGAAGCGCAAAGTGATTTTCTCGGACTTGACACAGCTCTCTCCCCGTTGTCAAAGGCTAACCCTAACCCGAAAACTAAGCCTATCCCTCAACCTAACCCCCACCAGTGGCTAACGCCCTGGGGCCCTGTGAAACCTGGACGAGGGTCTCAAGGGGCCACAAAAGCCTCACCTGCCTGAGCTTCAGACAGGATGCCAGCTTGAGGGACCCTTGTCCTCAGGGCAGGGCGTTCCCGGCGGATGGGGCAGAAAGCAGGCCCCCGGACCAGTAAGAACCTCCGGAGGGGCCGGGGAGGTGCCTCCAGAGTGGAAAGTGATTTTTCTCGGACTTGACACAGCTCTCTCCCGGTTGTCAAAGCCCATAGGCAGGGCTGTGGGCATCCCAGGACACTCTGCCGTGAGCTGCCCTTTGGTGGGAGCGATGGGGGCGGGGGAAGGGGGGGTTGAGGGAGGGCCGGCCCCGAGGCTCATGGAGACCCGTGGGCGTCCTGCAGGGAGGGCTGGCTGGTCTGCCCACGCTTGGGGACCTGGGAGGCACCCTGTGAGCAGAGGGCTATGTGCCTTTACATCCCAGTGGTGGGGGCTATTCCTCTGTGTTTGGGAGCAGGGCAGACTGGCTGGTGCTGCTCGCTCATTGGTCGAATGGACCAGGGGCGGGGTTTCCGGAACAAGGAGGCGGGCCCAGGCCCACAGCTGAGCCGGGTCAAGTCAAGGAGGGGGCGGGGCCCGGTGAGCAGCTGGAGGCGGTCACGGGATCAAGAGGGCGGGGCCAGGTGAACAGCCGGAAGTGGTGAGGTAAGCAGGAGAAAGGGTCGCGGGCAGGGACACGGGTGACCGGCAGGCCGGTCTGCCGGCGGCAGGGACCTAAAGAGGGGGCCCGGCGGCTTGGCCGGGCGCTTAGCTGACCGGCGGGAAGCGGTCAAGGGAAGAGTGGGTTGGGGCCGGTGTCAAAAGCTGGAGGTGGTCCAGTGGGGAAGGCCCTGGGGCCCGGAGAATGTGGACGAGGGTCGCCAGTGGCCACAAAAGCCCCACAAGCCTGAGCTCCATACTGGAAGCCAGCAAGAGGTTCCCTTGTCCTCAGGGCAGGGCGTTCCCGGCGAATGGGGCAGAAAGCAGGCCGCCGGGGCCCGGCCAGCGAACCAGTAAGAACCTCCGGAGGGGCCGGGGAGGTGCCCCGAAGCGCAAAGTGATTTTCTCGGACTTGACCCAGCTCTCTCCCCGTTGTCAAAGGCTAACCCTAACCCGAAAACTAAGCCTATCCCTCAACCTAACCCCCACCAGTGGCTAACGCCCTGGGGCCCTGTGAAACCTGGACGAGGGTCTCAAGGGGCCACAAAAGCCTCACCTGCCTGAGCTTCAGACAGGATGCCAGCTTGAGGGACCCTTGTCCTCAGGGCAGGGCGTTCCCGGCGGATGGGGCAGAAAGCAGGCCCCCGGACCAGTAAGAACCTCCGGAGGGGCCGGGGAGGTGCCTCCAGAGTGGAAAGTGATTTTTCTCGGACTTGACACAGCTCTCTCCCGGTTGTCAAAGCCCATAGGCAGGGCTGTGGGCATCCCAGGACACTCTGCCGTGAGCTGCCCTTTGGTGGGAGCGATGGGGGCGGGGGAAGGGGGGGTTGAGGGAGGGCCGGCCCCGAGGCTCATGGAGACCCGTGGGCGTCCTGCAGGGAGGGCTGGCTGGTCTGCCCACGCTTGGGGACCTGGGAGGCACCCTGTGAGCAGAGGGCTATGTGCCTTTACATCCCAGTGGTGGGGGCTATTCCTCTGTGTTTGGGAGCAGGGCAGACTGGCTGGTGCTGCTCGCTCATTGGTCGAATGGACCAGGGGCGGGGTTTCCGGAACAAGGAGGCGGGCCCAGGCCCACAGCTGAGCCGGGTCAAGTCAAGGAGGGGGCGGGGCCCGGTGAGCAGCTGGAGGCGGTCACGGGATCAAGAGGGCGGGGCCAGGTGAACAGCCGGAAGTGGTGAGGTAAGCAGGAGAAAGGGTCGCGGGCAGGGACACGGGTGACCGGCAGGCCGGTCTGCCGGCGGCAGGGACCTAAAGAGGGGGCCCGGCGGCTTGGCCGGGCGCTTAGCTGACCGGCGGGAAGCGGTCAAGGGAAGAGTGGGTTGGGGCCGGTGTCAAAAGCTGGAGGTGGTCCAGTGGGGAAGGCCCTGGGGCCCGGAGAATGTGGACGAGGGTCGCCAGTGGCCACAAAAGCCCCACAAGCCTGAGCTCCATACTGGAAGCCAGCAAGAGGTTCCCTTGTCCTCAGGGCAGGGCGTTCCGGGCGAATGGGGCAGAAAGCAGGCCGCCGGGGCCCGGCCAGCGAACCAGTAAGAACCTCCGGAGGGGCCGGGGAGGTGCCCCGAAGCGCAAAGTGATTTTCTCGGACTTGACCCAGCTCTCTCCCCGTTGTCAAAGGCTAACCCTAACCCGAAAACTAAGCCTATCCCTCAACCTAACCCCCACCAGTGGCTAACGCCCTGGGGCCCTGTGAAACCTGGACGAGGGTCTCAAGGGGCCACAAAAGCCTCACCTGCCTGAGCTTCAGACAGGATGCCAGCTTGAGGGACCCTTGTCCTCAGGGCAGGGCGTTCCCGGCGGATGGGGCAGAAAGCAGGCCCCCGGACCAGTAAGAACCTCCGGAGGGGCCGGGGAGGTGCCTCCAGAGTGGAAAGTGATTTTTCTCGGACTTGACACAGCTCTCTCCCGGTTGTCAAAGCCCATAGGCAGGGCTGTGGGCATCCCAGGACACTCTGCCGTGAGCTGCCCTTTGGTGGGAGCGATGGGGGCGGGGGAAGGGGGGGTTGAGGGAGGGCCGGCCCCGAGGCTCATGGAGACCCGTGGGCGTCCTGCAGGGAGGGCTGGCTGGTCTGCCCACGCTTGGGGACCTGGGAGGCACCCTGTGAGCAGAGGGCTATGTGCCTTTACATCCCAGTGGTGGGGGCTATTCCTCTGTGTTTGGGAGCAGGGCAGACTGGCTGGTGCTGCTCGCTCATTGGTCGAATGGACCAGGGGCGGGGTTTCCGGAACAAGGAGGCGGGCCCAGGCCCACAGCTGAGCCGGGTCAAGTCAAGGAGGGGGCGGGGCCCGGTGAGCAGCTGGAGGCGGTCACGGGATCAAGAGGGCGGGGCCAGGTGAACAGCCGGAAGTGGTGAGGTAAGCAGGAGAAAGGGTCGCGGGCAGGGACACGGGTGACCGGCAGGCCGGTCTGCCGGCGGCAGGGACCTAAAGAGGGGGCCCGGCGGCTTGGCCGGGCGCTTAGCTGACCGGCGGGAAGCGGTCAAGGGAAGAGTGGGTTGGGGCCGGTGTCAAAAGCTGGAGGTGGTCCAGTGGGGAAGGCCCTGGGGCCCGGAGAATGTGGACGAGGGTCGCCAGTGGCCACAAAAGCCCCACAAGCCTGAGCTCCAGACTGGCAGCCAGCAAGAGGTTCCCTTGTCCTCAGGGCAGGGCGTTCCGGGCGAATGGGGCAGAAAGCAGGCCGCCGGGGCCCGGCCAGCGAACCAGTAAGAACCTCCGGAGGGGCCGGGGAGGTGCCCCCGAAGCGCAAAGTGATTTTCTCGGACTTGACACAGCTCTCTCCCCGTTGTCAAAGGCTAACCCTAACCCGAAAACTAAGCCTATCCCTCAACCTAACCCCCACCAGTGGCTAACGCCCTGGGGCCCTGTGAAACCTGGACGAGGGTCTCAAGGGGCCACAAAAGCCTCACCTGCCTGAGCTTCAGACAGGATGCCAGCTTGAGGGACCCTTGTCCTCAGGGCAGGGCGTTCCCGGCGGATGGGGCAGAAAGCAGGCCCCCGGACCAGTAAGAACCTCCGGAGGGGCCGGGGAGGTGCCTCCAGAGTGGAAAGTGATTTTTCTCGGACTTGACACAGCTCTCTCCCGGTTGTCAAAGCCCATAGGCAGGGCTGTGGGCATCCCAGGACACTCTGCCGTGAGCTGCCCTTTGGTGGGAGCGATGGGGGCGGGGGAAGGGGGGGTTGAGGGAGGGCCGGCCCCGAGGCTCATGGAGACCCGTGGGCGTCCTGCAGGGAGGGCTGGCTGGTCTGCCCACGCTTGGGGACCTGGGAGGCACCCTGTGAGCAGAGGGCTATGTGCCTTTACATCCCAGTGGTGGGGGCTATTCCTCTGTGTTTGGGAGCAGGGCAGACTGGCTGGTGCTGCTCGCTCATTGGTCGAATGGACCAGGGGCGGGGTTTCCGGAACAAGGAGGCGGGCCCAGGCCCACAGCTGAGCCGGGTCAAGTCAAGGAGGGGGCGGGGCCCGGTGAGCAGCTGGAGGCGGTCACGGGATCAAGAGGGCGGGGCCAGGTGAACAGCCGGAAGTGGTGAGGTAAGCAGGAGAAAGGGTCGCGGGCAGGGACACGGGTGACCGGCAGGCCGGTCTGCCGGCGGCAGGGACCTAAAGAGGGGGCCCGGCGGCTTGGCCGGGCGCTTAGCTGACCGGCGGGAAGCGGTCAAGGGAAGAGTGGGTTGGGGCCGGTGTCAAAAGCTGGAGGTGGTCCAGTGGGGAAGGCCCTGGGGCCCGGAGAATGTGGACGAGGGTCGCCAGTGGCCACAAAAGCCCCACAAGCCTGAGCTCCATACTGGAAGCCAGCAAGAGGTTCCCTTGTCCTCAGGGCAGGGCGTTCCCGGCGAATGGGGCAGAAAGCAGGCCGCCGGGGCCCGGCCAGCGAACCAGTAAGAACCTCCGGAGGGGCCGGGGAGGTGCCCCGAAGCGCAAAGTGATTTTCTCGGACTTGACCCAGCTCTCTCCCCGTTGTCAAAGGCTAACCCTAACCCGAAAACTAAGCCTATCCCTCAACCTAACCCCCACCAGTGGCTAACGCCCTGGGGCCCTGTGAAACCTGGACGAGGGTCTCAAGGGGCCACAAAAGCCTCACCTGCCTGAGCTTCAGACAGGATGCCAGCTTGAGGGACCCTTGTCCTCAGGGCAGGGCGTTCCCGGCGGATGGGGCAGAAAGCAGGCCCCCGGACCAGTAAGAACCTCCGGAGGGGCCGGGGAGGTGCCTCCAGAGTGGAAAGTGATTTTTCTCGGACTTGACACAGCTCTCTCCCGGTTGTCAAAGCCCATAGGCAGGGCTGTGGGCATCCCAGGACACTCTGCCGTGAGCTGCCCTTTGGTGGGAGCGATGGGGGCGGGGGAAGGGGGGGTTGAGGGAGGGCCGGCCCCGAGGCTCATGGAGACCCGTGGGCGTCCTGCAGGGAGGGCTGGCTGGTCTGCCCACGCTTGGGGACCTGGGAGGCACCCTGTGAGCAGAGGGCTATGTGCCTTTACATCCCAGTGGTGGGGGCTATTCCTCTGTGTTTGGGAGCAGGGCAGACTGGCTGGTGCTGCTCGCTCATTGGTCGAATGGACCAGGGGCGGGGTTTCCGGAACAAGGAGGCGGGCCCAGGCCCACAGCTGAGCCGGGTCAAGTCAAGGAGGGGGCGGGGCCCGGTGAGCAGCTGGAGGCGGTCACGGGATCAAGAGGGCGGGGCCAGGTGAACAGCCGGAAGTGGTGAGGTAAGCAGGAGAAAGGGTCGCGGGCAGGGACACGGGTGACCGGCAGGCCGGTCTGCCGGCGGCAGGGACCTAAAGAGGGGGCCCGGCGGCTTGGCCGGGCGCTTAGCTGACCGGCGGGAAGCGGTCAAGGGAAGAGTGGGTTGGGGCCGGTGTCAAAAGCTGGAGGTGGTCCAGTGGGGAAGGCCCTGGGGCCCGGAGAATGTGGACGAGGGTCGCCAGTGGCCACAAAAGCCCCACAAGCCTGAGCTCCATACTGGAAGCCAGCAAGAGGTTCCCTTGTCCTCAGGGCAGGGCGTTCCGGGCGAATGGGGCAGAAAGCAGGCCGCCGGGGCCCGGCCAGCGAACCAGTAAGAACCTCCGGAGGGGCCGGGGAGGTGCCCCGAAGCGCAAAGTGATTTTCTCGGACTTGACCCAGCTCTCTCCCCGTTGTCAAAGGCTAACCCTAACCCGAAAACTAAGCCTATCCCTCAACCTAACCCCCACCAGTGGCTAACGCCCTGGGGCCCTGTGAAACCTGGACGAGGGTCTCAAGGGGCCACAAAAGCCTCACCTGCCTGAGCTTCAGACAGGATGCCAGCTTGAGGGACCCTTGTCCTCAGGGCAGGGCGTTCCCGGCGGATGGGGCAGAAAGCAGGCCCCCGGACCAGTAAGAACCTCCGGAGGGGCCGGGGAGGTGCCTCCAGAGTGGAAAGTGATTTTTCTCGGACTTGACACAGCTCTCTCCCGGTTGTCAAAGCCCATAGGCAGGGCTGTGGGCATCCCAGGACACTCTGCCGTGAGCTGCCCTTTGGTGGGAGCGATGGGGGCGGGGGAAGGGGGGGTTGAGGGAGGGCCGGCCCCGAGGCTCATGGAGACCCGTGGGCGTCCTGCAGGGAGGGCTGGCTGGTCTGCCCACGCTTGGGGACCTGGGAGGCACCCTGTGAGCAGAGGGCTATGTGCCTTTACATCCCAGTGGTGGGGGCTATTCCTCTGTGTTTGGGAGCAGGGCAGACTGGCTGGTGCTGCTCGCTCATTGGTCGAATGGACCAGGGGCGGGGTTTCCGGAACAAGGAGGCGGGCCCAGGCCCACAGCTGAGCCGGGTCAAGTCAAGGAGGGGGCGGGGCCCGGTGAGCAGCTGGAGGCGGTCACGGGATCAAGAGGGCGGGGCCAGGTGAACAGCCGGAAGTGGTGAGGTAAGCAGGAGAAAGGGTCGCGGGCAGGGACACGGGTGACCGGCAGGCCGGTCTGCCGGCGGCAGGGACCTAAAGAGGGGGCCCGGCGGCTTGGCCGGGCGCTTAGCTGACCGGCGGGAAGCGGTCAAGGGAAGAGTGGGTTGGGGCCGGTGTCAAAAGCTGGAGGTGGTCCAGTGGGGAAGGCCCTGGGGCCCGGAGAATGTGGACGAGGGTCGCCAGTGGCCACAAAAGCCCCACAAGCCTGAGCTCCAGACTGGAAGCCAGCAAGAGGTTCCCTTGTCCTCAGGGCAGGGCGTTCCCGGCGAATGGGGCAGAAAGCAGGCCGCCGGGGCCCGGCCAGCGAACCAGTAAGAACCTCCGGAGGGGCCGGGGAGGTGCCCCGAAGCGCAAAGTGATTTTCTCGGACTTGACCCAGCTCTCTCCCCGTTGTCAAAGGCTAACCCTAACCCGAAAACTAAGCCTATCCCTCAACCTAACCCCCACCAGTGGCTAACGCCCTGGGGCCCTGTGAAACCTGGACGAGGGTCTCAAGGGGCCACAAAAGCCTCACCTGCCTGAGCTTCAGACAGGATGCCAGCTTGAGGGACCCTTGTCCTCAGGGCAGGGCGTTCCCGGCGGATGGGGCAGAAAGCAGGCCCCCGGACCAGTAAGAACCTCCGGAGGGGCCGGGGAGGTGCCTCCAGAGTGGAAAGTGATTTTTCTCGGACTTGACACAGCTCTCTCCCGGTTGTCAAAGCCCATAGGCAGGGCTGTGGGCATCCCAGGACACTCTGCCGTGAGCTGCCCTTTGGTGGGAGCGATGGGGGCGGGGGAAGGGGGGGTTGAGGGAGGGCCGGCCCCGAGGCTCATGGAGACCCGTGGGCGTCCTGCAGGGAGGGCTGGCTGGTCTGCCCACGCTTGGGGACCTGGGAGGCACCCTGTGAGCAGAGGGCTATGTGCCTTTACATCCCAGTGGTGGGGGCTATTCCTCTGTGTTTGGGAGCAGGGCAGACTGGCTGGTGCTGCTCGCTCATTGGTCGAATGGACCAGGGGCGGGGTTTCCGGAACAAGGAGGCGGGCCCAGGCCCACAGCTGAGCCGGGTCAAGTCAAGGAGGGGGCGGGGCCCGGTGAGCAGCTGGAGGCGGTCACGGGATCAAGAGGGCGGGGCCAGGTGAACAGCCGGAAGTGGTGAGGTAAGCAGGAGAAAGGGTCGCGGGCAGGGACACGGGTGACCGGCAGGCCGGTCTGCCGGCGGCAGGGACCTAAAGAGGGGGCCCGGCGGCTTGGCCGGGCGCTTAGCTGACCGGCGGGAAGCGGTCAAGGGAAGAGTGGGTTGGGGCCGGTGTCAAAAGCTGGAGGTGGTCCAGTGGGGAAGGCCCTGGGGCCCGGAGAATGTGGACGAGGGTCGCCAGTGGCCACAAAAGCCCCACAAGCCTGAGCTCCATACTGGAAGCCAGCAAGAGGTTCCCTTGTCCTCAGGGCAGGGCGTTCCCGGCGAATGGGGCAGAAAGCAGGCCGCCGGGGCCCGGCCAGCGAACCAGTAAGAACCTCCGGAGGGGCCGGGGAGGTGCCCCGAAGCGCAAAGTGATTTTCTCGGACTTGACCCAGCTCTCTCCCCGTTGTCAAAGGCTAACCCTAACCCGAAAACTAAGCCTATCCCTCAACCTAACCCCCACCAGTCGCTAACGCCCTGGGGCCCTGTGAAACCTGGACGAGGGTCTCAAGGGGCCACAAAAGCCTCACCTGCCTGAGCTTCAGACAGGATGCCAGCTTGAGGGACCCTTGTCCTCAGGGCAGGGCGTTCCCGGCGGATGGGGCAGAAAGCAGGCCCCCGGACCAGTAAGAACCTCCAGAGGGGCCGGGGAGGTGCCTCCAGAGTGGAAAGTGATTTTTCTCGGACTTGACACAGCTCTCTCCCGGTTGTCAAAGCCCATAGGCAGGGCTGTGGGCATCCCAGGACACTCTGCCGTGAGCTGCCCTTTGGTGGGAGCGATGGGGGCGGGGGAAGGGGGGGTTGAGGGAGGGCCGGCCCCGAGGCTCATGGAGACCCGTGGGTTTCCTGCAGGGAGGGCTGGCTGGTCTGCCCACGCTTGGGGACCTGGGAGGCACCCTGTGAGCAGAGGGCTATGTGCCTTTACATCCCAGTGGTGGGGGCTATTCCTCTGTGTTTGGGAGCAGGGCAGACTGGCTGGTGCTGCTCGCTCATTGGTCGAATGGACCAGGGGCGGGGTTTCCGGAACAAGGAGGCGGGCCCAGGCCCACAGCTGAGCCGGGTCAAGTCAAGGAGGGGGCGGGGCCCGGTGAGCAACTGGAGGCGGTCACGGGATCAAGAGGGCGGGGCCAGGTGAACAGCCGGAAGTGGTGAGGTAAGCAGGAGAAAGGGTCGCGGGCAGGGACACGGGTGACCGGCAGGCCGGTCTGCCGGCGGCAGGGACCTAAAGAGGGGGCCCGGCGGCTTGGCCGGGCGCTTAGCTGACCGGCGGGAAGCGGTCAAGGGAAGAGTGGGTTGGGGCCGGTGTCAAAAGCTGGAGGTGGTCCAGTGGGGAAGGCCCTGGGGCCCGGAGAATGTGGACGAGGGTCGCCAGTGGCCACAAAAGCCCCACAAGCCTGAGCTCCAGACTGGAAGCCAGCAAGAGGTTCCCTTGTCCTCAGGGCAGGGCGTTCCCGGCGAATGGGGCAGAAAGCAGGCCGCCGGGGCCCGGCCAGCGAACCAGTAAGAACCTCCGGAGGGGCCGGGGAGGTGCCCCGAAGCGCAAAGTGATTTTCTCGGACTTGACCCAGCTCTCTCCCCGTTGTCAAAGGCTAACCCTAACCCGAAAACTAAGCCTATCCCTCAACCTAACCCCCACCAGTGGCTAACGCCCTGGGGCCCTGTGAAACCTGGACGAGGGTCTCAAGGGGCCACAAAAGCCTCACCTGCCTGAGCTTCAGACAGGATGCCAGCTTGAGGGACCCTTGTCCTCAGGGCAGGGCGTTCCCGGCGGATGGGGCAGAAAGCAGGCCCCCGGACCAGTAAGAACCTCCAGAGGGGCCGGGGAGGTGCCTCCAGAGTGGAAAGTGATTTTTCTCGGACTTGACACAGCTCTCTCCCGGTTGTCAAAGCCCATAGGCAGGGCTGTGGGCATCCCAGGACACTCTGCCGTGAGCTGCCCTTTGGTGGGAGCGATGGGGGCGGGGGAAGGGGGGGTTGAGGGAGGGCCGGCCCCGAGGCTCATGGAGACCCGTGGGCGTCCTGCAGGGAGGGCTGGCTGGTCTGCCCACGCTTGGGGACCTGGGAGGCACCCTGTGAGCAGAGGGCTATGTGCCTTTACATCCCAGTGGTGGGGGCTATTCCTCTGTGTTTGGGAGCAGGGCAGACTGGCTGGTGCTGCTCGCTCATTGGTCGAATGGACCAGGGGCGGGGTTTCCGGAACAAGGAGGCGGGCCCAGGCCCACAGCTGAGCCGGGTCAAGTCAAGGAGGGGGCGGGGCCCGGTGAGCAGCTGGAGGCGGTCATGGGATCAAGAGGGCGGGGCCAGGTGAACAGCCGGAAGTGGTGAGGTAAGCAGGAGAAAGGGTCGCGGGCAGGGACACGGGTGACCGGCAGGCCGGTCTGCCGGCGGCAGGGACCTAAAGAGGGGGCCCGGCGGCTTGGCCGGGCGCTTAGCTGACCGGCGGGAAGCGGTCAAGGGAAGAGTGGGTTGGGGCCGGTGTCAAAAGCTGGAGGTGGTCCAGTGGGGAAGGCCCTGGGGCCCGGAGAATGTGGACGAGGGTCGCCAGTGGCCACAAAAGCCCCACAAGCCTGAGCTCCAGACTGGAAGCCAGCAAGAGGTTCCCTTGTCCTCAGGGCAGGGCGTTCCCGGCGAATGGGGCAGAAAGCAGGCCGCCGGGGCCCGGCCAGCGAACCAGTAAGAACCTCCGGAGGGGCCGGGGAGGTGCCCCGAAGCGCAAAGTGATTTTCTCGGACTTGACCCAGCTCTCTCCCCGTTGTCAAAGGCTAACCCTAACCCGAAAACTAAGCCTATCCCTCAACCTAACCCCCACCAGTGGCTAACGCCCTGGGGCCCTGTGAAACCTGGACGAGGGTCTCAAGGGGCCACAAAAGCCTCACCTGCCTGAGCTTCAGACAGGATGCCAGCTTGAGGGACCCTTGTCCTCAGGGCAGGGCGTTCCTGGCGGATGGGGCAGAAAGCAGGCCCCCGGACCAGTAAGAACCTGCGGAGGGGCCGGGGAGGTGCGTCCAGAGTGGAAAGTGATTTTTCTCGGACTTGACACAGCTCTCTCCCGGTTGTCAAAGCCCATAGGCAGGGCTGTGGGCATCCCAGGACACTCTGCCGTGAGCTGCCCTTTGGTGGGAGCGATGGGGGCGGGGGAAGGGGGGGTTGAGGGAGGGCCGGCCCCGAGGCTCATGGAGACCCGTGGGCGTCCTGAAGGGTGGGCTGGCTGGTCTGCCCACGCTTGGGGACCTCGGAGGCACCCTGTGAGCAGAGGGCTATGTGCCTTTACATCCCAGTGGTGGGGGCTATTCCTCTGTGTTTGGGAGCAGGGCAGACTGGCTGGTGCTGCTCGCTCATTGGTCGAATGGACCAGGGGCGGGGTTTCCGGAACAAGGAGGCGGGCCCAGGCCCACAGCTGAGCCGGGTCAAGTCAAGGAGGGGGCGGGGCCCGGTGAGCAGCTGGAGGCGGTCACGGGATCAAGAGGGCGGGGCCAGGTGAACAGCCGGAAGTGGTGAGGTAAGCAGGAGAAAGGGTCGCGGGCAGGGACACGGGTGACCGGCAGGCCGGTCTGCCGGCGGCAGGGACCTAAAGAGGGGGCCCGGCGGCTTGGCCGGGCGCTTAGCTGACCGGCGGGAAGCGGTCAAGGGAAGAGTGGGTTGGGGCCGGTGTCAAAAGCTGGAGGTGGTCCAGTGGGGAAGGCCCTGGGGCCCGGAGAATGTGGACGAGGGTCGCCAGTGGCCACAAAAGCCCCACAAGCCTGAGCTCCAGACTGGAAGCCAGCAAGAGGTTCCCTTGTCCTCAGGGCAGGGCGTTCCGGGCGAATGGGGCAGAAAGCAGGCCGCCGGGGCCCGGCCAGCGAACCAGTAAGAACCTCCGGAGGGGCCGGGGAGGTGCCCCCGAAGCGCAAAGTGATTTTCTCGGACTTGACACAGCTCTCTCCCCGTTGTCAAAGGCTAACCCTAACCCTAAAACTAAGCCTATCCCTCAACCTAACCCCCACCAGTGGCTAACGCCCTGGGGCCCTGTGAAACCTGGACGAGGGTCTCAAGGGGCCACAAAAGCCTCACCTGCCTGAGCTTCAGACAGGATGCCAGCTTGAGGGACCCTTGTCCTCAGGGCAGGGCGTTCCCGGCGGATGGGGCAGAAAGCAGGCCCCCGGACCAGTAAGAACCTCCGGAGGGGCCGGGGAGGTGCCTCCAGAGTGGAAAGTGATTTTTCTCGGACTTGACACAGCTCTCTCCCGGTTGTCAAAGCCCATAGGCAGGGCTGTGGGCATCCCAGGACACTCTGCCGTGAGCTGCCCTTTGGTGGGAGCGATGGGGGCGGGGGAAGGGGGGGTTGAGGGAGGGCCGGCCCCGAGGCTCATGGAGACCCGTGGGCGTCCTGCAGGGAGGGCTGGCTGGTCTGCCCACACTTGGGGACCTGGGAGGCACCCTGTGAGCAGAGGGCTATGTGCCTTTACATCCCAGTGGTGGGGGCTATTCCTCTGTGTTTGGGAGCAGGGCAGACTGGCTGGTGCTGCTCGCTCATTGGTCGAATGGACCAGGGGCGGGGTTTCCGGAACAAGGAGGCGGGCCCAGGCCCACAGCTGAGCCGGGTCAAGTCAAGGAGGGGGCGGGGCCCGGTGAGCAGCTGGAGGCGGTCACGGGATCAAGAGGGCGGGGCCAGGTGAACAGCCGGAAGTGGTGAGGTAAGCAGGAGAAAGGGTCGCGGGCAGGGACACGGGTGACCGGCAGGCCGGTCTGCCGGCGGCAGGGACCTAAAGAGGGGGCCCGGCGGCTTGGCCGGGCGCTTAGCTGACCGGCGGGAAGCGGTCAAGGGAAGAGTGGGTTGGGGCCGGTGTCAAAAGCTGGAGGTGGTCCAGTGGGGAAGGCCCTGGGGCCCGGAGAATGTGGACGAGGGTCGCCAGTGGCCACAAAAGCCCCACAAGCCTGAGCTCCAGACTGGAAGCCAGCAAGAGGTTCCCTTGTCCTCAGGGCAGGGCGTTCCGGGCGAATGGGGCAGAAAGCAGGCCGCCGGGGCCCGGCCAGCGAACCAGTAAGAACCTCCGGAGGGGCCGGGGAGGTGCCCCCGAAGCGCAAAGTGATTTTCTCGGACTTGACACAGCTCTCTCCCCGTTGTCAAAGGCTAACCCTAACCCTAAAACTAAGCCTATCCCTCAACCTAACCCCCACCAGTGGCTAACGCCCTGGGGCCCTGTGAAACCTGGACGAGGGTCTCAAGGGGCCACAAAAGCCTCACCTGCCTGAGCTTCAGACAGGATGCCAGCTTGAGGGACCCTTGTCCTCAGGGCAGGGCGTTCCCGGCGGATGGGGCAGAAAGCAGGCCCCCGGACCAGTAAGAACCTCCGGAGGGGCCGGGGAGGTGCCTCCAGAGTGGAAAGTGATTTTTCTCGGACTTGATACAGCTCTCTCCCGGTTGTCAAAGCCCATAGGCAGGGCTGTGGGCATCCCAGGACACTCTGCCGTGAGCTGCCCTTTGGTGGGAGCGATGGGGGCGGGGGAAGGGGGGGTTGAGGGAGGGCCGGCCCCGAGGCTCATGGAGACTCGTGGGCGTCCTGCAGGGAGGGCTGGCTGGTCTGCCCACGCTTGGGGACCTGGGAGGCACCCTGTGAGCAGAGGGCTATGTGCCTTTACATCCCAGTGGTGGGGGCTATTCCTCTGTGTTTGGGAGCAGGGCAGACTGGCTGGTGCTGCTTGCTCATTGGTCGAATGGACCAGGGGCGGGGTTTCCGGAACAAGGAGGCGGGCCCAGGCCCACAGCTGAGCCGGGTCAAGTCAAGGAGGGGGCGGGGCCCGGTGAGCAGCTGGAGGCGGTCACGGGATCAAGAGGGCGGGGCCAGGTGAACAGCCGGAAGTGGTGAGGTAAGCAGGAGAAAGGGTCGCGGGCAGGGACACGGGTGACCGGCAGGCCGGTCTGCCGGCGGCAGGGACCTAAAGAGGGGGCCCGGCGGCTTGGCCGGGCGCTTAGCTGACCGGCGGGAAGCGGTCAAGGGAAGAGTGGGTTGGGGCCGGTGTCAAAAGCTGGAGGTGGTCCAGTGGGGAAGGCCCTGGGGCCCGGAGAATGTGGACGAGGGTCGCCAGTGGCCACAAAAGCCCCACAAGCCTGAGCTCCAGACTGGAAGCCAGCAAGAGGTTCCCTTGTCCTCAGGGCAGGGCGTTCCCGGCGAATGGGGCAGAAAGCAGGCCGCCGGGGCCCGGCCAGCGAACCAGTAAGAACCTCCGGAGGGGCCGGGGAGGTGCCCCGAAGCGCAAAGTGATTTTCTCGGACTTGACCCAGCTCTCTCCCCGTTGTCAAAGGCTAACCCTAACCCGAAAACTAAGCCTATCCCTCAACCTAACCCCCACCAGTCGCTAACGCCCTGGGGCCCTGTGAAACCTGGACGAGGGTCTCAAGGGGCCACAAAAGCCTCACCTGCCTGAGCTTCAGACAGGATGCCAGCTTGAGGGACCCTTGTCCTCAGGGCAGGGCGTTCCCGGCGGATGGGGCAGAAAGCAGGCCCCCGGACCAGTAAGAACCTCCAGAGGGGCCGGGGAGGTGCCTCCAGAGTGGAAAGTGATTTTTCTCGGACTTGACACAGCTCTCTCCCGGTTGTCAAAGCCCATAGGCAGGGCTGTGGGCATCCCAGGACACTCTGCCGTGAGCTGCCCTTTGGTGGGAGCGATGGGGGCGGGGGAAGGGGGGGTTGAGGGAGGGCCGGCCCCGAGGCTCATGGAGACCCGTGGGCGTCCTGCAGGGAGGGCTGGCTGGTCTGCCCACGCTTGGGGACCTGGGAGGCACCCTGTGAGCAGAGGGCTATGTGCCTTTACATCCCAGTGGTGGGGGCTATTCCTCTGTGTTTGGGAGCAGGGCAGACTGGCTGGTGCTGCTCGCTCATTGGTCGAATGGACCAGGGGCGGGGTTTCCGGAACAAGGAGGCGGGCCCAGGCCCACAGCTGAGCCGGGTCAAGTCAAGGAGGGGGCGGGGCCCGGTGAGCAGCTGGAGGCGGTCACGGGATCAAGAGGGCGGGGCCAGGTGAACAGCCGGAAGTGGTGAGGTAAGCAGGAGAAAGGGTCGCGGGCAGGGACACGGGTGACCGGCAGGCCGGTCTGCCGGCGGCAGGGACCTAAAGAGGGGGCCCGGCGGCTTGGCCGGGCGCTTAGCTGACCGGCGGGAAGCGGTCAAGGGAAGAGTGGGTTGGGGCCGGTGTCAAAAGCTGGAGGTGGTCCAGTGGGGAAGGCCCTGGGGCCCGGAGAATGTGGACGAGGGTCGCCAGTGGCCACAAAAGCCCCACAAGCCTGAGCTCCAGACTGGAAGCCAGCAAGAGGTTCCCTTGTCCTCAGGGCAGGGCGTTCCCGGCGAATGGGGCAGAAAGCAGGCCGCCGGGGCCCGGCCAGCGAACCAGTAAGAACCTCCGGAGGGGCCGGGGAGGTGCCCCGAAGCGCAAAGTGATTTTCTCGGACTTGACCCAGCTCTCTCCCCGTTGTCAAAGGCTAACCCTAACCCGAAAACTAAGCCTATCCCTCAACCTAACCCCCACCAGTCGCTAACGCCCTGGGGCCCTGTGAAACCTGGACGAGGGTCTCAAGGGGCCACAAAAGCCTCACCTGCCTGAGCTTCAGACAGGATGCCAGCTTGAGGGACCCTTGTCCTCAGGGCAGGGCGTTCCTGGCGGATGGGGCAGAAAGCAGGCCCCCGGACCAGTAAGAACCTGCGGAGGGGCCGGGGAGGTGCGTCCAGAGTGGAAAGTGATTTTTCTCGGACTTGACACAGCTCTCTCCCGGTTGTCAAAGCCCATAGGCAGGGCTGTGGGCATCCCAGGACACTCTGCCGTGAGCTGCCCTTTGGTGGGAGCGATGGGGGCGGGGGAAGGGGGGGTTGAGGGAGGGCCGGCCCCGAGGCTCATGGAGACCCGTGGGCGTCCTGCAGGGAGGGCTGGCTGGTCTGCCCACGCTTGGGGACCTGGGAGGCACCCTGTGAGCAGAGGGCTATGTGCCTTTACATCCCAGTGGTGGGGGCTATTCCTCTGTGTTTGGGAGCAGGGCAGACTGGCTGGTGCTGCTTGCTCATTGGTCGAATGGACCAGGGGCGGGGTTTCCGGAACAAGGAGGCGGGCCCAGGCCCACAGCTGAGCCGGGTCAAGTCAAGGAGGGGGCGGGGCCCGGTGAGCAGCTGGAGGCGGTCACGGGATCAAGAGGGCGGGGCCAGGTGAACAGCCGGAAGTGGTGAGGTAAGCAGGAGAAAGGGTCGCGGGCAGGGACACGGGTGACCGGCAGGCCGGTCTGCCGGCGGCAGGGACCTAAAGAGGGGGCCCGGCGGCTTGGCCGGGCGCTTAGCTGACCGGCGGGAAGCGGTCAAGGGAAGAGTGGGTTGGGGCCGGTGTCAAAAGCTGGAGGTGGTCCAGTGGGGAAGGCCCTGGGGCCCGGAGAATGTGGACGAGGGTCGCCAGTGGCCACAAAAGCCCCACAAGCCTGAGCTCCAGACTGGAAGCCAGCAAGAGGTTCCCTTGTCCTCAGGGCAGGGCGTTCCCGGCGAATGGGGCAGAAAGCAGGCCGCCGGGGCCCGGCCAGCGAACCAGTAAGAACCTCCGGAGGGGCCGGGGAGGTGCCCCGAAGCGCAAAGTGATTTTCTCGGACTTGACCCAGCTCTCTCCCCGTTGTCAAAGGCTAACCCTAACCCGAAAACTAAGCCTATCCCTCAACCTAACCCCCACCAGTCGCTAACGCCCTGGGGCCCTGTGAAACCTGGACGAGGGTCTCAAGGGGCCACAAAAGCCTCACCTGCCTGAGCTTCAGACAGGATGCCAGCTTGAGGGACCCTTGTCCTCAGGGCAGGGCGTTCCCGGCGGATGGGGCAGAAAGCAGGCCCCCGGACCAGTAAGAACCTCCAGAGGGGCCGGGGAGGTGCCTCCAGAGTGGAAAGTGATTTTTCTCGGACTTGACACAGCTCTCTCCCGGTTGTCAAAGCCCATAGGCAGGGCTGTGGGCATCCCAGGACACTCTGCCGTGAGCTGCCCTTTGGTGGGAGCGATGGGGGCGGGGGAAGGGGGGGTTGAGGGAGGGCCGGCCCCGAGGCTCATGGAGACCCGTGGGCGTCCTGCAGGGAGGGCTGGCTGGTCTGCCCACGCTTGGGGACCTGGGAGGCACCCTGTGAGCAGAGGGCTATGTGCCTTTACATCCCAGTGGTGGGGGCTATTCCTCTGTGTTTGGGAGCAGGGCAGACTGGCTGGTGCTGCTCGCTCATTGGTCGAATGGACCAGGGGCGGGGTTTCCGGAACAAGGAGGCGGGCCCAGGCCCACAGCTGAGCCGGGTCAAGTCAAGGAGGGGGCGGGGCCCGGTGAGCAGCTGGAGGCGGTCACGGGATCAAGAGGGCGGGGCCAGGTGAACAGCCGGAAGTGGTGAGGTAAGCAGGAGAAAGGGTCGCGGGCAGGGACACGGGTGACCGGCAGGCCGGTCTGCCGGCGGCAGGGACCTAAAGAGGGGGCCCGGCGGCTTGGCCGGGCGCTTAGCTGACCGGCGGGAAGCGGTCAAGGGAAGAGTGGGTTGGGGCCGGTGTCAAAAGCTGGAGGTGGTCCAGTGGGGAAGGCCCTGGGGCCCGGAGAATGTGGACGAGGGTCGCCAGTGGCCACAAAAGCCCCACAAGCCTGAGCTCCAGACTGGAAGCCAGCAAGAGGTTCCCTTGTCCTCAGGGCAGGGCGTTCCCGGCGAATGGGGCAGAAAGCAGGCCGCCGGGGCCTGGCCAGCGAACCAGTAAGAACCTCCGGAGGGGCCGGGGAGGTGCCCCGAAGCGCAAAGTGATTTTCTCGGACTTGACCCAGCTCTCTCCCCGTTGTCAAAGGCTAACCCTAACCCGAAAACTAAGCCTATCCCTCAACCTAACCCCCACCAGTCGCTAACGCCCTGGGGCCCTGTGAAACCTGGACGAGGGTCTCAAGGGGCCACAAAAGCCTCACCTGCCTGAGCTTCAGACAGGATGCCAGCTTGAGGGACCCTTGTCCTCAGGGCAGGGCGTTCCCGGCGGATGGGGCAGAAAGCAGGCCCCCGGACCAGTAAGAACCTCCGGAGGGGCCGGGGAGGTGCCTCCAGAGTGGAAAGTGATTTTTCTCGGACTTGACACAGCTCTCTCCCGGTTGTCAAAGCCCATAGGCAGGGCTGTGGGCATCCCAGGACACTCTGCCGTGAGCTGCCCTTTGGTGGGAGCGATGGGGGCGGGGGAAGGGGGGGTTGAGGGAGGGCCGGCCCCGAGGCTCATGGAGACCCGTGGGCGTCCTGCAGGGAGGGCTGGCTGGTCTGCCCACGCTTGGGGACCTGGGAGGCACCCTGTGAGCAGAGGGCTATGTGCCTTTACATCCCAGTGGTGGGGGCTATTCCTCTGTGTTTGGGAGCAGGGCAGACTGGCTGGTGCTGCTCGCTCATTGGTCGAATGGACCAGGGGCGGGGTTTCCGGAACAAGGAGGCGGGCCCAGGCCCACAGCTGAGCCGGGTCAAGTCAAGGAGGGGGCGGGGCCCGGTGAGCAGCTGGAGGCGGTCACGGGATCAAGAGGGCGGGGCCAGGTGAACAGCCGGAAGTGGTGAGGTAAGCAGGAGAAAGGGTCGCGGGCAGGGACACGGGTGACCGGCAGGCCGGTCTGCCGGCGGCAGGGACCTAAAGAGGGGGCCCGGCGGCTTGGCCGGGCGCTTAGCTGACCGGCGGGAAGCGGTCAAGGGAAGAGTGGGTTGGGGCCGGTGTCAAAAGCTGGAGGTGGTCCAGTGGGGAAGGCCCTGGGGCCCGGAGAATGTGGACGAGGGTCGCCAGTGGCCACAAAAGCCCCACAAGCCTGAGCTCCATACTGGAAGCCAGCAAGAGGTTCCCTTGTCCTCAGGGCAGGGCGTTCCGGGCGAATGGGGCAGAAAGCAGGCCGCCGGGGCCCGGCCAGCGAACCAGTAAGAACCTCCGGAGGGGCCGGGGAGGTGCCCCGAAGCGCAAAGTGATTTTCTCGGACTTGACCCAGCTCTCTCCCCGTTGTCAAAGGCTAACCCTAACCCGAAAACTAAGCCTATCCCTCAACCTAACCCCCACCAGTGGCTAACGCCCTGGGGCCCTGTGAAACCTGGACGAGGGTCTCAAGGGGCCACAAAAGCCTCACCTGCCTGAGCTTCAGACAGGATGCCAGCTTGAGGGACCCTTGTCCTCAGGGCAGGGCGTTCCCGGCGGATGGGGCAGAAAGCAGGCCCCCGGACCAGTAAGAACCTCCGGAGGGGCCGGGGAGGTGCCTCCAGAGTGGAAAGTGATTTTTCTCGGACTTGACACAGCTCTCTCCCGGTTGTCAAAGCCCATAGGCAGGGCTGTGGGCATCCCAGGACACTCTGCCGTGAGCTGCCCTTTGGTGGGAGCGATGGGGGCGGGGGAAGGGGGGGTTGAGGGAGGGCCGGCCCCGAGGCTCATGGAGACCCGTGGGCGTCCTGCAGGGAGGGCTGGCTGGTCTGCCCACGCTTGGGGACCTGGGAGGCACCCTGTGAGCAGAGGGCTATGTGCCTTTACATCCCAGTGGTGGGGGCTATTCCTCTGTGTTTGGGAGCAGGGCAGACTGGCTGGTGCTGCTCGCTCATTGGTCGAATGGACCAGGGGCGGGGTTTCCGGAACAAGGAGGCGGGCCCAGGCCCACAGCTGAGCCGGGTCAAGTCAAGGAGGGGGCGGGGCCCGGTGAGCAGCTGGAGGCGGTCACGGGATCAAGAGGGCGGGGCCAGGTGAACAGCCGGAAGTGGTGAGGTAAGCAGGAGAAAGGGTCGCGGGCAGGGACACGGGTGACCGGCAGGCCGGTCTGCCGGCGGCAGGGACCTAAAGAGGGGGCCCGGCGGCTTGGCCGGGCGCTTAGCTGACCGGCGGGAAGCGGTCAAGGGAAGAGTGGGTTGGGGCCGGTGTCAAAAGCTGGAGGTGGTCCAGTGGGGAAGGCCCTGGGGCCCGGAGAATGTGGACGAGGGTCGCCAGTGGCCACAAAAGCCCCACAAGCCTGAGCTCCAGACTGGAAGCCAGCAAGAGGTTCCCTTGTCCTCAGGGCAGGGCGTTCCGGGCGAATGGGGCAGAAAGCAGGCCGCCGGGGCCCGGCCAGCGAACCAGTAAGAACCTCCGGAGGGGCCGGGGAGGTGCCCCCGAAGCGCAAAGTGATTTTCTCGGACTTGACACAGCTCTCTCCCCGTTGTCAAAGGCTAACCCTAACCCGAAAACTAAGCCTATCCCTCAACCTAACCCCCACCAGTGGCTAACGCCCTGGGGCCCTGTGAAACCTGGACGAGGGTCTCAAGGGGCCACAAAAGCCTCACCTGCCTGAGCTTCAGACAGGATGCCAGCTTGAGGGACCCTTGTCCTCAGGGCAGGGCGTTCCCGGCGGATGGGGCAGAAAGCAGGCCCCCGGACCAGTAGAACCTCCGGAGGGGCCGGGGAGGTGCCTCCAGAGTGGAAAGTGATTTTTCTCGGACTTGACACAGCTCTCTCCCGGTTGTCAAAGCCCATAGGCAGGGCTGTGGGCATCCCAGGACACTCTGCCGTGAGCTGCCCTTTGGTGGGAGCGATGGGGGCGGGGGAAGGGGGGGTTGAGGGAGGGCCGGCCCCGAGGCTCATGGAGACCCGTGGGCGTCCTGCAGGGAGGGCTGGCTGGTCTGCCCACGCTTGGGGACCTGGGAGGCACCCTGTGAGCAGAGGGCTATGTGCCTTTACATCCCAGTGGTGGGGGCTATTCCTCTGTGTTTGGGAGCAGGGCAGACTGGCTGGTGCTGCTCGCTCATTGGTCGAATGGACCAGGGGCGGGGTTTCCGGAACAAGGAGGCGGGCCCAGGCCCACAGCTGAGCCGGGTCAAGTCAAGGAGGGGGCGGGGCCCGGTGAGCAGCTGGAGGCGGTCACGGGATCAAGAGGGCGGGGCCAGGTGAACAGCCGGAAGTGGTGAGGTAAGCAGGAGAAAGGGTCGCGGGCAGGGACACGGGTGACCGGCAGGCCGGTCTGCCGGCGGCAGGGACCTAAAGAGGGGGCCCGGCGGCTTGGCCGGGCGCTTAGCTGACCGGCGGGAAGCGGTCAAGGGAAGAGTGGGTTGGGGCCGGTGTCAAAAGCTGGAGGTGGTCCAGTGGGGAAGGCCCTGGGGCCCGGAGAATGTGGACGAGGGTCGCCAGTGGCCACAAAAGCCCCACAAGCCTGAGCTCCAGACTGGAAGCCAGCAAGAGGTTCCCTTGTCCTCAGGGCAGGGCGTTCCGGGCGAATGGGGCAGAAAGCAGGCCGCCGGGGCCCGGCCAGCGAACCAGTAAGAACCTCCGGATGGGGCCGGGGAGGTGCCCCCGAAGCGCAAAGTGATTTTCTCGGACTTGACACAGCTCTCTCCCCGTTGTCAAAGGCTAACCCTAACCCGAAAACTAAGCCTATCCCTCAACCTAACCCCCACCAGTGGCTAACGCCCTGGGGCCCTGTGAAACCTGGACGAGGGTCTCAAGGGGCCACAAAAGCCTCACCTGCCTGAGCTTCAGACAGGATGCCAGCTTGAGGGACCCTTGTCCTCAGGGCAGGGCGTTCCCGGCGGATGGGGCAGAAAGCAGGCCCCCGGACCAGTAAGAACCTCCGGAGGGGCCGGGGAGGTGCCTCCAGAGTGGAAAGTGATTTTTCTCGGACTTGACACAGCTCTCTCCCGGTTGTCAAAGCCCATAGGCAGGGCTGTGGGCATCCCAGGACACTCTGCCGTGAGCTGCCCTTTGGTGGGAGCGATGGGGGCGGGGGAAGGGGGGGTTGAGGGAGGGCCGGCCCCGAGGCTCATGGAGACCCGTGGGCGTCCTGCAGGGAGGGCTGGCTGGTCTGCCCACGCTTGGGGACCTGGGAGGCACCCTGTGAGCAGAGGGCTATGTGCCTTTACATCCCAGTGGTGGGGGCTATTCCTCTGTGTTTGGGAGCAGGGCAGACTGGCTGGTGCTGCTCGCTCATTGGTCGAATGGACCAGGGGCGGGGTTTCCGGAACAAGGAGGCGGGCCCAGGCCCACAGCTGAGCCGGGTCAAGTCAAGGAGGGGGCGGGGCCCGGTGAGCAGCTGGAGGCGGTCACGGGATCAAGAGGGCGGGGCCAGGTGAACAGCCGGAAGTGGTGAGGTAAGCAGGAGAAAGGGTCGCGGGCAGGGACACGGGTGACCGGCAGGCCGGTCTGCCGGCGGCAGGGACCTAAAGAGGGGGCCCGGCGGCTTGGCCGGGCGCTTAGCTGACCGGCGGGAAGCGGTCAAGGGAAGAGTGGGTTGGGGCCGGTGTCAAAAGCTGGAGGTGGTCCAGTGGGGAAGGCCCTGGGGCCCGGAGAATGTGGACGAGGGTCGCCAGTGGCCACAAAAGCCCCACAAGCCTGAGCTCCATACTGGAAGCCAGCAAGAGGTTCCCTTGTCCTCAGGGCAGGGCGTTCCCGGCGAATGGGGCAGAAAGCAGGCCGCCGGGGCCCGGCCAGCGAACCAGTAAGAACCTCCGGAGGGGCCGGGGAGGTGCCCCGAAGCGCAAAGTGATTTTCTCGGACTTGACCCAGCTCTCTCCCCGTTGTCAAAGGCTAACCCTAACCCGAAAACTAAGCCTATCCCTCAACCTAACCCCCACCAGTGGCTAACGCCCTGGGGCCCTGTGAAACCTGGACGAGGGTCTCAAGGGGCCACAAAAGCCTCACCTGCCTGAGCTTCAGACAGGATGCCAGCTTGAGGGACCCTTGTCCTCAGGGCAGGGCGTTCCCGGCGGATGGGGCAGAAAGCAGGCCCCCGGACCAGTAAGAACCTCCGGAGGGGCCGGGGAGGTGCCTCCAGAGTGGAAAGTGATTTTTCTCGGACTTGACACAGCTCTCTCCCGGTTGTCAAAGCCCATAGGCAGGGCTGTGGGCATCCCAGGACACTCTGCCGTGAGCTGCCCTTTGGTGGGAGCGATGGGGGCGGGGGAAGGGGGGGTTGAGGGAGGGCCGGCCCCGAGGCTCATGGAGACCCGTGGGCGTCCTGCAGGGAGGGCTGGCTGGTCTGCCCACGCTTGGGGACCTGGGAGGCACCCTGTGAGCAGAGGGCTATGTGCCTTTACATCCCAGTGGTGGGGGCTATTCCTCTGTGTTTGGGAGCAGGGCAGACTGGCTGGTGCTGCTCGCTCATTGGTCGAATGGACCAGGGGCGGGGTTTCCGGAACAAGGAGGCGGGCCCAGGCCCACAGCTGAGCCGGGTCAAGTCAAGGAGGGGGCGGGGCCCGGTGAGCAGCTGGAGGCGGTCACGGGATCAAGAGGGCGGGGCCAGGTGAACAGCCGGAAGTGGTGAGGTAAGCAGGAGAAAGGGTCGCGGGCAGGGACACGGGTGACCGGCAGGCCGGTCTGCCGGCGGCAGGGACCTAAAGAGGGGGCCCGGCGGCTTGGCCGGGCGCTTAGCTGACCGGCGGGAAGCGGTCAAGGGAAGAGTGGGTTGGGGCCGGTGTCAAAAGCTGGAGGTGGTCCAGTGGGGAAGGCCCTGGGGCCCGGAGAATGTGGACGAGGGTCGCCAGTGGCCACAAAAGCCCCACAAGCCTGAGCTCCAGACTGGAAGCCAGCAAGAGGTTCCCTTGTCCTCAGGGCAGGGCGTTCCCGGCGAATGGGGCAGAAAGCAGGCCGCCGGGGCCCGGCCAGCGAACCAGTAAGAACCTCCGGAGGGGCCGGGGAGGTGCCCCGAAGCGCAAAGTGATTTTCTCGGACTTGACCCAGCTCTCTCCCCGTTGTCAAAGGCTAACCCTAACCCGAAAACTAAGCCTATCCCTCAACCTAACCCCCACCAGTGGCTAACGCCCTGGGGCCCTGTGAAACCTGGACGAGGGTCTCAAGGGGCCACAAAAGCCTCACCTGCCTGAGCTTCAGACAGGATGCCAGCTTGAGGGACCCTTGTCCTCAGGGCAGGGCGTTCCCGGCGGATGGGGCAGAAAGCAGGCCCCCGGACCAGTAAGAACCTCCGGAGGGGCCGGGGAGGTGCCTCCAGAGTGGAAAGTGATTTTTCTCGGACTTGACACAGCTCTCTCCCGGTTGTCAAAGCCCATAGGCAGGGCTGTGGGCATCCCAGGACACTCTGCCGTGAGCTGCCCTTTGGTGGGAGCGATGGGGGCGGGGGAAGGGGGGGTTGAGGGAGGGCCGGCCCCGAGGCTCATGGAGACCCGTGGGCGTCCTGCAGGGAGGGCTGGCTGGTCTGCCCACGCTTGGGGACCTGGGAGGCACCCTGTGAGCAGAGGGCTATGTGCCTTTACATCCCAGTGGTGGGGGCTATTCCTCTGTGTTTGGGAGCAGGGCAGACTGGCTGGTGCTGCTCGCTCATTGGTCGAATGGACCAGGGGCGGGGTTTCCGGAACAAGGAGGCGGGCCCAGGCCCACAGCTGAGCCGGGTCAAGTCAAGGAGGGGGCGGGGCCCGGTGAGCAGCTGGAGGCGGTCACGGGATCAAGAGGGCGGGGCCAGGTGAACAGCCGGAAGTGGTGAGGTAAGCAGGAGAAAGGGTCGCGGGCAGGGACACGGGTGACCGGCAGGCCGGTCTGCCGGCGGCAGGGACCTAAAGAGGGGGCCCGGCGGCTTGGCCGGGCGCTTAGCTGACCGGCGGGAAGCGGTCAAGGGAAGAGTGGGTTGGGGCCGGTGTCAAAAGCTGGAGGTGGTCCAGTGGGGAAGGCCCTGGGGCCCGGAGAATGTGGACGAGGGTCGCCAGTGGCCACAAAAGCCCCACAAGCCTGAGCTCCATACTGGAAGCCAGCAAGAGGTTCCCTTGTCCTCAGGGCAGGGCGTTCCCGGCGAATGGGGCAGAAAGCAGGCCGCCGGGGCCCGGCCAGCGAACCAGTAAGAACCTCCGGAGGGGCCGGGGAGGTGCCCCGAAGCGCAAAGTGATTTTCTCGGACTTGACCCAGCTCTCTCCCCGTTGTCAAAGGCTAACCCTAACCCGAAAACTAAGCCTATCCCTCAACCTAACCCCCACCAGTCGCTAACGCCCTGGGGCCCTGTGAAACCTGGACGAGGGTCTCAAGGGGCCACAAAAGCCTCACCTGCCTGAGCTTCAGACAGGATGCCAGCTTGAGGGACCCTTGTCCTCAGGGCAGGGCGTTCCCGGCGGATGGGGCAGAAAGCAGGCCCCCGGACCAGTAAGAACCTCCAGAGGGGCCGGGGAGGTGCCTCCAGAGTGGAAAGTGATTTTTCTCGGACTTGACACAGCTCTCTCCCGGTTGTCAAAGCCCATAGGCAGGGCTGTGGGCATCCCAGGACACTCTGCCGTGAGCTGCCCTTTGGTGGGAGCGATGGGGGCGGGGGAAGGGGGGGTTGAGGGAGGGCCGGCCCCGAGGCTCATGGAGACCCGTGGGTTTCCTGCAGGGAGGGCTGGCTGGTCTGCCCACGCTTGGGGACCTGGGAGGCACCCTGTGAGCAGAGGGCTATGTGCCTTTACATCCCAGTGGTGGGGGCTATTCCTCTGTGTTTGGGAGCAGGGCAGACTGGCTGGTGCTGCTCGCTCATTGGTCGAATGGACCAGGGGCGGGGTTTCCGGAACAAGGAGGCGGGCCCAGGCCCACAGCTGAGCCGGGTCAAGTCAAGGAGGGGGCGGGGCCCGGTGAGCAGCTGGAGGCGGTCACGGGATCAAGAGGGCGGGGCCAGGTGAACAGCCGGAAGTGGTGAGGTAAGCAGGAGAAAGGGTCGCGGGCAGGGACACGGGTGACCGGCAGGCCGGTCTGCCGGCGGCAGGGACCTAAAGAGGGGGCCCGGCGGCTTGGCCGGGCGCTTAGCTGACCGGCGGGAAGCGGTCAAGGGAAGAGTGGGTTGGGGCCGGTGTCAAAAGCTGGAGGTGGTCCAGTGGGGAAGGCCCTGGGGCCCGGAGAATGTGGACGAGGGTCGCCAGTGGCCACAAAAGCCCCACAAGCCTGAGCTCCAGACTGGAAGCCAGCAAGAGGTTCCCTTGTCCTCAGGGCAGGGCGTTCCCGGCGAATGGGGCAGAAAGCAGGCCGCCGGGGCCCGGCCAGCGAACCAGTAAGAACCTCCGGAGGGGCCGGGGAGGTGCCCCGAAGCGCAAAGTGATTTTCTCGGACTTGACCCAGCTCTCTCCCCGTTGTCAAAGGCTAACCCTAACCCGAAAACTAAGCCTATCCCTCAACCTAACCCCCACCAGTGGCTAACGCCCTGGGGCCCTGTGAAACCTGGACGAGGGTCTCAAGGGGCCACAAAAGCCTCACCTGCCTGAGCTTCAGACAGGATGCCAGCTTGAGGGACCCTTGTCCTCAGGGCAGGGCGTTCCCGGCGGATGGGGCAGAAAGCAGGCCCCCGGACCAGTAAGAACCTCCAGAGGGGCCGGGGAGGTGCCTCCAGAGTGGAAAGTGATTTTTCTCGGACTTGACACAGCTCTCTCCCGGTTGTCAAAGCCCATAGGCAGGGCTGTGGGCATCCCAGGACACTCTGCCGTGAGCTGCCCTTTGGTGGGAGCGATGGGGGCGGGGGAAGGGGGGGTTGAGGGAGGGCCGGCCCCGAGGCTCATGGAGACCCGTGGGCGTCCTGCAGGGAGGGCTGGCTGGTCTGCCCACGCTTGGGGACCTGGGAGGCACCCTGTGAGCAGAGGGCTATGTGCCTTTACATCCCAGTGGTGGGGGCTATTCCTCTGTGTTTGGGAGCAGGGCAGACTGGCTGGTGCTGCTCGCTCATTGGTCGAATGGACCAGGGGCGGGGTTTCCGGAACAAGGAGGCGGGCCCAGGCCCACAGCTGAGCCGGGTCAAGTCAAGGAGGGGGCGGGGCCCGGTGAGCAGCTGGAGGCGGTCATGGGATCAAGAGGGCGGGGCCAGGTGAACAGCCGGAAGTGGTGAGGTAAGCAGGAGAAAGGGTCGCGGGCAGGGACACGGGTGACCGGCAGGCCGGTCTGCCGGCGGCAGGGACCTAAAGAGGGGGCCCGGCGGCTTGGCCGGGCGCTTAGCTGACCGGCGGGAAGCGGTCAAGGGAAGAGTGGGTTGGGGCCGGTGTCAAAAGCTGGAGGTGGTCCAGTGGGGAAGGCCCTGGGGCCCGGAGAATGTGGACGAGGGTCGCCAGTGGCCACAAAAGCCCCACAAGCCTGAGCTCCAGACTGGAAGCCAGCAAGAGGTTCCCTTGTCCTCAGGGCAGGGCGTTCCCGGCGAATGGGGCAGAAAGCAGGCCGCCGGGGCCCGGCCAGCGAACCAGTAAGAACCTCCGGAGGGGCCGGGGAGGTGCCCCGAAGCGCAAAGTGATTTTCTCGGACTTGACCCAGCTCTCTCCCCGTTGTCAAAGGCTAACCCTAACCCGAAAACTAAGCCTATCCCTCAACCTAACCCCCACCAGTGGCTAACGCCCTGGGGCCCTGTGAAACCTGGACGAGGGTCTCAAGGGGCCACAAAAGCCTCACCTGCCTGAGCTTCAGACAGGATGCCAGCTTGAGGGACCCTTGTCCTCAGGGCAGGGCGTTCCTGGCGGATGGGGCAGAAAGCAGGCCCCCGGACCAGTAAGAACCTGCGGAGGGGCCGGGGAGGTGCGTCCAGAGTGGAAAGTGATTTTTCTCGGACTTGACACAGCTCTCTCCCGGTTGTCAAAGCCCATAGGCAGGGCTGTGGGCATCCCAGGACACTCTGCCGTGAGCTGCCCTTTGGTGGGAGCGATGGGGGCGGGGGAAGGGGGGGTTGAGGGAGGGCCGGCCCCGAGGCTCATGGAGACCCGTGGGCGTCCTGAAGGGTGGGCTGGCTGGTCTGCCCACGCTTGGGGACCTCGGAGGCACCCTGTGAGCAGAGGGCTATGTGCCTTTACATCCCAGTGGTGGGGGCTATTCCTCTGTGTTTGGGAGCAGGGCAGACTGGCTGGTGCTGCTCGCTCATTGGTCGAATGGACCAGGGGCGGGGTTTCCGGAACAAGGAGGCGGGCCCAGGCCCACAGCTGAGCCGGGTCAAGTCAAGGAGGGGGCGGGGCCCGGTGAGCAGCTGGAGGCGGTCACGGGATCAAGAGGGCGGGGCCAGGTGAACAGCCGGAAGTGGTGAGGTAAGCAGGAGAAAGGGTCGCGGGCAGGGACACGGGTGACCGGCAGGCCGGTCTGCCGGCGGCAGGGACCTAAAGAGGGGGCCCGGCGGCTTGGCCGGGCGCTTAGCTGACCGGCGGGAAGCGGTCAAGGGAAGAGTGGGTTGGGGCCGGTGTCAAAAGCTGGAGGTGGTCCAGTGGGGAAGGCCCTGGGGCCCGGAGAATGTGGACGAGGGTCGCCAGTGGCCACAAAAGCCCCACAAGCCTGAGCTCCAGACTGGAAGCCAGCAAGAGGTTCCCTTGTCCTCAGGGCAGGGCGTTCCGGGCGAATGGGGCAGAAAGCAGGCCGCCGGGGCCCGGCCAGCGAACCAGTAAGAACCTCCGGAGGGGCCGGGGAGGTGCCCCCGAAGCGCAAAGTGATTTTCTCGGACTTGACACAGCTCTCTCCCCGTTGTCAAAGGCTAACCCTAACCCTAAAACTAAGCCTATCCCTCAACCTAACCCCCACCAGTGGCTAACGCCCTGGGGCCCTGTGAAACCTGGACGAGGGTCTCAAGGGGCCACAAAAGCCTCACCTGCCTGAGCTTCAGACAGGATGCCAGCTTGAGGGACCCTTGTCCTCAGGGCAGGGCGTTCCCGGCGGATGGGGCAGAAAGCAGGCCCCCGGACCAGTAAGAACCTCCGGAGGGGCCGGGGAGGTGCCTCCAGAGTGGAAAGTGATTTTTCTCGGACTTGACACAGCTCTCTCCCGGTTGTCAAAGCCCATAGGCAGGGCTGTGGGCATCCCAGGACACTCTGCCGTGAGCTGCCCTTTGGTGGGAGCGATGGGGGCGGGGGAAGGGGGGGTTGAGGGAGGGCCGGCCCCGAGGCTCATGGAGACCCGTGGGCGTCCTGCAGGGAGGGCTGGCTGGTCTGCCCACACTTGGGGACCTGGGAGGCACCCTGTGAGCAGAGGGCTATGTGCCTTTACATCCCAGTGGTGGGGGCTATTCCTCTGTGTTTGGGAGCAGGGCAGACTGGCTGGTGCTGCTCGCTCATTGGTCGAATGGACCAGGGGCGGGGTTTCCGGAACAAGGAGGCGGGCCCAGGCCCACAGCTGAGCCGGGTCAAGTCAAGGAGGGGGCGGGGCCCGGTGAGCAGCTGGAGGCGGTCACGGGATCAAGAGGGCGGGGCCAGGTGAACAGCCGGAAGTGGTGAGGTAAGCAGGAGAAAGGGTCGCGGGCAGGGACACGGGTGACCGGCAGGCCGGTCTGCCGGCGGCAGGGACCTAAAGAGGGGGCCCGGCGGCTTGGCCGGGCGCTTAGCTGACCGGCGGGAAGCGGTCAAGGGAAGAGTGGGTTGGGGCCGGTGTCAAAAGCTGGAGGTGGTCCAGTGGGGAAGGCCCTGGGGCCCGGAGAATGTGGACGAGGGTCGCCAGTGGCCACAAAAGCCCCACAAGCCTGAGCTCCAGACTGGAAGCCAGCAAGAGGTTCCCTTGTCCTCAGGGCAGGGCGTTCCGGGCGAATGGGGCAGAAAGCAGGCCGCCGGGGCCCGGCCAGCGAACCAGTAAGAACCTCCGGAGGGGCCGGGGAGGTGCCCCCGAAGCGCAAAGTGATTTTCTCGGACTTGACACAGCTCTCTCCCCGTTGTCAAAGGCTAACCCTAACCCTAAAACTAAGCCTATCCCTCAACCTAACCCCCACCAGTGGCTAACGCCCTGGGGCCCTGTGAAACCTGGACGAGGGTCTCAAGGGGCCACAAAAGCCTCACCTGCCTGAGCTTCAGACAGGATGCCAGCTTGAGGGACCCTTGTCCTCAGGGCAGGGCGTTCCCGGCGGATGGGGCAGAAAGCAGGCCCCCGGACCAGTAAGAACCTCCGGAGGGGCCGGGGAGGTGCCTCCAGAGTGGAAAGTGATTTTTCTCGGACTTGACACAGCTCTCTCCCGGTTGTCAAAGCCCATAGGCAGGGCTGTGGGCATCCCAGGACACTCTGCCGTGAGCTGCCCTTTGGTGGGAGCGATGGGGGCGGGGGAAGGGGGGGTTGAGGGAGGGCCGGCCCCGAGGCTCATGGAGACTCGTGGGCGTCCTGCAGGGAGGGCTGGCTGGTCTGCCCACGCTTGGGGACCTGGGAGGCACCCTGTGAGCAGAGGGCTATGTGCCTTTACATCCCAGTGGTGGGGGCTATTCCTCTGTGTTTGGGAGCAGGGCAGACTGGCTGGTGCTGCTTGCTCATTGGTCGAATGGACCAGGGGCGGGGTTTCCGGAACAAGGAGGCGGGCCCAGGCCCACAGCTGAGCCGGGTCAAGTCAAGGAGGGGGCGGGGCCCGGTGAGCAGCTGGAGGCGGTCACGGGATCAAGAGGGCGGGGCCAGGTGAACAGCCGGAAGTGGTGAGGTAAGCAGGAGAAAGGGTCGCGGGCAGGGACACGGGTGACCGGCAGGCCGGTCTGCCGGCGGCAGGGACCTAAAGAGGGGGCCCGGCGGCTTGGCCGGGCGCTTAGCTGACCGGCGGGAAGCGGTCAAGGGAAGAGTGGGTTGGGGCCGGTGTCAAAAGCTGGAGGTGGTCCAGTGGGGAAGGCCCTGGGGCCCGGAGAATGTGGACGAGGGTCGCCAGTGGCCACAAAAGCCCCACAAGCCTGAGCTCCAGACTGGAAGCCAGCAAGAGGTTCCCTTGTCCTCAGGGCAGGGCGTTCCCGGCGAATGGGGCAGAAAGCAGGCCGCCGGGGCCCGGCCAGCGAACCAGTAAGAACCTCCGGAGGGGCCGGGGAGGTGCCCCGAAGCGCAAAGTGATTTTCTCGGACTTGACCCAGCTCTCTCCCCGTTGTCAAAGGCTAACCCTAACCCGAAAACTAAGCCTATCCCTCAACCTAACCCCCACCAGTCGCTAACGCCCTGGGGCCCTGTGAAACCTGGACGAGGGTCTCAAGGGGCCACAAAAGCCTCACCTGCCTGAGCTTCAGACAGGATGCCAGCTTGAGGGACCCTTGTCCTCAGGGCAGGGCGTTCCCGGCGGATGGGGCAGAAAGCAGGCCCCCGGACCCGTAAGAACCTCCAGAGGGGCCGGGGAGGTGCCTCCAGAGTGGAAAGTGATTTTTCTCGGACTTGACACAGCTCTCTCCCGGTTGTCAAAGCCCATAGGCAGGGCTGTGGGCATCCCAGGACACTCTGCCGTGAGCTGCCCTTTGGTGGGAGCGATGGGGGCGGGGGAAGGGGGGGTTGAGGGAGGGCCGGCCCCGAGGCTCATGGAGACCCGTGGGCGTCCTGCAGGGAGGGCTGGCTGGTCTGCCCACGCTTGGGGACCTGGGAGGCACCCTGTGAGCAGAGGGCTATGTGCCTTTACATCCCAGTGGTGGGGGCTATTCCTCTGTGTTTGGGAGCAGGGCAGACTGGCTGGTGCTGCTCGCTCATTGGTCGAATGGACCAGGGGCGGGGTTTCCGGAACAAGGAGGCGGGCCCAGGCCCACAGCTGAGCCGGGTCAAGTCAAGGAGGGGGCGGGGCCCGGTGAGCAGCTGGAGGCGGTCACGGGATCAAGAGGGCGGGGCCAGGTGAACAGCCGGAAGTGGTGAGGTAAGCAGGAGAAAGGGTCGCGGGCAGGGACACGGGTGACCGGCAGGCCGGTCTGCCGGCGGCAGGGACCTAAAGAGGGGGCCCGGCGGCTTGGCCGGGCGCTTAGCTGACCGGCGGGAAGCGGTCAAGGGAAGAGTGGGTTGGGGCCGGTGTCAAAAGCTGGAGGTGGTCCAGTGGGGAAGGCCCTGGGGCCCGGAGAATGTGGACGAGGGTCGCCAGTGGCCACAAAAGCCCCACAAGCCTGAGCTCCAGACTGGAAGCCAGCAAGAGGTTCCCTTGTCCTCAGGGCAGGGCGTTCCCGGCGAATGGGGCAGAAAGCAGGCCGCCGGGGCCCGGCCAGCGAACCAGTAAGAACCTCCGGAGGGGCCGGGGAGGTGCCCCGAAGCGCAAAGTGATTTTCTCGGACTTGACCCAGCTCTCTCCCCGTTGTCAAAGGCTAACCCTAACCCGAAAACTAAGCCTATCCCTCAACCTAACCCCCACCAGTCGCTAACGCCCTGGGGCCCTGTGAAACCTGGACGAGGGTCTCAAGGGGCCACAAAAGCCTCACCTGCCTGAGCTTCAGACAGGATGCCAGCTTGAGGGACCCTTGTCCTCAGGGCAGGGCGTTCCTGGCGGATGGGGCAGAAAGCAGGCCCCCGGACCAGTAAGAACCTGCGGAGGGGCCGGGGAGGTGCGTCCAGAGTGGAAAGTGATTTTTCTCGGACTTGACACAGCTCTCTCCCGGTTGTCAAAGCCCATAGGCAGGGCTGTGGGCATCCCAGGACACTCTGCCGTGAGCTGCCCTTTGGTGGGAGCGATGGGGGCGGGGGAAGGGGGGGTTGAGGGAGGGCCGGCCCCGAGGCTCATGGAGACCCGTGGGCGTCCTGCAGGGAGGGCTGGCTGGTCTGCCCACGCTTGGGGACCTGGGAGGCACCCTGTGAGCAGAGGGCTATGTGCCTTTACATCCCAGTGGTGGGGGCTATTCCTCTGTGTTTGGGAGCAGGGCAGACTGGCTGGTGCTGCTTGCTCATTGGTCGAATGGACCAGGGGCGGGGTTTCCGGAACAAGGAGGCGGGCCCAGGCCCACAGCTGAGCCGGGTCAAGTCAAGGAGGGGGCGGGGCCCGGTGAGCAGCTGGAGGCGGTCACGGGATCAAGAGGGCGGGGCCAGGTGAACAGCCGGAAGTGGTGAGGTAAGCAGGAGAAAGGGTCGCGGGCAGGGACACGGGTGACCGGCAGGCCGGTCTGCCGGCGGCAGGGACCTAAAGAGGGGGCCCGGCGGCTTGGCCGGGCGCTTAGCTGACCGGCGGGAAGCGGTCAAGGGAAGAGTGGGTTGGGGCCGGTGTCAAAAGCTGGAGGTGGTCCAGTGGGGAAGGCCCTGGGGCCCGGAGAATGTGGACGAGGGTCGCCAGTGGCCACAAAAGCCCCACAAGCCTGAGCTCCAGACTGGAAGCCAGCAAGAGGTTCCCTTGTCCTCAGGGCAGGGCGTTCCCGGCGAATGGGGCAGAAAGCAGGCCGCCGGGGCCCGGCCAGCGAACCAGTAAGAACCTCCGGAGGGGCCGGGGAGGTGCCCCGAAGCGCAAAGTGATTTTCTCGGACTTGACCCAGCTCTCTCCCCGTTGTCAAAGGCTAACCCTAACCCGAAAACTAAGCCTATCCCTCAACCTAACCCCCACCAGTCGCTAACGCCCTGGGGCCCTGTGAAACCTGGACGAGGGTCTCAAGGGGCCACAAAAGCCTCACCTGCCTGAGCTTCAGACAGGATGCCAGCTTGAGGGACCCTTGTCCTCAGGGCAGGGCGTTCCCGGCGGATGGGGCAGAAAGCAGGCCCCCGGACCAGTAAGAACCTCCAGAGGGGCCGGGGAGGTGCCTCCAGAGTGGAAAGTGATTTTTCTCGGACTTGACACAGCTCTCTCCCGGTTGTCAAAGCCCATAGGCAGGGCTGTGGGCATCCCAGGACACTCTGCCGTGAGCTGCCCTTTGGTGGGAGCGATGGGGGCGGGGGAAGGGGGGGTTGAGGGAGGGCCGGCCCCGAGGCTCATGGAGACCCGTGGGCGTCCTGAAGGGAGGGCTGGCTGGTCTGCCCACGCTTGGGGACCTGGGAGGCACCCTGTGAGCAGAGGGCTATGTGCCTTTACATCCCAGTGGTGGGGGCTATTCCTCTGTGTTTGGGAGCAGGGCAGACTGGCTGGTGCTGCTCGCTCATTGGTCGAATGGACCAGGGGCGGGGTTTCCGGAACAAGGAGGCGGGCCCAGGCCCACAGCTGAGCCGGGTCAAGTCAAGGAGGGGGCGGGGCCCGGTGAGCAGCTGGAGGCGGTCACGGGATCAAGAGGGCGGGGCCAGGTGAACAGCCGGAAGTGGTGAGGTAAGCAGGAGAAAGGGTCGCGGGCAGGGACACGGGTGACCGGCAGGCCGGTCTGCCGGCGGCAGGGACCTAAAGAGGGGGCCCGGCGGCTTGGCCGGGCGCTTAGCTGACCGGCGGGAAGCGGTCAAGGGAAGAGTGGGTTGGGGCCGGTGTCAAAAGCTGGAGGTGGTCCAGTGGGGAAGGCCCTGGGGCCCGGAGAATGTGGACGAGGGTCGCCAGTGGCCACAAAAGCCCCACAAGCCTGAGCTCCAGACTGGAAGCCAGCAAGAGGTTCCCTTGTCCTCAGGGCAGGGCGTTCCCGGCGAATGGGGCAGAAAGCAGGCCGCCGGGGCCCGGCCAGCGAACCAGTAAGAACCTCCGGAGGGGCCGGGGAGGTGCCCCGAAGCGCAAAGTGATTTTCTCGGACTTGACCCAGCTCTCTCCCCGTTGTCAAAGGCTAACCCTAACCCGAAAACTAAGCCTATCCCTCAACCTAACCCCCACCAGTCGCTAACGCCCTGGGGCCCTGTGAAACCTGGACGAGGGTCTCAAGGGGCCACAAAAGCCTCACCTGCCTGAGCTTCAGACAGGATGCCAGCTTGAGGGACCCTTGTCCTCAGGGCAGGGCGTTCCTGGCGGATGGGGCAGAAAGCAGGCCCCCGGACCAGTAAGAACCTGCGGAGGGGCCGGGGAGGTGCGTCCAGAGTGGAAAGTGATTTTTCTCGGACTTGACACAGCTCTCTCCCGGTTGTCAAAGCCCATAGGCAGGGCTGTGGGCATCCCAGGACACTCTGCCGTGAGCTGCCCTTTGGTGGGAGCGATGGGGGCGGGGGAAGGGGGGGTTGAGGGAGGGCCGGCCCCGAGGCTCATGGAGACCCGTGGGCGTCCTGAAGGGTGGGCTGGCTGGTCTGCCCACGCTTGGGGACCTCGGAGGCACCCTGTGAGCAGAGGGCTATGTGCCTTTACATCCCAGTGGTGGGGGCTATTCCTCTGTGTTTGGGAGCAGGGCAGACTGGCTGGTGCTGCTCGCTCATTGGTCGAATGGACCATGGGCGGGGTTTCCGGAACAAGGAGGCGGGCCCAGGCCCACAGCTGAGCCGGGTCAAGTCAAGGAGGGGGCGGGGCCCGGTGAGCAGCTGGAGGCGGTCACGGGATCAAGAGGGCGGGGCCAGGTGAACAGCCGGAAGTGGTGAGGTAAGCAGGAGAAAGGGTCGCGGGCAGGGACACGGGTGACCGGCAGGCCGGTCTGCCGGCAGCAGGGACCTAAAGAGGGGGCCCGGCGGCTTGGCCGGGCGCTTAGCTGACCGGCGGGAAGCGGTCAAGGGAAGAGTGGGTTGGGGCCGGTGTCAAAAGCTGGAGGTGGTCCAGTGGGGAAGGCCCTGGGGCCCGGAGAATGTGGACGAGGGTCGCCAGTGGCCACAAAAGCCCCACAAGCCTGAGCTCCAGACTGGAAGCCAGCAAGAGGTTCCCTTGTCCTCAGGGCAGGGCGTTCCGGGCGAATGGGGCAGAAAGCAGGCCGCCGGGGCCCGGCCAGCGAACCAGTAAGAACCTCCGGAGGGGCCGGGGAGGTGCCCCCGTAGCGCAAAGTGATTTTCTCGGACTTGACACAGCTCTCTCCCCGTTGTCAAAGGCTAACCCTAACCCTAAAACTAAGCCTATCCCTCAACCTAACCCCCACCAGTGGCTAACGCCCTGGGGCCCTGTGAAACCTGGACGAGGGTCTCAAGGGGCCACAAAAGCCTCACCTGCCTGAGCTTCAGACAGGATGCCAGCTTGAGGGACCCTTGTCCTCAGGGCAGGGCGTTCCCGGCGGATGGGGCAGAAAGCAGGCCCCCGGACCAGTAAGAACCTCCAGAGGGGCCGGGGAGGTGCCTCCAGAGTGGAAAGTGATTTTTCTCAGACTTGACACAGCTCTCTCCTGGTTGTCAAAGCCCATAGGCAGGGCTGTGGGCATCCCAGGACACTCTGCCGTGAGCTGCCCTTTGGTGGGAGCGATGGGGGCGGGAGAAGGGGGGGTTGAGGGAGGGCCGGCCCCGAGGCTCATGGAGACCCGTGGGCGTCCTGCAGGGAGGGCTGGCTGGTCTGCCCACGCTTGGGGACCTGGGAGGCACCCTGTGAGCAGAGGGCTATGTGCCTTTACATCCCAGTGGTGGGGGCTATTCCTCTGTGTTTGGGAGCAGGGCAGACTGGCTGGTGCTGCTCGCTCATTGGTCGAATGGACCAGGGGCGGGGTTTCCGGAACAAGGAGGCGGGCCCAGGCCCACAGCTGAGCCAGGTCAAGTCAAGGAGGGGGCGGGGCCCGGTGAGCAGCTGGAGGAGGTCACGGGATCAAGAGGGCGGGGCCAGGTGAACAGCCGGAAGTGGTGAGGTAAGCAGGAGAAAGGGTCGCGGGCAGGGACACGGGTGACCGGCAGGCCGGTCTGCCGGCGGCAGGGACCTAAAGAGGGGGCCCGGCGGCTTGGCCGGGCGCTTAGCTGACCGGCGGGAAGCGGTCAAGGGAAGAGTGGGTTGGGGCCGGTGTCAAAAGCTGGAGGTGGTTCAGTGGGGAAGGCCCTGGGGCCCGGAGAATGTGGACGAGGTTCGCCAGTGGCCACAAAAGCCCCACAAGCCTGAGCTCCAGACTGGAAGCCAGCAAGAGGTTCCCTTGTCCTCAGGGCAGGGCGTTCCCGGCGAATGGGGCAGAAAGCAGGCCGCCGGGGCCCGGCCAGCAAACCAGTAAGAACCTCCGGAGGGGCCGGGGAGGTGCCCCGAAGCGCAAAGTCATTTTCTCGGACTTGACCCAGCTCTCTCCCCGTTGTCAAAGGCTAACCCTAACCCGAAAACTAAGCCTATCCCTCAACCTAACCCCCACCAGTCGCTAACGCCCTGGGGCCCTGTGAAACCTGGACGAGGGTCTCAAGGGGCCACAAAAGCCTCACCTGCCTGAGCTTCAGACAGGATGCCAGCTTGAGGGACCCTTGTCCTCAGGGCAGGGCGTTCCTGGCGGATGGGGCAGAAAGCAGGCCCCCGGACCAGTAAGAACCTCCGGAGGGGCCGGGGAGGTGCGTCCAGAGTGGAAAGTGATTTTTCTCGGACTTGACACAGCTCTCTCCCGGTTGTCAAAGCCCATAGGCAGGGCTGTGGGCATCCCAGGACACTCTGCCGTGAGCTGCCCTTTGGTGGGAGCGATGGGGGCGGGGGAAGGGGGGGTTGAGGGAGGGCCGGCCCCGAGGCTCATGGAGACCCGTGGGCGTCCTGAAGGGTGGGCTGGCTGGTCTGCCCACGCTTGGGGACCTCGGAGGCACCCTGTGAGCAGAGGGCTATGTGCCTTTACATCCCAGTGGTGGTGGCTATTCCTCTGTGTTTGGGAGCAGGGCAGACTGGCTGGTGCTGCTCGCTCATTGGTCGAATGGACCAGGGGCGGGGTTTCCGGAACAAGGAGTCGGGCCCAGGCCCACAGCTGAGCCGGGTCAAGTCAAGGAGGGGGCGGGGCCCGGTGAGCAGCTGGAGGCGGTCACGGGATCAAGAGGGCGGGGCCAGGTGAACAGCCAGAAGTGGTGAGGTAAGCAGGAGAAAGGGTCGCGGGCAGGGACACGGGTGACCGGCAGGCCGGTCTGCCGGCGGCAGGGACCTAAAGAGGGGGCCCGGCGGCTTGGCCGGGCGCTTAGCTGACCGGCGGGAAGCGGTCAAGGGAAGAGTGGGTTGGGACCGGTGTCAAAAGCTGGAGGTGGTCCAGTGGGGAAGGCCCTGGGGCCCGGAGAATGTGGACGAGGGTCGCCAGTGGCCACAAAAGCCCCACAAGCCTGAGCTCCAGACTGGAAGCCAGCAAGAGGTTCCCTTGTCCTCAGGGCAGGGCGTTCCCGGCGAATGGGGCAGAAAGCAGGCCGCCGGGGCCCGGCCAGCGAACCAGTAAGAACCTCCGGAGGGGCCGGGGAGGTGCCCCGAAGCGCAAAGTGATTTTCTCGGACTTGACCCAGCTCTCTCCCCGTTGTCAAAGGCTAACCCTAACCCTAAAACTAAGCCTATCCCTCAACCTAACCCCCACCAGTGGCTAACGCCCTGGGGCCCTGTGAAACCTGGACGAGGGTCTCAAGGGGCCACAAAAGCCTCACCTGCCTGAGCTTCAGACAGGATGCCAGCTTGAGGGACCCTTGTCCTCAGGGCAGGGCGTTCCCGGCGGATGGGGCAGAAAGCAGGCCCCCGGACCAGTAAGAACCTCCAGAGGGGCCGGGGAGGTGCCTCCAGAGTGGAAAGTGATTTTTCTCAGACTTGACACAGCTCTCTCCTGGTTGTCAAAGCCCATAGGCAGGGCTGTGGGCATCCCAGGACACTCTGCCGTGAGCTGCCCTTTGGTGGGAGCGATGGGGGCGGGAGAAGGGGGGGTTGAGGGAGGGCCGGCCCCGAGGCTCATGGAGACCCGTGGGCGTCCTGCAGGGAGGGCTGGCTGGTCTGCCCACGCTTGGGGACCTGGGAGGCACCCTGTGAGCAGAGGGCTATGTGCCTTTACATCCCAGTGGTGGGGGCTATTCCTCTGTGTTTGGGAGCAGGGCAGACTGGCTGGTGCTGCTCGCTCATTGGTCGAATGGACCAGGGGCGGGGTTTCCGGAACAAGGAGGCGGGCCCAGGCCCACAGCTGAGCCAGGTCAAGTCAAGGAGGGGGCGGGGCCCGGTGAGCAGCTGGAGGCGGTCACGGGATCAAGAGGGCGGGGCCAGGTGAACAGCCGGAAGTGGTGAGGTAAGCAGGAGAAAGGGTCGCGGGCAGGGACACGGGTGACCGGCAGGCCGGTCTGCCGGCGGCAGGGACCTAAAGAGGGGGCCCGGCGGCTTGGCCGGGCGCTTAGCTGACCGGCGGGAAGCGGTCAAGGGAAGAGTGGGTTGGGGCCGGTGTCAAAAGCTGGAGGTGGTTCAGTGGGGAAGGCCCTGGGGCCCGGAGAATGTGGACGAGGTTCGCCAGTGGCCACAAAAGCCCCACAAGCCTGAGCTCCAGACTGGAAGCCAGCAAGAGGTTCCCTTGTCCTCAGGGCAGGGCGTTCCCGGCGAATGGGGCAGAAAGCAGGCCGCCGGGGCCCGGCCAGCAAACCAGTAAGAACCTCCGGAGGGGCCGGGGAGGTGCCCCGAAGCGCAAAGTCATTTTCTCGGACTTGACCCAGCTCTCTCCCCGTTGTCAAAGGCTAACCCTAACCCGAAAACTAAGCCTATCCCTCAACCTAACCCCCACCAGTCGCTAACGCCCTGGGGCCCTGTGAAACCTGGACGAGGGTCTCAAGGGGCCACAAAAGCCTCACCTGCCTGAGCTTCAGACAGGATGCCAGCTTGAGGGACCCTTGTCCTCAGGGCAGGGCGTTCCTGGCGGATGGGGCAGAAAGCAGGCCCCCGGACCAGTAAGAACCTCCGGAGGGGCCGGGGAGGTGCGTCCAGAGTGGAAAGTGATTTTTCTCGGACTTGACACAGCTCTCTCCCGGTTGTCAAAGCCCATAGGCAGGGCTGTGGGCATCCCAGGACACTCTGCCGTGAGCTGCCCTTTGGTGGGAGCGATGGGGGCGGGGGAAGGGGGGGTTGAGGGAGGGCCGGCCCCGAGGCTCATGGAGACCCGTGGGCGTCCTGAAGGGTGGGCTGGCTGGTCTGCCCACGCTTGGGGACCTCGGAGGCACCCTGTGAGCAGAGGGCTATGTGCCTTTACATCCCAGTGGTGGGGGCTATTCCTCTGTGTTTGGGAGCAGGGCAGACTGGCTGGTGCTGCTCGCTCATTGGTCGAATGGACCAGGGGCGGGGTTTCCGGAACAAGGAGTCGGGCCCAGGCCCACAGCTGAGCCGGGTCAAGTCAAGGAGGGGGCGGGGCCCGGTGAGCAGCTGGAGGCGGTCACGGGATCAAGAGGGCGGGGCCAGGTGAACAGCCAGAAGTGGTGAGGTAAGCAGGAGAAAGGGTCGCGGGCAGGGACACGGGTGACCGGCAGGCCGGTCTGCCGGCGGCAGGGACCTAAAGAGGGGGCCCGGCGGCTTGGCCGGGCGCTTAGCTGACCGGCGGGAAGCGGTCAAGGGAAGAGTGGGTTGGGACCGGTGTCAAAAGCTGGAGGTGGTCCAGTGGGGAAGGCCCTGGGGCCCGGAGAATGTGGACGAGGGTCGCCAGTGGCCACAAAAGCCCCACAAGCCTGAGCTCCAGACTGGAAGCCAGCAAGAGGTTCCCTTGTCCTCAGGGCAGGGCGTTCCCGGCGAATGGGGCAGAAAGCAGGCCGCCGGGGCCCGGCCAGCGAACCAGTAAGAACCTCCGGAGGGGCCGGGGAGGTGCCCCGAAGCGCAAAGTGATTTTCTCGGACTTGACCCAGCTCTCTCCCCGTTGTCAAAGGCTAACCCTAACCCTAAAACTAAGCCTATCCCTCAACCTAACCCCCACCAGTGGCTAACGCCCTGGGGCCCTGTGAAACCTGGACGAGGGTCTCAAGGGGCCACAAAAGCCTCACCTGCCTGAGCTTCAGACAGGATGCCAGCTTGAGGGACCCTTGTCCTCAGGGCAGGGCGTTCCCGGCGGATGGGGCAGAAAGCAGGCCCCCGGACCAGTAAGAACCTCCGGAGGGGCCGGGGAGGTGCCTCCAGAGTGGAAAGTGATTTTTCTGGGACTTGACACAGCTCTCTCCCGGTTGTCAAAGCCCATAGGCAGGGCTGTGGGCATCCCAGGACACTCTGCCGTGAGCTGCCCTTTGGTGGGAGCGATGGGGGCGGGGGAAGGGGGGGTTGAGGGAGGGCCGGCCCCGAGGCTCATGGAGACCCGTGGGCGTCCTGCAGGGAGGGCTGGCTGGTCTGCCCACGCTTGGGGACCTGGGAGGCACCCTGTGAGCAGAGGGCTATGTGCCTTTACATCCCAGTGGTGGGGGCTATTCCTCTGTGTTTGGGAGCAGGGCAGACTGGCTGGTGCTGCTCGCTCATTGGTCGAATGGACCAGGGGCGGGGTTTCCGGAACAAGGAGGCGGGCCCAGGCCCACAGCTGAGCCAGGTCAAGTCAAGGAGGGGGCGGGGCCCGGTGAGCAGCTGGAGGCGGTCACGGGATCAAGAGGGCGGGGCCAGGTGAACAGCCGGAAGTGGTGAGGTAAGCAGGAGAAAGGGTCGCGGGCAGGGACACGGGTGACCGGCAGGCCGGTCTGCCGGCGGCAGGGACCTAAAGAGGGGGCCCGGCGGCTTGGCCGGGCGCTTAGCTGACCGGCGGGAAGCGGTCAAGGGAAGAGTGGGTTGGGGCCGGTGTCAAAAGCTGGAGGTGGTTCAGTGGGGAAGGCCCTGGGGCCCGGAGAATGTGGACGAGGTTCGCCAGTGGCCACAAAAGCCCCACAAGCCTGAGCTCCAGACTGGAAGCCAGCAAGAGGTTCCCTTGTCCTCAGGGCAGGGCGTTCCCGGCGAATGGGGCAGAAAGCAGGCCGCCGGGGCCCGGCCAGCAAACCAGTAAGAACCTCCGGAGGGGCCGGGGAGGTGCCCCGAAGCGCAAAGTCATTTTCTCGGACTTGACCCAGCTCTCTCCCCGTTGTCAAAGGCTAACCCTAACCCGAAAACTAAGCCTATCCCTCAACCTAACCCCCACCAGTCGCTAACGCCCTGGGGCCCTGTGAAACCTGGACGAGGGTCTCAAGGGGCCACAAAAGCCTCACCTGCCTGAGCTTCAGACAGGATGCCAGCTTGAGGGACCCTTGTCCTCAGGGCAGGGCGTTCCTGGCGGATGGGGCAGAAAGCAGGCCCCCGGACCAGTAAGAACCTCCGGAGGGGCCGGGGAGGTGCGTCCAGAGTGGAAAGTGATTTTTCTCGGACTTGACACAGCTCTCTCCCGGTTGTCAAAGCCCATAGGCAGGGCTGTGGGCATCCCAGGACACTCTGCCGTGAGCTGCCCTTTGGTGGGAGCGATGGGGGCGGGGGAAGGGGGGGTTGAGGGAGGGCCGGCCCCGAGGCTCATGGAGACCCGTGGGCGTCCTGAAGGGTGGGCTGGCTGGTCTGCCCACGCTTGGGGACCTCGGAGGCACCCTGTGAGCAGAGGGCTATGTGCCTTTACATCCCAGTGGTGGGGGCTATTCCTCTGTGTTTGGGAGCAGGGCAGACTGGCTGGTGCTGCTCGCTCATTGGTCGAATGGACCAGGGGCGGGGTTTCCGGAACAAGGAGTCGGGCCCAGGCCCACAGCTGAGCCGGGTCAAGTCAAGGAGGGGGCGGGGCCCGGTGAGCAGCTGGAGGCGGTCACGGGATCAAGAGGGCGGGGCCAGGTGAACAGCCAGAAGTGGTGAGGTAAGCAGGAGAAAGGGTCGCGGGCAGGGACACGGGTGACCGGCAGGCCGGTCTGCCGGCGGCAGGGACCTAAAGAGGGGGCCCGGCGGCTTGGCCGGGCGCTTAGCTGACCGGCGGGAAGCGGTCAAGGGAAGAGTGGGTTGGGACCGGTGTCAAAAGCTGGAGGTGGTCCAGTGGGGAAGGCCCTGGGGCCCGGAGAATGTGGACGAGGGTCGCCAGTGGCCACAAAAGCCCCACAAGCCTGAGCTCCAGACTGGAAGCCAGCAAGAGGTTCCCTTGTCCTCAGGGCAGGGCGTTCCCGGCGAATGGGGCAGAAAGCAGGCCGCCGGGGCCCGGCCAGCGAACCAGTAAGAACCTCCGGAGGGGCCGGGGAGGTGCCCCGAAGCGCAAAGTGATTTTCTCGGACTTGACCCAGCTCTCTCCCCGTTGTCAAAGGCTAACCCTAACCCTAAAACTAAGCCTATCCCTCAACCTAACCCCCACCAGTGGCTAACGCCCTGGGGCCCTGTGAAACCTGGACGAGGGTCTCAAGGGGCCACAAAAGCCTCACCTGCCTGAGCTTCAGACAGGATGCCAGCTTGAGGGACCCTTGTCCTCAGGGCAGGGCGTTCCCGGCGGATGGGGCAGAAAGCAGGCCCCCGGACCAGTAAGAACCTCCGGAGGGGCCGGGGAGGTGCCTCCAGAGTGGAAAGTGATTTTTCTGGGACTTGACACAGCTCTCTCCCGGTTGTCAAAGCCCATAGGCAGGGCTGTGGGCATCCCAGGACACTCTGCCGTGAGCTGCCCTTTGGTGGGAGCGATGGGGGCGGGGGAAGGGGGGGTTGAGGGAGGGCCGGCCCCGAGGCTCATGGAGACCCGTGGGCGTCCTGAAGGGAGGGCTGGCTGGTCTGCCCACGCTTGGGGACCTGGGAGGCACCCTGTGAGCAGAGGGCTATGTGCCTTTACATCCCAGTGGTGGGGGCTATTCCTCTGTGTTTGGGAGCAGGGCAGACTGGCTGGTGCTGCTCGCTCATTGGTCGAATGGACCAGGGGCGGGGTTTCCGGAACAAGGAGGCGGGCCCAGGCCCACAGCTGAGCCGGGTCAAGTCAAGGAGGGGGCGGGGCCCGGTGAGCAGCTGGAGGCGGTCACGGGATCAAGAGGGCGGGGCCAGGTGAACAGCCGGAAGTGGTGAGGTAAGCAGGAGAAAGGGTCGCGGGCAGGGACACGGGTGACCGGCAGGCCGGTCTGCCGGCGGCAGGGACCTAAAGAGGGGGCCCGGCGGCTTGGCCGGGCGCTTAGCTGACCGGCGGGAAGCGGTCAAGGGAAGAGTGGGTTGGGGCCGGTGTCAAAAGCTGGAGGTGGTTCAGTGGGGAAGGCCCTGGGGCCCGGAGAATGTGGACGAGGTTCGCCAGTGGCCACAAAAGCCCCACAAGCCTGAGCTCCAGACTGGAAGCCAGCAAGAGGTTCCCTTGTCCTCAGGGCAGGGCGTTCCCGGCGAATGGGGCAGAAAGCAGGCCGCCGGGGCCGGGCCAGCAAACCAGTAAGAACCTCCGGAGGGGCCGGGGAGGTGCCCCCGTAGCGCAAAGTGATTTTCTCGGACTTGACACAGCTCTCTCCCCGTTGTCAAAGGCTAACCCTAACCCTAAAACTAAGCCTATCCCTCAACCTAACCCCCACCAGTGGCTAACGCCCTGGGGCCCTGTGAAACCTGGACGAGGGTCTCAAGGGGCCACAAAAGCCTCACCTGCCTGAGCTTCAGACAGGATGCCAGCTTGAGGGACCCTTGTCCTCAGGGCAGGGCGTTCCCGGCGGATGGGGCAGAAAGCAGGCCCCCGGACCAGTAAGAACCTCCAGAGGGGCCGGGGAGGTGCCTCCAGAGTGGAAAGTGATTTTTCTCAGACTTGACACAGCTCTCTCCTGGTTGTCAAAGCCCATAGGCAGGGCTGTGGGCATCCCAGGACACTCTGCCGTGAGCTGCCCTTTGGTGGGAGCGATGGGGGCGGGAGAAGGGGGGGTTGAGGGAGGGCCGGCCCCGAGGCTCATGGAGACCCGTGGGCGTCCTGCAGGGAGGGCTGGCTGGTCTGCCCACGCTTGGGGACCTGGGAGGCACCCTGTGAGCAGAGGGCTATGTGCCTTTACATCCCAGTGGTGGGGGCTATTCCTCTGTGTTTGGGAGCAGGGCAGACTGGCTGGTGCTGCTCGCTCATTGGTCGAATGGACCAGGGGCGGGGTTTCCGGAACAAGGAGGCGGGCCCAGGCCCACAGCTGAGCCAGGTCAAGTCAAGGAGGGGGCGGGGCCCGGTGAGCAGCTGGAGGCGGTCACGGGATCAAGAGGGCGGGGCCAGGTGAACAGCCGGAAGTGGTGAGGTAAGCAGGAGAAAGGGTCGCGGGCAGGGACACGGGTGACCGGCAGGCCGGTCTGCCGGCGGCAGGGACCTAAAGAGGGGGCCCGGCGGCTTGGCCGGGCGCTTAGCTGACCGGCGGGAAGCGGTCAAGGGAAGAGTGGGTTGGGGCCGGTGTCAAAAGCTGGAGGTGGTTCAGTGGGGAAGGCCCTGGGGCCCGGAGAATGTGGACGAGGTTCGCCAGTGGCCACAAAAGCCCCACAAGCCTGAGCTCCAGACTGGAAGCCAGCAAGAGGTTCCCTTGTCCTCAGGGCAGGGCGTTCCCGGCGAATGGGGCAGAAAGCAGGCCGCCGGGGCCCGGCCAGCAAACCAGTAAGAACCTCCGGAGGGGCCGGGGAGGTGCCCCGAAGCGCAAAGTCATTTTCTCGGACTTGACCCAGCTCTCTCCCCGTTGTCAAAGGCTAACCCTAACCCGAAAACTAAGCCTATCCCTCAACCTAACCCCCACCAGTCGCTAACGCCCTGGGGCCCTGTGAAACCTGGACGAGGGTCTCAAGGGGCCACAAAAGCCTCACCTGCCTGAGCTTCAGACAGGATGCCAGCTTGAGGGACCCTTGTCCTCAGGGCAGGGCGTTCCTGGCGGATGGGGCAGAAAGCAGGCCCCCGGACCAGTAAGAACCTCCGGAGGGGCCGGGGAGGTGCGTCCAGAGTGGAAAGTGATTTTTCTCGGACTTGACACAGCTCTCTCCCGGTTGTCAAAGCCCATAGGCAGGGCTGTGGGCATCCCAGGACACTCTGCCGTGAGCTGCCCTTTGGTGGGAGCGATGGGGGCGGGGGAAGGGGGGGTTGAGGGAGGGCCGGCCCCGAGGCTCATGGAGACCCGTGGGCGTCCTGAAGGGTGGGCTGGCTGGTCTGCCCACGCTTGGGGACCTCGGAGGCACCCTGTGAGCAGAGGGCTATGTGCCTTTACATCCCAGTGGTGGGGGCTATTCCTCTGTGTTTGGGAGCAGGGCAGACTGGCTGGTGCTGCTCGCTCATTGGTCGAATGGACCAGGGGCGGGGTTTCCGGAACAAGGAGTCGGGCCCAGGCCCACAGCTGAGCCGGGTCAAGTCAAGGAGGGGGCGGGGCCCGGTGAGCAGCTGGAGGCGGTCACGGGATCAAGAGGGCGGGGCCAGGTGAACAGCCAGAAGTGGTGAGGTAAGCAGGAGAAAGGGTCGCGGGCAGGGACACGGGTGACCGGCAGGCCGGTCTGCCGGCGGCAGGGACCTAAAGAGGGGGCCCGGCGGCTTGGCCGGGCGCTTAGCTGACCGGCGGGAAGCGGTCAAGGGAAGAGTGGGTTGGGACTGGTGTCAAAAGCTGGAGGTGGTCCAGTGGGGAAGGCCCTGGGGCCCGGAGAATGTGGACGAGGGTCGCCAGTGGCCACAAAAGCCCCACAAGCCTGAGCTCCAGACTGGAAGCCAGCAAGAGGTTCCCTTGTCCTCAGGGCAGGGCGTTCCCGGCGAATGGGGCAGAAAGCAGGCCGCCGGGGCCCGGCCAGCGAACCAGTAAGAACCTCCGGAGGGGCCGGGGAGGTGCCCCGAAGCGCAAAGTGATTTTCTCGGACTTGACCCAGCTCTCTCCCCGTTGTCAAAGGCTAACCCTAACCCTAAAACTAAGCCTATCCCTCAACCTAACCCCCACCAGTGGCTAACGCCCTGGGGCCCTGTGAAACCTGGACGAGGGTCTCAAGGGGCCACAAAAGCCTCACCTGCCTGAGCTTCAGACAGGATGCCAGCTTGAGGGACCCTTGTCCTCAGGGCAGGGCGTTCCCGGCGGATGGGGCAGAAAGCAGGCCCCCGGACCAGTAAGAACCTCCGGAGGGGCCGGGGAGGTGCGTCCAGAGTGGAAAGTGATTTTTCTGGGACTTGACACAGCTCTCTCCCGGTTGTCAAAGCCCATAGGCAGGGCTGTGGGCATCCCAGGACACTCTGCCGTGAGCTGCCCTTTGGTGGGAGCGATGGGGGCGGGGGAAGGGGGGGTTGAGGGAGGGCCGGCCCCGAGGCTCATGGAGACCCGTGGGCGTCCTGAAGGGAGGGCTGGCTGGTCTGCCCACGCTTGGGGACCTGGGAGGCACCCTGTGAGCAGAGGGCTATGTGCCTTTACATCCCAGTGGTGGGGGCTATTCCTCTGTGTTTGGGAGCAGGGCAGACTGGCTGGTGCTGCTCGCTCATTGGTCGAATGGACCAGGGGCGGGGTTTCCGGAACAAGGAGGCGGGCCCAGGCCCACAGCTGAGCCGGGTCAAGTCAAGGAGGGGGCGGGGCCCGGTGAGCAGCTGGAGGCGGTCACGGGATCAAGAGGGCGGGGCCAGGTGAACAGCCGGAAGTGGTGAGGTAAGCAGGAGAAAGGGTCGCGGGCAGGGACACGGGTGACCGGCAGGCCGGTCTGCCGGCGGCAGGGACCTAAAGAGGGGGCCCGGCGGCTTGGCCGGGCGCTTAGCTGACCGGCGGGAAGCGGTCAAGGGAAGAGTGGGTTGGGGCCGGTGTCAAAAGCTGGAGGTGGTCCAGTGGGGAAGGCCCTGGGGCCCGGAGAATGTGGACGAGGGTCGCCAGTGGCCACAAAAGCCCCACAAGCCTGAGCTCCAGACTGGAAGCCAGCAAGAGGTTCCCTTGTCCTCAGGGCAGGGCGTTCCCGGCGAATGGGGCAGAAAGCAGGCCGCCGGGGCCCGGCCAGCGAACCAGTAAGAACCTCCGGAGGGGCCGGGGAGGTGCCCCGAAGCGCAAAGTGATTTTCTCGGACTTGACCCAGCTCTCTCCCCGTTGTCAAAGGCTAACCCTAACCCGAAAACTAAGCCTATCCCTCAACCTAACCCCCACCAGTCGCTAACGCCCTGGGGCCCTGTGAAACCTGGACGAGGGTCTCAAGGGGCCACAAAAGCCTCACCTGCCTGAGCTTCAGACAGGATGCCAGCTTGAGGGACCCTTGTCCTCAGGGCAGGGCGTTCCCGGCGGATGGGGCAGAAAGCAGGCCCCCGGACCAGTAAGAACCTCCGGAGGGGCCGGGGAGGTGCCTCCAGAGTGGAAAGTGATTTTTCTCGGACTTGACACAGCTCTCTCCCGGTTGTCAAAGCCCATAGGCAGGGCTGTGGGCATCCCAGGACACTCTGCCGTGAGCTGCCCTTTGGTGGGAGCGATGGGGGCGTGGGGAGGGGGGGTTGAGGGAGGGCCGGCCCCGAGGCTCATGGAGACCCGTGGGCGTCCTGAAGGGAGGGCTGGCTGGTCTGCCCACGCTTGGGGACCTGGGAGGCACCCTGTGAGCAGAGGGCTATGTGCCTTTACATCCCAGTGGTGGGGGCTATTCCTCTGTGTTTGGGAGCAGGGCAGACTGGCTGGTGCTGCTCGCTCATTGGTCGAATGGACCAGGGGCGGGGTTTCCGGAACAAGGAGGCGGGCCCAGGCCCACAGCTGAGCAGGGTCAAGTCAAGGAGGGGGCGGCCCTGGTGAGCAGCTGGAGGCGGTCACGGGATCAAGAGGGCGGGGCCAGTTGAACAGCCGGAAGTGGTGAGGTAAGCAGGAGAAAGGGTCGCGGGCAGGGACACGGGTGACCAGCAGGCCGGTCTGCCGACGGCAGGGACCTAAAGAGGGGGCCCGGCGGCTTGCCCGGGCGCTTAGCTGACCGGCGGGAAGCGGTCAAGGGAAGAGTGGGTTGGGGCCGATGTCAAAAGCTGGAGGTGGTCCAGTGGGGAAGGCCCTGGGGCCCGGAGGATGTGGACGAGGGTCGCCAGTGGCCACAAAAGCCCCACAAGCCTGAGCCTCAGACTGGAAGCCAGCAAGAGGTTCTCTAGTCCTCAGGGCAGGGCGTTCCGGGCGAATGGGGCAGAAAGCAGGCCGCCGGGGCCCGGCCACCAACCAGTAAGAACCTCCGGAGGGGCCGGGGAGGTGCCCCCAGAGTGGAAAGTGATTTTTATCGGACTTGACACAGCTCTCTCCCGGTTGTCAAAGCCCATAGGCAGGGCTGTGGGCGTCCCAGGACACTCTGCTGTGAGCTGCCCTTTGGTGGGAGCGATGGGGGCCGGGGGGCGAGGTTGGGGGGGGTTAGAGGGCCGGCCCCGAGGCTCATGGAGGCCCGTGGGCGTCCTGAAGGGAGGGCTGGCTGGTCTGCCCACGCTTGGGGACCTGGGAGGCACCCTGTGAGCAGAGGTCTATGTGCCTTTACATCCCAGTGGTGCGGGCTATTCCTCTGTGTTTGGGAGCAGGGCAGACTGGCTGGTGCTGCTCGCTGATTGGTCGAATGGACCCGGGGCGGGGTTTCCGGAACAAGGAGGCGGGCCCAAGCCCACAGCTGAGCCAGGTCAAGTGAAGGAAGGGGCGGGGTCCGGTGAGCAGCTGGAGGCGGTCACGGGATCAAGGGGGCGGGGCCAGGTGAACACCCGGAAGTGGTGAGGTAAGCAGGAGAAAGGGTCGCGGGCATGGACAGGGGTGACTGGCAGGCCGGTCTGCCGGCGGCAGGGACGTAAAGAGGGGGCCCGGCGGCTTGGCCGGGCGCTTAGCTGACCGGCGGGAAGCGGTCAAGGGAAGAGTGGGTTGGGGCCGGTGTCAAAAGCTGGAGGTGGTCCAGTGGGGAAGGCCCTGGGGCCCGGAGAATGTGGACGAGGGTCGCAAGTGGCCACAAAAGCCCCACAAGCCTGAGCTCCAGACTGGAAGCCAGCAAGAGGTTCCCTTGTCCTCAGGGCAGGGCGTTCCCGTCGAATGGGGCAGAAAGCAGGCCGCCGGGGCCCGGCCAGCGAACCAGTAAGAACCTCCGGAGGGGCCGGGGAGGTGCCCCCGAAGCGCAAAGTGATTTTCTCGGACTTGACACAGCTCTCTCCCCGTTGTCAAAGGCTAACCCTAACCCTAAAACTAAGCCTATCCCTCAACCTAACCCTCACCAGTGGCTAACGCCCTGGGGCCCTGTGAAACCTGGACGAGGGTCTCAAGGGGCCACAAAAGCCTCACCTGCCTGAGCTTCAGACAGGATGCCAGCTTGAGGGACCCTTGTCCTCAGGGCAGGGCGTTCCCGGCGGATGGGGCAGAAAGCAGGCCCCCGGACCAGTAAGAACCTCCGGAGGGGCCGGGGAGGTGCCTCCAGAGTGGAAAGTGATTTTTCTCGGACTTGACACAGCTCTCTCCCGGTTGTCAAAGCCCATAGGCAGGGCTGTGGGCATCCCAGGACACTCTGCCGTGAGCTGCCCTTTGGTGGGAGCGATGGGGGCGGGGGGAGGGGGGGTTGAGGGAGGGCCGGTCCCTAGGCTCATGGAGACCCGTGGGCATCCTGAAGGGAGGGCTGGCTGGTCTGCCCACGCTTGGGGACCTGGGAGGCACCCTGTGAGCAGAGGGCTATGTGCCTTTACATCCCAGTGGTGGGGGCTATTCCTCTGTGTTTGGGAGCAGGGCAGACTGGCTGGTGCTGCCCGCTCATTGGTCGAATGGACCAGGGGCGGGGTTTCCGGAACAAGGAGGCGGGCCCAGGCCCACAGCTGAGCAGGGTCAAGTCAAGGAGGGGGCGGCCCCGGTGAGCAGCTGGAGGCGGTCACGGGATCAAGAGGGCGGGGCCAGTTGAACAGCCGGAAGTGGTGAGGTAAGCAGGAGAAAGGGTCGCGGGCAGGGACACGGGTGACCAGCAGGCCGGTCTGCCGACGGCAGGGACCTAAAGAGGGGGCCCGGCGGCTTGCCCGGGCGCTTAGCTGACCGGCGGGAAGCGGTCAAGGGAAGAGTGGGTTGGGGCCGATGTCAAAAGCTGGAGGTGGTCCAGTGGGGAAGGCCCTGGGGCCCGGAGGATGTGGACGAGGGTCGCCAGTGGCCACAAAAGCCCCACAAGCCTGAGCCTCAGACTGGAAGCCAGCAAGAGGTTCTCTAGTCCTCAGGGCAGGGCGTTCCGGGCGAATGGGGCAGAAAGCAGGCCGCCGGGGCCCGGCCACCAACCAGTAAGAACCTCCGGAGGGGCCGGGGAGGTGCCCCCAGAGTGGAAAGTGATTTTTCTCGGACTTGACACAGCTCTCTCCCGGTTGTCAAAGCCCATAGGCAGGGCTGTGGGCGTCCCAGGACACTCTGCTGTGAGCTGCCCTTTGGTGGGAGCGATGGGGGCCGGGGGGCGAGGTTGGGGGGGGTTAGAGGGCCGGCCCCGAGGCTCATGGAGGCCCGTGGGCGTCCTGAAGGGAGGGCTGGCTGGTCTGCCCACGCTTGGGGACCTGGGAGGCACCCTGTGAGCAGAGGTCTATGTGCCTTTACATCCCAGTGGTGCGGGCTATTCCTCTGTGTTTGGGAGCAGGGCAGACTGGCTGGTGCTGCTCGCTGATTGGTCGAATGGACCCGGGGCGGGGTTTCCGGAACAAGGAGGCGGGCCCAAGCCCACAGCTGAGCCAGGTCAAGTGAAGGAAGGGGCGGGGCCCGGTGAGCAGCTGGAGGCGGTCACGGGATCAAGGGGGCGGGGCCAGGTGAACACCCGGAAGTGGTGAGGTAAGCAGGAGAAAGGGTCGCGGGCATGGACAGGGGTGACTGGCAGGCCGGTCTGCCGGCGGCAGGGACGTAAAGAGGGGGCCCGGCGGCTTGGCCGGGCGCTTAGCTGACCGGCGGGAAGCGGTCAAGGGAAGAGTGGGTTGGGGCCGGTGTCAAAAGCTGGAGGTGGTCCAGTGGGGAAGGCCCTGGGGCCCGGAGAATGTGGACGAGGGTCGCAAGTGGCCACAAAAGCCCCACAAGCCTGAGCTCCAGACTGGAAGCCAGCAAGAGGTTCCCTTGTCCTCAGGGCAGGGCGTTCCCGTCGAATGGGGCAGAAAGCAGGCCGCCGGGGCCCGGCCAGCGAACCAGTAAGAACCTCCGGAGGGGCCGGGGAGGTGCCCCCGAAGCGCAAAGTGATTTTCTCGGACTTGACACAGCTCTCTCCCCGTTGTCAAAGGCTAACCCTAACCCTAAAACTAAGCCTATCCCTCAACCTAACCCTCACCAGTGGCTAACGCCCTGGGGCCCTGTGAAACCTGGACGAGGGTCTCAAGGGGCCACAAAAGCCTCACCTGCCTGAGCTTCAGACAGGATGCCAGCTTGAGGGACCCTTGTCCTCAGGGCAGGGCGTTCCCGGCGGATGGGGCAGAAAGCAGGCCCCCGGACCAGTAAGAACCTCCGGAGGGGCCGGGGAGGTGCCTCCAGAGTGGAAAGTGATTTTTCTCGGACTTGACACAGCTCTCTCCCGGTTGTCAAAGCCCATAGGCAGGGCTGTGGGCATCCCAGGACACTCTGCCGTGAGCTGCCCTTTGGTGGGAGCGATGGGGGCGGGGGGAGGGGGGGTTGAGGGAGGGCCGGTCCCTAGGCTCATGGAGACCCGTGGGCATCCTGAAGGGAGGGCTGGCTGGTCTGCCCACGCTTGGGGACCTGGGAGGCACCCTGTGAGCAGAGGGCTATGTGCCTTTACATCCCAGTGGTGGGGGCTATTCCTCTGTGTTTGGGAGCAGGGCAGACTGGCTGGTGCTGCTCGCTCATTGGTCGAATGGACCAGGGGCGGGGTTTCCGGAACAAGGAGGCGGGCCCAGGCCCACAGCTGAGCAGGGTCAAGTCAAGGAGGGGGCGGCCCCGGTGAGCAGCTGGAGGCGGTCACGGGATCAAGAGGGCGGGGCCAGTTGAACAGCCGGAAGTGGTGAGGTAAGCAGGAGAAAGGGTCGCGGGCAGGGACACGGGTGACCAGCAGGCCGGTCTGCCGACGGCAGGGACCTAAAGAGGGGGCCCGGCGGCTTGCCCGGGCGCTTAGCTGACCGGCGGGAAGCGGTCAAGGGAAGAGTGGGTTGGGGCCGATGTCAAAAGCTGGAGGTGGTCCAGTGGGGAAGGCCCTGGGGCCCGGAGGATGTGGACGAGGGTCGCCAGTGGCCACAAAAGCCCCACAAGCCTGAGCCTCAGACTGGAAGCCAGCAAGAGGTTCTCTAGTCCTCAGGGCAGGGCGTTCCGGGCGAATGGGGCAGAAAGCAGGCCGCCGGGGCCCGGCCACCAACCAGTAAGAACCTCCGGAGGGGCCGGGGAGGTGCCCCCAGAGTGGAAAGTGATTTTTATCGGACTTGACACAGCTCTCTCCCGGTTGTCAAAGCCCATAGGCAGGGCTGTGGGCGTCCCAGGACACTCTGCTGTGAGCTGCCCTTTGGTGGGAGCGATGGGGGCCGGGGGGCGAGGTTGGGGGGGGTTAGAGGGCCGGCCCCGAGGCTCATGGAGGCCCGTGGGCGTCCTGAAGGGAGGGCTGGCTGGTCTGCCCACGCTTGGGGACCTGGGAGGCACCCTGTGAGCAGAGGTCTATGTGCCTTTACATCCCAGTGGTGCGGGCTATTCCTCTGTGTTTGGGAGCAGGGCAGACTGGCTGGTGCTGCTCGCTGATTGGTCGAATGGACCCGGGGCGGGGTTTCCGGAACAAGGAGGCGGGCCCAAGCCCACAGCTGAGCCAGGTCAAGTGAAGGAAGGGGCGGGGTCCGGTGAGCAGCTGGAGGCGGTCACGGGATCAAGGGGGCGGGGCCAGGTGAACACCCGGAAGTGGTGAGGTAAGCAGGAGAAAGGGTCGCGGGCATGGACAGGGGTGACTGGCAGGCCGGTCTGCCGGCGGCAGGGACGTAAAGAGGGGGCCCGGCGGCTTGGCCGGGCGCTTAGCTGACCGGCGGGAAGCGGTCAAGGGAAGAGTGGGTTGGGGCCGGTGTCAAAAGCTGGAGGTGGTCCAGTGGGGAAGGCCCTGGGGCCCGGAGAATGTGGACGAGGGTCGCAAGTGGCCACAAAAGCCCCACAAGCCTGAGCTCCAGACTGGAAGCCAGCAAGAGGTTCCCTTGTCCTCAGGGCAGGGCGTTCCCGTCGAATGGGGCAGAAAGCAGGCCGCCGGGGCCCGGCCAGCGAACCAGTAAGAACCTCCGGAGGGGCCGGGGAGGTGCCCCCGAAGCGCAAAGTGATTTTCTCGGACTTGACACAGCTCTCTCCCCGTTGTCAAAGGCTAACCCTAACCCTAAAACTAAGCCTATCCCTCAACCTAACCCTCACCAGTGGCTAACGCCCTGGGGCCCTGTGAAACCTGGACGAGGGTCTCAAGGGGCCACAAAAGCCTCACCTGCCTGAGCTTCAGACAGGATGCCAGCTTGAGGGACCCTTGTCCTCAGGGCAGGGCGTTCCCGGCGGATGGGGCAGAAAGCAGGCCCCCGGACCAGTAAGAACCTCCGGAGGGGCCGGGGAGGTGCCTCCAGAGTGGAAAGTGATTTTTCTCGGACTTGACACAGCTCTCTCCCGGTTGTCAAAGCCCATAGGCAGGGCTGTGGGCATCCCAGGACACTCTGCCGTGAGCTGCCCTTTGGTGGGAGCGATGGGGGCGGGGGGAGGGGGGGTTGAGGGAGGGCCGGTCCCTAGGCTCATGGAGACCCGTGGGCATCCTGAAGGGAGGGCTGGCTGGTCTGCCCACGCTTGGGGACCTGGGAGGCACCCTGTGAGCAGAGGGCTATGTGCCTTTACATCCCAGTGGTGGGGGCTATTCCTCTGTGTTTGGGAGCAGGGCAGACTGGCTGGTGCTGCCCGCTCATTGGTCGAATGGACCAGGGGCGGGGTTTCCGGAACAAGGAGGCGGGCCCAGGCCCACAGCTGAGCAGGGTCAAGTCAAGGAGGGGGCGGCCCCGGTGAGCAGCTGGAGGCGGTCACGGGATCAAGAGGGCGGGGCCAGTTGAACAGCCGGAAGTGGTGAGGTAAGCAGGAGAAAGGGTCGCGGGCAGGGACACGGGTGACCAGCAGGCCGGTCTGCCGACGGCAGGGACCTAAAGAGGGGGCCCGGCGGCTTGCCCGGGCGCTTAGCTGACCGGCGGGAAGCGGTCAAGGGAAGAGTGGGTTGGGGCCGATGTCAAAAGCTGGAGGTGGTCCAGTGGGGAAGGCCCTGGGGCCCGGAGGATGTGGACGAGGGTCGCCAGTGGCCACAAAAGCCCCACAAGCCTGAGCCTCAGACTGGAAGCCAGCAAGAGGTTCTCTAGTCCTCAGGGCAGGGCGTTCCGGGCGAATGGGGCAGAAAGCAGGCCGCCGGGGCCCGGCCACCAACCAGTAAGAACCTCCGGAGGGGCCGGGGAGGTGCCCCCAGAGTGGAAAGTGATTTTTCTCGGACTTGACACAGCTCTCTCCCGGTTGTCAAAGCCCATAGGCAGGGCTGTGGGCGTCCCAGGACACTCTGCTGTGAGCTGCCCTTTGGTGGGAGCGATGGGGGCCGGGGGGCGAGGTTGGGGGGGGTTAGAGGGCCGGCCCCGAGGCTCATGGAGGCCCGTGGGCGTCCTGAAGGGAGGGCTGGCTGGTCTGCCCACGCTTGGGGACCTGGGAGGCACCCTGTGAGCAGAGGTCTATGTGCCTTTACATCCCAGTGGTGCGGGCTATTCCTCTGTGTTTGGGAGCAGGGCAGACTGGCTGGTGCTGCTCGCTGATTGGTCGAATGGACCCGGGGCGGGGTTTCCGGAACAAGGAGGCGGGCCCAAGCCCACAGCTGAGCCAGGTCAAGTGAAGGAAGGGGCGGGGCCCGGTGAGCAGCTGGAGGCGGTCACGGGATCAAGGGGGCGGGGCCAGGTGAACACCCGGAAGTGGTGAGGTAAGCAGGAGAAAGGGTCGCGGGCATGGACAGGGGTGACTGGCAGGCCGGTCTGCCGGCGGCAGGGACGTAAAGAGGGGGCCCGGCGGCTTGGCCGGGCGCTTAGCTGACCGGCGGGAAGCGGTCAAGGGAAGAGTGGGTTGGGGCCGGTGTCAAAAGCTGGAGGTGGTCCAGTGGGGAAGGCCCTGGGGCCCGGAGAATGTGGACGAGGGTCGCAAGTGGCCACAAAAGCCCCACAAGCCTGAGCTCCAGACTGGAAGCCAGCAAGAGGTTCCCTTGTCCTCAGGGCAGGGCGTTCCCGTCGAATGGGGCAGAAAGCAGGCCGCCGGGGCCCGGCCAGCGAACCAGTAAGAACCTCCGGAGGGGCCGGGGAGGTGCCCCCGAAGCGCAAAGTGATTTTCTCGGACTTGACACAGCTCTCTCCCCGTTGTCAAAGGCTAACCCTAACCCTAAAACTAAGCCTATCCCTCAACCTAACCCTCACCAGTGGCTAACGCCCTGGGGCCCTGTGAAACCTGGACGAGGGTCTCAAGGGGCCACAAAAGCCTCACCTGCCTGAGCTTCAGACAGGATGCCAGCTTGAGGGACCCTTGTCCTCAGGGCAGGGCGTTCCCGGCGGATGGGGCAGAAAGCAGGCCCCCGGACCAGTAAGAACCTCCGGAGGGGCCGGGGAGGTGCCTCCAGAGTGGAAAGTGATTTTTCTCGGACTTGACACAGCTCTCTCCCGGTTGTCAAAGCCCATAGGCAGGGCTGTGGGCATCCCAGGACACTCTGCCGTGAGCTGCCCTTTGGTGGGAGCGATGGGGGCGGGGGGAGGGGGGGTTGAGGGAGGGCCGGTCCCTAGGCTCATGGAGACCCGTGGGCATCCTGAAGGGAGGGCTGGCTGGTCTGCCCACGCTTGGGGACCTGGGAGGCACCCTGTGAGCAGAGGGCTATGTGCCTTTACATCCCAGTGGTGGGGGCTATTCCTCTGTGTTTGGGAGCAGGGCAGACTGGCTGGTGCTGCTCGCTCATTGGTCGAATGGACCAGGGGCGGGGTTTCCGGAACAAGGAGGCGGGCCCAGGCCCACAGCTGAGCAGGGTCAAGTCAAGGAGGGGGCGGCCCCGGTGAGCAGCTGGAGGCGGTCACGGGATCAAGAGGGCGGGGCCAGTTGAACAGCCGGAAGTGGTGAGGTAAGCAGGAGAAAGGGTCGCGGGCAGGGACACGGGTGACCAGCAGGCCGGTCTGCCGACGGCAGGGACCTAAAGAGGGGGCCCGGCGGCTTGCCCGGGCGCTTAGCTGACCGGCGGGAAGCGGTCAAGGGAAGAGTGGGTTGGGGCCGATGTCAAAAGCTGGAGGTGGTCCAGTGGGGAAGGCCCTGGGGCCCGGAGGATGTGGACGAGGGTCGCCAGTGGCCACAAAAGCCCCACAAGCCTGAGCCTCAGACTGGAAGCCAGCAAGAGGTTCTCTAGTCCTCAGGGCAGGGCGTTCCGGGCGAATGGGGCAGAAAGCAGGCCGCCGGGGCCCGGCCACCAACCAGTAAGAACCTCCGGAGGGGCCGGGGAGGTGCCCCCAGAGTGGAAAGTGATTTTTCTCGGACTTGACACAGCTCTCTCCCGGTTGTCAAAGCCCATAGGCAGGGCTGTGGGCGTCCCAGGACACTCTGCTGTGAGCTGCCCTTTGGTGGGAGCGATGGGGGCCGGGGGGCGAGGTTGGGGGGGGTTAGAGGGCCGGCCCCGAGGCTCATGGAGGCCCGTGGGCGTCCTGAAGGGAGGGCTGGCTGGTCTGCCCACGCTTGGGGACCTGGGAGGCACCCTGTGAGCAGAGGTCTATGTGCCTTTACATCCCAGTGGTGCGGGCTATTCCTCTGTGTTTGGGAGCAGGGCAGACTGGCTGGTGCTGCTCGCTGATTGGTCGAATGGACCCGGGGCGGGGTTTCCGGAACAAGGAGGCGGGCCCAAGCCCACAGCTGAGCCAGGTCAAGTGAAGGAAGGGGCGGGGCCCGGTGAGCAGCTGGAGGCGGTCACGGGATCAAGGGGGCGGGGCCAGGTGAACACCCGGAAGTGGTGAGGTAAGCAGGAGAAAGGGTCGCGGGCATGGACAGGGGTGACTGGCAGGCCAGTCTGCTGGCGGCAGGGACGTAAAGAGGGGGCCCGGCGGCTTGGCCGGGCGCTTAGCTGACCGGCGGGAAGCGGTCAAGGGAAGAGTGGGTTGGGGCCGGTGTCAAAAGCTGGAGGTGGTCCAGTGGGGAAGGCCCTGGGGCCCGGAGAATGTGGACGAGGGTCGCAAGTGGCCACAAAAGCCCCACAAGCCTGAGCTCCAGACTGGAAGCCAGCAAGAGGTTCCCTTGTCCTCAGGGCAGGGCGTTCCCGTCGAATGGGGCAGAAAGCAGGCCGCCGGGGCCCGGCCAGCGAACCAGTAAGAACCTCCGGAGGGGCCGGGGAGGTGCCCCCGAAGCGCAAAGTGATTTTCTCGGACTTGACACAGCTCTCTCCCCGTTGTCAAAGGCTAACCCTAACCCTAAAACTAAGCCTATCCCTCAACCTAACCCTCACCAGTGGCTAACGCCCTGGGGCCCTGTGAAACCTGGACGAGGGTCTCAAGGGGCCACAAAAGCCTCACCTGCCTGAGCTTCAGACAGGATGCCAGCTTGAGGGACCCTTGTCCTCAGGGCAGGGCGTTCCCGGCGGATGGGGCAGAAAGCAGGCCCCCGGACCAGTAAGAACCTCCGGAGGGGCCGGGGAGGTGCCTCCAGAGTGGAAAGTGATTTTTCTCGGACTTGACACAGCTCTCTCCCGGTTGTCAAAGCCCATAGGCAGGGCTGTGGGCATCCCAGGACACTCTGCCGTGAGCTGCCCTTTGGTGGGAGCGATGGGGGCGGGGGGAGGGGCGGTTGAGGGAGGGCCGGTCCCTAGGCTCATGGAGACCCGTGGGCATCCTGAAGGGAGGGCTGGCTGGTCTGCCCACGCTTGGGGACCTGGGAGGCACCCTGTGAGCAGAGGGCTATGTGCCTTTACATCCCAGTGGTGGGGGCTATTCCTCTGTGTTTGGGAGCAGGGCAGACTGGCTGGTGCTGCTCGCTCATTGGTCGAATGGACCAGGGGCGGGGTTTCCGGAACAAGGAGGCGGGCCCAGGCCCACAGCTGAGCCGGGTCAAGTCAAGGAGGGGGCGGGGCCCGGTGAGCAGCTGGAGGCGGTCACGGGATCAAGAGGGCGGGGCCAGGTGAACAGCCGGAAGTGGTGAGGTAAGCAGGAGAAAGGGTCGCGGGCAGGGACACGGGTGACCGGCAGGCCGGTCTGCCGGCGGCAGGGACCTAAAGAGGGGGCCCGGCGGCTTGGCCGGGCGCTTAGCTGACCGGCGGGAAGCGGTCAAGGGAAGAGTGGGTTGGGGCCGGTGTCAAAAGCTGGAGGTGGTCCAGTGGGGAAGGCCCTGGGGCCCGGAGAATGTGGACGAGGGTCGCCAGTGGCCACAAAAGCCCCCCAAGCCTGAGCTCCTGACTGGAAGCCGGCAAGAGGTTCCCTTGTCCTCAGGGCAGGGCGTTCCCGGCGAATGGGGCAGAAAGCAGGCCGCCGGGGTCCGGCCAGCGAACCAGTAAGAACCTCCGGAGGGGCCGGGGAGGTGCCCCCGAAGTACAAAGTGATTTTCTCGGACTTGACACAGCTCTCTCCCCGTTGTCAAAGGCTAACCCTAACCCTAAAACTAAGCCTATCCCTCAACCTAACCCTCACCAGTGGCTAACGCCCTGGGGCCCTGTGAAACCTGGACGAGGGTCTCAAGGGGCCACAAAAGCCTCACCTGCCTGAGCTTCAGACAGGATGCCAGCTTGAGGGACCCTTGTCCTCAGGGCAGGGCGTTCCCGGCGAATGGGGCAGAAAGCAGGCCGCCGGGGCCCGGCCAGGGAACCAGTAAGAACCTCCAGAGGGGCCGGGGAGGTGCCCCCGAAGCGCAAAGTGATTTTCTCGGACTTGACACAGCTCTCTCCCCGTTGTCAAAGGCTAACCCTAACCCTAAAACTAAGCCTATCCCTCAACCTAACCCTCACCAGTGGCTATCGCCCTGGGGCCCTGTGAAACCTGGACGAGGGTCTCAAGGGGCCACAAAAGCCTCACCTGCCTGAGCTTCAGACAGGATGCCAGCTTGAGGGACCCTTGTCCTCAGGGCAGGGCGTTCCCGGCGAATGGGGCAGAAAGCAGGCCGCCGGGGCCCGGCCAGGGAACCAGTAAGAACCTCCAGAGGGGCCGGGGAGGTGCCCCCGAAGCGCAGAGTGATTTTCTCGGACTTGACACAGCTCTCTCCCCGTTGTCAAAGGCTAACCCTAACCCTAAAACTAAGCCTATCCCTCAACCTAACCCTCACCAGTGGCTAACGCCCTGGGGCCCTGTGAAACCTGGACGAGGGTCTCAAGGGGCCACAAAAGCCTCACCTGCCTGAGCTTCAGACAGGATGCCAGCTTGAGGGACCCTTGTCCTCAGGGCAGGGCGTTCCCGGCGGATGGGGCAGAAAGCAGGCCCCCGGACCAGTAAGAACCTCCGGAGGGGCCGGGGAGGTGCCTCCAGAGTGGAAAGTGATTTTTCTCGGACTTGACACAGCTCTCTCCCGGTTGTCAAAGCCCATAGGCAGGGCTGTGGGCATCCCAGGACACTCTGCCGTGAGCTGCCCTTTGGTGGGAGCGATGGGGGCGGGGGGAGGGGGGGTTGAGGGAGGGCCGGTCCCTAGGCTCATGGAGACCCGTGGGCATCCTGAAGGGAGGGCTGGCTGGTCTGCCCACGCTTGGGGACCTGGGAGGCATCCTGTGAGCAGAGGGCTATGTGCCTTTACATCCCAGTGGTGGGGGCTATTCCTCTGTGTTTGGGAGCAGGGCAGACTGGCTGGTGCTGCTCGCTCATTGGTCGAATGGACCAGGGGCGGGGTTTCCGGAACAAGGAGGCGGGCCCAGGCCCACAGCTGAGCAGGGTCAAGTCAAGGAGGGGGCGGCCCCGGTGAGCAGCTGGAGGCGGTCACGGGATCAAGAGGGCGGGGCCAGTTGAACAGCCGGAAGTGGTGAGGTAAGCAGGAGAAAGGGTCGCGGGCAGGGACACGGGTGACCAGCAGGCCGGTCTGCCGACGGCAGGGACCTAAAGAGGGGGCCCGGCGGCTTGCCCGGGCGCTTAGCTGACCGGCGGGAAGCGGTCAAGGGAAGAGTGGGTTGGGGCCGATGTCAAAAGCTGGAGGTGGTCCAGTGGGGAAGGCCCTGGGGCCCGGAGGATGTGGACGAGGGTCGCCAGTGGCCACAAAAGCCCCACAAGCCTGAGCCTCAGACTGGAAGCCAGCAAGAGGTTCTCTAGTCCTCAGGGCAGGGCGTTCCGGGCGAATGGGGCAGAAAGCAGGCCGCCGGGGCCCGGCCACCAACCAGTAAGAACCTCCGGAGGGGCCGGGGAGGTGCCCCCAGAGTGGAAAGTGATTTTTCTCGGACTTGACACAGCTCTCTCCCGGTTGTCAAAGCCCATAGGCAGGGCTGTGGGCGTCCCAGGACACTCTGCTGTGAGCTGCCCTTTGGTGGGAGCGATGGGGGCCGGGGGGCGAGGTTGGGGGGGGTTAGAGGGCCGGCCCCGAGGCTCATGGAGGCCCGTGGGCGTCCTGAAGGGAGGGCTGGCTGGTCTGCCCACGCTTGGGGACCTGGGAGGCACCCTGTGAGCAGAGGTCTATGTGCCTTTACATCCCAGTGGTGCGGGCTATTCCTCTGTGTTTGGGAGCAGGGCAGACTGGCTGGTGCTGCTCGCTGATTGGTCGAATGGACCCGGGGCGGGGTTTCCGGAACAAGGAGGCGGGCCCAAGCCCACAGCTGAGCCAGGTCAAGTGAAGGAAGGGGCGGGGCCCGGTGAGCAGCTGGAGGCGGTCACGGGATCAAGGGGGCGGGGCCAGGTGAACACCCGGAAGTGGTGAGGTAAGCAGGAGAAAGGGTCGCGGGCATGGACAGGGGTGACTGGCAGGCCGGTCTGCCGGCGGCAGGGACGTAAAGAGGGGGCCCGGCGGCTTGGCCGGGCGCTTAGCTGACCGGCGGGAAGCGGTCAAGGGAAGAGTGGGTTGGGGCCGGTGTCAAAAGCTGGAGGTGGTCCAGTGGGGAAGGCCCTGGGGCCCGGAGAATGTGGACGAGGGTCGCAAGTGGCCACAAAAGCCCCACAAGCCTGAGCTCCAGACTGGAAGCCAGCAAGAGGTTCCCTTGTCCTCAGGGCAGGGCGTTCCCGTCGAATGGGGCAGAAAGCAGGCCGCCGGGGCCCGGCCAGCGAACCAGTAAGAACCTCCGGAGGGGCCGGGGAGGTGCCCCCGAAGCGCAAAGTGATTTTCTCGGACTTGACACAGCTCTCTCCCCGTTGTCAAAGGCTAACCCTAACCCTAAAACTAAGCCTATCCCTCAACCTAACCCTCACCAGTGGCTAACGCCCTGGGGCCCTGTGAAACCTGGACGAGGGTCTCAAGGGGCCACAAAAGCCTCACCTGCCTGAGCTTCAGACAGGATGCCAGCTTGAGGGACCCTTGTCCTCAGGGCAGGGCGTTCCCGGCGGATGGGGCAGAAAGCAGGCCCCCGGACCAGTAAGAACCTCCGGAGGGGCCGGGGAGGTGCCTCCAGAGTGGAAAGTGATTTTTCTCGGACTTGACACAGCTCTCTCCCGGTTGTCAAAGCCCATAGGCAGGGCTGTGGGCATCCCAGGACACTCTGCCGTGAGCTGCCCTTTGGTGGGAGCGATGGGGGCGGGGGGAGGGGGGGTTGAGGGAGGGCCGGTCCCTAGGCTCATGGAGACCCGTGGGCATCCTGAAGGGAGGGCTGGCTGGTCTGCCCACGCTTGGGGACCTGGGAGGCACCCTGTGAGCAGAGGGCTATGTGCCTTTACATCCCAGTGGTGGGGGCTATTCCTCTGTGTTTGGGAGCAGGGCAGACTGGCTGGTGCTGCTCGCTCATTGGTCGAATGGACCAGGGGCGGGGTTTCCGGAACAAGGAGGCGGGCCCAGGCCCACAGCTGAGCAGGGTCAAGTCAAGGAGGGGGCGGCCCCGGTGAGCAGCTGGAGGCGGTCACGGGATCAAGAGGGCGGGGCCAGTTGAACAGCCGGAAGTGGTGAGGTAAGCAGGAGAAAGGGTCGCGGGCAGGGACACGGGTGACCAGCAGGCCGGTCTGCCGACGGCAGGGACCTAAAGAGGGGGCCCGGCGGCTTGCCCGGGCGCTTAGCTGACCGGCGGGAAGCGGTCAAGGGAAGAGTGGGTTGGGGCCGATGTCAAAAGCTGGAGGTGGTCCAGTGGGGAAGGCCCTGGGGCCCGGAGGATGTGGACGAGGGTCGCCAGTGGCCACAAAAGCCCCACAAGCCTGAGCCTCAGACTGGAAGCCAGCAAGAGGTTCTCTAGTCCTCAGGGCAGGGCGTTCCGGGCGAATGGGGCAGAAAGCAGGCCGCCGGGGCCCGGCCACCAACCAGTAAGAACCTCCGGAGGGGCCGGGGAGGTGCCCCCAGAGTGGAAAGTGATTTTTCTCGGACTTGACACAGCTCTCTCCCGGTTGTCAAAGCCCATAGGCAGGGCTGTGGGCGTCCCAGGACACTCTGCTGTGAGCTGCCCTTTGGTGGGAGCGATGGGGGCCGGGGGGCGAGGTTGGGGGGGGTTAGAGGGCCGGCCCCGAGGCTCATGGAGGCCCGTGGGCGTCCTGAAGGGAGGGCTGGCTGGTCTGCCCACGCTTGGGGACCTGGGAGGCACCCTGTGAGCAGAGGTCTATGTGCCTTTACATCCCAGTGGTGCGGGCTATTCCTCTGTGTTTGGGAGCAGGGCAGACTGGCTGGTGCTGCTCGCTGATTGGTCGAATGGACCCGGGGCGGGGTTTCCGGAACAAGGAGGCGGGCCCAAGCCCACAGCTGAGCCAGGTCAAGTGAAGGAAGGGGCGGGGCCCGGTGAGCAGCTGGAGGCGGTCACGGGATCAAGGGGGCGGGGCCAGGTGAACACCCGGAAGTGGTGAGGTAAGCAGGAGAAAGGGTCGCGGGCATGGACAGGGGTGACTGGCAGGCCGGTCTGCCGGCGGCAGGGACGTAAAGAGGGGGCCCGGCGGCTTGGCCGGGCGCTTAGCTGACCGGCGGGAAGCGGTCAAGGGAAGAGTGGGTTGGGGCCGGTGTCAAAAGCTGGAGGTGGTCCAGTGGGGAAGGCCCTGGGGCCCGGAGAATGTGGACGAGGGTCGCAAGTGGCCACAAAAGCCCCACAAGCCTGAGCTCCAGACTGGAAGCCAGCAAGAGGTTCCCTTGTCCTCAGGGCAGGGCGTTCCCGTCGAATGGGGCAGAAAGCAGGCCGCCGGGGCCCGGCCAGCGAACCAGTAAGAACCTCCGGAGGGGCCGGGGAGGTGCCCCCGAAGCGCAAAGTGATTTTCTCGGACTTGACACAGCTCTCTCCCCGTTGTCAAAGGCTAACCCTAACCCTAAAACTAAGCCTATCCCTCAACCTAACCCTCACCAGTGGCTAACGCCCTGGGGCCCTGTGAAACCTGGACGAGGGTCTCAAGGGGCCACAAAAGCCTCACCTGCCTGAGCTTCAGACAGGATGCCAGCTTGAGGGACCCTTGTCCTCAGGGCAGGGCGTTCCCGGCGGATGGGGCAGAAAGCAGGCCCCCGGACCAGTAAGAACCTCCGGAGGGGCCGGGGAGGTGCCTCCAGAGTGGAAAGTGATTTTTCTCGGACTTGACACAGCTCTCTCCCGGTTGTCAAAGCCCATAGGCAGGGCTGTGGGCATCCCAGGACACTCTGCCGTGAGCTGCCCTTTGGTGGGAGCGATGGGGGCGGGGGGAGGGGGGGTTGAGGGAGGGCCGGTCCCTAGGCTCATGGAGACCCGTGGGCATCCTGAAGGGAGGGCTGGCTGGTCTGCCCACGCTTGGGGACCTGGGAGGCACCCTGTGAGCAGAGGGCTATGTGCCTTTACATCCCAGTGGTGGGGGCTATTCCTCTGTGTTTGGGAGCAGGGCAGACTGGCTGGTGCTGCTCGCTCATTGGTCGAATGGACCAGGGGCGGGGTTTCCGGAACAAGGAGGCGGGCCCAGGCCCACAGCTGAGCCGGGTCAAGTCAAGGAGGGGGCGCGCCCCAGTGAGCAGCTGGAGGCGGTCACGGGATCAAGAGGGCGGGGCCAGGTGAACAGCCGGAAGTGGTGAGGTAAGCAGGAGAAAGGGTCGCGGGCAGGGACACGGGTGACCGGCAGGCCGGTCTGCCGGCGGCAGGGACCTAAAGAGGGGGCCCGGCGGCTTGGCCGGGCGCTTAGCTGACCGGCGGGAAGCGGTCAAGGGAAGAGTGGGTTGGGGCCGGTGTCAAAAGCTGGAGGTGGTCCAGTGGGGAAGGCCCTGGGGCCCGGAGAATGTGGACGAGGGTCGCCAGTGGCCACAAAAGCCCCCCAAGCCTGAGCTCCTGACTGGAAGCCGGCAAGAGGTTCCCTTGTCCTCAGGGCAGGGCGTTCCCGGCGAATGGGGCAGAAAGCAGGCCGCCGGGGTCCGGCCAGCGAACCAGTAAGAACCTCCGGAGGGGCCGGGGAGGTGCCCCCGAAGTACAAAGTGATTTTCTCGGACTTGACACAGCTCTCTCCCCGTTGTCAAAGGCTAACCCTAACCCTAAAACTAAGCCTATCCCTCAACCTAACCCTCACCGGTGGCTAACGCCCTGGGGCCCTGTGAAACCTGGACGAGGGTCTCAAGGGGCCACAAAAGCCTCACCTGCCTGAGCTTCAGACAGGATGCCAGCTTGAGGGACCCTTGTCCTCAGGGCAGGGCGTTCCCGGCGAATGGGGCAGAAAGCAGGCCGCCGGGGCCCGGCCAGGGAACCAGTAAGAACCTCCAGAGGGGCCGGGGAGGTGCCCCCGAAGCGCAAAGTGATTTTCTCGGACTTGACACAGCTCTCTCCCCGTTGTCAAAGGCTAACCCTAACCCTAAAACTAAGCCTATCCCTCAACCTAACCCTCACCAGTGGCTATCGCCCTGGGGCCCTGTGAAACCTGGACGAGGGTCTCAAGGGGCCACAAAAGCCTCACCTGCCTGAGCTTCAGACAGGATGCCAGCTTGAGGGACCCTTGTCCTCAGGGCAGGGCGTTCCCGGCGAATGGGGCAGAAAGCAGGCCGCCGGGGCCCGGCCAGGGAACCAGTAAGAACCTCCAGAGGGGCCGGGGAGGTGCCCCCGAAGCGCAGAGTGATTTTCTCGGACTTGACACAGCTCTCTCCCCGTTGTCAAAGGCTAACCCTAACCCTAAAACTAAGCCTATCCCTCAACCTAACCCTCACCAGTGGCTAACGCCCTGGGGCCCTGTGAAACCTGGACGAGGGTCTCAAGGGGCCACAAAAGCCTCACCTGCCTGAGCTTCAGACAGGATGCCAGCTTGAGGGACCCTTGTCCTCAGGGCAGGGCGTTCCCGGCGGATGGGGCAGAAAGCAGGCCCCCGGACCAGTAAGAACCTCCGGAGGGGCCGGGGAGGTGCCTCCAGAGTGGAAAGTGATTTTTCTCGGACTTGACACAGCTCTCTCCCGGTTGTCAAAGCCCATAGGCAGGGCTGTGGGCATCCCAGGACACTCTGCCGTGAGCTGCCCTTTGGTGGGAGCGATGGGGGCGGGGGGAGGGGGGGTTGAGGGAGGGCCGGTCCCTAGGCTCATGGAGACCCGTGGGCATCCTGAAGGGAGGGCTGGCTGGTCTGCCCACGCTTGGGGACCTGGGAGGCACCCTGTGAGCAGAGGGCTATGTGCCTTTACATCCCAGTGGTGGGGGCTATTCCTCTGTGTTTGGGAGCAGGGCAGACTGGCTGGTGCTGCTCGCTCATTGGTCGAATGGACCAGGGGCGGGGTTTCCGGAACAAGGAGGCGGGCCCAGGCCCACAGCTGAGCAGGGTCAAGTCAAGGAGGGGGCGGCCCCGGTGAGCAGCTGGAGGCGGTCACGGGATCAAGAGGGCGGGGCCAGTTGAACAGCCGGAAGTGGTGAGGTAAGCAGGAGAAAGGGTCGCGGGCAGGGACACGGGTGACCAGCAGGCCGGTCTGCCGACGGCAGGGACCTAAAGAGGGGGCCCGGCGGCTTGCCCGGGCGCTTAGCTGACCGGCGGGAAGCGGTCAAGGGAAGAGTGGGTTGGGGCCGATGTCAAAAGCTGGAGGTGGTCCAGTGGGGAAGGCCCTGGGGCCCGGAGGATGTGGACGAGGGTCGCCAGTGGCCACAAAAGCCCCACAAGCCTGAGCCTCAGACTGGAAGCCAGCAAGAGGTTCTCTAGTCCTCAGGGCAGGGCGTTCCGGGCGAATGGGGCAGAAAGCAGGCCGCCGGGGCCCGGCCACCAACCAGTAAGAACCTCCGGAGGGGCCGGGGAGGTGCCCCCAGAGTGGAAAGTGATTTTTCTCGGACTTGACACAGCTCTCTCCCGGTTGTCAAAGCCCATAGGCAGGGCTGTGGGCGTCCCAGGACACTCTGCTGTGAGCTGCCCTTTGGTGGGAGCGATGGGGGCCGGGGGGCGAGGTTGGGGGGGGTTAGAGGGCCGGCCCCGAGGCTCATGGAGGCCCGTGGGCGTCCTGAAGGGAGGGCTGGCTGGTCTGCCCACGCTTGGGGACCTGGGAGGCACCCTGTGAGCAGAGGTCTATGTGCCTTTACATCCCAGTGGTGCGGGCTATTCCTCTGTGTTTGGGAGCAGGGCAGACTGGCTGGTGCTGCTCGCTGATTGGTCGAATGGACCCGGGGCGGGGTTTCCGGAACAAGGAGGCGGGCCCAAGCCCACAGCTGAGCCAGGTCAAGTGAAGGAAGGGGCGGGGCCCGGTGAGCAGCTGGAGGCGGTCACGGGATCAAGGGGGCGGGGCCAGGTGAACACCCGGAAGTGGTGAGGTAAGCAGGAGAAAGGGTCGCGGGCATGGACAGGGGTGACTGGCAGGCCGGTCTGCCGGCGGCAGGGACGTAAAGAGGGGGCCCGGCGGCTTGGCCGGGCGCTTAGCTGACCGGCGGGAAGCGGTCAAGGGAAGAGTGGGTTGGGGCCGGTGTCAAAAGCTGGAGGTGGTCCAGTGGGGAAGGCCCTGGGGCCCGGAGAATGTGGACGAGGGTCGCAAGTGGCCACAAAAGCCCCACAAGCCTGAGCTCCAGACTGGAAGCCAGCAAGAGGTTCCCTTGTCCTCAGGGCAGGGCGTTCCCGTCGAATGGGGCAGAAAGCAGGCCGCCGGGGCCCGGCCAGCGAACCAGTAAGAACCTCCGGAGGGGCCGGGGAGGTGCCCCCGAAGCGCAAAGTGATTTTCTCGGACTTGACACAGCTCTCTCCCCGTTGTCAAAGGCTAACCCTAACCCTAAAACTAAGCCTATCCCTCAACCTAACCCTCACCAGTGGCTAACGCCCTGGGGCCCTGTGAAACCTGGACGAGGGTCTCAAGGGGCCACAAAAGCCTCACCTGCCTGAGCTTCAGACAGGATGCCAGCTTGAGGGACCCTTGTCCTCAGGGCAGGGCGTTCCCGGCGGATGGGGCAGAAAGCAGGCCCCCGGACCAGTAAGAACCTCCGGAGGGGCCGGGGAGGTGCCTCCAGAGTGGAAAGTGATTTTTCTCGGACTTGACACAGCTCTCTCCCGGTTGTCAAAGCCCATAGGCAGGGCTGTGGGCATCCCAGGACACTCTGCCGTGAGCTGCCCTTTGGTGGGAGCGATGGGGGCGGGGGGAGGGGGGGTTGAGGGAGGGCCGGTCCCTAGGCTCATGGAGACCCGTGGGCATCCTGAAGGGAGGGCTGGCTGGTCTGCCCACGCTTGGGGACCTGGGAGGCACCCTGTGAGCAGAGGGCTATGTGCCTTTACATCCCAGTGGTGGGGGCTATTCCTCTGTGTTTGGGAGCAGGGCAGACTGGCTGGTGCTGCTCGCTCATTGGTCGAATGGACCAGGGGCGGGGTTTCCGGAACAAGGAGGCGGGCCCAGGCCCACAGCTGAGCAGGGTCAAGTCAAGGAGGGGGCGGGGCCCGGTGAGCAGCTGGAGGCGGTCACGGGATCAAGAGGGCGGGGCCAGGTGAACAGCCGGAAGTGGTGAGGTAAGCAGGAGAAAGGGTCGCGGGCAGGGACACGGGTGACCGGCAGGCCGGTCTGCCGGCGGCAGGGACCTAAAGAGGGGGCCCGGCGGCTTGGCCGGGCGCTTAGCTGACCGGCGGGAAGCGGTCAAGGGAAGAGTGGGTTGGGGCCGGTGTCAAAAGCTGGAGGTGGTCCAGTGGGGAAGGCCCTGGGGCCCGGAGAATGTGGACGAGGGTCGCCAGTGGCCACAAAAGCCCCCCAAGCCTGAGCTCCTGACTGGAAGCCGGCAAGAGGTTCCCTTGTCCTCAGGGCAGGGCGTTCCCGGCGAATGGGGCAGAAAGCAGGCCGCCGGGGTCCGGCCAGCGAACCAGTAAGAACCTCCGGAGGGGCCGGGGAGGTGCCCCCGAAGTACAAAGTGATTTTCTCGGACTTGACACAGCTCTCTCCCCGTTGTCAAAGGCTAACCCTAACCCTAAAACTAAGCCTATCCCTCAACCTAACCCTCACCAGTGGCTAACGCCCTGGGGCCCTGTGAAACCTGGACGAGGGTCTCAAGGGGCCACAAAAGCCTCACCTGCCTGAGCTTCAGACAGGATGCCAGCTTGAGGGACCCTTGTCCTCAGGGCAGGGCGTTCCCGGCGAATGGGGCAGAAAGCAGGCCGCCGGGGCCCGGCCAGGGAACCAGTAAGAACCTCCAGAGGGGCCGGGGAGGTGCCCCCGAAGCGCAAAGTGATTTTCTCGGACTTGACACAGCTCTCTCCCCGTTGTCAAAGGCTAACCCTAACCCTAAAACTAAGCCTATCCCTCAACCTAACCCTCACCAGTGGCTATCGCCCTGGGGCCCTGTGAAACCTGGACGAGGGTCTCAAGGGGCCACAAAAGCCTCACCTGCCTGAGCTTCAGACAGGATGCCAGCTTGAGGGACCCTTGTCCTCAGGGCAGGGCGTTCCCGGCGAATGGGGCAGAAAGCAGGCCGCCGGGGCCCGGCCAGGGAACCAGTAAGAACCTCCAGAGGGGCCGGGGAGGTGCCCCCGAAGCGCAGAGTGATTTTCTCGGACTTGACACAGCTCTCTCCCCGTTGTCAAAGGCTAACCCTAACCCTAAAACTAAGCCTATCCCTCAACCTAACCCTCACCAGTGGCTAACGCCCTGGGGCCCTGTGAAACCTGGACGAGGGTCTCAAGGGGCCACAAAAGCCTCACCTGCCTGAGCTTCAGACAGGATGCCAGCTTGAGGGACCCTTGTCCTCAGGGCAGGGCGTTCCCGGCGGATGGGGCAGAAAGCAGGCCCCCGGACCAGTAAGAACCTCCGGAGGGGCCGGGGAGGTGCGTCCAGAGTGGAAAGTGATTTTTCTCGGACTTGACACAGCTCTCTCCCGGTTGTCAAAGCCCATAGGCAGGGCTGTGGGCATCCCAGGACACTCTGCCGTGAGCTGCCCTTTGGTGGGAGCGATGGGGGCGGGGGGAGGGGGGGTTGAGGGAGGGCCGGTCCCTAGGCTCATGGAGACCCGTGGGCATCCTGAAGGGAGGGCTGGCTGGTCTGCCCACGCTTGGGGACCTGGGAGGCATCCTGTGAGCAGAGGGCTATGTGCCTTTACATCCCAGTGGTGGGGGCTATTCCTCTGTGTTTGGGAGCAGGGCAGACTGGCTGGTGCTGCTCGCTCATTGGTCGAATGGACCAGGGGCGGGGTTTCCGGAACAAGGAGGCGGGCCCAGGCCCACAGCTGAGCAGGGTCAAGTCAAGGAGGGGGCGGCCCCGGTGAGCAGCTGGAGGCGGTCACGGGATCAAGAGGGCGGGGCCAGTTGAACAGCCGGAAGTGGTGAGGTAAGCAGGAGAAAGGGTCGCGGGCAGGGACACGGGTGACCAGCAGGCCGGTCTGCCGACGGCAGGGACCTAAAGAGGGGGCCCGGCGGCTTGCCCGGGCGCTTAGCTGACCGGCGGGAAGCGGTCAAGGGAAGAGTGGGTTGGGGCCGATGTCAAAAGCTGGAGGTGGTCCAGTGGGGAAGGCCCTGGGGCCCGGAGGATGTGGACGAGGGTCGCCAGTGGCCACAAAAGCCCCACAAGCCTGAGCCTCAGACTGGAAGCCAGCAAGAGGTTCTCTAGTCCTCAGGGCAGGGCGTTCCGGGCGAATGGGGCAGAAAGCAGGCCGCCGGGGCCCGGCCACCAACCAGTAAGAACCTCCGGAGGGGCCGGGGAGGTGCCCCCAGAGTGGAAAGTGATTTTTCTCGGACTTGACACAGCTCTCTCCCGGTTGTCAAAGCCCATAGGCAGGGCTGTGGGCGTCCCAGGACACTCTGCTGTGAGCTGCCCTTTGGTGGGAGCGATGGGGGCCGGGGGGCGAGGTTGGGGGGGGTTAGAGGGCCGGCCCCGAGGCTCATGGAGGCCCGTGGGCGTCCTGAAGGGAGGGCTGGCTGGTCTGCCCACGCTTGGGGACCTGGGAGGCACCCTGTGAGCAGAGGTCTATGTGCCTTTACATCCCAGTGGTGCGGGCTATTCCTCTGTGTTTGGGAGCAGGGCAGACTGGCTGGTGCTGCTCGCTGATTGGTCGAATGGACCCGGGGCGGGGTTTCCGGAACAAGGAGGCGGGCCCAAGCCCACAGCTGAGCCAGGTCAAGTGAAGGAAGGGGCGGGGCCCGGTGAGCAGCTGGAGGCGGTCACGGGATCAAGGGGGCGGGGCCAGGTGAACACCCGGAAGTGGTGAGGTAAGCAGGAGAAAGGGTCGCGGGCATGGACAGGGGTGACTGGCAGGCCGGTCTGCCGGCGGCAGGGACGTAAAGAGGGGGCCCGGCGGCTTGGCCGGGCGCTTAGCTGACCGGCGGGAAGCGGTCAAGGGAAGAGTGGGTTGGGGCCGGTGTCAAAAGCTGGAGGTGGTCCAGTGGGGAAGGCCCTGGGGCCCGGAGAATGTGGACGAGGGTCGCAAGTGGCCACAAAAGCCCCACAAGCCTGAGCTCCAGACTGGAAGCCAGCAAGAGGTTCCCTTGTCCTCAGGGCAGGGCGTTCCCGTCGAATGGGGCAGAAAGCAGGCCGCCGGGGCCCGGCCAGCGAACCAGTAAGAACCTCCGGAGGGGCCGGGGAGGTGCCCCCGAAGCGCAAAGTGATTTTCTCGGACTTGACACAGCTCTCTCCCCGTTGTCAAAGGCTAACCCTAACCCTAAAACTAAGCCTATCCCTCAACCTAACCCTCACCAGTGGCTAACGCCCTGGGGCCCTGTGAAACCTGGACGAGGGTCTCAAGGGGCCACAAAAGCCTCACCTGCCTGAGCTTCAGACAGGATGCCAGCTTGAGGGACCCTTGTCCTCAGGGCAGGGCGTTCCCGGCGGATGGGGCAGAAAGCAGGCCCCCGGACCAGTAAGAACCTCCGGAGGGGCCGGGGAGGTGCCTCCAGAGTGGAAAGTGATTTTTCTCGGACTTGACACAGCTCTCTCCCGGTTGTCAAAGCCCATAGGCAGGGCTGTGGGCATCCCAGGACACTCTGCCGTGAGCTGCCCTTTGGTGGGAGCGATGGGGGCGGGGGGAGGGGGGGTTGAGGGAGGGCCGGTCCCTAGGCTCATGGAGACCCGTGGGCATCCTGAAGGGAGGGCTGGCTGGTCTGCCCACGCTTGGGGACCTGGGAGGCACCCTGTGAGCAGAGGGCTATGTGCCTTTACATCCCAGTGGTGGGGGCTATTCCTCTGTGTTTGGGAGCAGGGCAGACTGGCTGGTGCTGCTCGCTCATTGGTCGAATGGACCAGGGGCGGGGTTTCCGGAACAAGGAGGCGGGCCCAGGCCCACAGCTGAGCAGGGTCAAGTCAAGGAGGGGGCGGGGCCCGGTGAGCAGCTGGAGGCGGTCACGGGATCAAGAGGGCGGGGCCAGGTGAACAGCCGGAAGTGGTGAGGTAAGCAGGAGAAAGGGTCGCGGGCAGGGACACGGGTGACCGGCAGGCCGGTCTGCCGGCGGCAGGGACCTAAAGAGGGGGCCCGGCGGCTTGGCCGGGCGCTTAGCTGACCGGCGGGAAGCGGTCAAGGGAAGAGTGGGTTGGGGCCGGTGTCAAAAGCTGGAGGTGGTCCAGTGGGGAAGGCCCTGGGGCCCGGAGAATGTGGACGAGGGTCGCCAGTGGCCACAAAAGCCCCCCAAGCCTGAGCTCCTGACTGGAAGCCGGCAAGAGGTTCCCTTGTCCTCAGGGCAGGGCGTTCCCGGCGAATGGGGCAGAAAGCAGGCCGCCGGGGTCCGGCCAGCGAACCAGTAAGAACCTCCGGAGGGGCCGGGGAGGTGCCCCCGAAGTACAAAGTGATTTTCTCGGACTTGACACAGCTCTCTCCCCGTTGTCAAAGGCTAACCCTAACCCTAAAACTAAGCCTATCCCTCAACCTAACCCTCACCAGTGGCTAACGCCCTGGGGCCCTGTGAAACCTGGACGAGGGTCTCAAGGGGCCACAAAAGCCTCACCTGCCTGAGCTTCAGACAGGATGCCAGCTTGAGGGACCCTTGTCCTCAGGGCAGGGCGTTCCCGGCGAATGGGGCAGAAAGCAGGCCGCCGGGGCCCGGCCAGGGAACCAGTAAGAACCTCCAGAGGGGCCGGGGAGGTGCCCCCGAAGCGCAAAGTGATTTTCTCGGACTTGACACAGCTCTCTCCCCGTTGTCAAAGGCTAACCCTAACCCTAAAACTAAGCCTATCCCTCAACCTAACCCTCACCAGTGGCTATCGCCCTGGGGCCCTGTGAAACCTGGACGAGGGTCTCAAGGGGCCACAAAAGCCTCACCTGCCTGAGCTTCAGACAGGATGCCAGCTTGAGGGACCCTTGTCCTCAGGGCAGGGCGTTCCCGGCGAATGGGGCAGAAAGCAGGCCGCCGGGGCCCGGCCAGGGAACCAGTAAGAACCTCCAGAGGGGCCGGGGAGGTGCCCCCGAAGCGCAGAGTGATTTTCTCGGACTTGACACAGCTCTCTCCCCGTTGTCAAAGGCTAACCCTAACCCTAAAACTAAGCCTATCCCTCAACCTAACCCTCACCAGTGGCTAACGCCCTGGGGCCCTGTGAAACCTGGACGAGGGTCTCAAGGGGCCACAAAAGCCTCACCTGCCTGAGCTTCAGACAGGATGCCAGCTTGAGGGACCCTTGTCCTCAGGGCAGGGCGTTCCCGGCGGATGGGGCAGAAAGCAGGCCCCCGGACCAGTAAGAACCTCCGGAGGGGCCGGGGAGGTGCGTCCAGAGTGGAAAGTGATTTTTCTCGGACTTGACACAGCTCTCTCCCGGTTGTCAAAGCCCATAGGCAGGGCTGTGGGCATCCCAGGACACTCTGCCGTGAGCTGCCCTTTGGTGGGAGCGATGGGGGCGGGGGGAGGGGGGGTTGAGGGAGGGCCGGTCCCTAGGCTCATGGAGACCCGTGGGCATCCTGAAGGGAGGGCTGGCTGGTCTGCCCACGCTTGGGGACCTGGGAGGCATCCTGTGAGCAGAGGGCTATGTGCCTTTACATCCCAGTGGTGGGGGCTATTCCTCTGTGTTTGGGAGCAGGGCAGACTGGCTGGTGCTGCTCGCTCATTGGTCGAATGGACCAGGGGCGGGGTTTCCGGAACAAGGAGGCGGGCCCAGGCCCACAGCTGAGCAGGGTCAAGTCAAGGAGGGGGCGGCCCCGGTGAGCAGCTGGAGGCGGTCACGGGATCAAGAGGGCGGGGCCAGTTGAACAGCCGGAAGTGGTGAGGTAAGCAGGAGAAAGGGTCGCGGGCAGGGACACGGGTGACCAGCAGGCCGGTCTGCCGACGGCAGGGACCTAAAGAGGGGGCCCGGCGGCTTGCCCGGGCGCTTAGCTGACCGGCGGGAAGCGGTCAAGGGAAGAGTGGGTTGGGGCCGATGTCAAAAGCTGGAGGTGGTCCAGTGGGGAAGGCCCTGGGGCCCGGAGGATGTGGACGAGGGTCGCCAGTGGCCACAAAAGCCCCACAAGCCTGAGCCTCAGACTGGAAGCCAGCAAGAGGTTCTCTAGTCCTCAGGGCAGGGCGTTCCGGGCGAATGGGGCAGAAAGCAGGCCGCCGGGGCCCGGCCACCAACCAGTAAGAACCTCCGGAGGGGCCGGGGAGGTGCCCCCAGAGTGGAAAGTGATTTTTCTCGGACTTGACACAGCTCTCTCCCGGTTGTCAAAGCCCATAGGCAGGGCTGTGGGCGTCCCAGGACACTCTGCTGTGAGCTGCCCTTTGGTGGGAGCGATGGGGGCCGGGGGGCGAGGTTGGGGGGGGTTAGAGGGCCGGCCCCGAGGCTCATGGAGGCCCGTGGGCGTCCTGAAGGGAGGGCTGGCTGGTCTGCCCACGCTTGGGGACCTGGGAGGCACCCTGTGAGCAGAGGTCTATGTGCCTTTACATCCCAGTGGTGCGGGCTATTCCTCTGTGTTTGGGAGCAGGGCAGACTGGCTGGTGCTGCTCGCTGATTGGTCGAATGGACCCGGGGCGGGGTTTCCGGAACAAGGAGGCGGGCCCAAGCCCACAGCTGAGCCAGGTCAAGTGAAGGAAGGGGCGGGGCCCGGTGAGCAGCTGGAGGCGGTCACGGGATCAAGGGGGCGGGGCCAGGTGAACACCCGGAAGTGGTGAGGTAAGCAGGAGAAAGGGTCGCGGGCATGGACAGGGGTGACTGGCAGGCCGGTCTGCCGGCGGCAGGGACGTAAAGAGGGGGCCCGGCGGCTTGGCCGGGCGCTTAGCTGACCGGCGGGAAGCGGTCAAGGGAAGAGTGGGTTGGGGCCGGTGTCAAAAGCTGGAGGTGGTCCAGTGGGGAAGGCCCTGGGGCCCGGAGAATGTGGACGAGGGTCGCAAGTGGCCACAAAAGCCCCACAAGCCTGAGCTCCAGACTGGAAGCCAGCAAGAGGTTCCCTTGTCCTCAGGGCAGGGCGTTCCCGTCGAATGGGGCAGAAAGCAGGCCGCCGGGGCCCGGCCAGCGAACCAGTAAGAACCTCCGGAGGGGCCGGGGAGGTGCCCCCGAAGCGCAAAGTGATTTTCTCGGACTTGACACAGCTCTCTCCCCGTTGTCAAAGGCTAACCCTAACCCTAAAACTAAGCCTATCCCTCAACCTAACCCTCACCAGTGGCTAACGCCCTGGGGCCCTGTGAAACCTGGACGAGGGTCTCAAGGGGCCACAAAAGCCTCACCTGCCTGAGCTTCAGACAGGATGCCAGCTTGAGGGACCCTTGTCCTCAGGGCAGGGCGTTCCCGGCGGATGGGGCAGAAAGCAGGCCCCCGGACCAGTAAGAACCTCCGGAGGGGCCGGGGAGGTGCCTCCAGAGTGGAAAGTGATTTTTCTCGGACTTGACACAGCTCTCTCCCGGTTGTATAAGCCCATAGGCAGGGCTGTGGGCATCCCAGGACACTCTGCCGTGAGCTGCCCTTTGGTGGGAGCGATGGGGGCGGGGGGAGGGGGGGTTGAGGGAGGGCCGGTCCCTAGGCTCATGGAGACCCGTGGGCATCCTGAAGGGAGGGCTGGCTGGTCTGCCCACGCTTGGGGACCTGGGAGGCACCCTGTGAGCAGAGGGCTATGTGCCTTTACATCCCAGTGGTGGGGGCTATTCCTCTGTGTTTGGGAGCAGGGCAGACTGGCTGGTGCTGCTCGCTCATTGGTCGAATGGACCAGGGGCGGGGTTTCCGGAACAAGGAGGCGGGCCCAGGCCCACAGCTGAGCCGGGTCAAGTCAAGGAGGGGGCGGGCCCCAGTGAGCAGCTGGAGGCGGTCACGGGATCAAGAGGGCGGGGCCAGGTGAACAGCCGGAAGTGGTGAGGTAAGCAGGAGAAAGGGTCGCGGGCAGGGACACGGGTGACCGGCAGGCCGGTCTGCCGGCGGCAGGGACCTAAAGAGGGGGCCCGGCGGCTTGGCCGGGCGCTTAGCTGACCGGCGGGAAGCGGTCAAGGGAAGAGTGGGTTGGGACCGGTGTCAAAAGCTGGAGGTGGTCCAGTGGGGAAGGCCCTGGGGCCCGGAGAATGTGGACGAGGGTCGCCAGTGGCCACAAAAGCCCCCCAAGCCTGAGCTCCTGACTGGAAGCCGGCAAGAGGTTCCCTTGTCCTCAGGGCAGGGCGTTCCCGGCGAATGGGGCAGAAAGCAGGCCGCCGGGGTCCGGCCAGGGAACCAGTAAGAACCTCCGGAGGGGCCGGGGAGGTGCCCCCGAAGCGCAAAGTGATTTTCTCGGACTTGACACAGCTCTCTCCCCGTTGTCAAAGGCTAACCCTAACCCTAAAACTAAGCCTATCCCTCAACCTAACCCTCACCAGTGGCTAACGCCCTGGGGCCCTGTGAAACCTGGACGAGGGTCTCAAGGGGCCACAAAAGCCTCACCTGCCTGAGCTTCAGACAGGATGCCAGCTTGAGGGACCCTTGTCCTCAGGGCAGGGCGTTCCCGGCGAATGGGGCAGAAAGCAGGCCGCCGGGGCCCGGCCAGGGAACCAGTAAGAACCTCCAGAGGGGCCGGGGAGGTGCCCCCGAAGCGCAAAGTGATTTTCTCGGACTTGACACAGCTCTCTCCCCGTTGTCAAAGGCTAACCCTAACCCTAAAACTAAGCCTATCCCTCAACCTAACCCTCACCAGTGGCTATCGCCCTGGGGCCCTGTGAAACCTGGACGAGGGTCTCAAGGGGCCACAAAAGCCTCACCTGCCTGAGCTTCAGACAGGATGCCAGCTTGAGGGACCCTTGTCCTCAGGGCAGGGCGTTCCCGGCGAATGGGGCAGAAAGCAGGCCGCCGGGGCCCGGCCAGGGAACCAGTAAGAACCTCCAGAGGGGCCGGGGAGGTGCCCCCGAAGCGCAGAGTGATTTTCTCGGACTTGACACAGCTCTCTCCCCGTTGTCAAAGGCTAACCCTAACCCTAAAACTAAGCCTATCCCTCAACCTAACCCTCACCAGTGGCTAACGCCCTGGGGCCCTGTGAAACCTGGACGAGGGTCTCAAGGGGCCACAAAAGCCTCACCTGCCTGAGCTTCAGACAGGATGCCAGCTTGAGGGACCCTTGTCCTCAGGGCAGGGCGTTCCCGGCGGATGGGGCAGAAAGCAGGCCCCCGGACCAGTAAGAACCTCCGGAGGGGCCGGGGAGGTGCCTCCAGAGTGGAAAGTGATTTTTCTCGGACTTGACACAGCTCTCTCCCGGTTGTCAAAGCCCATAGGCAGGGCTGTGGGCATCCCAGGACACTCTGCCGTGAGCTGCCCTTTGGTGGGAGCGATGGGGGCGGGGGGAGGGGGGGTTGAGGGAGGGCCGGTCCCTAGGCTCATGGAGACCCGTGGGCATCCTGAAGGGAGGGCTGGCTGGTCTGCCCACGCTTGGGGACCTGGGAGGCATCCTGTGAGCAGAGGGCTATGTGCCTTTACATCCCAGTGGTGGGGGCTATTCCTCTGTGTTTGGGAGCAGGGCAGACTGGCTGGTGCTGCTCGCTCATTGGTCGAATGGACCAGGGGCGGGGTTTCCGGAACAAGGAGGCGGGCCCAGGCCCACAGCTGAGCAGGGTCAAGTCAAGGAGGGGGCGGCCCCGGTGAGCAGCTGGAGGCGGTCACGGGATCAAGAGGGCGGGGCCAGTTGAACAGCCGGAAGTGGTGAGGTAAGCAGGAGAAAGGGTCGCGGGCAGGGACACGGGTGACCAGCAGGCCGGTCTGCCGACGGCAGGGACCTAAAGAGGGGGCCCGGCGGCTTGCCCGGGCGCTTAGCTGACCGGCGGGAAGCGGTCAAGGGAAGAGTGGGTTGGGGCCGATGTCAAAAGCTGGAGGTGGTCCAGTGGGGAAGGCCCTGGGGCCCGGAGGATGTGGACGAGGGTCGCCAGTGGCCACAAAAGCCCCACAAGCCTGAGCCTCAGACTGGAAGCCAGCAAGAGGTTCTCTAGTCCTCAGGGCAGGGCGTTCCGGGCGAATGGGGCAGAAAGCAGGCCGCCGGGGCCCGGCCACCAACCAGTAAGAACCTCCGGAGGGGCCGGGGAGGTGCCCCCAGAGTGGAAAGTGATTTTTCTCGGACTTGACACAGCTCTCTCCCGGTTGTCAAAGCCCATAGGCAGGGCTGTGGGCGTCCCAGGACACTCTGCTGTGAGCTGCCCTTTGGTGGGAGCGATGGGGGCCGGGGGGCGAGGTTGGGGGGGGTTAGAGGGCCGGCCCCGAGGCTCATGGAGGCCCGTGGGCGTCCTGAAGGGAGGGCTGGCTGGTCTGCCCACGCTTGGGGACCTGGGAGGCACCCTGTGAGCAGAGGTCTATGTGCCTTTACATCCCAGTGGTGCGGGCTATTCCTCTGTGTTTGGGAGCAGGGCAGACTGGCTGGTGCTGCTCGCTGATTGGTCGAATGGACCCGGGGCGGGGTTTCCGGAACAAGGAGGCGGGCCCAAGCCCACAGCTGAGCCAGGTCAAGTGAAGGAAGGGGCGGGGCCCGGTGAGCAGCTGGAGGCGGTCACGGGATCAAGGGGGCGGGGCCAGGTGAACACCCGGAAGTGGTGAGGTAAGCAGGAGAAAGGGTCGCGGGCATGGACAGGGGTGACTGGCAGGCCGGTCTGCCGGCGGCAGGGACGTAAAGAGGGGGCCCGGCGGCTTGGCCGGGCGCTTAGCTGACCGGCGGGAAGCGGTCAAGGGAAGAGTGGGTTGGGGCCGGTGTCAAAAGCTGGAGGTGGTCCAGTGGGGAAGGCCCTGGGGCCCGGAGAATGTGGACGAGGGTCGCAAGTGGCCACAAAAGCCCCACAAGCCTGAGCTCCAGACTGGAAGCCAGCAAGAGGTTCCCTTGTCCTCAGGGCAGGGCGTTCCCGTCGAATGGGGCAGAAAGCAGGCCGCCGGGGCCCGGCCAGCGAACCAGTAAGAACCTCCGGAGGGGCCGGGGAGGTGCCCCCGAAGCGCAAAGTGATTTTCTCGGACTTGACACAGCTCTCTCCCCGTTGTCAAAGGCTAACCCTAACCCTAAAACTAAGCCTATCCCTCAACCTAACCCTCACCAGTGGCTAACGCCCTGGGGCCCTGTGAAACCTGGACGAGGGTCTCAAGGGGCCACAAAAGCCTCACCTGCCTGAGCTTCAGACAGGATGCCAGCTTGAGGGACCCTTGTCCTCAGGGCAGGGCGTTCCCGGCGGATGGGGCAGAAAGCAGGCCCCCGGACCAGTAAGAACCTCCGGAGGGGCCGGGGAGGTGCCTCCAGAGTGGAAAGTGATTTTTCTCGGACTTGACACAGCTCTCTCCCGGTTGTCAAAGCCCATAGGCAGGGCTGTGGGCATCCCAGGACACTCTGCCGTGAGCTGCCCTTTGGTGGGAGCGATGGGGGCGGGGGGAGGGGGGGTTGAGGGAGGGCCGGTCCCTAGGCTCATGGAGACCCGTGGGCATCCTGAAGGGAGGGCTGGCTGGTCTGCCCACGCTTGGGGACCTGGGAGGCACCCTGTGAGCAGAGGGCTATGTGCCTTTACATCCCAGTGGTGGGGGCTATTCCTCTGTGTTTGGGAGCAGGGCAGACTGGCTGGTGCTGCTCGCTCATTGGTCGAATGGACCAGGGGCGGGGTTTCCGGAACAAGGAGGCGGGCCCAGGCCCACAGCTGAGCAGGGTCAAGTCAAGGAGGGGGCGGCCCCGGTGAGCAGCTGGAGGCGGTCACGGGATCAAGAGGGCGGGGCCAGTTGAACAGCCGGAAGTGGTGAGGTAAGCAGGAGAAAGGGTCGCGGGCAGGGACACGGGTGACCAGCAGGCCGGTCTGCCGACGGCAGGGACCTAAAGAGGGGGCCCGGCGGCTTGCCCGGGCGCTTAGCTGACCGGCGGGAAGCGGTCAAGGGAAGAGTGGGTTGGGGCCGATGTCAAAAGCTGGAGGTGGTCCAGTGGGGAAGGCCCTGGGGCCCGGAGGATGTGGACGAGGGTCGCCAGTGGCCACAAAAGCCCCACAAGCCTGAGCCTCAGACTGGAAGCCAGCAAGAGGTTCTCTAGTCCTCAGGGCAGGGCGTTCCGGGCGAATGGGGCAGAAAGCAGGCCGCCGGGGCCCGGCCACCAACCAGTAAGAACCTCCGGAGGGGCCGGGGAGGTGCCCCCAGAGTGGAAAGTGATTTTTCTCGGACTTGACACAGCTCTCTCCCGGTTGTCAAAGCCCATAGGCAGGGCTGTGGGCGTCCCAGGACACTCTGCTGTGAGCTGCCCTTTGGTGGGAGCGATGGGGGCCGGGGGGCGAGGTTGGGGGGGGTTAGAGGGCCGGCCCCGAGGCTCATGGAGGCCCGTGGGCGTCCTGAAGGGAGGGCTGGCTGGTCTGCCCACGCTTGGGGACCTGGGAGGCACCCTGTGAGCAGAGGTCTATGTGCCTTTACATCCCAGTGGTGCGGGCTATTCCTCTGTGTTTGGGAGCAGGGCAGACTGGCTGGTGCTGCTCGCTGATTGGTCGAATGGACCCGGGGCGGGGTTTCCGGAACAAGGAGGCGGGCCCAAGCCCACAGCTGAGCCAGGTCAAGTGAAGGAAGGGGCGGGGCCCGGTGAGCAGCTGGAGGCGGTCACGGGATCAAGGGGGCGGGGCCAGGTGAACACAGGGTAGTGGTGAGGTAAGCAGGAGAAAGGGTCGCGGGCATGGACAGGGGTGACTGGCAGGCCGGTCTGCCGGCGGCAGGGACGTAAAGAGGGGGCCCGGCGGCTTGGCCGGGCGCTTAGCTGACCGGCGGGAAGCGGTCAAGGGAAGAGTGGGTTGGGGCCGGTGTCAAAAGCTGGAGGTGGTCCAGTGGGGAAGGCCCTGGGGCCCGGAGAATGTGGACGAGGGTCGCAAGTGGCCACAAAAGCCCCACAAGCCTGAGCTCCAGACTGGAAGCCAGCAAGAGGTTCCCTTGTCCTCAGGGCAGGGCGTTCCCGTCGAATGGGGCAGAAAGCAGGCCGCCGGGGCCCGGCCAGCGAACCAGTAAGAACCTCCGGAGGGGCCGGGGAGGTGCCCCCGAAGCGCAAAGTGATTTTCTCGGACTTGACACAGCTCTCTCCCCGTTGTCAAAGGCTAACCCTAACCCTAAAACTAAGCCTATCCCTCAACCTAACCCTCACCAGTGGCTAACGCCCTGGGGCCCTGTGAAACCTGGACGAGGGTCTCAAGGGGCCACAAAAGCCTCACCTGCCTGAGCTTCAGACAGGATGCCAGCTTGAGGGACCCTTGTCCTCAGGGCAGGGCGTTCCCGGCGGATGGGGCAGAAAGCAGGCCCCCGGACCAGTAAGAACCTCCGGAGGGGCCGGGGAGGTGCCTCCAGAGTGGAAAGTGATTTTTCTCGGACTTGACACAGCTCTCTCCCGGTTGTCAAAGCCCATAGGCAGGGCTGTGGGCATCCCAGGACACTCTGCCGTGAGCTGCCCTTTGGTGGAAGCGATGGGGGCGGGGGGAGGGGGGGTTGAGGGAGGGCCGGTCCCTAGGCTCATGGAGACCCGTGGGCATCCTGAAGGGAGGGCTGGCTGGTCTGCCCACGCTTGGGGACCTGGGAGGCACCCTGTGAGCAGAGGGCTATGTGCCTTTACATCCCAGTGGTGGGGGCTATTCCTCTGTGTTTGGGAGCAGGGCAGACTGGCTGGTGCTGCTCGCTCATTGGTCGAATGGACCAGGGGCGGGGTTTCCGGAACAAGGAGGCGGGCCCAGGCCCACAGCTGAGCAGGGTCAAGTCAAGGAGGGGGCGGCCCCGGTGAGCAGCTGGAGGCGGTCACGGGATCAAGAGGGCGGGGCCAGTTGAACAGCCGGAAGTGGTGAGGTAAGCAGGAGAAAGGGTCGCGGGCAGGGACACGGGTGACCAGCAGGCCGGTCTGCCGACGGCAGGGACCTAAAGAGGGGGCCCGGCGGCTTGCCCGGGCGCTTAGCTGACCGGCGGGAAGCGGTCAAGGGAAGAGTGGGTTGGGGCCGATGTCAAAAGCTGGAGGTGGTCCAGTGGGGAAGGCCCTGGGGCCCGGAGGATGTGGACGAGGGTCGCCAGTGGCCACAAAAGCCCCACAAGCCTGAGCCTCAGACTGGAAGCCAGCAAGAGGTTCTCTAGTCCTCAGGGCAGGGCGTTCCGGGCGAATGGGGCAGAAAGCAGGCCGCCGGGGCCCGGCCACCAACCAGTAAGAACCTCCGGAGGGGCCGGGGAGGTGCCCCCAGAGTGGAAAGTGATTTTTCTCGGACTTGACACAGCTCTCTCCCGGTTGTCAAAGCCCATAGGCAGGGCTGTGGGCGTCCCAGGACACTCTGCTGTGAGCTGCCCTTTGGTGGGAGCGATGGGGGCCGGGGGGCGAGGTTGGGGGGGGTTAGAGGGCCGGCCCCGAGGCTCATGGAGGCCCGTGGGCGTCCTGAAGGGAGGGCTGGCTGGTCTGCCCACGCTTGGGGACCTGGGAGGCACCCTGTGAGCAGAGGTCTATGTGCCTTTACATCCCAGTGGTGCGGGCTATTCCTCTGTGTTTGGGAGCAGGGCAGACTGGCTGGTGCTGCTCGCTGATTGGTCGAATGGACCCGGGGCGGGGTTTCCGGAACAAGGAGGCGGGCCCAAGCCCACAGCTGAGCCAGGTCAAGTGAAGGAAGGGGCGGGGCCCGGTGAGCAGCTGGAGGCGGTCACGGGATCAAGGGGGCGGGGCCAGGTGAACACAGGGTAGTGGTGAGGTAAGCAGGAGAAAGGGTCGCGGGCATGGACAGGGGTGACTGGCAGGCCGGTCTGCCGGCGGCAGGGACGTAAAGAGGGGGCCCGGCGGCTTGGCCGGGCGCTTAGCTGACCGGCGGGAAGCGGTCAAGGGAAGAGTGGGTTGGGGCCGGTGTCAAAAGCTGGAGGTGGTCCAGTGGGGAAGGCCCTGGGGCCCGGAGAATGTGGACGAGGGTCGCAAGTGGCCACAAAAGCCCCACAAGCCTGAGCTCCAGACTGGAAGCCAGCAAGAGGTTCCCTTGTCCTCAGGGCAGGGCGTTCCCGTCGAATGGGGCAGAAAGCAGGCCGCCGGGGCCCGGCCAGCGAACCAGTAAGAACCTCCGGAGGGGCCGGGGAGGTGCCCCCGAAGCGCAAAGTGATTTTCTCGGACTTGACACAGCTCTCTCCCCGTTGTCAAAGGCTAACCCTAACCCTAAAACTAAGCCTATCCCTCAACCTAACCCTCACCAGTGGCTAACGCCCTGGGGCCCTGTGAAACCTGGACGAGGGTCTCAAGGGGCCACAAAAGCCTCACCTGCCTGAGCTTCAGACAGGATGCCAGCTTGAGGGACCCTTGTCCTCAGGGCAGGGCGTTCCCGGCGGATGGGGCAGAAAGCAGGCCCCCGGACCAGTAAGAACCTCCGGAGGGGCCGGGGAGGTGCCTCCAGAGTGGAAAGTGATTTTTCTCGGACTTGACACAGCTCTCTCCCGGTTGTCAAAGCCCATAGGCAGGGCTGTGGGCATCCCAGGACACTCTGCCGTGAGCTGCCCTTTGGTGGGAGCGATGGGGGCGGGGGGAGGGGGGGTTGAGGGAGGGCCGGTCCCTAGGCTCATGGAGACCCGTGGGCATCCTGAAGGGAGGGCTGGCTGGTCTGCCCACGCTTGGGGACCTGGGAGGCACCCTGTGAGCAGAGGGCTATGTGCCTTTACATCCCAGTGGTGGGGGCTATTCCTCTGTGTTTGGGAGCAGGGCAGACTGGCTGGTGCTGCTCGCTCATTGGTCGAATGGACCAGGGGCGGGGTTTCCGGAACAAGGAGGCGGGCCCAGGCCCACAGCTGAGCCGGGTCAAGTCAAGGAGGGGGCGGGCCCCAGTGAGCAGCTGGAGGCGGTCACGGGATCAAGAGGGCGGGGCCAGGTGAACAGCCGGAAGTGGTGAGGTAAGCAGGAGAAAGGGTCGCGGGCAGGGACACGGGTGACCGGCAGGCCGGTCTGCCGGCGGCAGGGACCTAAAGAGGGGGCCCGGCGGCTTGGCCGGGCGCTTAGCTGACCGGCGGGAAGCGGTCAAGGGAAGAGTGGGTTGGGGCCGGTGTCAAAAGCTGGAGGTGGTCCAGTGGGGAAGGCCCTGGGGCCCGGAGAATGTGGACGAGGGTCGCCAGTGGCCACAAAAGCCCCCCAAGCCTGAGCTCCTGACTGGAAGCCGGCAAGAGGTTCCCTTGTCCTCAGGGCAGGGCGTTCCCGGCGAATGGGGCAGAAAGCAGGCCGCCGGGGTCCGGCCAGCGAACCAGTAAGAACCTCCGGAGGGGCCGGGGAGGTGCCCCCGAAGTACAAAGTGATTTTCTCGGACTTGACACAGCTCTCTCCCCGTTGTCAAAGGCTAACCCTAACCCTAAAACTAAGCCTATCCCTCAACCTAACCCTCACCAGTGGCTAACGCCCTGGGGCCCTGTGAAACCTGGACGAGGGTCTCAAGGGGCCACAAAAGCCTCACCTGCCTTTTGCTTCAGACAGGATGCCAGCTTGAGGGACCCTTGTCCTCAGGGCAGGGCGTTCCCGGCGGATGGGGCAGAAAGCAGGCCCCCGGACCAGTAAGAACCTCCGGAGGGGCCGGGGAGGTGCCTCCAGAGTGGAAAGTGATTTTTCTCGGACTTGACACAGCTCTCTCCCGGTTGTCAAAGCCCATAGGCAGGGCTGTGGGCATCCCAGGACACTCTGCCGTGAGCTGCCCTTTGGTGGGAGCGATGGGGGCGGGGGGAGGGGGGGTTGAGGGAGGGCCGGTCCCTAGGCTCATGGAGACCCGTGGGCATCCTGAAGGGAGGGCTGGCTGGTCTGCCCACGCTTGGGGACCTGGGAGGCACCCTGTGAGCAGAGGGCTATGTGCCTTTACATCCCAGTGGTGGGGGCTATTCCTCTGTGTTTGGGAGCAGGGCAGACTGGCTGGTGCTGCTCGCTCATTGGTCGAATGGACCAGGGGCGGGGTTTCCGGAACAAGGAGGCGGGCCCAGGCCCACAGCTGAGCAGGGTCAAGTCAAGGAGGGGGCGGCCCCGGTGAGCAGCTGGAGGCGGTCACGGGATCAAGAGGGCGGGGCCAGTTGAACAGCCGGAAGTGGTGAGGTAAGCAGGAGAAAGGGTCGCGGGCAGGGACACGGGTGACCAGCAGGCCGGTCTGCCGACGGCAGGGACCTAAAGAGGGGGCCCGGCGGCTTGCCCGGGCGCTTAGCTGACCGGCGGGAAGCGGTCAAGGGAAGAGTGGGTTGGGGCCGATGTCAAAAGCTGGAGGTGGTCCAGTGGGGAAGGCCCTGGGGCCCGGAGGATGTGGACGAGGGTCGCCAGTGGCCACAAAAGCCCCACAAGCCTGAGCCTCAGACTGGAAGCCAGCAAGAGGTTCTCTAGTCCTCAGGGCAGGGCGTTCCGGGCGAATGGGGCAGAAAGCAGGCCGCCGGGGCCCGGCCACCAACCAGTAAGAACCTCCGGAGGGGCCGGGGAGGTGCCCCCAGAGTGGAAAGTGATTTTTCTCGGACTTGACACAGCTCTCTCCCGGTTGTCAAAGCCCATAGGCAGGGCTGTGGGCGTCCCAGGACACTCTGCTGTGAGCTGCCCTTTGGTGGGAGCGATGGGGGCCGGGGGGCGAGGTTGGGGGGGGTTAGAGGGCCGGCCCCGAGGCTCATGGAGGCCCGTGGGCGTCCTGAAGGGAGGGCTGGCTGGTCTGCCCACGCTTGGGGACCTGGGAGGCACCCTGTGAGCAGAGGTCTATGTGCCTTTACATCCCAGTGGTGCGGGCTATTCCTCTGTGTTTGGGAGCAGGGCAGACTGGCTGGTGCTGCTCGCTGATTGGTCGAATGGACCCGGGGCGGGGTTTCCGGAACAAGGAGGCGGGCCCAAGCCCACAGCTGAGCCAGGTCAAGTGAAGGAAGGGGCGGGGCCCGGTGAGCAGCTGGAGGCGGTCACGGGATCAAGGGGGCGGGGCCAGGTGAACACAGGGTAGTGGTGAGGTAAGCAGGAGAAAGGGTCGCGGGCATGGACAGGGGTGACTGGCAGGCCGGTCTGCCGGCGGCAGGGACGTAAAGAGGGGGCCCGGCGGCTTGGCCGGGCGCTTAGCTGACCGGCGGGAAGCGGTCAAGGGAAGAGTGGGTTGGGGCCGGTGTCAAAAGCTGGAGGTGGTCCAGTGGGGAAGGCCCTGGGGCCCGGAGAATGTGGACGAGGGTCGCAAGTGGCCACAAAAGCCCCACAAGCCTGAGCTCCAGACTGGAAGCCAGCAAGAGGTTCCCTTGTCCTCAGGGCAGGGCGTTCCCGTCGAATGGGGCAGAAAGCAGGCCGCCGGGGCCCGGCCAGCGAACCAGTAAGAACCTCCGGAGGGGCCGGGGAGGTGCCCCCGAAGCGCAAAGTGATTTTCTCGGACTTGACACAGCTCTCTCCCCGTTGTCAAAGGCTAACCCTAACCCTAAAACTAAGCCTATCCCTCAACCTAACCCTCACCAGTGGCTAACGCCCTGGGGCCCTGTGAAACCTGGACGAGGGTCTCAAGGGGCCACAAAAGCCTCACCTGCCTGAGCTTCAGACAGGATGCCAGCTTGAGGGACCCTTGTCCTCAGGGCAGGGCGTTCCCGGCGGATGGGGCAGAAAGCAGGCCCCCGGACCAGTAAGAACCTCCGGAGGGGCCGGGGAGGTGCCTCCAGAGTGGAAAGTGATTTTTCTCGGACTTGACACAGCTCTCTCCCGGTTGTCAAAGCCCATAGGCAGGGCTGTGGGCATCCCAGGACACTCTGCCGTGAGCTGCCCTTTGGTGGGAGCGATGGGGGCGGGGGGAGGGGGGGTTGAGGGAGGGCCGGTCCCTAGGCTCATGGAGACCCGTGGGCATCCTGAAGGGAGGGCTGGCTGGTCTGCCCACGCTTGGGGACCTGGGAGGCACCCTGTGAGCAGAGGGCTATGTGCCTTTACATCCCAGTGGTGGGGGCTATTCCTCTGTGTTTGGGAGCAGGGCAGACTGGCTGGTGCTGCTCGCTCATTGGTCGAATGGACCAGGGGCGGGGTTTCCGGAACAAGGAGGCGGGCCCAGGCCCACAGCTGAGCCGGGTCAAGTCAAGGAGGGGGCGGGCCCCAGTGAGCAGCTGGAGGCGGTCACGGGATCAAGAGGGCGGGGCCAGGTGAACAGCCGGAAGTGGTGAGGTAAGCAGGAGAAAGGGTCGCGGGCAGGGACACGGGTGACCGGCAGGCCGGTCTGCCGGCGGCAGGGACCTAAAGAGGGGGCCCGGCGGCTTGGCCGGGCGCTTAGCTGACCGGCGGGAAGCGGTCAAGGGAAGAGTGGGTTGGGGCCGGTGTCAAAAGCTGGAGGTGGTCCAGTGGGGAAGGCCCTGGGGCCCGGAGAATGTGGACGAGGGTCGCCAGTGGCCACAAAAGCCCCCCAAGCCTGAGCTCCTGACTGGAAGCCGGCAAGAGGTTCCCTTGTCCTCAGGGCAGGGCGTTCCCGGCGAATGGGGCAGAAAGCAGGCCGCCGGGGTCCGGCCAGCGAACCAGTAAGAACCTCCGGAGGGGCCGGGGAGGTGCCCCCGAAGTACAAAGTGATTTTCTCGGACTTGACACAGCTCTCTCCCCGTTGTCAAAGGCTAACCCTAACCCTAAAACTAAGCCTATCCCTCAACCTAACCCTCACCAGTGGCTAACGCCCTGGGGCCCTGTGAAACCTGGACGAGGGTCTCAAGGGGCCACAAAAGCCTCACCTGCCTTTTGCTTCAGACAGGATGCCAGCTTGAGGGACCCTTGTCCTCAGGGCAGGGCGTTCCCGGCGGATGGGGCAGAAAGCAGGCCCCCGGACCAGTAAGAACCTCCGGAGGGGCCGGGGAGGTGCCTCCAGAGTGGAAAGTGATTTTTCTCGGACTTGACACAGCTCTCTCCCGGTTGTCAAAGCCCATAGGCAGGGCTGTGGGCATCCCAGGACACTCTGCCATGAGCTGCCCTTTGGTGGGAGCGATGGGGGCGGGGGGAGGGGGGGTTGAGGGAGGGCCGGTCCCTAGGCTCATGGAGACCCGTGGGCATCCTGAAGGGAGGGCTGGCTGGTCTGCCCACGCTTGGGGACCTGGGAGGCACCCTGTGAGCAGAGGGCTATGTGCCTTTACATCCCAGTGGTGGGGGCTATTCCTCTGTGTTTGGGAGCAGGGCAGACTGGCTGGTGCTGCTCGCTCATTGGTCGAATGGACCAGGGGCGGGGTTTCCGGAACAAGGAGGCGGGCCTAGGCCCACTGCTGAGCCGGGTCAAGTCAAGGAGAGGGCGGGCCCCGGTGAGCAGCTGGAGGCGGTCACGGGATCGCGAGGGCGGGGCCAGGTGAACAGCCGGAAGTGGTGAGGTAAGCAGTAGAAAGGGTTGCGGGCAGGGACACGGGTGACCCGCAGGCCGTTCTGCCGGCGGCAGGGACCTAAAGAGGGGGCCCGGCGGCTTGGCCGGGCGCTTAGCTGACCGGCGGGAAGCGGTCAAGAGAAGAGTGGATTGGGGCCGGTGTCAAAAGCTGGAGGTGGTCCAGTGGGGAAGGCCCTGGGGCCCGGAGGATGTGGACGAGGGTCGCCAGTGGCCACAAAAGCCCCCCAAGCCTGAGCTCCAGACTGGAAGCCAGCAAGAGGTTCCCTTGTCCTCAGGGCAGGGCGTTCCCGGCCAATGGGGCAGAAAGCAGGCCGCTGGGGCCCGGCCAGCGAACCAGTAAGAACCTCCGGAGGGGCCGGGGAGGTGCCCCCGAAGCGCAAAGTGATTTTCTCGGACTTGACACAACTCTCTCCCCGTTGTCAAAGGCTAACCCTAACCCTAAAACTAAGCCTATCCCTCAACCTAACCCTCACCAGTGGCTAACGCCCTGGGGCCCTGTAAAACCTGGACGAGGGTCTCAAGGGGCCACAAAAGCCTCACCTGCCTGAGCTTCAGACAGGATGCCAGCTTGAGGGACCCTTGTCCTCAGGGCAGGGCGTTCCCGGCGAATGGGGCAGAAAGCAGGCCGCCAGGGCCCGGCCAGGGAACCAGTAAGAACCTCCGGAGGGGCCGGGGAGGTGCCCCCGAAGCGCAAAGTGATTTTCTCGGACTTGACACAGCTCTCTCCCCGTTGTCAAAGGCTAACCCTAACCCTAAAACTAAGCCTATCCCTCAACCTAACCCTCACCAGTGGCTAACGCCCTGGGGCCCTGTGAAACCTGGACGAGGGTCTCAAGGGGCCACAAAAGCCTCACCTGCCTGAGCTGCAGACAGGATGCCAGCTTGAGGGACCCTTGTCCTCAGGGCAGGGCGTTCCCGGCGAATGGGGCAGAAAGCAGGCCCCCGGACCAGTAAGAACCTCCGGAGGGGCCGGGGAGGTGCCTCCAGAGTGGAAAGTGATTTTTCTCGGACTTGACACAGCTCTCTCCCGGTTGTCAAAGCCCATAGGCAGGGCTGTGGGCATCCCAGGACACTCTGCCGTGAGCTGCCCTTTGGTGGGAGCGATGGGGGCGCGGGGAGGGGGGGTTGAGGGAGGGCCGGCCCCGAGGCTCATGGAGACCCGTGGGCGTCCTGAAGGGAGGGCTGGCTGGTCTGCCCACGCTTGGGGACCTGGGAGGCACCCTGTGAGCAGAGGGCTATGTGCCTTTACATCCCAGTGGTGGGGGCTATTCCTCTGTGTTTGGGAGCAGGGCAGACTGGCTGGTGCTGCTCGCTCATTGGTCGAATGGACCAGGGGCGGGGTTTCCGGAACAAGGAGGCGGGCCCAGGCCCACAGCTGAGCCGGGTCAAGTCAAGGAGGGGGCGGGGCCCGGTGAGCAGCTGGAGGCGGTCACGGGATCAAGAGGGCGGGGCCAGGTGAACAGCCGGAAGTGGTGAGGTAAGCAGGAGAAAGGGTCGCGGGCAGGGACACGGGTGACCGGCAGGCCGGTCTGCCGGCGGCAGGGACCTAAAGAGGGGGCCCGGCGGCTTGGCCGGGTGCTTAGCTGACCGGCGGGAAGCTGTCAAGGGAAGAGTGGGTTGGGGCCGGTGTCAAAAGCTGGAGGTGGTCCAGTGGGGAAGGCCCTGGGGCCCGGAGGATGTGGACGAGGGTCGCCAGTGGCCACAAAAGCCCCACAAGCCTGAGCTCCAGACTGGAAGCCAGCAAGAGGTTCCCTTGTCCTCAGGGCAGGGCGTTCCCGGCGAATGGGGCAGAAAGCAGGCCGCCGGGGCCCGGCCAGCGAACCAGTAAGAACCTCCGGAGGGGCCGGGGAGGTGCCCCCGAAGCGCAAAGTGATTTTCTTGGACTTGACACAGCTCTCTCCCCGTTGTCAAAGGCTAACCCTAACCCTAAAACTAAGCCTATCCCTCAACCTAACCCTCACCAGTGGCTAACGCCCTGGGGCCCTGTGAAACCTGGATGAGGGTCTCTAGTGGCCACAAAAGCCTCACGTGAGCTGCTTGAGCTCTAGACTTAAATTTAGGTGGAGTATTCCTGATAATTCCTCTTTATTGCAGGAATCCACAGGGTTTTGGAGTTGTTTTTCTTTGACATGCATCATATCTGGATTTAAATTAATAAAGCAACCTTTATTATAAAATTTACTTGGGATCCTGTTAATTTTTTTTCCCCAAACTGTTTTTCTTTGACTTATTTGATACCATTTGTGTTTTTTATGGCTGTCTTGCTGTTAGCATTACAATTGAAAATAGGTTTTCAAAAGAAAAATAAATTTTTTAGATGTAATTTCACTTACAGGGATATTTCTTTACACGGTGTTTTTCCACTATCCCCCTTTTTCTTATTTAATTGGGAGGATATTGGAAATTTTTTTATAATGCAGTTTTGATAGCTTTTAAGTTTTAAGTTTTTTTTCACATAAACTATGGCTGCTTTAAGGTTCATTGCATGTTAATAGATTTTACCATGAAATGAACTACCAATAGAAATTTTGGTTAAAAATTTTTGGAACAGCCTCTTTTATAATTAAATTTTCTTGAATATTAACTTATCTGAAAACTTGAGTATTTTACTGTCAAATTTAATACTTTAACAACAATTTTAGTTTACTCTGTAAAAATTAATGGAAAGGATTATATGCATCCTTGAGAAATCCCTGAGCATTCCTGGATTTAGGCTAGAATTAGATATAGGACAGTCGCCATCAGCCACTTCTCTGTTTCTTGGGTTTCAATATGATTTGGACATGTGAAGCAGCCATGGGGCAGGAGACCTTCCTCAGAGGGGGTGAGTTTTCAAGCCCCTGCAACGCTGGGGGGTGAGGATCTGTGTCCCACCTCTGTTGACCCTAAAGTTTTCTCCTGATGGCCTCCTGTGACTGTGCCTGTCTTAGGTTGCCCCTCCCTTGAGTTGTCTTAGGCGTCATTCACTAACCTGCCAAGAGGGTGATGTGAGGTGAGGTTCTGTCTCTTGGTAGTCTATGCCCCTATGGCCTTCATGTCCAGCACCTGCCTTGGGATCCCCTTGCCTGTTGGCAGGGCCCTGGCACAGATCACATGTCTTGGGGAACCCAGGTTTTTTGTTTTGTTTTGTTTTGTTTTTTTCTCCAGGGAAGGCCCAGCTCACGCTATTATGTGACAGACATATCCATGGTACCATTCACCATGAGGCTTCAACCTCAGCATGAACTGAAAACTCAAGCAACAGTTGTGGGCAATTGAATTGTGAGAAGAGGGTTCCTCTTTGCAAATAAGGGAAGAAGGGCCAATATAGGATGCTCAAGTGCCTTCCCAGTGAGGCTTTCCACACAGTGGAAGAGATTAAATCCTTTCATGTCCTTTTAAATTGCTGCCAAACTTTTAAAAAAATAGTTTGTTTGGAGTAATTGTACAATATGCTGTTGTAAAATATCAAAAATAATAATGACATTGTAGAATAATACCATGCAATTTCAAGTATATTATATCTGTTTCAAAAAGTTTTCCTTTAAGAAGAGAGAATAAATTTCTTGTATTACTCTGGGCCCTTGGAGCTTTTCAAGAATCATCTCTGTGAAGGCCTTGAAGTTTTAACATAGAAAAAACCATCAAACAAATATCTATAGCCATATATGATTTACTAAGTTTTTGCATCAGCCTTTCATATGCAAGCTTGTTATCTACTTCCTGCTGGTTACTTGCCTCAGGGCAGGAATTTCAAAAGGGACTGCTTAAAATGCCAAGGGAAACTAGCTTTAATTTGTCTCCCAGTTCATCTTTGCCATCTTTAAAGCTAAAAATCTCTAGGGTTTTTATTCTGTACACAGAAAAGTGTCAATCCCAGCTCAAAAACTATGCACACTCGTTTTTTTTAAACTGGCCTTTTTGCTTTACATGAGCACAGAAATCTCCGATGCATCATGAATTTTTAAAAGCTTTAAGTCATTAGCTAGAAAAAGGAAAGATAGCGAACATGAGGCCTCTTATGGTGGCTTTCTTGAGGAGTGGCGTCCATATTAGATCACCACGTGTCTCTCCCTTATCCCACATCCTGCTTACTTTGGGAGAAGTTTTAGCAACAGATTTGGCCTCACATTTTTTCATGCTTAATAGATAAAGACAGATCTCAATTTATCTCAAATTTTTTTTAAAGTAATAACTAGCACCCAATTTGGCCAAGATTAGAATTTCCCTGCTAATTCTTTTATAATTTTTAAAGAAAATTTTAAGTAATCTCATTGCAGGAGAGCAGATAGCCTTGCCCTCTCCTGCCACCTTTGAATTTCTCCACTCCAGAGGCTCTTTCAGGAGTGGAATTTCATTTATTACAGATTTTAAATTCTAAATACAAACTAAAATTTTAATATGAACAAGAAACCACATTCTTTAGTATACAAACCAGGAAAAATACTATAGGGATATTCTTTGTTCGAATCCAATGGTAATTCAAATTCAAACTGTACATTCTCTGCACCTCTCCGAGGAGTAAGTAATGATATTCCTCTAACTTTGGTGCAAGCCAGAAACCTCTATTTAATTTTCACACACAAAGGAGCAACTGCATGGTGTGGTTCCAGGCACAAGGTCCTCATTAGTCTGGCTAGTTTCTCTCTGTTGCAGTTTAATATTTCTAGCAGGAATCCACACAGGTTTGGAAAAATTTTCTGGGAATATACAAGCATACCCTCTGCCAAAGATTAATAATGGATCAGGTCCCTTCCATAAACCAGATTCGGGATCCTTCCATTTAACTAGACCATTTTCTTTTGTTTTATTCTGATGCCAATGCATTTCCATAGGAGTCTTTTCTTCATCATCACAAGTGAAAAAATTTAAAGTAATTAAGGCTTGGTGCAGCCTACCCACAGGTGATTTCTCCATCATCCCACCTTTTTGCTTTTCAAGTTGGGATTTTAGCTGCTGATGCTGTCATTCAATAATGGCCTGTCCTTGTGAATTATATAGTATTCCTGTAATATGCTGAATTTTCCACCTTTTACAAAATTCCTGGAATTGACAGCTTGTGTAGCAGGCCCATTATCAATTTTAATAATTTTTGGAATTCCCATGACAGCAAAAGCAGTTAGGCAATGATTAATGACCTGTTTTGCCATTTCTCCTGTAGATGCAGTAGCCCATAGGACTTTTGAAAAGGTGTCTACGGAGACATGTAATGCCCCAAGGTGTCCAAAGGAATTATAATGCGTTACATCCATTTGCCAGATATGTTCTTTTAGCAAACCTCTGGGGTTGACTCCTGTGTTAGGCCCTTGAGGTAGATGTAACATGCAAGTTGGACATTCCTTAATAATCTGTTTTGCCTGTTGTCGAGTGATTGAGAATTGTTTAGACAACATTTTGGCAGGCTGATGTAAAAGTTGATGAGATTCTAAGGCTTCTTTTAATAAAGCAACTAGTTGATCAGCCTGTGCAATGGCCACTGATCCACCCATGAGGGTGTGGAGACTGAGCAGTGGCCACTGCTAAAAAAGGTTGATATCCTTTTTAGAGACAGAGTTGTTAACTGCTTTCCTTTGCCGGTAACAATACATGCCTGTAAACCTTCTAAAACATCCCGGCCCCATAAGTTGACTGTAATTCCAGAGATGACATAGGGCTGAAACCATCCTGTCTGTCCTTCCTCATCTTGCCAACCTTAACACTGCAGCATTACGTTGTGTATTATCAGGAACTCCTACCCCTTAACTGAGCCTATAGCTTCTACCATGGACCAACTTGGAGGCCAGAATTCTTTACTTATAACACTAACATCCACTCCAGTGTCCACTAGACCCCTAAATTGTTTTTTCTCTATTCTTAAATTAATCATGGGACAGGTTTTGCTGATTTCATGTATCCAATAGATGTCTGAGCTTCCAAATCTTTGCATCCTTCTTTTTCTATTTATAGCCTCACCTTGCTGAACATAAGGTAGAAGTAGTATCTGAGAAATTCTTTGTCCTGGAGTAATTTGCATAATATGATTACATTCTAGTATAACTAACTTCTCCTTCATAGACTGAATCAATGACTCCAGGCAGGACAGTTAATCCTTTTAGAGTGTTCCCACTCCTCCCTAAGATTAATCCTAAAGTTCCTAGTGGCACAGGTCCCCAAATTCCTGTAGGAATAGCTTGCCAAGCCATATCGGGGGTCAAGGTGACTGCTATAGTGCTGTTAAGATTCAGGCCCGCACTTCCTGGAGTTGCTCGGATGAGAGAATCCACTGTGGGCCTTGGAGGGCAGATTTCCCCTATTGATGACGGGGCTGGGGGGTACCCCTTTGGCTGTTTCCTGGCAACTGACCATGCCATCTATCTGGATCTAGCAGCTGCCCATTTCTATGAAATTTTGATTTACAAGAACTGGCCCATGTTGGTTCCGTTTCTGACATCTAGGACATTGAGAAATGCTTAAATATTGAGGTGGAGTGTTCATGCCTCTTCCTAGAGCATTACCTTGTGTCCTTCTCAGTTGCCTACATTCCTTTTGGAAATGTCCTATTTTTCCACACTTATAATACCTCTTATTTCTACCTGATACCACAGCAGCAAGTAAATTTGCTTGAAAAGTACCTGATCCCACATTCTGACATGCTTGAATCATTTCTGTAATGGTACTATTTCTTCTCAGAGGCGTCAGGCATTTTTTACAATCAGCATTGGCATTCTCATAAGCTAATTGCTGAATTAAAATATCTTCTGCTACCTCATGTTGAATCTGTCGTCTCACTGCTCAAGTGAGATGAGCCACAAAATCAGAAAATGACTCTGTAGGTCCCTGCATACGTTTACTAAAAACTCCCTGGGGGTCCCCTTTTGTTGGTAAAGCATACCAGGCTTTCCTTCCACAAAGTCTTATTTGCTCATATACCTGTTGCACATAATGTACATTCATATACTGTCCCAGTCCTGCCAGCATTTCATAAGTTATTTGAGCATTCAGCCCTCTGTTTGTGTGGGCTTGCTCTTGGACATTTCTCCAAGTATTCTCCTTTCCAAAGTAAATAATCTCCTCCATCCAGAGTTGCACGAGCCAGAGTATACCAATCAGAAGGAGTTAAGAATGCATCAGAAAATATTATTCATGATTTCTCCTGTAAAAGGAGCTGTTGGACCATTTTGAACAACACTTTCTCGTAAAGCTTTTCTCATTTTAAAATCAATTTTTTCATGGCTTCTTATCTGATTTGGGTTCTGTGGGTCAGCTACTTGTATAATAGGAAAAGCAAGCCTTTCTTCCACCAACATGTCCTTTATTTCTTCTCTGATGACTTTTTGTAGAGAGGATTCTCTTGGTTAATTAAATCCAGAGAATTAGGACATGGAGGTGGTTAGGGCCATAAGGGCCATTCCTTCAATTTTTCTTCCTGCTTCTCTCTGGGAGGAGTGGAGGAAACCAGGGGAGGAAGCTTGTCCTCAGCCTCTTTAAAAGGCTCTAGCAAACGCACTATTATGTTCCCCATGGTGAAACAGTTTTTTTGTTTTTACCAACTTTTTGCCAAATACTCAAGATCTAAAACCAAGGTTATGTTAAACAAAAATTATAAAAGAATACTTTCTGAAAATTCTAATAATAAAATTTACTTTATATTTATAACCTAATTCTTTTCCATTAGCCTGGCTAAAAAAGACGTTCCCACCCTTACAGTTCGTGATTCTGCAGCTGGCTGTGGGCTTTGATTGCGGTCAATTTCCCTCACCTTTTTCTCGTGAATTTTCCTCACCTTTTCTCAGAGTATTTTTCCATACCTTTTCTTGGTGTAATTTTTTTCTTTCCTTCGCTCTTAGCGAAAAATACCTTCTCCTCCAGAAGTCCCGCATTGAAGGCGTGGGAACCCTTAACAGGACCCATGTGATTAGGGCCCACTCAGGGTCCGGTTTCTGGAGGAGGCCACACACTAAAATGAAGAGAGAGACAAGAAAAGAGTTAATTTGGGACAAATGGGGGACCATGCGGGAGTCAACCTCTGGTGGGAAGACTCTCTAGGCTCTGGCCTTGCTAACTCTTTTATTGAGGCTGCTATAGGATACACCCATTACCCTTAAGCAGCTTTGGGAAACACCCAAATAAAGGTCTCTTGCCAAAGGAGAGACCAGGTTCCTACCCCATCCTCCGCCCCCTCCCCAAAGGACCATTAGGAAGGTAATAAGCAGATTATTATATCAGTAAGGATTTACATGATTACAAGATGAGGAAGTTGCCTCAGTTACTATTGTCTCAATTAGATGGGGTGTGGTTGGCTCTGACCTTTCAGAGCTTCAAGGTTGACCATCCTCTTTATATTAGTGAGACAATGATTGGTTTCCGGCACACTCACACACATCCATTTTACTTATCTGTTATTTGGAGCTCTGAGAGCTTTTAGATTTTAACACAGGTATCATAAGCACTTTGTGAGGAACATTATTACTACTTTGAACACAAGCTTGACTATGGTTTTCATTTCTTAGTGCTTTAAGTACTTTGATAGTGTTATATGGGTTTATGAGAATGAATTGTTAAGTGTTTCACCACCACTTTTCCCCCCCAAAATGACAACTATTTTGACAGTCCAAACAAATGTAAACAGTACCACACTAAGTTCTCAGCCTCTGAACACATTTTCCCCATGACAACATTGTGTTATTTAGATGTTAAATCTATTTGAATATGTATTTCTCGTGTAGGAAGCAGGATTCTAATTATCTTTGCGGTGTGAAGCTTTGAGTTCTCAATGTTACACTCACATCTGTTCCCGTGATTGCAATTCATTCATTGTGAATTCAAAGGCTAATTAATATACCTCCCGGAACCTGAATGCTAACCCTAAACCTTGCCCCAAAGCTGTCCCTAATCCCTCAAACTAACACTTCCCTCCTCACATTGATGGCATCAGCACTCCCACCTTGTTCACAGGCCCAAACAATTACCACCTGAGCTCTTGAGCTTGTACACCTAGCCCCTCCCACTTAATGACGCCAGCACTTCCTGTTTCATTGGGTCCCAAAACTTCTTTCAAAAACGCCAACTCATTGGCACTGAAGTATAAAGGTAAGCAGTATACCCCTGGTTTCTCTGATATTTGAACATGATTCTCCTGTCATTAAACAATATGTTACAAATGTGAAGGCTCTTTGTTGATGAAATCTTAGTGTTTTAACCTCGTTCTTAGACATTAACCTAGCTTCAGTTAGTGAGTTTCCAGGGTTTTGTTAACCTTCTCTCAGTGTCCGTAGCTCCTTCATTGTGAATTCCAAGTGTTAAACAACGTTTTCACAGTATTACCAGCACTTTAAAGAACAATTCAGACCCTTTAATGACTATCCTGCCTTTCCCAGGGCTCTGATGGCAAATTCTCAGTATTTCAACATTAACTGGAGATGTGGAAGTTCTCAGTTGAATGCCAAGTGTTGTAGAATACTCTCAGATATCCATTTTCCCAGTCTGTTATTTGGAGTTCTGAGAGCTTTTATATTTTAACACAAGTATCATCAGGGTTTTGTGAGGAACATTATAACTACTTTGAACACAAGGTTAGCTATCTTTTTTATTTCTTAGTGCTTTAAGTACTTTGATAGTTTTGGCTCGATGACAATGAATTGTTAAGTGTTTCACCACCTGTTTTCTTTCCCAAAACACCAACTCATTTTGACAGTCCAAACAAATGTAAACAGTACCACACTAAGTTCTCAGCTGTTAAACACGTTTTCCCCGTGACAACATTTTGTTATTCAGATGTGAAATCTATTAGAACATGTATTTCTAGTGTATGAAGCACATTTCTAAATATCTTTGTGCTCTGTAGTTTTGAGTTCCCAATGTTATACTCACATTTGTTCCAGTGATTGAAACTCATTCATTGTGAATTCAAAGGCTAATTAATATACCAGAACTCCTCCCGGAACCTGAATGCTAACCCTAAACCTAGCTCTGAAGCTGGCCGCATCCCTCAAACTAAGACTGCCCTCTAGACCTCACATTGATGGCATCAGCACTCCCAGCTTGTCCCCAGGCCCAAACAATTATCACCTGAGCTCTTGAGCTTGTTCACCTGGCCTCTTGCACGTGATAACGTCAGCACTTCCGGTTTCAATGCTTTCCCAAGCTTCTTTAAAAAGGCCAACTCATTGGCACTGAAGTATAAAGATATCCGGTATACCTCTGGTTTCTCTGATTTTTAACCTAATTTTACTGTCATTAAACAATGTGTTACACATATAAAGGTTCTTTGTTGATGAATTCCTAGTGTTTTAAGCTCGTTCTTAGACATTAACCTAGCTCCTGTTTGTGAGTTTCCAGAGTTTTATTAACCTTCTCCCAGTGTCTCTAGCTCCTTCATTGTGAATTCCAAGTGTTAAACAACGTTTTAACAGTATTAACAGCACTTGAAAGTACAATTACGACCCTTTAATGACTATTCTGCCTTTCCCAGGGTTCTGAAGGCAAATTCTCAGTATTTCAACATTCACTGGAGATGTGGACGTTCACAAACAAATGCCAAGTGCTGTAGAACACTCACACACATCCGTTTTCCTGGTCTGTTATTTGGAGCTCTGAGAGCTTTTACATTTTAACTCAGGTATTATAAGGGCTTTGTAAGGAACATTATTACTACTTTGAACAGAAGCTTGGCTATTGTTTTCATTTCTTAGTTCTTTAAGTACTTTGATATACAATATCATGTCATCTGCAAATAAGTACAACTTTACTTCTTTTCCAATTTGGATGCCTGTTATTTCTTCTTCTTGTCTAATTGCACTGGCTAGTAAATCCAGTACTATGTCAAACAGGGGTGGTAAGAGTGGGCATCCGAGTCTTTTTCCTGTTCTTAGAGGGAATGGTTTTAGTTTTTGCCCTTTGAGTATGATATTTGCTGTGGGTTTATCATATATAGCTTTTATTGTGTTGAGGTATGATCCTTCTATTCCCATCTTGTTGAGAGTTTTTATCAGGAAAGGGTGTTGGATTTTATCAAATGCTTTGTCTGCATCAATTGATATGACTATATAATTTTTATCTCTCAATTTGTGTATGTGATATATCACGTTTATTGATGTGTGGATATTGTACCATCCTTGCATTCCTGGAATAAATCCTACTTGGTCATGTTGTATGATCTTTTTGATGAGCTGATGGACCCAATTTGCTAGAATTGTGTTGAGGATTTTGGCATCTATATTCATGAGGGATATTGGCCTGTAATTTTCTTTCATGGTGTTGTCTTTATCTGGTTTTGGTGTTAGGGTGATGCTGGCTTCATAGAAGAAGCTTGGAAGTATTCCTTGCTCTTGAATTTTTTGGAATAGTCTGAGATAGGTTTTAGTTTTTCCTTGAATGTTTGGTAAAACTCTCTTGTAAAGCCATCCAGCCCTGGGCTTTTGTTTCCTGGAAGCTTTTTGATGACTGCTTCAATTTCTTCCCACATTACTGGCCTATTGAGATTTTTAGATTCATCTTGATTGAGTTTTGGAAGGTTATTTATTTATTTATTTATTTATTTTAGGAATATGTCCATTTTCTCTAGGTTGTCCAGTTTATTGGAGTAGAGTTGTTCGTAGTATTTTGTAACAATCCTTTGTATTTCATCGGGGTCTGTTGTTATTTCACCTCTTTCATTTCTGATTTTGTTTCCTCTCTCTTTGTTTCTCGGTTAGCCTGGCTAGAGGTTCATCAATCTTGTTTATCCTTTCAAGAATCAGCTCTTAGTTTTGTTAATCTTTTGTATTGTTTCTTTGGTCTCTATGTCATTTATCTCCGCTCTTATTTTCATTATTTCCTTCTGCTTACACTGGTTTTTTATTGTTGCTCTTTTTCTAATTCTTTGAGTTGTAGGATTAGATAATTTATTACTATTTTTTTGTTTTTGTTTTTTGCAGTATGCTTGATGATGATATGAACTTCCCTCTCAAGATTGCTTTTGCTGTGTCCCATAGATTTTGGATTGTTGTGTTTTCATTGTCATTTGTTGCCAGGATGTTTTAAATTTCTTCCTTGATTTCTCTGGTAACCCAGTCCTTGTTTAATAGCATGCTGTTTAGTCTCTATGTGTTTGATTTCTTTAGATTATTTTTATTGTATTTGATTTCCAGTTTTATGCCATTATGATCTGAGAAGATGCTTGATATGATTTCTATCTTCTTGAACTTGAAGAGACTTTGCCTATGTTCCAACATGTGGTCTATTTTTGAAAATGACCCATGCACTTGAGAAGAATGTATATTCTGTGGCTTTGGGGTTAAATGTTCTGAAGATGTCAATTAATTTCATCTGGTCTAGTGAGTCATTTAGGATTGATGTTTCTTTGCTGAATTTTGTTTAGATGATTTGCCCAAACGGGATAGTGTTGTATTAAAATCTCCTACTATGATTGTATTGCTATTAATCTCTCCCTTTATGTCCTCCAGCAATTTTTTTTTATGTATTTGGTTGCTCCTGTATTGGGTGAATATATGTTTACCAGGGTTATTTCTTCTTGTTGGATTGCTCCCTTTAGTATTATGAAGTGGCCTTCATTATCTGTTATGTCCTTCACTTTGAGACCTAATATGTCAAATATAAGTATTGCTACCCCAGCTTTTTTTTTCATTTCTATTTGCCTGGAAAACCTTTTTCCATCTATTCACCCTCTGTCTGTGTGCGTCTTTTTTTTTTTTCTAAAATGGGTTTCTTGTAAACAGCAGATATATGGGTCTTGTTTTCTTATCCAATCCATTACCCCACGTATTTTGATTGGAGCATTTAATCCATTTACATTTAAAGTTATTATTGATAGATACTGTGTTTCCCCAAAATTAAAACATCCTCTGAAACTAAGACCCACTTACAGGTTTCCTTCCGAGTGAAATATAAGGCATCCCCCTTAAAATAAGGTCCCCCTAGGCTCTGTCTCAGAATGCTATTGCTAAACATGAGAGATTTGGTCCACTGATTCTGAAAGAAATGGAGTCACAAAAAATTCTCCAGGAAATTCAGGAATTGGATTGTTATGATGATGTTCCAGAAGATGATGACTTGATTGTCATTGAATAAATGAGTAAATACTGTAGGATTCACAGTTTGTCTGGTTTGTGTTGACAACTACCATACTACTGTACTGTATACAGGTAATAAATTTCCTTTATTTTCATTTAACAATAAATGTGTACTGTATTCTTCTTCATGGAAAAAATAAGACATCCCCTGAAAATAAGACCTAGCGCATCTTTGGGAGCAAAAATTAATATAAGACACTGTCTTATTTTCAGGGAAAGAGGGTATTTATTTGACACCATTTTTATTCTATACCCCTGTGTTCCTTCTTCGCTTCCTATTTCTTTACTTTTACAATACACACTTTAGCATTTCTTGCATTGCTGGTTTGGTGGTGATAAATTCCTTTAGTCTTTTTTTTTTTTTTTTTTAATCTGTGAAGCTCTTGATTTCACCTCCAATTTTGATTGATAGCCTATTCTTGGATTCAGACCCTTTCTTTGCATGACTTTGTATATTTCATCCCATTCACTTCTGGCCTGATGAGTTTCCATTGAGAAATCAGTTGCTAGTCTGATGGGGGTTCCTATATATATAACTTTCTGTCTCTCTCTGGCTGCTTTTAAGATTCTTACTTTGTCGTTGGTGTTTGCCAATTTAATTATAATGTGCCTTGGCATCGGTCTTTTGGAATTCATTTTGCTTGGGACTCTGTGAGCTTCTTGTATCTGTGTGGGGTTTTTCTTCTCTATCTCAGGAAAATTTTCTGTCATTATTTCTTGAAACAGGTTTTCTATGCCTTCCTCAGTTTCCTTTCGTTCTGGAACCTCTATTATTCTAATATTGTTTTGTTTTGTTCCAAAGTTCCCGTAGGCTCTCCTCCTGCTTTCTAATTTTTTTTTTTTTCTAGAAGCTGCTCTAATTGGGTATTTTTTTCCATCTTGTCTTCCAACTCACTGATTCGGTCCTCTGCTTTTTCTAGTCTACTTTTGATGCTTTCTATTGAGTTCTTACAGCAGCGATGTCATTTTTCATTTCTCCTTGGTTCTTCTTCATTTCCTCTTGGTTCTTACTCATATTGTCAAATTTGTCTTCCATTCTTTTTAGCCATCTTGTGATCATTGCTCTGGTAGGTTGCTTGCCTCTAACTTACTTCCTTTTCTGGTGATGCCTGCTTTTCTTTCATGTGTGGGCTATTTCTTTGTCTCCCCATGGCCTCTCTTTTCAGGATGTCTGGTTATGTAGTTTTCTTTCTTCTGCATTGATTTAAAGGCACAAAATACAACACTACCAGGTACAACACAAAAGGCACTGAACAGAAATGTATTTGCAATATTAATAACCTCTAATAAAGGTTATTCATATTGCAAATATTAATAATTGTAATATTAATATTGCAAATAAAGGTGACCACTAGAGAAAGGCAAATTAGGGGATGGGAGAGAAAGCAGAAAGGTAAAATAAAGAAGAGGGATAAAATTTAAAGAGATAGAAAAAAGAAAAAGAAAAAAGTAGTGTCAAAATGAAATTGGGAAAAACGAAGAGAGAGAGAGAGAGAGAGAGGGAATAAACAGACTAAGAGAGAAAAGGGGAACAAATTATATATGTGTGGAGAAAATTCCAATAGAACAACCACTAATCCCAGCAAATGCCAACAACAGTGCTTGGAGATTAATACAAACTACAATACTCACTATTATTAAACAAGGCAAGGATAAACAGAAATAAAAAAACAAACAAAAACAAATCAATTAAAAATACTAAGTAATAATAACAACAAAAGAATAAGCATGTCAATCTCACTAAAAAGCATAGAAATTCAATATAATCAACATTCACGCAAATAAAAACAAAAGGACAGAGAGGAAAACTGTGTTTTTTTTTAATTGTTAAGATAGTGAAGAGAGTGGTATGTATGCACTTGGAGCAGGGGGTTGGAAATTAGGTATATAAGTAGGGTGAAATTTTTAGCAGGGGGTATACAGAAAGAATAGGGAAAAACTAAAGCAGGAAAGGGTTAAGATAAACAGGACTTAAAAAGGGGAAAGGTTAGGAAGAGAGTGATGGCGTAAAGGTCGAGTTGAGATAGGGTTGAATGATGCTATACTAGAGATGAAAATAGAATGAAGAACACTAATCCCAATGTAAAATAAAGAGAAAATAAAATGGTACTTTAAAAAAAAAAGAAGAAAAAAGAAAATGGAAAAACAGTGCAAAATAGCAGTAGTAATAATAATGATTGAAACTAAAAAATGTAATAATTGAAAAGGTAAAATCAAGTGAGGAAAAAAAAAGAATTCGCTTCTTAAGTAAAAGATCTAAAAAATGAAAAAGTAAAAGACCTAAAAAATGAAAATAAAATAATAAAAAATATTAGCATAGAAATGTGCAGTAGTGAAGGTCATTCACTTCCTCTGTTATTCTATTTGGCACACCTGTTTCTTAGTCCAGATAGTATTGCAGTTCCCTGCATTCCAATGCACCTCAGTTTTGTAAGCTAGTCCTTAATTTTAAGTAGGCTATTTCTTAGTTATTTGTGTCCGTTTATTTTTTATTTATTTTTTATTTTATTTATTTATTTATTTTTTTAAATCAATCTTTATTGTTCATATTATTACAAAGGTTCCTCATTTCTTCCCCCCTCCACCAGGTTCCCACCCCACCCTCTGCCCCCTCCCCATCCCCCATTGTCCTCATCCATAGGTGCACAGTTTATGTTCAGTCTCTTCCTCCCTCCCTTTCCCCGATAGTAAATCCCTTTTCAGATAGTAAATCTGTTACTTAGCATTTTCTCATATCAATAATACCTCCACATGCCCAATGATACACTTCACACAAAAGACATTTCCAAATAGGTCAACCAGCCTCATCCAGGCCCCACCTAAGGCACTCACAGATCAACACCCCAGCGCTATACTAACTCAACACATCCAGATCTAAGCCTTCATCACTTGATTCAACAGACCCTCAAGTTCCCGCAAAAGTTTCCAGCCATGTCTGAGAGGCAGCCGTGGGCAGGGACAGGCGAGGAGCGAGCTGTTTCGGGCCTGGCTGCTCCGGGCCTGGCCTCTGTTGCTCTAGTTCGTTCCACAACCAGCTGCTCCGGGTCTGGTCACTGCCGCTCCCGACCTAGTTGCTCTGGACTTGGCTGTTGCTGCTACAGGCCTGGCCGCACCCGACCTGGCTGCTCTGGGCCCGGTTGCTCCGGTCCTGGCCGCTCCAGGCCTGGCCGCTCCCAGCCTGTCAGCCGCTGCTCCGGGCCTGGCCGCACCAGACCCGGCTGCTCCAGGCCTGGCTGCTCCCAGCCTGGCAGCTGCTGCTCCTGGCCTGGCCGCACCAGACCCCGCTGCTCCGGGCCTGGCCGCTCCCAGCCTGGCAGCTGCTGCTCCGGGCCTGGCCGCTCCCAGCCTGGCAGCCGCTTCTCCAGGCCTGGCCACTCCCAGCCTGGCAGCCACTGCTCCGGGCCTGGCTGCACGAGACCCGGCTGCTCCAGGCCTGGCCGCTCCCAGCCTGGCAGCCGCTGCTCCGAGCCTGGCCACACCAGACCCGGCTGCTCCGGGCCTGGCCGCTCCCAGCCTGGCAGCCGCTGCTCCGGGCCAGGCCACACCAGACCCAGCTGCTCCGGGCCTGGCCGCTCCCAGCCTGGCAGCTGTTGCTCTGGGCCTGGCTGCTCCCAGCCTGGCAGCCGCTGCTCCGGGACTGGCCACACCAGACCCGGCTGCTCCGGGCCTGGCTGCTCCCAGCCTCGCAGTTGCTGCTCCGGGCCTGGCTGCTCCTAGCCTGGCAGCCGCTGCTCCGGGCCTGGCCGCACCAGACCCGGCTGCTCCGGGCCTGGCCGCTCCCAGCCTGGCAGCCGCTGCTCCTGGCCTGGCCGCACCAGACCCGGCTGCTCCGGGCCTGGCCGCTCCCAGCCTGGCAGCTGCTGCTCCTGGCCTGGCCGCACCAGACCCGGCTGCTCCGGGCCTGGCCGCTCCCAGCCTGGCAGCTGCTGCTCCGGGCCTGGCCACTCCCAGCCTGGCAGCCGCTTCTCCAGGCCTGGCCACTGCCAGCCTGGCAGCCACTGCTCCGGGCCTGGCTGCACCAGACCCGGCTGCTCCGGGCCTGGCCTCTCCCAGCCTGGCAGCTGTTGCTCTGGGCCTGGCCGCTCCCAGCCTGGCAGCCGCTGCTCCGAGCCTGGCCACACCAGACCCGGCTGCTCCGGGCCTGGCCGCTCCCAGCCTGGCAGCCGCTGCTCCGGGCCAGGCCACACCAGACCCAGCTGCTCCGGGCCTGGCTGCTCCCAGCCTGGCAGCTGTTGCTCTGGGCCTGGCTGCTCCCAGCCTGGCAGCCGCTGCTCCAGGCCTAGCCACACCAGACCCGGCTGCTCCGGGCCTGGCTGCTCCCAGCCTGGCAGTTGCTGCTCCGGGCCTGGCCACTCCTAGCCTGGCAGCCGCTGCTCCGGGCCTGGCCGCACCAGACCCGGCTGCTCCAGGCCTGGCTGCTCCCAACCTGGCAGTTGCTGCTCCGGGCCTGGCTGCTCCTAGCCTGGCAGCCGCTGCTCCGGGCCTGGCCGCACCAGACCCGGCTGCTCCGGGCCTGGCCGCTCCCAGCCTGGCAGCTGTTGCTCTGGGCCTGGCCGCTCCCAGCCTGGCAGCCGCTGCTCCAGGCCAGGCCACACCAGACCCGGCTGCTCTGGGCCTGGCCGCTCCCAGCCTGGCAGCTGTTGCTCTGGGCCTGGCTGCTCCCAGCCTGGCAGCCGCTGCTCCGGGCCTGGCCACACCAGACCCGGCTGCTCTGGGCCTGGCTGCTCCCAGCCTGGCAGCTGCTGCTCCGGGCCTGGCCACTCCTAGCCTGGCAGCCGCTGCTCCGGGCCTGGCCGCACCAGACCCGGCTGCTCCGAGCCTGGCCGCTCCCAGCCTGGATGCTCCGTGCTTGGCTACTGCTGTTCTGGGCCTGGCTGCTCCCAACCCGGCTGCTCTGGGCCCGGCTTCTCTGGGCCCGGCCACTCCGTGTCTGGGTGTTCCTGGACTGGCCACCCTGGGCTTGGCTGCCTCTGCCTCAAGCCTGGCTGCCACTGCCCCAGGTCTGGCTGCTCCAGTGCTGGCCGTTGATGCTCTTGTTCTGGCTGCTGCTGCTCTGGGGCCTGGCCACTGCTGCTCCGGGCCCAGCTGCCATTGCCTTGTGCCTGGCCACTCTAGGCCTGGTCGCCGCTGTTCCAACATTCTGTCCCTTTTTTCTTTTTTTTTCTTTTTAAAAAAAACACGCATTTATGTTGCAATGTTGGCTGGTGAGTTGAGTTCTGACTTAGTCTTTGATTTTTCAAGATCTTCTTTGTATTCTTTCTTAAGTAATTTTACTATCATTTGCTCTCACTTGATTTCTTCACATTGAGAACTTCTTTGGTTTCTTCCTCCTTGTCCTGGGAGCTCAGCAGGTTGGCCTGTGGCACCCCTTTGTTCTCCGCAGTCTCCTGTGCTGCTTCAGCCTGTTACCAGGGTCGGCGCCACCCAAGAAGCAGCCCCCGGCCTTGGCTCCGTTGCCCGCGCTCAGCAGTCAAAGTCTCAGGGGCACCCCCCCTCTGGGGGCCCCGTCGCCCGGCTCCTTGCTGGCGCCCGGCTGGCCGGTGTCCGGCAGGGGCTCCTGCTCCTCGTCGCATTCTTCCAGTCTGGAGCTTTCTTTCTCCCTCCCACTAGGGGAGTCCAGGATCAGAGTCAACAGACTGTCCTCTGCATGCAGTGTGCGCGACTCCGGGGGCTCGGCCTTTCGCCGCGCTCCCAGGACTCCACCTCACAGCCCCGTCTCCCCCTGCCTGAGCCTGGGTCCCCAGGGACTGGCCCAGACCTGGAGTTCGGGGCGGTCCGGACTGAGGCTCAGTGCCGCCGGATGCTTTGTTTCTTCCAGCTAGGGTAATCCAGCATCAGAGTCAACATTCAGTCCTCTGCGCACAATGTGCGCGCGACTCTGGGGGCCCCGCCTTTCGCCGTCCCCCGGGATTCTGCCTCACAGCCCCGTCTCCCCCTGCCGGAGCCTGGGTCCCCAGGGTCTGGCCCATAATTTGGGGCTCAGCGCTGCCGGTTCGGGGGTTCAGCCCAGGCTGGGGGTTCTATTTCCTTCCTGCTAGGGAACGCCAGGCAGCACCCAGCCCTCTCCTCCTCTCCGGCTGCGACTTCTCCGCGCGCGCGTGCGTGCGAGCGCGCAGCATGTCTCCGTACCTTAGGCATTTTTTCAGCTCCTCTGATTTTCCTTCTGGTTTTCTTCCTCCTTCCTATTGTAGAGTTTTCAGTCAGTCGACTACCTGTAGCTCTGGGCAATGTCCACTCTACATTTTAGTTGTATTCCATTGAAATTGTTGTGAGCTGCTGCGGCTAGGTGTCTACCCGAGCAGCCATCTTGGATCCTCCCTAAAGGGAAACTGTCCGTTTATTTTTTATTAATTAAAAGTAATAATAAAAAAAGTCAGTTTGTAATTCAGCCTGAATTGACTTCCACGTCTTTTTGGCTGCTCTAGCCTATTTTCTCTATGGCAATCTCTATGGTTTGTTGAGGTGGGCTGCCCCGGTGCTGGTTCCCAGATAATCTCCCACTCTGATCCCGTTTCCAGAAAGTCAATTTCCCCCTGCAGTACCGGACAGTCCTTCCCTAGTATTCAGAATCAAGGGGATGAAGGGGACCAGGTGCAGGATGAGTCTGCCTGAAGGTGTCCAGATGCTGCCATTTTGGCGGGACAGTCCCGATTCTTAACAATTTGTCCTACGTCCCTTGGTATTTTTTTTAAAAGTCCTGATTTTTGGGACATTCCTAGTGTTTTAAGCTCATTCTTAGACATTAACCTAGCTTCTGTTTGTGAGTTTCAAGAATTTTATAAACATTGTCCCAGTGCCAGTAGCTCCTTCATTGTGAACTCCAAACAATTTTTTTACATTATTGCCAGCACTTTAAAGAACAATTATGACCCTTTAATGACTATCCTGCCTTTCCCAGATATTTAATGGCAAATTCTCAGTACTTCAACATTCAGTGGAGATGTGAAAGTTCTCAAACACATGCCAAGTGTTGTAGAACACTCTCACACATCCATTTTCCTGGTCTGTCATTTGGAGCTCTGAGAGTTTTTACATTTTAATACAGGTATCATAAGTGCTTTATGAAGAACATTATTACTACTTTGAACACAAGAATTGCTATGGTTTTCATTTCTTAGTGCTTTAAATACTTTGATATTGTTATATAGCTCTATGAAAATAAACTGGTAAGTGTTTCACAACGTTTTTCCCCCAGAAACACCAACTCATTTTGACAGTAAAAACAAATGTAAACCGTATCACACTAAGTTCTCAGCCTTTCAACACGTTTTCCCCCTGACAACATTGTGTCATTCAGATGTCAAATTCACTTGGACATGAATTTCTAGTGTATGAAGCACGTTTCTAACTATCTCTGTATCTGTAGTTTTGAATTCTCAGTGTTACACTCACATCTGTTCCAATAATTGCAACTCATTCACTGTGAATTCAAAGGCTAATTAATACACCATAACACCTCCTGGAACCTGAATGCTAACCCTAAACCTTGCCCCAAAGCTGTCCCTATCCCTCAAACTAACATTGCCCTCTATACCAGTGTTTCCCAAACTTCTCTCATGATGAGAATCACCTGGTGGAGTTGTTAAAACACAGATTCCTGAATCCCAACTAAGAAGTGCTAAACTAGAATTTTTGAGAACATATAGGTAAAATTGCATACCTAACTTAGTGCTCTGTATATAACATCTGTCTTAGAGCACTAGTTAAGTATACAATTTTACCTATATGTTCCCAAAAATTCTAGTTTAGCACTTCTTAGTAGGGATTCAGGAATCTGTGTTTTAACAACTCCACCAGGTGATTCTCATCATGAGAGAAGGTTGGGAAACACTGCTCTAGACCTTACATTGATGGCATCAGCACTCCCAGCTTGTCCCCAGGCCCAAACAATTACCACCTGAGATCTTGAGCCTATCACCTGGCCCAACCCACTTGATGATATTAGCACTTTTGGTTTCAATGCTTCCCCAATCTTCTTTCAAAAATGCCAACTCATTGGCAATGAAATATCAAAATAACCAGTATCCAACTCATTTCTCTGATATGTGAACATGATTCTCCTGTCATTAAACAATGTGTTACACATATGAAGGCTCTTTGTTGATGTATTCCTAGTGTTTTAAGCTTGTTCTTAGACATTAACATAGCTTCAGTTTGTGAGTTTCAAGAGTTTTATGAACTTGTACCAGTGTCTGTAGCTCCTTCTTTGTGAATTCCAAGTGTTAAAAAATGTTTTTACATTATTACCAGCACTTTAAAGAACAATTATGACCCTTTAATGACTATCCTGCCTTTCCCAGCACTTTGAAGTCAAATTCTCTGTATTGCAACATTCAGTGGAGATGTGCAAGTTCAAACACATGCCAAGTGTTGTAGAACACTCTCACACATCCATTTTCCTGGTCTGTTATTTGGAGCTCTAAGAGTTTTTAAATTTTAATACAGGTATCATAAAAGCTTTGTAAGGAATATTATTACTACTTTGAACATAAGCATTGCCATCATTTTCATTTCTTAGTGCTTTAAGTACTTTGATACTGTTATATAGCTCCATGAAAATGAATTGTGTTTTACCACCTGTTTTCCCACCAAAACCCCAACTCATTTTGACAGTGAAAACAGATGTAAACAGTCCCACAGTAAGTTCTCAGCCTTTCAAAACGTTTTCCTCATGACAACATTGTGTTACTCAGATATTAAATATATTTGAACATGTATTTCTAGTGTATTAAGCATGTTTCTAAATATCTTTGTAGTCTGTAGTTTTGAACACAAGCTTGGCTTTATCCACTCGACCACTTTCAGCTGTTTACCAGGCTGTAACCCATTCTTAACTTGACCTCTTCAAGCTGATCACCTGGCCTCACCCCTTGTTTAGGTCGCTGCTACTGGCTATTCACCTGTGTCCCTACCCACCACCCTGTCTCCAGCTTATGTCACCACATCCAGCTGATCACCTGGCCCCTCCCTATTGTTGACATGACCTCCTTCACCTGTTGGCTTGGGCCCACCCCTTGTTCATTTGACCAATGAGCGAGCAGTACTGGCTAGGCTGCACTGCTCCTCACACAGAGGGCTGTACCTCCCAACCTCTGGAAGTGGTGTTGGATGCCAAAAACCCCTAACACCAGATTACCTTCTCCTCACAGGTTGCCTCCCACCCAAGGGCCAGGACCACAAGCATGGGGAGACCAGCCCCCCTTTAGGACAGCCATGGACCTCCATGAGCCTCGGGAACCCCTATCACCCCCACCATGGGGCATCTTACAATGGAGTGTCCTGTGACACTCATCGCACTGTCTACGGGCCTTGACATCGGGGAAAGTCAAGTCCCCAAAAACACTTTCCACACTGGGAGCACTATCCTGCCCGCTCCTGCCCACTCCTGCATTAGTTAGTGATTGTTGGGCCCTGAGGGCCAGCTTTCTGCCCCATTATTGGGGAAAGCCCTTCCTGGAGGACAAGGGACTTCCTTGCTGGCATCAATTGTAAACCAAAGGAAAGTGGGGCTTTTGCATCCACTTGCTACCCTCATCCTCATTCCCAGGGCCCCATGGCCTTATCCACTCAACCACTTCCAGCTGTTTATCTGGCCCTGCCCCCTTGTTGACTTGACCGTGTTCAGCTGTTGGCATGGGCCTACCCCCTTGTTCCGGAAACCGCACCCCCTCGTTCATTTGACCAATTAGCGAGTAGCACCAGCCAGGCCCCACTGCTCCTCACACAGAGGGATGCAACCTCCAGACCTCGGGAACTGGATAACCAGAAAGAGGGTTAAATGAAATTGAGACTAGCAGCTTATCATAGAAGGAAGTTAGAGTAATGGTTATAAGGATGTTTGTTTGGGTTTTTTTTACTGATTTTTTTACAGAGCAGAAGAGAGAGGGACAGAAAGCTAGAAACATTTATGAGAGAGAAACATCGACCAACTGCCTCCTGCACACCACCTACCAGGGATACACCCACAACCAATCTACATGCCCTTGACCAGAATAGAACTTGGGACACTTCAGTCCGCAGACCAACACTCTATCCACTTAGCCAAACCAGTTTCAGCTATAAGGATGTTGAAATGGCTCAATGAGAATAATGAGGAGCTGAATGAGAATGTCGCCAGCATGAAAAAGAACCAAGAGGAGATGAAGAAGGACATAGCTGTAATAAAGAACACAATGGAAGGCTTAAACAGTAGACTAGAAGAGGTTGAGGACTGCATCAGTGAATTAGAATACAAAGTAGGAAAAAACTCACAATCACAACAGCAACTGGAAAGAAGACTTAAAAAAGCAAGAGGAGAGCCTAAGGGAGCTTTGGGACAACACAAAACAATATTCACTTAATAGAGAATAGAGGGAGAGGAAAAGAAGCAAGGAATAGAAAACCTGTTTGAAGAAATAATGACAGAAAACTTTCCTGATATTGGCAAGAAAAAAATCTTGCTAGTCCAAGAAGTACATAGAGCAGGGGTCTTCAAACTACGGCCCGCGGGCCACATGCGGCCCGCAGAGGAGTCTGATCCGGCCTGCCAGGTTTTTTGGGCAGTGAGCGCAGCCGAGGTGTTACAGTAGGAATTAGTAGTTCATATAGTCCGGCCCTCCAGCTCTCAGAGGGACCGTGATCTGGCCCCCACTTTAAAAAGTTTGAGGACCCCTGACATAGAGTATCAAACAAGTTGAACCCCAAAAGACTGACACCAAGACACATCATAATTAAATTGGGGAACACTAACGACAAAGTAAGAATCTTAAAGACTGCCAGACAGAGTCAGAGAGTTACTTACAAGGGATCTCCTATAAGGATAACAACCAATTTCTCAACAGAAACACATTAGGCCAGAAAGGAATGGAATGAAATATACAAAGTGATGCAAAGCAATGGTCTGAATCCAAGAGTACAATATCCAGCAAGGCTATCAATCAAAATTAAAAGTAGAATCAGGAGCTTCACAGACAAAAAAAGAGTTAAGAGAATTTACAACTACCCAGAGAGCAATGCAAGAAATGCTAAAGAGACTACTGTAAAAAAAGAAGAAAGAGAAAGGCAAGAAGAAACACAAACACTAAGGAAAAATATTACAACAAACATGTACTTGTCAATGTATTTGTCGAGACCTCAAAATAAAAACCATAATAAGAGATAAGGAAGGCTACTACAAAATACTATAGGGAGCAATTCAACAAGAAGATATATCTCTGGTAAGCATATATGCACCCAATGAAGGAGCACCCACATACATAAAAAATCTCCTGGAAGATATCAAGGGAGTGATCGACAACAACACAATCATAGTAAGGGACTTTAATACACCACTGACATCACTGGATAAATCCTCTAGACAAATAATCAGCAAAGAAACTGTAATTCTAAATGACCCACTAGATCAGATGGACCTAATTGACATCTTCAGAGCATTTCACCCCAAAGCCATGAAATATACATTCTTCCCAAGTGCACATGGGACATTTTCAAAAATAGACCACATATTGGGTCACAAGCAGTCTCCCCAAATTCAAAAAGATTGAAATCCTATCAAGCATTTTCTCAGACCACAATGGCATAATATTAGAGATAAACTACAATAAAAGCACTCCAAAAAATTCAAACTCTTAAAAGCTGAATAGCATGCTGCTAAACAATGACTGGGTTATCAAGGAGATCAAAGAAGAAATTAAAAACATCCTGGAGACTAATGACAACAATAATACAACATTGCAAATCCTATGGGACACAATGAAAGCAATTCTGAGAGGTAAATTTATAGCTGTACAGGCCTACCTCAAAAAAAATAAGAAAAATGGTAATAAATCACCTAACTCAACAAGTCAAATAATTAGAAAGAGAGCAACAAGAAAAGCCCACAGTGAGCAGACAAAAGGAAATAATAAAGATCAGAGCAGAAATGAATATCATAGAGACAAACAAACAAAAAAAATACAAAAGATCAACAAAACAAGAGCTGCTGCTTTTAAAGGATAAACAAGATTGATGAATCACTAGCCAGGCTCACCAAGAAGCAAAGAGAGAGGACCCAAATAAACAAAATCAGAAATGAAAGAGGAGAAATAACAGCCCCCAATGAAATACAAAGGACCATTATAAAATACTATGAACAACTTTATTCTAACAAAGTAGACAACCTGGAGTAAATGGACACATTCCTAGAAAAATACATCCTTCCAAAACTTACTCAGGAAGATTCTAAAAATCTCAATAGGATGATAACTATGGAAGAAATTGAAGCAGTCATCAAAAAGCTTTCATCAAACAAAACACTGGGGCCAGACAGCTTCATAGGGGAATTTTACCAAACATTTAAGGAAGAACTAAAAACTATCCTCCTCAGACTATTCCAAAATATGCAAGAGAAAGGAACCCTTCCAAGTCCTTCTATGAAGCCAGCATCACCCTAACACCAAAACCGGATAAAGACAACACAATGAAAGAGAATTACAGGCCAATATCCCTCATGAACATAGATGCCAAAATCCTAAACAAAATTCTAGCAAATCGGCTCCAGCAGCACATCAGAAAGATCATACACCATGATGAAGTAGGATTTATCCCAGGGATGCAAGGATGGTACACTATTCGCAAATCAATAAATGTGATACATCACATAAACAAATTGAGATAAAAATCATATAGTCAATTGATATGACTACCTGATTTTTATCTCTCAATTTGTTTATGTGATGCAGAAAAAAGCATTTGACAAAATCCTTTCTTGATAAAAACTCTCAGGAAGGGAGAAATAGAAGGATCATACCTCAACATAATAAAAGCCATATATGACAAAACCACAGTGAACATCATACTCAATGGGCAAAAATGAAAAGCTTTTCTCCTAAGAACAGGAACAAGACAGGGATGCCTACTCTTACCACTCCTGTTCAACATAGTGCTGGAAGTACTATCCATTTTGAACAGACAACAAGAAAAAAGAAAAGGTATCCAAATTGTAAAAGAAGAAGTAAACCTGTCCTTATTCGCAGATGACCTGATACTGTATATAGGAAACCCTATTGACTCCATCAAAACACGAATAGACTTAATAAATGAATTTGGCATTGTAGCAGGGTACAAAATTAAAGCCAAGAAATATATGGCATTTCTATACACCAATAGAGAACTTACAGAAAGAGAGATTTAAAAAGCAATCCCATTTACCATCACACCAAAAAATTAAGATACCTAGGAATAAACTAAACTAAAGAGGTAAAAGACCTATATGCAGAAAACTACAGGACACTGCATAAAGAGACAGAGGAAGACATAAACAGATGGAAGAACATGGATTGGTAGAATCAACATCATCAAAATGTCCATACTTCCCCAAAGCAATCTATAAATTCTATGTACTTCCCATTAAAATACCAAAGGCATATTTCACAAATATAGAAAGAATTCTCCAAAAATTCATCTAAAATTTAAAAAAGACCCCGAATAGCTGCAGCAATCCTGAGAAAGAAGAACAAAGTAGGTGAGATCTCAATACCAAATTTCAAGCTGTATTACAAAGCCACTGTTCTTAACATAGCCTGGTACTGGCACAAGAACAGACACATAGATCAATGGAATACAACAGAGAATCCAGATATTGACCCAAATCACTATGCTCAATTCATATTCGACAAAGGAGGCAGGAACATACAAGTGAGTCAAGACAGTCTCTTCAACAAATGGTGTTGGGAAAATTGGACAGATACATGCAAAAAATGAAACTAGACTACCAACTTTCACCATACACAAAAATAAACTCAAAGTGGATACAGGACTTAAACATAAGACAGGAAACCATAAAAATACTAGAGGAATCCACAGGCAGAAAAATGTCAGACATGAGCCGAAAGAACTTCAGTGATACTGCTCCTAGGGCAATGGAAAATAAAGAGAAAATAAACAAATGGGACTACATCAAAATAAAAAGCTTTTGCAGAGCAAAGTAACTATCAACAAAACAAGAAAGCCCACTACTTGAGATAAAATATATGCCACTGTTATCACTGATAAGGGTTTAATCTCTAACATTTATAAGGAACTCATACAACTCAACAAAATGAAGATAAAGAACCCAATAAAAAAAAAATGGGCAACAGAGCTAAATAGACACTTTTCTAAAGAAGACAGAAGGAAGGCCAAGAAAAATATGAAAACATGCTCAAAGTCATTAATCATCAGAAAGATGCAAATCAAAACAACAATGCAGTACCATCTCACACCTGTCAGAATGGCTATCATTAACAAATCAATAAATGACAAGTATTGACAAGGATGCAGAGAAAAGGGAACCCTCATGCACTGCTGGTGGGAATGCAGACTGGTGCAACCACTGTGGAGAACAGTATGGAGTTTCTTCCAAAAACTAAAAATGGAACTCCCACTTGACCCAATGATCCCACTTCTAGGAATATACCCCCAAGAAACTAGAAGCATCAATCAGAAAGCATTTATGCACCCTATGTTCATAGCAGCACAATTTACCATACCTAAGATTTGGAGACAGCCTAAGTTCCCATCAGCAGATGAGTGGATTAAAAAATGTGGTACATCTACACCAGCGTTTTTCAACCGCTGTTCCGCGGCACACTAGTGTGCCGCGAGATGTTACCTGGTGTGCCGTAGGTGCAGACAAGACAAGAATTTTATAATTTTTCACTATTTTGTTTACTTAATATTTCATAATAAAGTAATTATAAAATACTTTCTTTGTGTTTATTTGATTCCTATTCAAGAGAATTACTTTATATATAGTCAATATAGGCACAGAGTTAAATTTTTTAACATTTTCTAATGGTGGTGTGCCTTGTGATTTTTTTCATGAAACAAGTGTGCCTTTGCCCAAAAAAGGTTGAAAAACACTGATCTACACAATGGAATACTATACTGAACTAAAAAAGAAGTAATTCCTAACATTTGCCACAACATGAATGGAACTGGAGAACATTATGCTAAGTGAAATAAGTCAGTCAGAGAAAGATAAACATCACATGATCTCTCTCATCTATGGGAAATAATGCACAACATAAACGGATGAACAAATACAGATCCAGAGACAGGAAAGCACAGATCAGACCATCAAACCTCAGAGGAAAGGTAGGGGACAGTTGGAGTGAGGGACTTGTATGAATGCATATAAGACTAACCAGTGGACACAGACAACATGGAGGTTAGGGCATGAGTGGTGGTGGGGGGAAGGTAATGGTTGGATGTGGACAAATATGAATACCTTAATCAACAAAGAAATTAAGGAAAAAAATAAAGTGAATAAAAAATCTGATGAACAGAATAAACTGGTGAATATAATAGAATCAGCATCATATCAGACAATTTTTGGGGGGGAATGAGGTGTAGGGAAGACACTGGACAAAAATTTGTACTTATGGATGAGGACAGTGGCAAGGGGGTAAGGACAGAGGCTATGCTGGGAACCAAGTGGAGGAGAACTATGGGGAGAGAAAAGAGGAACAAGTGTAATAATCTGAATAATAAAGATTGATTAAAAAAAATTAGTACCATGCCTGTTACATATTCATTTAAAAATATTTTATTAAGCATCAATTTAAAAATGCAAGAAAAGAATATAACATCTTGAAGCAAACATTGCACTTATAAAATCTCCATTTTCACATCTTCACAAAACTCATTTATAAAATACCCCTTTAGAGGCATGTATAAATAAACTGCTTTCAACTGTCACCACTCGATGCCATTAGGTTCCTGTTACTGTACTACAATATCTGCTTCTATTGATGCAGGCATGGAAATTCCATCACACCTATTTAATCTTTCTGAATAATGAATATTCAATGTCATAAGATTGTTTTTATACTGAGAAAAAAAGATCTTTCAAAGGCAATGACAGAATGAAGCGTAAATGGACACATTTCACTGTTAACATTGCTTGTTTTCCAAGGCAGTCAGGAACTTCTGATTCTTGGTCTTCAACATCATGACAAAGCTGTTGGGCATGATTTTGCCTCGCCCATCTTCACCTACTTGGCCCATGATAATGTAATTTTGACCTAAAACATAAAAAAATATAAGTTAATTTTTCCCTCTATGTGTGCTTGTTTGAAACAATTTAGACTATAATTTTATTATATATTGGTGCTGAATTTTATCAAATGCTTTTTTTTTTGCATCTATTGATATGGCCATGTGATTTTATCCTTTAATTTGTTTATATGGTTTATCATGTTTATTGTTTTTTGAATGTTGTAGCAACTTTGCATCCCAATAATAAGTCCCACTTGATCATGGTATAAGATCTTAATGCAATGCTATATTTGGTTTCCTAATATTTTATCGAGGATTTTAGCATCTATGTTATACAGGAAGGTTGGGCTATAATTGTCTTCCTTTCTTGTGTCTTTATCTGGTTTTAGAGTTAGGATAATGCTGGCCTTATAAAAAGAGTTTGGGAGTCTTCCTCTGAAATTTTTTGCAATAATTTGTGGACAGGTATGAAATCTTTTTGAATGTTTGGTAACATTCAGTTGTAGAGCCATTTGGCCAGGATTTTGTTTGTTGGGAGGTGTTTGGGTTTTTTTTTTTTTTTTTACAATCCTTTGTATATATTTGGTGTCAATTACTACTTCTCCTATTTCATTTATGATTTTATTTATTTGGTCCTCTTTCTTTTTTTCTTGATGAGTATGGTTAAAGGTTTATCAATCTTGTTTACCTTTCAAAAAGTCAGCTATTGGACTCATTAATGCTTTATATTGTACTACAGGCTTGGTGCATGGGAACTGTGCACTGGCGGGGGGAGCATGGCCTATGAGGATTAGCCTGCTGTGGGAGCAGTGCTCCCATTGTGGGAGCACACTGACCACCAGGGGGAAGCTACTGCATTGGGCATCTTCCTCCTGGTGGTCAGTGCGCATGATAGTGACTGGTCAACTGGTCATTGGGCTTTTATTATATAGGATTTTTAAACTGTATTTCATTTATTTCTGCTCTGTTCTTTATTATTTCCTTCCTTCTACTCACTCTGTGCTTTGTTTGTTTTTTTCCTGTTTCTTTAAGTATAAAGTTAGATTGTTTATTAGAGATTTTTCATGTTTTTTGAGAAAGACCTATAATGATATGAATTTCTCTCTTATGGCTGCTATCCAGTGTCTCACAGATTTTGGGTAGTTGTGTTCCCATTTCCATTTGTTTCAAGTTATCTTTTGATTTCTTCCTTGATGTCCTTATTTGCCCATTCACTGTTTAGTAATATGTTATTTAGCTTTCATGTCTTTGTGTTTTTCAATTTTCTTGTGATTGATTTCAAGTTATGGTCAGAAAAGAGGCTTGATAGGATTTCAATCTACTTAAATGTATAGACTTGTTTTGTGTCTAACATATGGTCTGTCCTAGTATATACTGCTGCTTTGGGGTGAAATGCTCTAAAAATATCAATTAAACTGCAGCTCATGAGCCACATGAGACCGACACCACCACTTCTTCAAAATAGACTCACCCAGACCAAAAACTGGCTTCTGCACATGGGCCACAAAGTTTAAATTGCACTGTACATGTACATTCACATGTGGTATTTTGTGAAAGAGCCACACTCAAGGGGCCAAAGAGCTGCATGTGGCTCTTGAGTCGCGGTTTGCTGACCAATGATCTAGTGTATCATTTAAGGTCACCATCTCCTTGTTGATTTTCAGTCTGGGAGATCTATCCATTGATGTCAATGGGGTGTTAAAATATCTTACTATAACTGTATTATTGTCAATCTCTTCCTTTATGTCCATCAAGATTTCCTTTACTCCAGGAGAAGATGGGGGACAGCTAACGGGCTTCCTCTGACTGGGAAGCCCCCACTGCTGCTGGGTTCCTGCCCAGAACCACCGGCTCAGTCACTGAAATGGCACCATCTTGAAATGGAAAGTGGATGTTACCAGAATCCTGAAAATTTACAACTGCGGCACCCACCGAACAGCTGCAAACCCCAGAGCACTGGTCCACAATTGACAGAAACACACAGATTCAGAGGAGCTCTACACTCCACAATGGAAAGGTCAGATTTTGCCTGGGATAAGGATAGAGAGAACTACATAACCAGACACCCGAAGAAGAGAGACCATGGGGAGACAAAGAAACAGCCTGCATATGAAAGACAAGCAGGCATCACCAGAAAAGGAAGTAAATGAAATGTAGTCAAGCAACCTGTCAGAGAAATGGTCATAAGGTGACTGAAAAGAATGGAAGACAAATTTGACAATATGCGTAAGAACCAAGAGGAAATGAAGAACCCAGAAGAAATAAAAAATGACATTGCTGCTGTAAAGAATTCTATAGAAAGAATCAAGAATAGACTAGAAGAAGTACAGGGCCACATAAGTGAGCTAGAAGACAAAGTAGGAAAAATACTCAAGTAGAGCAGCTTCTAGGAAAATAAATAAATAAATAAAAAGCACGAGGAGAGCCTAAGAGAACTTTGGGACAACACAACACAACACAAAACAAAACAAAACAAAACAAAACAAAACAAAACAAAACAAAAATCTGCATAAAAGGAGTATCAGAAGGAGATGAAACTGAGCAAGTAATAGAAAACCTGTTTGAAGAAATAATGACAGAAAACTTTCCTGACATAGGGAAGAAAAAAACCCACACAAATCCAAGAAACTCAGAGAGTCCCAAGCAAAATGAACCCCAAAAGACCAATGCCAAGGCACATTATAATTAAACTGGCAAACACCAATGATAAAGTAAGAACCTTAAAAGCAGCCAGAGAGAGACAGAAAGTTACATACAAAGGAACCCCCATCAGACTAGCAACTGTTTTCTCAACAGAAACTCATCAGGCAAAAAGGGAATGGAATGAAATATACAAAGTCATGCAAAGGAAGGGTCTGAAACTAAGAATACTGTACCAGCAAGACTATCAATCAAAATTGAAGGTGAAACCAGAAGCTTCACCGGCAAAAAAAAGGACTAAAGCAATTTATCACCACCAAACCAGCAGTGCAAGAAAAGCTAAAGGGTCTGCTGTAGAAAAAGAAAAAAGAAAAAGAAATAGCACAGGACACAGGGGTAAAGAATAAAAATGGCAACAAATAAGTACCTATCAATAATAACTTTAAATGTAAATGGATTAAATGCTCCAGTCAAAAGACACAGGGTAACAGATTGGATAAGAATACAAGACTCATATATTCGCTGTCTATAAGAAACCCACCCCAGAAAAAAAAGAGGCACACAGATACACAGATTGAGGGAGAAATGATGGAAAAACGTTTTTCAGACAAATAGAAAGAAAAAAAAAAAGCTGGGGTAGCAATACTTATAATCTGACAAATTAGATCTCAGTGTGAAGGACATAACACGAGATAACAAAGGCCACTTCATAATACTAAATGGAGCAATCCAACAAGAAGAAATAACCCAGGTAAACATATATGCACCCAATATAGGAGCACCCAAATACATTAAAAAAACAAACAAACAAACAAACAAACAAACAAACAAAAAACAACTCCTGGAGGACATTAAGGGAGGTATTAACAGCAATACAATCATAGTAGGAGATTTTTAATACCCCACTATCACCACTGGACAAATCCTCTAAACAAAAAATCAGCAAAGAAACATCAGTCCTAAATGACTCATGAGACCAGATGGAATTAATCGACATTTTCAGAACATTCCACCCCAAAGCCACAGAATATACATTCTTCTTAAATGAAAATGGGTCATTTTCAAAGATAGACCATATGTTGGCTCATAGGCAAAGTCTCTTTACATTCAAGAAGATAGAAATCATATATAGCATCTTCTCAGATCACAGTGGCATAAAACTGAAAATCAACTACAATAAACATAAACCAAAGAAATCAAACACATGGAGACTAAACAGCATACTATTAAACAAGACTGTGTTACCAGAGAGATCAAGGAAGAAATAAAAAACATCATGGCAACAAATGACAATGAAAATGCAACAATCCAAAATCAATGGGACACAGCGAAAGAAGTCCTAAGAGGGAAATTCATAGCTCTACAAGCATACTGCAAACAAACAAACAAACACCAATAAACTACGGTAATAATTTACCTAACCCTACAACTCAAAGAATTATAAAAAGAACAACAAGAAAAGCCCAGTGTAATCAGAAGAAAATAATAAAGATCAGAATGGAGATAAACAACATAGAGACCAAAGAAACAATAAAAAAGATCAACAAAACCTAGAGCTCGTTCTTTTACAGGATAAACAAGATTGATGAATCTCTAGCCAGGCTCACTAAGAAGCAAAGAGAGCAAACCCAAATAAACAAAAATAGAAATGAAAGAGGTGAAATAACAACAGACCCCACTGAAATATAAAGGATTGTTACAAAATACTATAAACAACTCTATATCCAACAAACTGGACAACCTGGAGGAAATGGACATATTCCTAGAAAAATATAATCTCCCAAAACTCCATCAGGAATATTCTAAAAATCTCAATAGGCTGATAACTATGGAAGAAATTGAAGCAGACATCAAAAGGCTTCCAGCAAATAAATTCCCAGGGCCAGAAAGCTTCACGTGGGAGTTTTACCAAACATTCAAGTAAGAACTAAAACCTATCCTCCTCAGACTATTCCAAAAAATTCAAGAGGAAGGAACACTTCCAAGCTCCTTCTATGAAGCTAGCATCACCCTAATACCAAAACCAGATAAAGACAACACAATGAAAGAGAATTACAGGCCAATATCCCTCATGAATATATAGATGCCAAAATCCTCAACAAAATTCTAGCAAATCGGCTCCAGCAGCACATCAGAAAGGTCATACACCATGACCAAGTAGGATTTGTCTCAGGGATGCAAGTATGGTACAATATCTACAAATCAATAAACCCCATAAACAAATTAAGGGAGAAAAATCACATAGTCATATCAATTGATGCAGAAAAAACATTTGATAAAATCCAACACACTTTCTTGATAAAAACTCTCAGCAAGATGGAAATAGAAGGATTATACCTTAACATAATAAAAACTATGAATGATAAATCCACAGCTAACATCACACTCAATGGGCAAAAATTAAAACAATTTCCCCTAAGAACAGGAATAATTCAGGGATGCCCACTCTCACCACTCCTGTTCAACATAGTACTGGTAGTATTAGCCATTGTAATTAGACAAGAAGAAGAAATACAATGCATCCAAATTGTAAATGAAGAAGTAAAGCTGTCCTTATTTGCATATGACTTGATATTGTACATAAAAAGAAACCTAAAGACTCCATCAAAAAACGAATAGATTTAAGAAATGAATTTGACAATGTAGTAGGATACAAAATTAATGCTAAGAAATCTATGGCATTTCTATACACCAATAGTGAACTTACAGAAACAGAGACTAAAAAAGCAATCCCATTTGCCATCACACAAAAAAAGTAATATACCTTGGAATAAACTTAACTAAGGAGGTAAAAGACGTATAAGCAAAAAACTGTAGGACACTGAAAAAAGAGATAGAGGAAGATGTAAACAAATGGAAGTACATATCACGTTAATGGATTGGTAGAATCAACATCATCAAAATATCCACACTACCCAAAGCAATCTATAGATTTAATGCACTCCCTATTAAAATACCAATGGCATATTTCACAGACCTAGAAAGAACTCTCCAAAATTTCATCTGGAATAAAAAAAACAACCCGAATAGCCACAGCAATCCTGAGAAAGAAGAATAAAGTAGGTAGGATCTCAATACCAGATTTCAAGCTATATTACAAAGCTACTGTTCTCAAAACAGCTTGGTACTGGTACAAGAACAGACATATAGACCAATGGAATAGGACAGAGAACCCATAAATCGACCCAAATCACTATGCTCAATAATTGACAAATGAGGCATGACCATACAATGGAGTTAAGACAGTCTCTTCAACAAATGGTGTTGGGAAAATTGGATATATGCAAAAAAAAAAAAAAAAATGAAATTAGACCACTAACTTACACCATTCTCTCTCTCTCTCTTTCTCTCTCTCTCTCTCTCTCTCTCTCTCACACACACACACACACACACACACACACACTCACACACACACAGAAAACAAAACACAAACAAACAAACAAAACTCAAAATGAATACAGGAATTAAACATAAGATGGGAAACCATAAAAATTTGAGAGGAATCCACAGGCAGCAAAATCTCAGACATATGCCAAAAAAATTTATTCACTGATTCATTTCCTAGGGCAATGTAAACTAAAGAGAAAAAAAAAACCCACACAAATAGGACTACATAAAAATAAAAAGCTTTTCACAGCAAAGGAAACTTCAACAAGACAATAAGAAACTCACTGCATGAGAGAACATGTTTGCCAATGGTATCACTGATAAATGTTTAATCTACAACACCTACAGGCAACTTATACAACTCAACAAAAGGTAGATAAACAATCCAATCAAGAAATGGGTAACGGACCTTAATAAAAACCTTTTGAAAGAAGACAGAAGGGAGGCCAAGAGACACATGAAAACATGCTCAAATTCACTAATTAGCCAAGAGATGCAAATCAAAACAACAATGCGGTGCCATCTCACACCTGTCAGAATAGCTATCATCAACAAACGACAAGTGTTGGCGAGGTTGCGGAGAAAAAGGAACCCTCGTGCACTGCTGGTGGGAATATAGACTGGTGCAACCACTGTGGAGAACAGTATGGAGTTTCCTCAAAAAACTGAAAATGGAACTCCCATTTGACCCAGTAATCCCACTCCTAGGAATATATCCTAGAAACTAGAAACACCAATCATTAAGGATATATGCACTCCTATGTTCATAGCAGTACAATTTACATTAGCTAAGATTTGGAAACAGCCTAGGTGCCCACCAGCAGATGACTGGATCAGAAAATTATGGTACATCTATACAATGGAATACTATGCTGCCATAAAAAGAAGGAATTCTTACCATTTGCAGCAATCTGGATGGAATTGGAGAACATTATGCTAAGTGAAATAAGCCAGTCAATGAAAGAAAAATACCACATGCTCTCACTCATGTGTGAATAATAAAGAACATTATAAAATGATAAGCAAAAAGGTAGAGACAGAGGCAGTAAAGCACCAAACAAACTGTCAAATTACAGCAGGAAGTTTAGGGAGAGGTGGGGGAGATAAGAAGTCAATCAAAGGACTTGTATGCATGCATATAAGCATAACCAGTAGACGCAAAAACACTGGGGGGTTGAGGAGATGTATAGGAATGTAATGGGGGAGGGCAATGTTAAGATATGTACACATATAACACCTTAATTTTAAAAAAGGGGGGGGAAAAGATTTGCTTTACATAATTAGGTGCTCCTATATTAGGTGCATAAATGTTACAAGGGTTATGTCCTCTTGTTTGAGGGATTTCTTGATCATTCTGTAGTGTCTCTAATTAAAGCCTCAGTTTTTAAATCTTTTTGTCAAATATAAGTATTGTTACTCAGATTTTTTTCCCTTTCCATTTGCATGAAATATCTTTTTCCATTCTTATTCTTCTAGTCAGTGTGTGTCTTTCATTCTGAGGTTGTTGTCTTGAAGACAGCATATACATGGGCCTTATTTTCTTATCCATTCAGCTACCTTATTTCTTTTTATTGGATCATTTAAAATATTTATATTTAAAGTGATTATTAATAGGTAAATATTTATTGCCATTTTATATTTTTAACTATGTTCCTCTGTGTGTTTTTTTCTTATTATTCCACTTTTTTTTTTTTCTTTTTGGTTGTTGTTAATCCTCACCTGAGGAAATTTTTCTATTGATTTTTAGAGGACAGGAGAAACACAGAGACAGAAACATTGATGTGAGAGAGATATATAGATTGGTTGCCTCCCACATGTGCCTGACCAGGGCCAGGAATCAAGCCTTCAACCGAGGCTCTATTCACTAAACCAAACCAATCTAGGGCCTTCTTCCACTTCTTAAAGCAAGCCCTTTAATATTTCTTATAATACTTGTTTGGTGGTAACAAACCCCTTTAGCTTTTTGTTGCCTTTAAAACTCTATTTCTTCTTCAATTTTAAATGATAACCTTGCTGGGCAAAGTGGCCTTTGTTATAGGTCCTTGCTTTTCATCAATTTGCATATTTCATGAAAATCCCTCCTGGCCTGAAATGTTTCTGTCGAGAAATCACGGAGTTCCCTTGTAGGTAACTGACTGTCTTTCTCTTGTGGCTTTTACAATTGTCTTTAACTTTTAGCATTTTAATTATGATGAAAACAAGTGCTTGCAAGGATATGGAAAAAGGGAATATAAGTACAATGATGGTGGAAATGCAAATTGATGCAGCCAGTATGAAAAACAGTATGGAATTTACTAAAAAGAGAAAAAAGAAAGAAAGAAAGAAAGAAAGAAAGAAAGAAAGAAAGAAAGAAAGAAAGAAAGAAAGAAAGAAAGAAAGAAAGAAAGAAAGAAAAGAAAAGAAAAGACAAAGAAAAGGTGGAAATAATAATAATAATAATAATAATAATAATAATAGGAAAAATAAAAATAAAAATAAAAAGTGGAACTACAATTAAACCCAGCAATCCCACTTCTAGGAATATGTCCTAAGAAGCTCTAAACACCAACCAGAAAGAATATATGCACCCCTATGTTCATAGCAGCTTTACTTACAATAGCAAAGATCTGGAAACAGCCCAAGTGCCCATCAGTAGATGAATTGATATAAAAGCAGTGGTGAATTTATACAATGGAATATTATACACTGGCAAAAAAGGATTTCTTAACATTTGGGATAGCATGGATGGAGCTGGATAGTATTATACTGAGTTAAATAAGCCAGTCAGAAAAGAGAAATATTACACAATAGCACTTATAAGTGGAATCTACTGACTATAATAAACTGACAAACAAAATAGGCATGGAGGCAAGGAACAGACTGACATATCTCAGAAGGGAAGGGGAAGACAATAAGAAATTAACCAAAGAAATTTTATATATATAAATGCATAACAAATGGACACAGACAATAGTGTGGTAAAGGCCTGGCAAGGGGCAGGGGCTGAGAGAAGGAGGGGATTAAGGAGTGGAAAATTGGGGGACATCTATAATATTGTCACAATAAAACAAAATTTAAAAAAATATTATGTGTCTTGGTGTGGGCCTCTTGGATTCATATTGTTTGGGACTCTCTGCACTTTCTGGACTTGTATGCCTTTTTCCTTTACCAGGTTAGGGAAGTTTTCAGAAATTATTTAATCAAATAGGTTTTTCATCCCTTGTTCTATCTCTTCTCTTTCTGGTACTCCTATAGTGTGGATGTTGCTCCAAAGATCCCTTAAACTAGCCTCATTTTCTAAAGTCTTTTTTTTTTTCCCTGATTGGGTGTATTTTTCTACCTATCTTCCAAATCATTAATTCAATCCTTTGCTTCATTAACCCTGCTGTTTATTTCTTCCAGTGTAGACTTTATTTCAAATATGGCATTCTTATTTTCTGACTAATCCTTTTTCATGGTTTCTATATCCTTTTTTATGCTGTTGAGCCTCTTTACAATCATTACTCTAAACTCGTATCTGTTAAATTGCTTACATCCTCTTCATTTAGCTCTTCTTCAGGAGAATTTTTTTGTTACTTCATTTGGGGCTATTTCTTAGTCTCCCCCCTTTGGTTGCCTATTTGTGTTTTTTTCTACGTATTAGGTAGACCTGCTATGATTCCCAGTCTTGATAGGGTGGTCTTATGTAGTAGGTGTCCTGTAGGGCACAGTGGCACAGTCTCTCTGATCACCAGAACTGAATTCTCTAAGAATGTCTTTTGTGTGCAGTTGTGTGGGCCCTCCTTTTGCAATTGAGTCTTGATTACTATTGGCCCATTTGTTTGTCACCCTTAGTTGGGCTGACTGTGAGGCTCAACCCCCAACACTGTGTGCAGGGGCTGATCACATGAAGTGGAATTTGCCTCAGCAGTCCTTGGTGTCTGTTGAGATCTCTGTGGATATACTGCTTGTGAAGCTTATTGGATTTTGCTCCTTTGTTGTCTGGTTGGTCACTTGGTGTATAGACTCTGGGTCTCTTTGGAGGGACTCTAGTGCAGGCCAATGTCTGAAGCTGTCTGTAACTAGCCTGAATTAGAGTCACTCCAAAGAGGCCCACAATTAATACACCCAGTGGCCAACTTCAGGTAACCTGTTTGTAGTTATCAGTGATCCACAGCTCATACATTTCTCTACTGAGCCTGGGTGCATGTGGAAAGGTCCGAGCTGTGCACTAAGGACTGCTTTTACTAGTTCTGAGTCCAGGAGCAGGTCAGACAAAGAGTCAAAGCACCCAGAGATTTGCCTCTGCCTTCAGGCTATTAGTCTCAGTCATTTAACTGAGACTCTGGCTGTAGAGCTTAGTGTTATCTCCACAGGTGGGGTGAGAGGGTTTCCAATGGGTAGGCTATCTCCACCCTCCTTCTCTCCCCCCCGCCCCCGAATAATTCTGCATGGATGGGAAGAGTCTGCCTGAGAAATATGGTTTCTGCAGTATGCGGGAATGACTCAATTTAGGAATCCAGGTGGCTTTCACCTCAATCTCTCTCCCCAGAGTCACCAACCAAGACTCTCCTCATATAGTTCTAGTCCACTCTGCCCTCCCTTTACTAGAACCTAGGGAAACTTTAAGCAAACAAAATTTTGAGTATTGGCCCTTCATGACAGTGCCTGCATTTCCAGCCACCTTTCACTGGAGGACAGAAACCCTGTTGCTTTCCACAGCCAGAAGTTTATGTGGGCACATTTCCTGGTTTTGGTGCTCTGGGCTGAGGATCCCAGCTTGGAGTTTAGACTTCTCATGAAGAACCCATATAGTTAAGATATCCCTTCAGAATTTTAGCTGCTGCCTCTGGGAACCCTGTCAGCATTCTTGGGCCTCCATCCTTCCTACAGTCTCAATGTGGCCTCCTCTTTAAGTTGTTGGTTATAAGGCTTCTCTCCACTTAGTCTTCAGTTGGTTATTCAGCATTATTTTTCTATATTTTAGTTATAAATCCAGTTTGGTCCTGGGATAAGGTCAGTGAGTTTCCATCTATCTGCCACCATCCTGGAATCTCAACTTAGACTATAATTTATCTCTAGATAAATTTTCTGTAAATGATAAACTTATACATTTACTATATCTAGGATAAGATCTGATTTAAGACTCTCAGCAGCAAAAATACAAATTCAACTGAGTACCATGTCCCAGCTGTTCTAATACTAGGAAACTAGATGGAATGATTCACTTAGTCATGCCCTCCTCTGCCAAGAACAGTGCACTGTGTTCACAAGAAAGGCCTCTAGTGCTTTGACATGCCATCCTCAGATATCCTCTCACAGTCCCATAGAACTCCTGAGTTTTCTAGGCACTGTGCAACTAGTGATCTCTGCCTTCAGTTGTTTTTGTCTTGAAGATTGCCCCAAAATCTCAAGCATCTATTATACATATGGAAGAAGTTTCTTTAGGGCATGGTTGGGTTACATACTTCTCTGCACCCTTGTGGTTCCTCAATAAAAACAAAACAAAAACAAAAGACAAACAAAAAATTGGTACTAAAGAAGTACTTATACCTGCTACGCTATTTTTATTACATTAGTGTGCCTGGCTTGGACTAGGGCATTTTGGGTTTGCCTCTGAAGATTTATATTGCCTCAGAAAGGAAGTGCATATTCAACCTCATTTATTCTCCCTCTTCCCCAGTGTGTCATAAGAGAAATATGTTTCCCCATTCTCTTGCATAACCCTGTCATCAGAGTGGGCCTGTACCTACGAAGGCCCTGTAGGCTGTGCTGGCAGGTACCACCTGAAGGTCAGACTACTAGTGTCTTCATGAGATCACAGAGGAAGGATCTAGATGTGCATTATTTGCCATTCCCAGCAGTTCTGAAGCAGTGTTATCTTTTACAGAGGCTTTGCTATTTCCTCTGAAAAATCAGTGTGAAGCTGCTGGCTTCCTGCCTTTTCTAAACAATCTGAGTTCATGGAAAAGCTTTTATGAAGTGAATATTATATATATCTTTCTCTCACTCTTGTTTTTGTTTTGTTTTGTTTTTGGTTGTGGGAAAGTTTAGTAACAAGACTGAGGAAATGAATGAGCTGAGATTGGATAAAGAAATCATGGTATATCACATAGCAGAAACCAGGCATTATTACCATTCCAAAGAGAGGAATCTATCTACATGTGCTGTTTATGGAAGATGTGTACATTTATATAATGAGGAGGGGGACGGAGGGAGGGCGGGAGTTGCAATAGAATATGTATCATATGACCTCATTTGTTCACGTATATGGACAAAAGCTTTCTAGAACTTGTCATACTACCTCTGGGTTTAAAAGGGAAAGGAAAGAAGGGAGATAAAGCAAGGCTCTCTGGATGTTGTGTTACTGGTCTGATGGCTTTTAGATTCCTTTTATATAGAATTTAACTTTGAGGAGTGACCAGGGCAAAGCTTGTTTTGGAGGAATTAAGCTCCATCATATTGATGATTAAAAGGATAATGCAGAGATCCAGGACCATCCTCCTATAGATGTGGCCATGTTGATACAGAAGAAGGCAGAGACCATTTGACCAGAAGTATCTTGGTGTGTGATTGAAAACTGCAGATGTTTGATATCTTTTTCTGCATTTGTTTGAGAGAAAGTGAGACAAAATGGTGGCAGAATAGACAGACGTGTCCTGAGCCTTGTCCCTGAGCATACAGAATGAACAGCTGAAAGGAATAACATCCAATCTGAATTGACAAAGTAGACTCAGCAGATGAGAGAGTTTGCAGTCAGGAAATGCATATGATTCCTGGAAAAGGTAAAATCAAAGTTCTAGGCAGGAGATTCTGCCAGACCTCTGAGCCCAGGGGGTCACAGGGAACCCACATAGCACCAAGCCACATTCCTGACTATGGAAAGAAGGGCCACAGGACTGCTTGACCTCAGGGGATCCTAGAATTGGGTCCAAAGTCATAGAAGGCTGAACCCAGAGGGTGCAGTCTGAAGGGCTGGCCTGACCACACAGCACTGGCAGGAGAGGAGTGCACACAGGCCTAGTCTTTCTCCTCTCTATGGCCTGAGCCTTTCTTCACTGAACCTAGTTCATAGGACCTTTCAGATACAGACATTTACCTGTGGCTGAGGTGAGGAAGAAGGTGCAGACTCTTGGAGTCTGGGGAGAGGAAGGGCTCCAGGAAAAGTGTCAGTGAGTTTGGCGCTGAGTCATATCTGAGCCCAGGACCTGGGTAGCCATTTTGTCCTAAAGGGATAGCCCCTCCCTCCAGTTTCCAGGCAATCAATATAGCCACACCCAGATCCCACCTTGAATTAGTAAAAAGTATTTTTAAAAAATCTAAATAGTCCCTAAGGGTCCAAAGGAACTGGACTAAAGACACTACAGAAGACTTGGATCTTCAGCCAGCCAAAGGAACAACACTTCACTTTTTCATTTTAATTTTATTATTATTTTTTTTATCTCTTTTTCTTCTTTTCTTCTTTGTTTTCCTGTTTTTATTGGTTGCTTTCTTTTCTTCTTTTTTTGCATTATTTTTCTATCACTCTTTATTTTATTTTATTTTATTTTTATTTGCTATTTATTATTATTTTTATACCATTTTTGAAATCAAATTTTTCTGTAAATTTATTATCGTTACTATTTTCTTCTTGTTCTCTTTCTTCTTATCCACCCATCCCCTTTCTACTTGCTCTACACTGAACTAAGGACATTCCCATATTCATCCAATTCTTAACCTTATTTTCGGTATATAAGCTCAGCCTCTACAGATTCTGCACCCACCCTTTTTGCTGGGTGTTTGGTGTTTATATATTTTTTATTTATCTATTTGTTCTGTGGTGTTTCTCCAATATATATCCTATCTAATAAAAGAGTGATATGCAAATTTACTGTACCTCAACTACAACCATAAGCCACGTCCACCAAACAATCAAGAGCAAGTGTGCAAATTAACCCAAACTATAGATGGCTGCAGCCACGGAGTGAGTAGGAGGCTTCGGTTTCTCTGGCAATGGAGAAAGCTAAGCTTCCTTCACACCCTGGCTGGACCTGGACTCCACACAAGGCTACAAAGTTTCAATTATAGAAGATAAATCCCAACAAAAGTAGTGGCATGCACAGATCTGGAGAGAGCAGGAGGCTTGAGCTGCCCTCTGTGATGGAGGAAGCCAAGCTTCCTGGCCTGCCTTGGCCTCTGATCAAGACTACAAAGTTTCAATTATAGAAGATAAGTAAATCCCCCAAAATTGGCTACAGACATGGACCAAGCAGGAGGCTTGGGTTTTCCTGGTGATGGAGGAAGCCAAGCTTTCTTCCCGCCCTGGCCTGCCCTGGCCTCTGCTCAAGGCTACAAAGTTTCAATTATAGAAGATAAATAAATCCCAGATACCAGAGCCTCTGCTTGGGTTGCCAGGGGGGCATGGTTGCTCTACAAATCACCACAGGCCCTTCACCCAGGCCACCGAAGGCACCAAGGGAATCCCCACCCTGATCCAAGACACCCTTCTGGGCAAACCAATCAGCCCCCATCCATGCACCAGGCCTCTATCCTATCTAATGAAAGAGTAATATGTAAATTGACCATCATTCCAACACAAGATGGCTGCCCCCATGTGGACACAAGATGGCCACCACAAGATGGCTGGCAGGGCAGTTGGGGGTGACTGGGACTGCAAGGAAGGATAGTTGGAGGGGACCCAGGCCTGCCGGAGAGAGCAGTTGTGGGGACCAGTCCTGCAGGGGAGTGCAGTTAGAGGTGACCCGGCCTGCAGGGGAGGGCAGTTAGGGGCAATCAGACTGGCAGGGGAGTGATTTAGGGGTGATCAGTCTGGCATGCAGAAATGGTTAGGGGCAATCAGGAAGGAAGGCAGGCGAGCAGTTGGGAGCCAGCAGTCCTGGATTGTGAGAGGGAAGCCCAACTGCCCATTTGGGATCAGGGCTAAACAGGCAGTGAGACATCCCTCGAGGGGTCCCAGGTTGGAGAGGGTGAAGGCTGGGCTGAGGGACACAACCCCCATGCAATAATTTCGTGCACCAGGCCTCTGGTGTATACACACACACACACACACACACACACACACACACACACACATATCTTTTCTTCCTTTTTGTTTTTCTTCCTTTTGGTTTTCTGTCTTATCTTTCTCTCTCTCTTTGATATCATTTGTGCTCTTTGAGAAGCGGTTGCCCCATGCAGACCACCCCTATCTGAGGAGCAGTAGCTGTGTACAGCCCAAACACTGCATCATTCTGAGGAGCTACAACTGCGTGAGCAACCTGCCACCATCAAAGGATCAGCAGCCACATGAGAAGCCCATGCCCATCCAAGGAACAGCAGATGCACAAGCAGCCTCCCCCACCAGCCAGAGGAGACACCACTGCTGTGAACAGCACCCTCCAGAGGAGCCACTGCCACCTGAGAAACAGCCATTTCAGCAACTGCCTGAGGAACAACTGCAGTCCAAGGAGCCACTGCCACCCAAAAAGCAGCCCCTGCATAACTCAACATCTAGATCAGTCTGTGAGACCAAAAATGGGTAGATAAAGAAACCCCCAAATAAAAGAAAAGGAGGAATTGCCAGAAAAGCAGCTAAGCAAAACATAAGCAAGCAATATGTCAGAAAGAGAATTCAGAATAAGGGTCATACATTTCATAAACTGAGTGGAGGGGGGGAAAATCAATAACTTATGTAAGAATCAAGAAGAAATGAAGAGTGATATAGCTGCAATAAAAAATAAAAAAAAACACCATGGAAATTTTCAACAGTAGACTAGAAGTGGAGGACCGAATTATCGAATTATCGAATTATCGAATTGAAGCAAAACACACTCAAACTGACCTGAAATTGGAGAAAAAAATTAAAAGGCAGGAGGAGAGCCTAAGGGAGCTATGGGACAACATGAAAGGCAGAATTAAAATCTATCATCCTCAGACTATTCCAAAAAATTCAAGAGGAAGGAACACTTCCTAGCTCTTTCTATGAAGCCAGCATCACCCTAATACCAAAACCAGATAAAGACAACACAATGAAAGAGAATTACAGGCCAATATCCCTCATGAACATAGATGCCAAAATCCTCAACAAAATTCTAGCAAATCAGATCCAGCAATACATCAGAAAGATCATACACCATTACAAATAGGATTTATCCCAGGAATGCAATGATGGTACAACATCCACAAATCAATAAATGTGATACATCACATAAACCAACTGAGAGATAAAAATCACAGTCATATCAATTGATGAAGAAAAATGCATTTGACAAAATCCAACACCCTTTCTTTTTTAAAAAAAAATATATTTTATTGTTTTTTTACAGAGAGGAAGAGAGAGGGATAGAGAGTTAGAAACATCGATGAAAAAGAATAATCGATTAGCTGCCTCTTGCACTGGGGATGTGCCCGCAACCAAGGTACATGCATGCCCTTGACTGGAATCGAACCTGGGACTTTTCAGTTCTGAGCCAAACCTGTTTTGGCCAACATCCTTTTTTGATAAAAAGTCTTAACAAGGTGGGAATAGAAGGATCATACTTCAACATCATAAAAGCTATATATGATAAACTCACATCAAACATCACACTCAATGGTCAAAAACTAAAACCATTTCCCCTAAGAACAGGAACAAGACAGGGATGCCCACTCTCACCACTCCTGTTTGACATAATACCTGAAGTACTAGCCATTGCAATTAGACAACAAGAAGAAATAAAATGCATCAAAATTGGAAATGAAGAAGTAAAGCTGTCCTTATTTGCAGATGACAAGGTATTGTACATAAAAAAACAACAACACAACAACCAAAAGACTCCATAAAAAAACTAATAGACTTAAATGAATTTGGCAGTGTATCAGGATACAAAATTAACACCAAGCAATCTATGGCATTTCTACACACCAATAGTGAACTTACAGTAAGAGAGACTAAAAAAGCAATCCCATTTACCATCGCACCGAAAAAAATTGAGATACCTAGGAATAAACTAAACTAAAGAGGTAAAAGACCTATACACAGAAAACTACAGGACACTGAAAAAAGAGACAGAGGAAGATGAAAACAGATGGAATAACATACCATGCTCATAGATGGGTAGAATCAACATCATTGCAATGCCTATACTACCCAAAGCAATCTATAGATTCAATACATTCCCCATTAAAATACCAATGGCATATTTCACAGACCTAGAAAGAACTATCAAAAAATTAATCTGGAAAAGAAGAGAGATGTGGATGATGGCAACCAGCAGGAAGGTAGGGAGGGAGAGTGCGTGAGAGAGTGAGGGAGCAATAGAGGTGTATGTGAACATGTGTGGGTGTGTGTGTGAGCGAAATAGGGACAGTTAGACCCTGAAGTTCTTCTAGGAGGCTGCCAATCTGGGCAGTCTTATATGGCAAAACCCCATAGCCACCAAAAAACTCTCCAGGAGGACACCAGTGACATAGAGACCATGCCATCTTGAAGAATAGAACTGCTTGAGACTAGAATCCTAGCCTCGCCACCACCCATACCAGGACACTACAGAAGCTCTGGTAGAAGACCTGCCACCACAGCTGCAAACCCAGGGACACTAAGAGTCCGGGCACCCAGCCGCAGATTTCTGTGAGTCACAAAGCCAATCTTCCTTCTCCAGAGCCCCTGTGGCAGCAACATAGAAACTACCAGACCCCAGCCTCACAATAAGGTTTTCTGCACACACAAAGCAGTGGCAACTTTGCCTGATTTTGACCCTTGGTGTGGGACACAGGAAGTTTGCTTCCCGTGACTCTTCTGCACACCCAGGCAGAGAGACTAAACAGAATTCAAGCCTAGCCTCTCTTAATTAGGGAGGTGATCTTAGGAGACCAGATCTCGTGCCCACATAGGGCAGGGAGACAGCGCTGAACTTTAGCCCGGAATTGTGAACTTGGGGAATGTGTTTCCCATGACTCATATCCGGGCCCAGGCAGGGAGACTGAGTGGAATTTGAGCCAAGCTGCTATCACTTCGGAGGTAGTTTCTGTGACCAGATCTCGAGCCCTCACAGGGCAGGGAGACAGTGCTGAACTTTAGCCCAGACTAGTGAACTCTGGGAATTTGTTTCCCGCAACTCCTCTCAGTGCCCAGGCAGGGGAGGCAGTCCTGAATTTGAGCATAAGCACACGACCTTGGATAGTTGTTTTCTGCAAGCAGATCATATGCCCATGCAGGAAGATAGCACTGAATTTGAGCCTGGGGGTGTAAACCCAGGGAGTTTGTTCCCCACAACCAGACCCTGTGCTCATCAAAGGAAGGCAGTGCTGAATTTGAGCCTGGCTACATGGACACAGGGAGTTTGTTTTCCACACTGCAGACCTGTGTGATCAGATACCATACCCACAGTAAGTGTCAGTGCCACCTGACTTTGATTCAGGACAAGCTCACACAAAAGGCTGTTTACCGCAGGGCAGAAGTGGACCTCCTGCCAACATGGTGTGACTGAGCAACCCAGTCTCCTGGACAGATCAGGGACCCTGAATCTCCACACAAGAGGCAGAATTGATCACCAGTGACTGGACTCCGTTCCTCATTACATGCACCTGAGATCCCTGATTCCCAGTACATTCACACTAACAGCCAGTGACTCCAATTATTGGCATATGTGCACACAGGGACCTGATTCTCAGTGTGAGGTAGCACCAAGATACTTGATTCCTGATATAGACACAGGGAGCTTCTGATTCCTGACATGCAATAGAAGACTTTGATTTCTGCACACACCAGTGGGTTCTCTGTTTCAATATGGCACAGGCAGCATCCCTGATTCTAGATACATACACAAGGCCATACTAAGCACCTACCTGTGACTCTGATCCAGGGCAAGTGTGGCTCGCACCAATCCACAGCAACTGCATGACTTGGTATTAGAACTCTTCACTGACACTTGGGAGGTGCAAAAATCCCATGGCACACAGCTCAAGGCCCTCAAAACTCAATATTTGAACCCTTTGGTAATAGTTAGAATGGGGAGACAATGTAGGAATCCTCAGAGGAAAGAAAAGGAGAAATTGTCAAGTAAGGAAATAAGTGAAACGGAAGCATGCAACATGAAAGAAAAAGAATTCAGAGTAATGGTCATACAGTTCATACACCGGATCGATGAGAAAATCAACAACATATGCAAAAATCAGGAAGAAATGAAAAATGATATAGCTACAATGAAAAACAGCATGGAAGGCTTCAACAGTAGACTAGAAGAATCAGAGGACTGAATCAGCAAGTTAGAAGATTAGGTACAGAAACAAGCCCAATCTAAACAGCAACTAGAGAAAAAAATTAAAAAGCAGGAGGAAAGCCTAAGGGAGTTTGGTGACAATGCAAAATGAAATAACACACATATAATACAGCTTCCAGAAAAACAAGAAGATCAGCAAGGGTTAGAAAATCTGTTTGAAGAAATAATGACAGAAAACTTCCCAAATATGGGGAAGAAGAAAGTTACTCAAGTACAAAGAGTCCCAAGCAAGATGAACCTCAAAAGACCCACCACAAGACACACCATAATTATAATGGCAAATGTTATCAACAAGAGAGAATCTTAAAAGCTGCGAAAGAGAGATAGAGCATTACCTACAAAGGATTCCCCAGCAGATTATCAAATGATTTCTCAACAAAAACACATCAAGCTAGAAGGAAATGGAAGAATATATACAAAGTGATGCAAAGCAAGGGACTCAATCCAAGAATACTCTATCCAGCAAGACAATCAATCAAAATTAAAGGGAAATCAGGAGCTTCACAGACAAAAAAAAAAGGCTAAGGGAGTTTATTACTACCAAATCAGCAATGCAACAAATGCTAAAGGAAATGATGTAAAAAGAAGAAACAAAAGGTAAGAAAAAAAAGAAAAGGTAAGAAAGAACACAACCTCAAAAAATTAAAAATGGCTCAAATAAGTATCTTTCATACAGTGTTTCCCCAAAAATAAAACATCCTCCGAAAATAAGACCTACTTACAGATTTCCTTCTGAGTGAAATATAAGGCATCCCCCCGAAAATAAGGCCCCCCTAGGCTCTGTCTTAGAATGAAAATTAATTTACCATAAACTGGTCGCTAGGGCCGCCCCGACTGGCGTCTAGCAACCAGTGACATTATGCGGAGTCCTGATGTCACTGCTGTGTGGAGGTGGAGCAGAGGTCAGAGTGAGCGATGAGCACTGGGCGGGAGAGAGGAGGAGACTTTCGCAGATGCATGTAGAAGAACAGGAGGATTAGAGCGGATGGGACTCAGCAAAGGTGGTGAGTGCTGGTCTGTCTCTGGTAACACTACCTGATGCTCGCGGCCACCCTCATGATGACTGAAGGTTCTCAGTCAGTGGCAGACCCTGCTCCAGCCCAGATCCAGGCCCCAGGAAGCCCAGTGACAGTCCCCAGGCAGGTTCCAGGGGATAAATGTCTGATAAAGGGGTAGGGGGAATGTCTGGTAAAGGTGTTCAGTGACACAGGGGTGGGGGAAGGGAGATCACTTAAAATGACACAGGAGGATCAGAGGGGGCAATCAAAATGACAGGAGGATCAAAAGGAGTTACTAAAATGGTAATCTCCCCTCTGATTCTCCTGTGCCATTTTGACTCCCCTCTCTGATTCCCCCTGTGTCATTTTAAGTGATCCCCTCCCCCCACCTTGATACCCCAATTCCATTTTTTTACCCCTAGAAATGAGCGCAAAAATAAAAAGCTACTCCGTGGAGTACAAGAAAGGAATCGTGGAAGACTCTTGGGCCAAAATCTTACTGCTTTCTGCAAAGAGAAGATGTTGAGTATCCGATTGGTCCGAAAATAGCGAGCAGAGTATGGTAACCTCATTGAACAAGTGGACAAGGGAAATGCTAAAAAGCACAAGTGTGGATCAGGTCAGCAACCACTATTTTCCGAGCTGGAAGACCTTACCTGTGAATGGGTTGTTGACAGGAGAGCAGAGGCTTTGGTTGTGAATAGGGCTCAGATTCAAGAATTTGCCCTTGCAATGGCACCACATTGATTGGTTTCATTGATCTTTTGTATTGTTTTTGTTGTTGTTGTTTGACATAGCCCCCGAAGATTTCAAAGCATCACAACACTGGCTGGGTAATTTCCTTCAGAAAGTGAACTGTCTTTAAGAAGATCTACAACATTGTTTAGGTTGGAAGATACTCAAGTTATTAAGCGAGCACTTGCATTCAAGTCCTTTATTGATGATGCTGACTTCTCTAAATACAATATTTCCAACATGATTGCTATGGATGAAACTGCAGTGTTTATGGGCCAATTATCTCAAACAACAATTGAACAGTGGGGTGCCTCCTTAGTGTACATTCCATCCACTGCTTACGAAAGTGCACGTGTTTCCTATATTTTGGCAATTTGTCTGGATGTCACTAAAATCCCAACTTTAATCATTTCTAAGGGCAAGAAGGAAAAGATTGAACATGTTTTGGGCATTTTTATTCTTGAAACTGAAAAAGCCTGGGCCACACAAGCAGTTATAAGGAAGTGGGTCAATTTAATGCTGCCACTTGTTATGCGAGGGAGACAAAGAGGTCTGCTAGTCTGGGATGCAGCCAGCACTCACCGCGCTAAAGACATGAAGACATTTCTTCACGAAAGAAAAATAGATCAGATAATGATTCCCGCAGGAATGATGGCCCATCTCCAGACTCTTGATATTGCAATAAACAAGCCATTCAAAGACAATTTGTGCATGGAAATTAATGACTACATTGAAAATAGAATGGAGAGAAATCAGGAAACTTTGTGAAACCTAAACTGCAAGAAGTTATGACTTGGGTGAAGAATTCATGGGAAAAAATCACTGACAGTTGCATTGCAAATGCACTGTGAACAGGCTACCTTGCCAAGAAGTACTCATTTAAAGACAGTGCAATTGCTAAACATGAGAGATTTGGTCCACTGATTCTGAAAGAAATGGAGTCACAAGAAATTCACCAGGGAATTCAGGAATTGCATTGTTATGATGATGTTCCAGAAGATGATGACATGATTGTCATTGAATAAATGAGTAAATTCTTGATACTGTAGGATTCAGTTTGTCTGGTTTGTGTTGACAACTACCATACTACTGTACCGTATACAGGTAATAAATTTCCTTTATTTTCATTTAACAATAAATGTGTACCGTATTCTTCTTTATGGAAAAATAAGACATCCCCTGAAAATAAGACCTAACGCATCTTTGGGAGCAAAAATTAATATAAGACACTGTCTTATTTTCGGGGAAACAAGGTAATAACTTTAAACGTAAATGGACTAAATGCTCCAATCAAAAGACATGAAGTGGCTGAATGGATTAAAAAAAATAATGACCCATATATATGCTGTCTATAAGAGACCCAGCACAAACAAGGGACTCACAGACTGAAAGTGAAGGGATGGAAAAAAAAATTTTCAGGCAAATAGAAATGAAAAAAAAAAAAAAAGTGGGGTAGCAATACTTATATCTGACAAAATAGATCTCAAAGTGAAGGCTATAACAAGAGATAAGAAAGGCAACTTCATAAGAATAAATATATTGATACAACAAGAGGATATAACCCTGGTAAACATATATGCACTCAAGAGCACCCAAATACATAAAAAATCTCCTGGAAGATATCAATAGAGAGATTGACAACAATACAATCATAGTAGGGGACTTTAATATACCACTGACATCACTGGATAAATCCTCTAGACAAAAAATCAGCAAAGAAACAACAATACTAAATGACTTACTACATAGATGGATTTAACTGACATCTTCAGAACATTTCACCCCAAAGCTGCGGAATATAAGTTCTTCTTAAGTTCACATGGGACATTTTCAAAAATAGACCACATACTGGGTCACAAGCACAGTTTCCCCAAATTCAAGAAGACTGAAATCATACCAAGCATCTTTGCAGACCAAAATGGCATAATATTAGAAATAAACTACAATAAAAGCAATCTAAAACACTCAACCACTTGGAAGCTGAATAACATGTTATTAAATATTGATTGGGTTACCTATGAGATCAAAGAAGAAATTAAAAACATTGTGGAAACTAATGACAATAAAAACACAACAATGCAAATACTATGGGACACAATGAAAGCAGTCCTGAGAGGAAAATTTATAGCTCTCAACAAACAAGAAAAAATGGTAGTAAATTATCTAATGCTACAACTCAAATAATTAGAAAGATAGCAACAAGAAAAGCCCAGAGTGAGCAGAAGGAAGGAGATAATAAAGATCAGAGCAAAAATAAATGACATATTTCAATTAGCCAATCTAAATTAGTCTAAAAACTTGTCTACTATTTTACTGTCAAATTTATTACTCTAACAACAAAAAATTAATTGTACTGGTCAAGAAGCTGTCCTTAAAGTGCTAAGTAAAATTTTTATTGGTAGTTCATCTCATGACAAAATTGCATAACATGTAATGAACCTAAAGCAATCATATTATAGTCCAAAAAATTAAAAATTAAAAGCTATCAAGACTACATCATAAAATTTTCAAAAGCCTACTAATACTTAAATTTAAAAAAAGGGATAGTAGAAGAATATCATGTAAGGAAAAGATCCTGTAAGTAAATTACATCTGGAAAATTTGTACTTTAGAAAATTAATTGTAATGCTAACAGCAAGACACCCATGAAAAACACACATGGTGTCAAAACAAGCCAAAGGAAATCATTTGGGCAAAAAATGAAAAAGGATCCCAAGTCAAATTTATAGAAATTATTCCTTCATTAACTTTTGGTTGAGAATATCTTTGTATATTTTCAGAAAACAACTCCAAGACCATGTGGATTCCAACAACAGAAAGGAATTGACAGGAGTACTCTAGACATGAAGACAGAAGAGAAGCAGTCCAGAGATGGAAGATGCTGACGTCGCCTGGCCATACTAGCAGTCGACAGTTGTGCATCACTGCAGGTTGCCCAAGACCAAACAAGAAAGGATTGTTCCTGCATTACCACCATTTGTTCACCGTCCAGAACTATAATATCATTGCTGAAATATACACATAAGGAACTGTTTGACATTGGGTCTCAAAAGAACTGTTGGCACAGAAAGAAACTCACTACAGACTTCATTTGCTTTTCAGCATGACCATTATTGCTTGTCTCATTTTTAGTTCTTATAAGTGTATTTCCATTAGGACATGATCTCAGTCATCTAGGGGAAATGATGAACAATACAGAACAAGAACAGACTCAGAGACAAAGAGGAATGGATCATACTGTTGAACCTCAGAGGGAGTGTAGGGGAGGATGGGGATTATGAAGAGAGATCAACCAAAGGACTTGGGTGCATCCATATGAGCCTAACCAGTGGTCAAGGACAGCAGGGGTGTGGGGGCATGTGTGGGGAGGGGCAGGGGAAGGGAATGGAGGGATGATGACAAATATGTGAAACCTTAATCAATAAAAAAATTTATAAAAAAGAAATAAATGGCATAGAGAACAACAACAACAACAAAAATAATACAAAAGATCAATGAAACCAAGAGCTGATTCTTTGAAAAAATAAACAAGATTGACGAATCTCCAGCCAGGCTCACCAAGAAGCAAAGAGAGAGGACCCAAATAAACAAAATCAGAAATGATAGAGACGAAATAATAACAGATCCCACAGAAATAAAAAGATTGTTAAAAAATATTATGGACAGCTCTACTCTAACAACCTAGACAACCTGGAGGAAATGGACACATTCCTAGAAAAATACAACCTTCCAAAACTTACTCAGGAAGATTCTAAAAAATCTCAATAGGCCGATAACTATGGAAGAAATTAAAGTAGACATCAAAAAGCTTCCAGAAAACAAAAGCCCAGGCCCAGACCACTTCACAGGAGAGTTATACCAAACATTCAAGGAAGAACTAAAACCTATCCTCCTCAGACTATTCCAAAAAATTCAAGAGGGAGGAACACTTCCAAGCTCCTTCTATGAAGCCAGCATCACCTAATACCAAAACCAGATAAAGACAACACAATGCAAGAGAATTACAAGCCAATATCCCTCATGAATATATAGATGCCAAAATCCTCAATAAAATTCTAGCAAATTGGATCCAGCAGTACATCAGGAAGATCACGTACCATGACCAAGGAGGATTTATACTAGGGATGAGAGGATGGTACAATATCCGCAAATCAATAAATGTGATACATCACATAGACAAGTTGAGGGAGTAAATTCACATAATCATATCAATTGATGCAGGAAAAGAATTTGACATAATCCAACACCCTTTCTTGATAAAAATTCTCAGGAAGGTGGGAACAGAAGGATCATACCTCAACATAATAAAAGCCATATATTACAAACCCACAGCCAACATCATACTAATTGGGCAAAAAATGAAAACCATTTCCCCTAAGAACAGGAACAAGACACGGATGCCCACTCTCACCACTCCTGTTCAACATAGTGCTGGAAGTACTAGCATTTGCCATCTGACAAGAAGGAGAAATAAAAGGCATCCACTTTGAAAGAGAAGAAGAAAAACTGTCCTTATTTGCAGATGACATGATACTGTACATAGAAAACCCTAAAGACTATATAAAAAATTATTAGACTTAATAAATGAATTTGGTAAAGTAGCATGATACAAAATTAACGCCAAGCGATCTATGGTATTTCTATACACCTATAGTGAACTTAAAGACAGAAACACTAAAAAAGCAATCCCATTTACCATCATACCAAAAAAAAAAAATTAAGATCTAGGAATAAACTTAGCTAAAGAGGTAAAAGACCTATATGCAAAAAAACTATAGGACACTGAAAAAAAGAGATAGAGAAAGACGTAAACAGATGGAAGAACATACCATGTACATGGATTAGTAGAATCAACATCATCAAAATGTCAATACTACCCAAAGCAATCTATAGACTTAATGCACTCCCCATTAAAATACAAACAGCATATTTCACAGACTTAGAATGAACTCTCCAAAAATTCATCTGGAATAAAAGACCCTGAATAGCCACAGTAATCCTGAGAAAGAAGAACAAAGTAGGTGGGATTTCAATACCAGACTTTAAGCTGTATTACAAAGCCACTGTTCTCAAAACAGTCTGGTACTGGAACAAGAACAGACATAGATCAATGGAATAGAATAGAGAACCCATAAATCGACCCAAACCACTATGCCCAATTAATATTCGACAAAGTTGACATGAACATACAATGAAATCAAGACAGTCCTTTCAATAAAAAGTGATGGGAAAATTGGACAGATACATGCAAAAAAAAAATTGAATGCCAATTTACACAATACACAAAAATAAACTCAAAATGGATAAAGAACTTAAACATAAGACAAGAAGCCATAAAAGTGCTAGCGGAATGCACAGGCAGCAAAATCTAGATATATGTCCAAAGAACTTATTCACTGATACTGTTCTTAGGGCAATGGAAAATAAAGAGAAAATAAACAAATGGGACTACATCAAAATATATAAAAAGCTTTTGCACAGCAAAAGAAAAAAAACATCAACAAAACAACAAGAAAGACCACTACATGGGAAAACATATATGCCACTGTTATCACTGATAAGAGATTAATCTCTAACATTTAAAGGAAACTCATACAACTCAACAAAAGGAAGAAAAACAATCTAATCAAGAAATGGGCAATGGACCTAAATAGAAACTTTTTGAAAGAAGATGAAGGAAGGCCAAGAGACACATGAAAACATGATCAAAGTCACTAATTACCTTAGAGATGCAAATCAAAACGACAATGCAGTACCATCTTACACCTGTCAGAATGGTTATCATAAAAATCAATAAAAGACAAATGTTGGTGAGGATGCAGAAAAAAAGGGAACCCTGGTACACTGCTGGTAGAAATGCAGACTGGTGCAGCCACTGTGGAGAACAGTACGGAGTTTCGTCAAAAAACTAAAAATGGAACTCCCATTTGACCCAGTAATACCACTTCTAGGATTATATTCCAAGAAGCTAGAAACATCAATCAGAAAGGATATATGCACCACTATATTTATAGTAGCACAATTTACCATCCTATATAATAAAAGAGTAATATAAAATTGACCATATTTCTGCTCTGTCCACAAGCCAAACCCACTGACCATGCCAACCAGCTGATTAGAGCAAATATGCAAATAAATCCAACCAAGATGGCTGAAGCCACAGAGAGCAGGAGGTAAGCGTGGCTTTCCCTGACAACGGAGGAAGCCAAGCTTTCCGCCTGCCCTTGCTGCCTAGGCCTCCACTCAAGGCTACAAAGTTTCAATTATAGAAGATACATAAATCCCAACAGAAATGGCTGCAGCCACAGAGCAAGCAGGGAGTTTGGCTCCACTCCAGGCTACAAAGTTTTAATTGTAGAAGATACATAAATCCCAGATACCAGGGCCTCCACTTGGGTCACCAGGATTGTGGACGGCCTGCAAACCACCACAGGCCCCTTGCCCAGGCCACCCACCCCCCAAGGAAACCCCCACCCTGATCCAGGACACCCTTCAGGGAAAACCAACTGGCCCCACCCATGCACCAGGCCTCTATCTTATCTAATAAAATAGTAATATGCAGACTGACCATCACTCCAACACACAAGATGGCTTCTCCCATGTGGTCAAAGATCCTGCCCCCATGTACACACAAGATGGCCACCAAAAGATGGCCAGTAGGAGAGGGCAGTTGGGAGGGACCAGGCCTGCAAGGGAGGGCAGTTGGGGGCAATCAAGCCTGCAGGGGAGGACAGTTAGGGGTGACCAGGCCTGCAGGGGAGGGCAGTGAGGGGTGACCAGGCCTGAATGGGAAGGCAGGTAGGGGCAAACAGGCTGGCAGTGGAGCAGTTTGGCATCAATCAGGCTGGTGGCAGAGTGGTTAAGGGGTGATGAGGCTGGCAGGCTGAAGTGGTTAGGGGCAATCAGGAAGGAAGGAAGGTGAGCAGTTGAAAGCCAGCAGTCCTAGATTGTGAGAGAGATGTCTGACTGCCTGTTTAGATCGAGCCTAAACGGGCAGTTGGACATCCCCAGAGGAGTCCCAGATTGGAGAGGGTGCAGACTGGACTGAGGGACACCCCCCTCTCCGTGCACAAATTTTGTACACCGGACCTCTAGTAGCTAAGATTTGGCAACAGCCTACATGCTCATCAGCAGATGAGTGGATTAAAAAACTGTGGTATATCTACACAATGGAGTACTACACTGCGCTAAAAAGGAAGGAATTCCTCCCATTTGCAACGACATGGATGGAACTGGAAAGCATTATGCTTAGTGAAGTAAGCCAGTCAGATAAAGTTAAACATCACATGATCTCACTCATTTATGGAATATAATGAACAACATAAATTTATGATCAAAAACAGTTCCTGAAACAGAGAAACATCTATCAGACCATCAAACCTCAGAAGGAAGGTAGTGGAGAGTGGTAAGGGGGAGTGATCAACCAAAGAACTTGTATGCATGCATATAAGCCTAACCAATGGACACAGACAACAGAGGGGTAAGGGCATGAGTGGGGGGAACGGGGGGATAATGAGGGAATAAGGACACATAAGTAACACCTTAATCAATAAAAGATTTTTTTTAAAAAAACTTCAATAAAAAAATATCATGCTTTCCTGTAATATACAACATAGGGAAAATAGTCAGTAATCCTATATAATAAAAGCCTAATATGCTAAAAAACAAACAAACAAACAAACAAAAAACACCTCATCTGGAATAAAAAAAGACCCCAAATAACCACAGCAATCCTGAGAAAGAAGAACAAAGTAGGTGGGATCTCAATACCAGATTTCAAGCTGTATTACAAAGCTACTGTTCTCAAAATAGCCTGGTACTGGCACAAGAACAGACATATAGACCAATGGAATAAGACAGAGAATCCATATATCGACCCAAACCACTATGTTCAATTAATATTTGACAAAGGAGGCATGAACATAGAATATAGTCAAGACAGTCTCTTCAACAAATGGTGTAGATACTTTCTGAAAGAAGACTGAAGGAAGGCCAAGAAAAATATGAAAACATGCTCAAAGTCACTAATCATATGAGAGATGCAAATCAAAATGACAATGAGGTACCATCTCACACCTGTCAGAATGGCTATCATCAACAAATCAACAAATGACAAATGCTGGCCAGGATGCAGAGAAAAAAGAACTCTAGTGCACTGCTGGTGGGAATGCAGACTGGTGCAGCCACTGTGGAGAACAGTATTGAGTTTTTTCAAAAAACTGAAAATGGAACTCCTATTTGACCCAGTGTTCCCACTTCTAGGAATATATCTCAAGAAACTAGAAACACTAATTAGAAAGGATATATGCACCACTATGTTCATAACAGCACAATTTACAATACCTAAGATTTGGAAACAGCCTAAGTGCCCATCAGGAGATAAGTGGATTAAAAAAACTGTGATACATCTATACAATGGAATACTATGCTGTGGTAAAAAAAAAAATAATAATAAAATAAAAGTTCTTACCATTTGCAACAGCATGGATAGAACTGGAGAGCATTATGCTTAGTGAAATAAGTCAGAGAAAGATAAATATCATATTATCTCACTCATTTTTAGAATATAATGAAATAAACTTATGAATGAAAATAGATCCAGAGATAGAGAAACTTCAATCAGACCATCAAACCTCAGAGGTAAGATAGGGGAGGGTGGGGGTAAAGGGGAGAGATCAACCAAAGGACTTGTATGCATGCATATAAGCCTAACCAGTGGACATATCAATAGATAAAAGTGGGATGAGGGAATGAGTGGGGTGATTGGGGGGGGGGGGGTCATGAGGGAATAAGGACACATATGTAATACCTTAATCAATAAAAAAAATAATAAAGTAAAATAAAAGGGAAAGGGATTCACATTTTATATCATTCTCTACATATTTAAACTTTTTTATAACCATAGAAAATATATTACTTTTATAAGTTAAAGAGCTTGTTTAAAAATTATGTGGTTCTGACTCTGGAGTAACTTTCTCCTTCCCTTGATTTCTCTTAAACTCATTCCATGTATGGATTAAATGATCCTACATCTGAAAATTATTCCCAGATCTTTAATTCTAACCAATACATGCCCCTCTCCCTTCTGAACTTGAGCTTGGAATTGCATTTTTTTAAAACACCTTTTAATATTTTTATTGATTTCAAGAGGGAGAGGGAGAGAAACATCAATGATGAGAGAATCTTTGATTGTCTGCCTCCTGCACACCCTTCCCATTGGGGATCAAGTCCACAACCTGGACATGTGCTCTTGACCAGAATCAAACCTGGGACACTTCAGCCCACAGGCTGATGCTCTATCCACTGAGCCAAATTGGCTAGGAATGAATTGCCTTCTATTTGGTGAATATTTTCCTCTGTAATATTGGCACCTTAAGTTCATAACTGAAAGTCTCTTTCCTCTGAACTGCTCCTCTGTGTCTGTCTATTGATCTAACCTCATGTGGTGCTTGGACTCATTCATCATTTCCGCTCCTCATCCTTGTCCACCTCACAGGAACTGGGCTTAGAGCCCAATTCTGCCTGATGCCACAGTCTTCCTTTTGTTCCAAAAGCCCTGACTTGATATCCATTAACAACAAGCTAGGCCCAGCCCGCCAGGCCTTGCAATGTGGCCCACACCGCGCTGTCATCACTGCACTCCGCTGTCAGTTTATGACATTGTCAGTTTATGACTGTTCAGTAAACCATTCGGCCCGCGATTTAGGCTAGATTTTAGATTTTGGCCCCTTCTCTGATTGAGTTTGACACCCCTAAGCTAGGGCATTCTCAGATCCCTAAGTAGCTTGGAGAGGCTCTCTTGTCCCCATCTCTGTCCCTGAGCTTCACTGCAAGACTAAAATTTCCCTCCTTACCTCTTCTGAGGAGAGGGCACTGCTTGCAAATCACAATGACCTTGGCACTCATGTTCTTGCCAGCCTGTTGAATTGCCAGATTTCCCTCTTTATAGATGCTGATGAGGGAAACTGTGGCATGCAACCTTCCACCCCGCATGATGGTTGTGATAACAGTACCAGCAAATACTGTGGAAGAAAACATTTTTGAAATAATATGACAGTGAAGGCAAATGTAAGCAGAATTGAACATAATTTTACATTTTTCTAAGTATCAGATCGGAAGCATTTTAATGTTAAAGAGAAGGCCCTAGCAGCACAATCAAATTTGATTCTGTACACTTGTCACCAAAATTCAGGTTGAAGAAAGGAGTCCTGGTGGTATCATGTGGACCATGTTGCTAGATATTGAGACCCCAGAGAGAAACCTGAATAGCTGTGCACTGTGGTCCATTACTGAGAAGAGACTCTTCACAATGTCTTATCCAACATGTAGATCAATTACTAAGTATGAGCCTCTACCTGTACATACTCCACAAGACCTTGAGTTTTCTAAGGCAACACCAAACTTGAAGGTTACATGATGGTGTTTGGGCCACAAGGAAGGGAGTCTTTGTGTCTGTATGGGTGTGTGCGCCTACCTGTATGTGTCTCCCTTCTTTAGCCTCTCTCTTTAGTTGTCCTCTGTCTTGGAACTTTGGTTCATCCCATGGGTCCCTAGCTCTCTCTAATTATCCATAAATATCTGCCTTTTAGTAGGTCTTTGATGTTCTCTTTATTAAAAACTAGGGGCCTGGTGCACAAAATTTGTGCACTGGGGAGGGGGGAGGGAGATCCCCTCAGCCCAGCCTGCCCCCTCTCACATACTGGGAGCCCTCAGCAGTCTGGCCTCCCTTTGAGGGAGACGACTGGGCTGATCAGAGAAAGGCACCAGCCACTGCCAGTCACTGCAGCCACCAAGGTGTTTTCATCAACACGGACTTTACTGTGAAAAAATGACAATGTTCTTTAGGCATTTTCAAGATGTGTCTTTCATAGGATATGACACTTCTTTCTTTCTTTCTTCCTCCTTTCTTCCTTCCTTCCTTCCTTCCTTCCTTCCTTCCTTCCTTCCTTCCTTCCTTCCTTCTTTCCTTTCTTCTTTCCTTCCTTCCTTCCATCCTCACCTGAGGATATGTTTCCATTGATTTTTAAAGAATATGGAAGAGAAAGGGAAAGTATAAATATTAAAGTGATAGGAACACTTTGATTGGTTGCCTCCTGCATGAGCCCTGACCTGGGCCCCAGACAGGGAGGAGCCTACAACTTAGGTACATGCCCTTGATCAGAATTTAACCTGGACCCTGCCGTTGGCAAACCTAGGCATTATCCACTGAGCTAAACCGCCTAGGGCAGGCAGGTTATGACATTTCTTAGCCCTCTAGCAGCAGACCATGGTTTGTTTTTTTTTCTCCAGGAATGGAGAAAAGCCCTAGATCACTTTTTTGGATTCTTATATCCAAGTTACTAAGAATATTACCAGTGGCATACAGAGAGCTTAGCCAATGAGTGGTCAGAAAAGGTGTTTCCTCTGTAGTTCAAACCTATCTCCTCTGATCTCCGGCTCCACCCCTGCCAAGGCATAAACCCTCCAGCAGGCTGCAATTGCCCAGATCCCCCCAACACACACACTCCTGGCCATGGCCACAAGCCTCTGACCTAGGCTTGGACCTTGGCCAGGGCCCCCAGATCACTTTGATCATCTGCAGAGGAACCCAGCTGGCTCTGATGAACATATTCCCAGCCAAGGCCACCAAGGACTCATGAAAGCCTGGCTTCTTCCATTCCTGGGGAAACCCAAGCCTCCCTCCTGCTTACCATGGTGGTAGCCATCTTGGTTAGGTTTATTTGCATATTAGCTCCTGATTGGCTGGTGGGTGTAGCAGAGGTACAGTCAATTTGCATATTACTCCTTTATTAGATAGGATATTTTTATTTCTTTCAGAGAGGAAGGAAGAGGGAGAGAGAGATAGAAACATCAATGATGAGAGAGAATCATCGATTCACTGTCTTCTGCATGCCCCATACTGGGGAGCGAGCCTGAAACCTAGGTATGTGCCCTGACCAGGAATTGAACCATGACTTCCTGGTTCATAGGTCAATGCTCAATCACTGAGCCACGAAGGTCGAGCTGATATTCTCTTTCTTATCCACCCTGTTTATTTAATTTAACAAATCAAGGTATAGAACTGAATTATAACAAAGCATTTTCTTGTTTAAAATTTTTTATAGCAAAATTCAGTTGCTTTTCATTATGTAACTCTCTTTTTTCCATTTTGACTTTTGGAGAAAAGAGTCTAATTTCTGAGCCACAGAAGAAAAGAATATGTGTTTCTCAAAGGTGTGCTTTTGGCATTTTGGTGAGGGTAATGCCATGTGGAACAGGAACTGCATTGAAGGACTATTTTATGAGCCTGTCCCTGCCCAGAAAAAAACAGTAACACTCCCCAGTTATTGTGACAACCCAAACTGCCCCTGGAGGTCAGGCTGAGAACCAATGGGCTTCAGGTGACTGTTTGTGGTTGTTTTCCCATGTGTAAGCAAGTCACAGTGGAGTTAATCAAGTTTTGGACTTGGCTGATAGGAGCCTTTTGGGGTGAAGTGAGAGCTCACTGCTTACATGGTGTGTAAAGCTCAAAAAAGTCAGAATTCTCCTCTGAGTATTCACTGCAAAATGTCAACTTGTCGCCAAGTGGAATAGGTGGCATCAAAAGATAGAGAAGAAGATTTCCTGAAGCATCTCCTGCGGAGACAGGCTGGCTGTGGTGGCAGTGACACTTGTGCTGTTTGGTTCATTTTTATGCTTGGAAAATAAAAGTGGGGAAGGGCCCAGGTCTGCAAGGCATGCAGAGCCCCTCTAGGAGGCCCTGGGTCTGGAATAAGCTTTTAGTTTACACAGCTTTTTGGTTTTTTTTTACAAGACCTTCCTAAATCTTTCTTGTAGAAATAAGCAACAAAATTAAATATGGTATCTTTTGCTCTTGAGTGGTTTTCACACACACAAAAAAATGCAACTATATTTAAGTTTAAAAAGCTCTTATAAATTCTAAATCATTAGTAATGTCTCCTCAGGTTCCAATTTATAAGTGTTTCCAAATAGATTTCCAGGTTTAAATTTAATACTTTAGAAAAACAGACATTGCAGAGGAAATGCTTGAATTTCCTGTGAGAGAGGCCAGCTTAGATATGCTTTTAATTTATTGAAGTTGAATTATCTACCTAAAAAATATATGTTAATTGACTGTACCTTCTCAATGCCCACCATTCAATCAGGAGTAAATATGCAAATTAACCCAACAAAGATGGCGGGTTAATTTGCATATATAGGTGTGAGTGGCAGGGGGTAGGGCAGGACCCTTGTGTCATCACCATGGCAACGACACAGGCCTTCCTTACTCCAGGTGGGAGGGAAAGGGAGCTCTGGCCAGAGCGAAGGCAGTGCCAGCAGCCAGGGGAAGGAAGGCCCATTTTTGAACGAGTCTTCCTGCATTGGGCCTCTAGTCAATGTATAAATAGATAACCAATATATGAAAAATATGTGAGAAAATAGTATACAGGTTTGCTGTGTGGCTTTCTCCCCTCCCCCCTCCCCCCCCCCCCCCCCCCAGAAATACTGAGCCAACCAAAATATATAGGAGTATCACGTATTAGGAGTCAAATTAAGTTTATATGGAAAAGTAAATTTTCTATATACATATTTTTCTCAGTGATGAACTCTAATACTTTGAAGAGCACAAGTCCACAAAGTTGCTTGATTTTATTTCTTACCAAAATTGCTTGAACAGTAATTGCTTTCCAGAGTACCAGCCCATCTACATTTTTGTTGACACATGGCTATGGTGGGTTTTAAACCTTAATTAAAAAAGAAAAGACATAAGATTCAGGAAAATGAATTCAAATATAATTGGTATTTAGATACAAATCCATCACTTTAACATTCATATTTATTTAACTGAGCCACCAATATGTCATTGCAATGAAATAATTAAAGAGCATGCAAAAGAAATTATTTATACTACCAACTAAAATTGCTCCTTTGTTGAATTTTAAGCCTGAGATAAAAGAAAACCCATAATTAGCCTTATTCTCTTATTTTCCATAAAAATAATACTATAACCAAAAATAGAGTTTTCATTTGCCCTGATTAGAAAAATCTAGTACAACAAATATATAGTGTATATATTGTCTCCTTAAAGATGGAGAGAGCTTTCTTGGTACATTTAAAACATGCAATTACTTAAATGTAAGCAGAACATGGTTTTTAGAAATACTGCTCATGTGTAAAGTACGTTATATCTATAATTAGATGCAACCAATTACTAAACATTTATGTTGAGCCTTCCACGGCCTGTCTGGAAATAGTTTTGTTGTCACACCTAGGGCATGCTTTTTGCATCTAGTGGGTAGGAATGCTGCTAGATAACTTACAATGGACAGTGCCCAATAGGAAAAAATTATGTGGCCCAAAATGTGACTAGTCCCAAGGTTGAGAAACCATGAGTTAAAAAAATAAAATATTTAATCCCAATTACCATCATTTAAAATGTTTCAAAAATACTTGCTGTTCACTTATATGTGGCAATATTCTAGGAAAAACCAAGCAAAACAACTGTAACAAAATTGTACTCCTTAGGTAAGAATTTGCAATTGAAGTACTGCCCTTCTAATAGGTTCTGTGGACTCTTCTGTGAATTTATTATTTATTTACTCTTAATTTGTATCCCTACTAAACTCCAAAAAAGGACCTGAAGTGGATTACAACATAAAATATATAAAATAAAATGTTAAATAATACATACATACATTTCTTTTTAAGACAAAGAACTCAGTAAACACTTGAGAGAACGTTGTTCCAGAAGTTAGAGATTTACCTAATGAATTAAACCAAAAAATACTGGCATTATGTTCTCCCTGATGGATGAAAGGGAGATGTAGATGACTGGAAGCCAGCTCCTTCTCAGCCTCCAAATGTCAGAATGGAAGTTGGGTTTGTGTCCCACACTGTTCCTCCCCTGCCTTCCGTAGATCCTTGCTCTCTTGCTCTTAGTTATCAGCTACACAACCTTAACCCTCTTCACCCTACTACTGTCATCTCCCCAGTGCCCTGCTCTTCCAGCACACACCTGATTCTCAGCCTTCCTCTCTGTGTACTCCTGCACTCATCTTGGTGGGGCACCCTCAGTGTGGTGCTCCCTCTCCATGCCATGGCCTCATTCTTCCCAGAGACTTTCTCTCTGCTCCATTTCAGTAACTTAGTCCCAGGCTCACATGTACTCCTGTTGAAGTCTTTAGTCATCAATCTCGCAAATTTAGATATCTTTATATCCAGTATAACTGCCTCTACTTCAAGCTTAGTTATTGATTTACTCTCATGACTTTTTTTTTTCCCTATCTTTAGTGGTCCACACCTTCATTTGTTCCCAATTCATCTTTACTTCCTTGGCTGTCCCACTTAGTTTCCATTATTTCTGTCATTTTCCTGACAATACCTTAAATGTCCTTTCCCCCTTGTCCCTCAACCCTGTTTGAACCTGTGCCTGCACTCAGCTGAGTCCACAAATGGACCCTCATCGAAGTGACAAGATGTTTGGTGGATCAACTAACTCCCCAATTTCCGCAGCTCTTTTTCAAATTCTCTCATTCTCCTAACCACCCCCCTTCTCATTATTAACAGGTGATCCTGCCTATTTCATAGAGAGAACAGAGATCATAGAAGAAAATTTCTGCAAGATTCCCATCAAACCTTCAAAGCTGTCTTGTCTGCAATTGCTCTCTTCTCTCCCTCCCCTGAGGGAAGAGGCTGCTCCGCCTCTGGCCAAAGGTCTGTCCTGTGAGTTCTCTGGAACAGCGGTTACCAACCTTTCAGACCTCATGGACCACCAGTGGTCCACAGACCACCAGTTGGTGACCTCTGCTCTGGAGATCATGCCCCTCACCTTAGTAGATGTTCCCTCTTCAGGTCATCCTTCTGTCTGCCAATATGTTCTCCATTGCTGGCTGCTTCCCATTGCCTTTAACTTCTAGAATCTAGATACTCAAAGCCTCTCTCTCTCTCCTTTATGACCAAACTTGTGGAATGAGTTTCTGGAATTTACTATGAATTTTTTCTCCTTGTTCCAAACACCTCAGCCCACTTACATAACTCTTGCTAGGATCTCCAAGTCATGAAAAAGAATGGAAACATTTTATTCCTTCCCTTTTTGGAAGTTTCATCAACACTTGGCTCTACTAACCATTCCCTTCTTACAACATCTTCTTCCCAGGGTTCCCTGGCACATGCTCCTGGCTTCCCTCCCTCCTCCTAGTTCTCGCCTTTCAGTCTCCATTACTAGCATATTCTCCCTTTAAAGTGTTGGAGTTTTGAGAGAGTTAATTCAGCCCTTCTTTCACCTCTAACCTCTTCCTAGGCAATTTCATTCTGGGTCCTGGTATCAACCATGTACTGGTGATGATTCTTATATTTAGATATCTTGCTTAAATCTCTCTTCTGGTCTGAAGGCTCATAGATATAACTGTCCACATGACATTTCACGGACACCTCAGATCCAACAAGGTCACAGCTTATCTTATCAGTCTACCCCTCTACCCAGTTCTCAACTTCAGTGAATGGTTACATTATCCCCAAGATTTTGCAACCCAGGGATCTGGAAGGCATTCTTGACACATACCTGATCTCCCTAGTCCAATTAATCACCAAGCCCTGTCAATATCTCCCAAGGTCCCTGAGTTGCACAGTTGTCAGTAGCTCTTGACTATCTCTGTATTTTATTTATTTATTTATTTATTTATTTATTTATTTATTTATTTAAATTTATTTTACAGAGAGAAAGAGAGAAGCATTGATTTGTTGTTCCACTTATTTATACATACATTGGTTGATCCTTATATGTGCCCTGACTGAGGATCAAATCTGAAACCTTAGTATAATGGGATAATGCTCTAACCAACTGAGCTACCTGTCAGGGCTCTCTGTATTTACATCATAGCACAGAAGTTCACCTGGACAACCACAGAACCTACGAATCCTCTTGACCCCTAAAACACATTCACGTCACAGTGACAAGAGTGATCTTCACAGTGCAAATCTAATCCTGAACTTTGCTTAAATCCATCAACAGTTTCCCAGACACAGGATAAATTCCAAAATACTTAGAGCATAAGGAAAGAGGTGGTAGGGACCAAAAATGAATCTAAAAAGAGAGAATAGGGATGAAGTGTGAAGGGCCTTATATACCACATGAAAGAGTTGGGCTCCCATGCTGTCCAATTTGGTAGCCACTAAGCATATGAGGCTTTTTAAATTTCATTAAATTAAAAAATTCAGTCCCTCAGTGCACCAGCCATATTTTCAGTGCTCAGTAGTGGCTAATGTACTGGGTGGCAAGATGTAGAGAATGACTTTAAGAGGGAGACAGGCTTGGTTGGCTGTGTGTGTGTGTGTGTGTGTGTGTGTGTGTGTGTGTGTGAGTGGTGGCAGAGAAAGCAGTGGGGAGGTCAGACAGAGGTCAAAGATGATTCTCAGAGGGTGGCTCTGATGTTTTAGGCTATGTTGGGAAGCAGGTGGAGGAGCAGGTTTATTGCAGAAAGTGGTGTAATAAAAACAAGTTGTGTTTGATAGGTTTTAATATAAATGTCTAGTAGTTGAAAAACTCTTGGAGATAATTACAAATCCATGTTTGCAATTTAAGAGAAAGTTTAAGACTGGAGATAAAACCTAAGGAACCACTAAGCACTATGGGTATTGGAAAGAATAAGGACAGCAGGGTCCACTGAGATGAGCTGGAGGCAGTAACCTTCCAGGCCACAAGGTGGCAAACTTGGGGAATGCTCAGAAAAACCAACTCTTTTAGAAGGGCCTGTCCTCAGGACAACCTTACTTGGGGAGTATACAGAAAATAGTGGACAATAAAGTTGGTCTTATTTCAAACTGCTTCATTTCTTAACCTTAGGTCCTTCCTCCTCACTTTTTTTCTGCTCCCAGGATTTAGATTTTGATATTTGGGGCCTGAAATCCCAGTGAGTAGAGTTAATAGGATGTAGAAACTAGATACAGGGAACCCCTCCTGTCTCTCCAATTCTTAGATCATGTCCCAGACCAGAGTTTCCCAACTGACTTCTAGAATATGTCAAATATATTTTTTTATTTACTCTAACAAAAGATGTAATATATTTTGTATTACACACTTTGGAGCGAAGCAAAAACAATAAAAAAGTGCAAATACTGGCAGATGTGAAAACAGGCATAGTATTTTAACCTAAAATACTGTAATTCTATGTAATAAAAAGAAAACCATAATTTTATAAATGCCAGAAAAGAAAAAGTAGTCTAATAATGATCTGTTATGTGGATTCCTAGTAATTTTTAACTGGTCATAATTTTTTAAGATGACATTTACAAATTATTAGCTTAGCCTTGGCTGGTATGACTCAGTTGTTTAGAGCACTGTCCCCATACATCAGGAGGTGGCAGGTTTGATTCCCAGTCAGGGCATACACCCAGGTTTTGGTATGCAGATGGGAGGCAACCAAACAATATTTCTTTCTCACATCAATGTAATTCTCCCTCTCTTCTAAAAATCCATTTAATAAATATTATATTAGGATTCTTTTCTTTAAAAAATATTTTTATTGATTTCAGAGCGAAAGGGAGAGAGATGGAAACATCAATGATGAAAGAGAATCATTGATTGGGCTACCTCCTGCATGCCCCCCTCTGAGCATATGCCCTTGACTGGAATTGAACCCAGGCCAATGTTCTATCTATTAAGCCAAACCAGCTTTGGCTTAGCTTATTATTCTTATATCTTATACTTTTCTTTCATTAATGGAGTCATATTAGTCTCCTATGTATTGTTTTCATCTTAACTTGTTTTAGTTTTAAATAACTTCCTTTTTTTTTCTTTCTACTTTCAAAAGATTTTTTAACACTCCTTAAATGTATGTGCAAATATCAAAACAGAAAAACTCACCTGTAGTTACAGTGACTGTTGTGGTCATTGGCAGTGCTGTAGTTGTAGATAATTTTTTTGGCCTGAATTTGTAGTGACCAATAAATCCATCTGCAGTTAAGCTTAAGTCTGAGAAAAACTGAATGAGAAGTTCATGTTTTTCAGATACAATTGGCCTAAAAGAACAAAAACATGTTCAAATGGATATATTTTAAGGTTTAGGTGGTACCTCTCTGAATGTAGAATTTTCTAGGTTTCCTTTAATTTCTGACAAATTACTACTTGTTTAAACTTAAAAGCTAACATACATTAAAAAGGTGAAAGCCTTAATCTGCTCAATGTTAATGCTAATAGCTAATACTCACTGAGTGTTTGCCGAGTTAGGCACTGTGTTTTGTGTAAACCCTCTGCACCACAATCCTATTATTATCCCCTTCTTAGAGAATAGGCAACTGATGTTTAGAGTTCAGTGATTCGCCCAAGGCCCTATAGCTATAGTGTAGGAGAGCTGGGACTTGACGCCATAGACTGCAGTGGACATATAGACCAGTGTAAACACTGAAGCTGAGCTGGTTCGTCATAACATCTAAGAATTTATATGGATGTGGGAACTACACAGTTTCTCTGAGTGAAGACTCTGGGCCTGAGAATCAGAAATTTAATGAACAAATTTCCAGGTGCTGTGAAGATACTACCTAAAGGCTGACTTCCTATCACCTAGATACAAGAAAGCCATTAGGATTTAATTGAAATCCCATTTCATTGTGTGTGTGTGTTTGTGTGTGTGTGTGTGTGTGTGTGTGTGTGTGTGTGCGCGCGCGGCGCGCTTTTCATTTGGTACTGCAGTGTTCCATTTTTAAATTATTTTATTCCCATTCTTTATTGATATTTAAGGGGTGAGGGGAGGAGAAACACTGATTTGTTGTTCCACTTATTTATGCATTCATTGGTTGTTTCTTATTATGTGCCCTGCTCAGGGATCAAACCCAAAACCTGGGTGTATTTGGAGGGTGCTCTAACCACCTGACTACAGGCCAGGGCCCATTTCTCTTTGTTGTTGTTTTTGTTAATCCTCACCCAAGGATATTTTTCCATTGATTCTCCCCCACCCCCCTTTTGGAAGATAGAAGAGAAAGGGAAATACAGAGATAAATACTATCAATGTGAGAGAAACGCTTGGATTGGTTGCCTCCTGCACAAGCCCTGGGCAGGGCTTGGGTGGGGGAGAAGCCTGCAATCAAGGTACATTCCCTTGACTGGAATCAAACCTGGAACCTTTTGGTCCACAGGCTGATGCTCTATCCACTGAGCCAAACCGGCTAGGATCCCATTTCATTTTTAATGTGTCTTATGCATGCCTGCAGTGGACCAGATTATGAGCATTTCTTTTCATAATCTTCGTAGCAAAATGCTCTGAAGGAGAAAGCAAGTAATTATTCTGTTTTGGTGCTCCTAATGACATCATTAAAAACTCCAGTTTTAAGGGTACTAAAAATTTAATGGTGATAATAACCGAGGCTTAAAAGCTCTCTTAAATCTCAGGGGATTCCATTTAAGCTTTTGCTATCATTATTTAAACAATGGTAAAAATGCTGTTTGGCTAATTCTACTTAAAAACTAATTAAGTGGAAGCATTAAATGTCATTTGAGTTAATTGAGGGTTTGACTAAAGTCCTTTTTTGAGGCATCTTCTCAGCAGAATCACTTCTTAGGCATAAGGACAGCCTATGCTGAGACAGCTGTCCATCCCTCCCCCCCTCTGCCCCCCCCGCGCCCCAGCTAATTTCAGCAGGAGGTCTGTACTTGAGCCAACCTGTCAGAAAAACTGCAAGATCTCTTTTGCCCTGAAGGTTATTACTTTCTGAGCCAAGGGACTCGACAAACCTAAAAACAAACTCATGACATGCTCTTAGTCTGGTTCACAAAAGTGACCTAGGAGATCAAATAATGCTTCTAAGAATCAAGCCTTTCACAGAAATATTCTGTCTTGGTTTTGAAAACATATCCTTTAAAGAAATACAAACAGTGTGCTTGAAACACAATTTTCAACACAGTTATAAATAAAATATTACTGATGTTTAAATGATAAAATAACAAAAAGCAATTATAAACCCCAAAAGAAACCTTAAACCCAACCCAGCCAGCCTTCTAGGCAGGATATTATAATTATAGTGACCATTCACTGCCTTTTCCATAAACTAATCTTGGGAGCTATATTGGAAACCAAATTTTCTTGAGGAAAAGTATTTTAGTGGCAGTCACATTTTTGTTATGCTGCTACTTAGCTTTGAATGATGTGACAGAATCACAGTGCCATCAATTTACTGAGGGGCATGTGCTTCATTTGCAAATTAATGTTACAAATTACTAAGAAGGAAAGAAAAAATCTCACTTGGATCCACTCTGCCCTGGCAAAGCCCAGGAGTAGATTGAGGAGGCTGCTTCATTTCTTACAGCTTACTACTTTGGTTCTTGCATTCCACAGTCTTCCCCTTCTTCAATCATAGTCAATCAACACAATGTCCTGCAAATTTTGCCTCCTAAACATTTCTTGACCCACCACATACTCTTCTCTCTTAGCCCTCACTACCTCCTGGTCTTTATCTGGACCACTGCACCTCCTGGCTAGCCTCCCTGTTCAGCAGTCTAGGATGAGGTTCTAGGGAAACAGTCCTGTCACTGTGTACCAATCTGCACTTCCAGGGCCACAATGTCTGCAGTATATGAAACCAAATTGAAACCACCTGCATCATCTCTCTCTCTAGGCCCCAACTCAAGGTTTAGGCTCCAGAAGAGCATCTGTCTGCCCTGTGTCTGCTAGCAGAGCTGCCTGTGGTTGGAATGAGCCTGTCCTCCCTTCTGCATCCAACTCCATCTCTTTCCTCAAGAAACACCATCTCCTCCAAGAGGCATCCCTGACCTTCTTCCGCTTGTCAGAAACGATCCAGTGCATTCCTTTACCTTATTTTGCTCTCTCCAACTACTTACCAATTATTAATCTCTGTGTTCCAGGTGCCTCACTTAACGCCCACAGATGCTGGCCTGTAGTAAATGTTTCTGAACTGAATTCCATGCTATTGATAGTGCACTAACCACACACAGGGATGATGTGATAGCCCCCCAACTGCAACACTTCTAGTCATACTTTTTTTGTATCTTCACCCAAGAAGGATATTTTTTTTTTAACTGAGAGAAAGGGAAAGGGGAGGGGTAGGAGGAAGTGAAGGAGGAAAGGAGGGGGATGGGAAGAGAGAGGGCAACAGACAACAATAATACAATAGGTCAGCTCCCAACTGGAAATCATATTGTAACTTAGGTATGTGCCCTGACTTAAAATTGAACACAAAACCTTCAATTCCAATATTTTTAGTGGTATCAATTCTTCCTATTCATGAGAATAGTATGTAGTGCCATTTTTTAGGTCTTTTAAAATATATTAATAAGGCTTTATCATTTTCTTATTAAGGCCTTGCACAAGATTTGTAAAATCCATTCTTGAGTATTTTATATTTTGTTGCTATTAAAATGTATTTTTAAACGTACAAATTTTAAAAACACTAAATCTGCAAGTCACACTTTAATCCAGTGATATATAAAATAGATTTTCTAAATCAAGCCAATCTTGAATTCTGTTCTTTCTTATTTTTTAAGTGACTATTATATTTCATTTGAAATGAAAGTAAACCATTATTTTTTAAAAATATTTATTGTTGAGGGAGTCCCCCCTCTTTTCTTCCTCCACAGGGTTCCTTCACCACCCTATTGTTTGTGTCCTTAGGTAATGCATATGTGCATGTAAATTCTCTAATCTTTCCAACCCCTCCCCCCTTCCCACTGAGACTCAACAGTCTGTTCCATGTTTCTATGTCTCTGATTCTATTTATTCACCAGTTTATTTTGTTCATTAGATTTCTTATTCAACTGATTCTTAGATTATTGTCAATAGATATGTATTTAATGCCAATTTACTGTTCATATTTTTATCTCTTCCCCTCATTATACTCTTCCTCCTCCTTCTTCCTCTTGTTAAAGAATACCCTTCTTATGGAAACAAATGGCTCTCCTAATGACCGAGCCGTGCCAGAGAGTCCCACACTACCTTAAGAAAGTGAAATTGGGAAGAAATGTGAGATCAAGAATCACTGCCATCAACTAAAGAAGAGCCATCTAACAATGACAAGCCTGAGAGTATTGATGAGATGCCTCTGAGGAAGGTGTTGCTGATGGAGTTCAGATCCCTGGCTTTGCCTCCAGAAATGCCCCCAGTGTCAAGGTCCACTGAAGAATTTCAAGAAATTCAGAAAGGTCGAATTTTCAGGAGCAGGAAAACTTCCACAGATCATTGGAGGATCAGATCTAATAGCCCATCATGTTCAGAAGAATACAGAATTAGAAGACTGGTTAAGGCAGGAAATGAAGGCACAAAATCAACATGCAAAAGAAGAGTCCCTTGCTGATGATCTCTTTAGATACAATCCTAACATAAAAAGGAGAAGATAGATAACTGAGGTTGTTATGAAGAAGCCATGGAAAAACATTTCCTGTCCATATTACTTCCTGTTTCCTCTGGATTCAGGGGTTCAAGTTGCAAATGCTCTCTAGCCTGAATTTGTTAAATAAAATGCATAAAACTCAAAAAAAAAAATTCCCTTCTCTTTCCCTTCTTAAAAAATACTCTTCAACATTTCATGTAATACTGGTTTCGGGGCGGGGGCAGGGGTGGGGGGCAAGGTGAACTCCTTTAGCTTTTTCTTGTCTGTGAAGCTCTTTATCTGACCTTCAATTCTACGATAAATGATAGCTTTGCTGGGTAGAGTAACCTTGGTTATAGGTCCTTGCTATTCATCACTTTGAATATTTCTCGCTATTCCTTTCTGGCCTGCAAAGTTTGTTAAAAAATCTGCTGTCAGTCATATGGGTGCTCCCTTGTAGGTAACTAACTGCTTTTCTCTTGCTGTTTTTAAGGAGCAGGAAAACTTCCACAGATCATTGTGTTTACCTATTCCACAATTTCTCTCTTTGTCTTTAACCCTTGGCATTTTAATTATGATGTGTCTTGATGTAGGCCTCTATGGGTTCCTCTTGTTTGGGACTCTTATGCTTCCTGGACTTGTAAGTCTATTTCTGCCCAGCTGAGACCCAGCTGTGAAGCAAAGCAGGCTGGTGCTAGTGCCAAGTCTTGGGTCATTTACTGATGGGTTAGGGGCATGATGACACCAGCTGTAGCTTGTTTCAGAGATTTTAGGAAAATCTGAAGCCTGAGCCAGAACAGGCCATTTATATGAAAAAGCTGCTGCAAACAGCTTGGATGGGGCTCCAAATTGGATTGGGAGAAATCTCAGAAAATCACCAGGGCTGAGCAAATAGTGTGAGCCAGGCTGATTAAGGCTCAGATATGGCTGCCAGTCAGCCCTGTGACAGGGGAGGTCCTAGCACAGGAACAATGACCCCTGTGAGCAACCCTAACTGAAAGAAAGCTACCCCTGAGTTCCTGCCCTGATGCCAGACAATCCAGTTCCTCCCCATATGTCCCTAGATTCCCCCAACGTTTCCAGGTGCTGAAGCTCAGAGGACGTGAGACTGTGCAAGTTTGTGTGCGGGCCTGTTAATAGGACCTAGTACTCCAGAAGCCTCTGTGCCACTCAGCTACAATCCCTGTTGGTTTTTACAGCCCAAAATTAGAGAGACTTCTCTTCTCAGCTCTAGAACTCTGGGATGGGGGTCTGGTGTAGGGCTGAGACTCATTGTTTCTCTTCGGTGGCCTCCATGGGATAGATCTCCCTCCTGATTAGAAAATTGGCACTCATGGATGTCAGATCAGCCAGTTCCACACCTCCACTCCCTCCTACCAGACTCATTGTGCTTTCTAGTTGCAGGACTTCCATTCAGCCAGGTTTCAGGAGTTCTGAATGATGATTGTTCTATATTTTAGTTATAATATTGATATGGTTGTGGGAGGCAACGAATATCTGTGTTTACCTATTCCACCAGCAACTCCACCAAAAGCTCACCTTTACACCATTAAGTATAGTGTCTAAATTCTGGGCATGAGGGAGACTGGCTATGCATCCTATTTGTAATGCTTTTTTTATTTTAAATTTATATACATAAAATCCTAATATGCAAATAAACCAAAACCCTAATATACAAATGGTAGAACTGAATAACGCTATGACGTGTGGTGACCACTGGGGGGCGCGTATGGAATATGGCAGGTGTTGGCAGCAGGCAGCAGAGCATGGAACATGGAGGGCATCAGTCGCAGCAGGATGGTAGAGCAGGTGGGCAGGGGCGCCAGAACAAGGTGGGTCCAGTCGCTATCATCAGGGCGAGCCTCTGGTGGTCACTGACCACCAGGAGGCAGACGCTCAAAGCAGGATCTGCCCCCAGCTGACAGACCTTTGGCCAGCCAAGTCAGGTGCCAACAGGACCCACCAATCACCCCACAGATTGCCTCTGGTCACCGGCCAGGCCTAGAAACTCTACCAATACATGAATTTCGTGCATTGGGCTTCTAGTACTATATACTACATAAGTCGCTTAGTTGAGTTTTTAATTTGATGATTGATATCTTGCATCCACATTGGAAAAGTCTGAGATATTATTTCTTCAAACATTACATTTCCTACATTATCTATTTTCTGTTAGAGAACTCTGATTACATGTGTGTTAAACATGTGACGTGCTTCCACTCTGGCCTCTGTGCCTCTGAACATCTTTCTCTTCTCCTGTCTACGCTACAGTCCAGCTAATTATCTCATAACTATTTCTCAGTTCCCTAATTCTTTCTGGAGCTATGACTTAGCAGTAATTTTACATATACAAGTTTTTTGTTTAAATTATTATATGTCTCAGTTTAAAAAATTCTCTTAAGCTCTTTTTAAAATCTGTTTCAACATTTTTGAAAGTCTCTTAGTTCTTAGTGATATTTTGAATATCCTGCACTGTGTATTTGGTTGGCATATTTCTTTAAGCATACACATTTCACATTGTCTCATACTTTTTATAAATGCCTCTGTGAGTCTGACTATACTGCTTATTTCTGATGATTCTTGTTTATGTTGGCTTTCCTTGGTGCTTTGTGCTTTTTTTTTATTGGGAACCTATGTTTCTTAAAACTTTATTTATATGTATTCTTATTTTTAATTTAAATTCTTTATTATCTAAAGTATTACATGAGTCTACTTTTTCCCCCAATTGATTGATTCCCACATGCTCCCACAACCCAGCACATGCCCTCACCACTCTACTGTCTGAGTCCACTGGTTATGCTCATATGCATGCATACAAGTCCTGTGGTTGATCTCTTACCCTTAACCCCCCCCCCCACACACACACACACCTTCCCTCATAGGTTGGACAGTCTATTTGATGCTTCTATTTCACTGGTTCTATTTTTGTTCATCAGTTTATGTTGTTCATTATATTTCACAAATGAGTGAGATCATGTGATATTTATCTTTCTCTGACTGGCTTATTTCACTTAGCATAATGTTCTCCAGTTCCATCCATGCTGTTGCAAATGGTAAGAATTCCTTCTTTTTTAAAGCAGCATAGTATTCCATTGTGTAGATGTACCACAGTTTTCTAATCCACTCATCTCCTGATGGGCACTTAGGCCGTTTTCAAATATTAGCTATTATAAATTGTGCTGGAATGAACATAATGGTGCATATATCCTTTGTAATTGGTGTTTATAGTTTCTTGGGATATATTCCTAGAAGTGGGATTACTGAGTCAAATGGAAATTCCATTTTTAATTTTTTGAGGTAATGCCATATTGTTTTCCATAGTGGTGAACCAGTCTGCATTCCCATCAGCAGAGCAAGAGGGTTCGCTTTTCTCCACATCCTGGCCAGCACTTACTGTTTGTTACTCATTGCGATTCTGACAGATGTGAGATGGTACCTTATCATTGTTTTGATTGGCATCTATTGAATGATTAGTGACTCTGAGCATGTTTTCATGTCCCTTGGCCTTCTGTATGTCCTCCTTCAAAAAGTATCCATTTATGTCTTTTGCCCATTTTTTGGATTGTTTAACTTCCCTTTGTTAAGTTGTATGACTTCCCTATAAATTTTGGAGATTAAACCTTTATGGGAGATAACATTGGCAAATATGTTCTCCCATGCAGTGGGCTTTATTGTTGTTTTTTTATGGTTTCTTTTGTGATGCAGAAGCTTTTTATTTTGATGTAATAATGTATGTTTAGTTTCTCCTAGTTTCCATTGTCCCAGGAGCTTTATCAGTAAAGATATTGCCATGACAAATGTCTGCTATGTTGCTGCCTATGGTTTCTTCTAGGATTTTTATGGTTTTCTGTTTTACATTTAAGTCCTTTATCCATTTTGAGTTTATTTTTGTGTATGGTGTAAATTGGTGGTCTAGTAAACCACACCGAGCATGGCCAATGGTTAACCTGAGGAGAGGTGTTGAAGGATTAAAGGATACAGTTGGGGTCAGATGGATCACTATGCCTGAATGAGGAAACAGTGAACCTGCCTGTAAGTAGGATCTTTAATTTATAGTCAGATTACACAAAGCAGGAGATCCAAGATGGCAGCTTAGGTGAATACACCTAAACTGTAGTCATGTACAACAATTTCAAAACTACAACTAAAAGACAAAACGTCTACAACCAAGAACCACAGGAAAGCTGCCTAAGTGGAAGCTCTACAACTAGATTGGAAGATAAAGGAACATTCAGGGCACAAGCGCTGAAAAACTGAGGTACAGAGGCACGCACGTGATACAGGCTGGCAGCAGATCCTTGCTGGTGGAGGGCGTTGCTTTCTTCAACCTGACGAGAGAAAATCTCCCAATCTCTCTGAAATCCAGTTTCTGGAAAAAATCTGGACTGTCTGCCATACGGACGGAAAGTGAGGATGGCTTGCTTGCAGAGCTGTGCGCAAGAATAATTGTTTGCTGTGCTGGGGCGCGAGACACTGGCACGAGGTCAGAGAGGCAGACAGCTGACTGGCAGCCATTGCTGTTTGCCAAGTGACACCCTAGACTAGTGACGCTCTGAGACTCCACCCTGTACAATCTACAAACACACCCAAGCTCCAAGCAGTGGCTTTTGCATAGAATGGCCTTCTCTAGTACAGTTTAACCTAGCAAACTTGCAACCTGGTACAGATAGACTTACAAGTCCAAAGCCTCCAAGCTCCAAGCAGGGAGGAGAGGACTGTGGTTCTCGCTGTAGCTCCTTCAGGGTGGCCTCAGACAGTAGCTGAACTGCACCCCATTGGAGATCCAGAAGCCAATGTATCCAATGGTCAATGTGAGAAACCAGATTTCAACTCCTCACATCCATAAGTGACACATTCAGGAGGCAGATTCAGTGAGCACCAAAGCCCCACTGAAACAAGGCTTGCACCATAAGTGTGTCTCCAACGCAGCAGTTCTTCCATTATAGATACAGTGAGTCATCACATCCAATTGGCCTGGAGGTCAATTCCTCCCTGAGTACCAACAGCAATCAAGGCATAACTACACCACGACTTTGCACTCAACCCACAAAGGGGTGTGCCAAGAACAACCACCTTGGGTGATTGGGGAAGTTGAGCTACTGGCCCCTATATGTCACCTACCACACAAAGCCACTCCATCAACACAGGGAGGCAACCAAAATGTGGAGACACAGAAGCATGTCACGAATGGGAGAGATGGAGGAAAGTAAACTACTGGACAACACAGAGTTCAGAATCACATTTATAAGGTTACTCAAGAATCTTATAAAAACTGCTGAGAAACTTGAAGAGACCTTCAAAAGGACCTTAATGAGAATACAAAAAAAAAAAAAAAAAAAAATGGAAAAGGACCAGGCAGAAATTAAGCATACACAGTCTGAAATAAAGAATATACAGAAACTCAACTGTAGATCAACGTACCCCAAGAGTCAAACCAAAGATCTGGAATATGAGGAAACAAAAAACACCCAACCAGAGGCAGAAAAAAAGAAGAATCCGAAAGTGTGAGGATAGTGTAAGGAGCCTCTGGGACGGCTTTAAGGGTAGCAACATCCAGATTTTTGGGGAGCCAGAAGAAGAGAGAGAGCAGGATATCAAAGGCCTATTGAAAGAAATAATGACAGAAAACTTCCCCTACCTGGTGAAAGACATAGACTTACAAGTCCAAAAAGCACAGAGAACCCCAAACAAGAGGAATTCAAAGAAGACCACACTGAGACACATCATAATTAAAATACCAAGGGCAAAAGACAAAGAGAAAATATTAAAAGCAGCAAGAGAAAAGCAGTTAGTTGCCTATAAAGGAGTACCCATACAATTGTTAGCTGATTTCTGAACAGAAACTATGCAGGCCAGAAGGGAGTGGCAAGAAATATTCAAAGTGATGAACAGCAAGAACATACAACCAAGATTACTCTACCCAGCAAAGCTATCATTCAGAATTGAATGTCAGATAAGAGCTTCACAGACAAGAAAAAGCTAAAGGAGTTCATCACCACCAAACCAGGATTTCATGAAATGCTGAAGGGTTTTCTTTAAGAAGAGGAAGAAGGGAAAAAAAAAAAAAGGTAAAGGTAAAAACTATGAACAACAAAAAGACATCAAATACATACCTACCAACAAGTGAATCTAAAAATCAAGTGAATACAAAATCTGAAGAACAGAATGTACTGGTGAATATAATAGAATCAGGGGCATAGAAAGGGAGTGGATTGACAATTCTCAGGGGGAAGGGCGCTTGAGGGGTGCTGGAAGAGATGGGACAAAAATTTTACACCTATGGATAAAGATAGTGGCAGGGGGTAATGGCATGGGGTGGGGTGGGGTGGGGAATCAGGTGGATGGGAACTATGGGAGGGGAAAAAAGAGGAACACCTGTAATAATCTGAAAAATAAAGATTTATTATATTTTAAAAAGAGGTTGCACAAAGCAAGACAAGGGCAAAATGTTTACAATATTCTTGCGAATTTCAAATCTGCTTCTTTCCTTTTGTTGCCATTCTCCGAACTTTATCAAGCTTTGTATAGGCAGCACTTGCTGCACACCCCACAGCCCATATCCCATACCTACCTAGGACTGCAGGGTCAAACTATAAGTTCAAGCTTACAATGATAGCCTTTTGGCTATAATTGTGCTGGGAGGGCTTTGGCCTCCAAGCTGAGACTTGTATGTGGCTTTGCCATAAGTCAGTCTGAGGCCTGATCCAATCTGAATGCTGTAGCCACTCTCCACAATCTAGATTCACTTTTATGAATGTATCTGTCCAATTTTCCTAACACCATTTATTGAAGAGACTGTCTAGACTCCACTGTATGCTCATGCCTATGCCAAATGTTAATTGAGCATAATGCCTTGGGTTGATCTCTGGGTTCCCTGTTCAGTTCCATTGGTCTATATGTGTGTTCTATGCCAGTACCAGGCAGTTTTGAGAACCATAGATTGGTGACATAGCTTGATATCTGGTATTGTGATCCCTCCAACATTGTTCTTCTTTCTCAGGTTGTTGCAGTTATTCAGGGTCTTTTTACATTCAAGAAGACTTTATTATTATTATAATTATAATAATTATTATTTTAGTTTAATAAATATTTATTGTTCACGTTATTACAATTGTTCCTCTTTTCCCCCCCAAAGCTCCCCTCCACCTGGTTCCCACCCCACCCTCTACTCTTACCTCTCCTCCACTGTCTTTATCCATAGGTATACGCTTTTTGTCCAGTCTCTTCCTGCACCTCCCACACCCCTTTCCCCCTGAGAATTGTCAGTCCATTCCTTTTCTATGCCCCTGATCCTATTATATTCACCAGTTTATTCTGTTCTTCAGATTTTTTTATTCACTTGATTTTTAGATTCACTTGTTGCTAGCCATGTATTTGTTGTTCAGAATTTTTTTTAAAATATATTTTATTGATTTTGTACAGAAAGGGAGAGAGAGAGCTAGAAACATCAATGAGAGAGAGTCATCAACCAGCTGCCTCTTGCACACCCCCCACTGGGGATATGCCCGCAACCAAGGCACATGCCCTTGACCGGAATCGAACCCGGGTCCCCTCAGTCCCCAAGCCGACGCTCTATCCATTGAGCCAAACCGGTCTCGGCTGTTGTTCATAATTTTTTATCTTTACCTTTTTCTTCTTCCTCCCCTTAAAGAATATCTTTCAACATTTCATATAATACTGGTTTGATGGTGATAAACTCCTTAAGCTTTTTCTTATCTGTGAAGCTCTTTATCTGCCCTTCAATTCTGAATGATAACTTTGCTGGGTAGAGTAATCTTTGTTGTAGGTTCATGCTATTAATTCAAGAAATATTTGAATATTTCTTGCCACTCTTGTCTGGCCTGCATAGTTTCTGTTGAGAAATCAGCTGACCACCATAAGAGTGCTCCCTTGTAGGTAATTAACTGTTTTTCTCTTGCTGCTTTTAATATTTTCTTTGTCTTTTGCTGTTGGCATTTTAATTATGATATGTCTTGGTGTGGTCCTTTTTGGATTCCTTTTGTTTGGGGTTCTGTGCACTTCCTGGACTTATAAGTCTATTTCTTTCACCAGGTGGGGGATGTTTTCAGTCATTATTTCTTCAAATAGGTTTTCAGTATCTTGCTCTCTCTCTTCTTTGGGAACCCCCATAATTTGGATGTTGGTACACTTGAGGTTGTCCCAGAGGCTCCTTACACTATGTTCAAATTTTTAAATTCTTTTTTATTTTTGCTTTTCCAGTTGAGTGTTTTTTGCTTCCTTATATTTCAAATATTTGACTTGACAGCCTCTAGTCTGCTGTTAAGTCTCTGTATAATATTTTTTATTTCAGTCAGTGTATGCTTAATTTCTAGTTGATCTTTTTTCATTCTCAAGGGTCTCACTAAATTTATAGGCCTTTTCTAGGATATTCATGAAAAACCTTATAACCATGGTTTTGAACTCTATATCCAGTCATTTGTTTTCCTCCATTTCTTTCATTTGTGATCTGTTTCTTTGTCTCTGCATTTTCACTGCTTCCCTGAGATGGTAGAGTAGCTTTGTGTGCTAGGTGTTCTCTAGGGCACAGTGACTTGAGGTGGACACTCTTGGTGCACCCCTTTGTGGGCTGTGTGCACAATCTTATTTTAGTTAAGTCTTGATTATTGTTGGTATCACTGGGAGGGATTAACCTCCAGGCTAATTGGCTGTGAGGATCAACTATGTCTGCACTGGGAGAATTTCTGTGCTGGAGAAACTCTTATGAGATAAGACTTGAAAATTGCAAAAGCCTCTGTGTTCAATTTGGATGGGGTGGGGTTTCAGGAAAGAGCAGACAGCCTTGGCTTTCTGTCAGCCCTGTCCTATGAGGCCTCTGGCACTCAGTGTCCCTCAGTAATCGCTGCAAGCACCTCGGGAGAAAGCCATCATCAAGTTTCGCCCACTGCCAGACAGTCCATTTTTTCCCCTGAATGAGTTGGCGTTCCCAGAAACTTACCTGGAACTGGAGTTCAGCGCAGTCAGGAGTTTCCTTCTCCCTCCCGCTTTAGAGAGCCAGTTGTACACTCAGCCTCCCGTGCATTCAGCAGTCAGTCCTCTTTGTGCATGCGCACCTCTGGACCTCTGCCTTCTACGGCTTCCGACTCTCAGTGTGCTTTCTCTTTCCCTCATAGTCCAGATTCCACCCAAATGAGTTTGGTTTCCCAACATCTTGCCCAGGACTAGAGTTCAGCACAGTCAGGAGCTTCTGACTCCCTCCCGCTTTAGAAAGTCAGCCGCCATTGCACACAGCCGCTTGTCCTCTCTGTATGCGAGTCTCCCTACCTCTGCCTCCTGCAGCTCCTCTGATTCTCAATGTTCTTTCCTCTTTTCTTCTAGTTGTAGAATTTCCACTTGGCCAGCTTTCCCATGGTTCTGGATGGCTGTCTGTTTTGTCTTTTAGTTGTAGTTTTGATATTGTTGTGCAAGGCAGCAGTGTAGGTGTGTACTTATGCCACCATCTTGGTTTCTCCTATTAACATGCCCAGATGACTTTTTGGAGAGTTTGTTCTAGGTCTTTGAAGTATGGCATTGGTATTTTAATGGAGAGTGAATTGAATATATAGATTGCTTTGGGTAGTATGGACATTTTGATTATGTTGATTCTACCAATCCATGTACACAAACTATTCTTTTATTTGTTTATATCTTCCTTTATCTCTTTTTTCAGTGTCTGATAATTTTCTGAGTACAGGTTCTTTACCTCCTTGGTTAAATTTATTCCTGGTATCTTAATTTTTTTTGTTGCAATGGTAAATGAGATTTTTTTGTTTTGTTTCTCTTTCTGTGAGTTCATTATCAGTGTATAAAAAAGCCATAGATTTCTGAATGTAAATTTTGTATCCTGCTACATTGCCAAACTCATTAAGTCTATTATGTTTTTATTGGAGTCTTTAGGGTTTTCTCTGTATAATGCCATGTCATCTGCAAATAATTACAGCTTTGTCCTCTAGGAAGGATGTTAGGCTGTCTGGTCTAATTAGCATATTATTCTTTTATTATTATTGATAGGTATTTGTTTGTTGCCATTTTTATCCTTTGTGCCTGTGTTCCTCCTTCCCTTTCTATTTCTTATTTTTTACAGCATGCTTTTAACATTTCTTGCATTGCTGGTTTGGTGGTAATAAGCTCCCTTAGACCTTTTTTGGCTATGAACCTGCTGATTTCACCTTCAATTTTGAATGATAGCCTTACTGGGTATAGTGCTCTTGGATTCAGTCCCTTGCTTTGTATCACTTTGTATATTTTATTCTATTTCCTTCTGGCTTGATTTGTTTCTGTCGAGAAATCAGTTGATAGTCTAATGGGAGATCCCTTATAGGTAACTTTCTGTCTCTCTTTAGCAGCCTTTAAGATTCTTGCTTTTTCATTGGTGTTTTCCAATTTAATTATGATGTGTCTTGGTGTCAGTCTATTTGGGTTCATCTTGTTTGGGACTCTTGTGAGCTTTTTCGACTTGTGTGAGTTTTTTATTCCCAATATCATGGAAGTTTTCTGTCATTACTAGTATTTCTTCAAACGGGTTTTCTACTCCTCACTCTACTTCCTCTCCTTCTGGTACCCTATTATGCAGAGTTGTTTTATTTCATGTTGTCTCAAAGCTCCCTTACGCTCTCCTCCTCCTTTTTAAGTTTTCTTTCTAGTTGCTGCTGTGCTTTATCTATATTGTCTTCTAATTCACTAATATAGTCCTTACTGCTGGTCTATTGTTGAAACTGTTTTGTTCTTTATTGTGGCTACGTCATTCTTCACTTCCTCTTGATTCTTCTTCATTTCTTCTTGATTTTTATGCATATTGTTGAATTTATCTTCCATCCTTTTCAGTGTCCTTATACCATTGCTCTGAATTCTTTCTCTGACAACTTGCTTACCCCCATTTCGTTATTTCCTTTTCTGATAATTCCTCCTTGACTTTAGAAGGGGAGGTTGTTTCTTTATCTCCCAATTTTTCTTTGTGATTCAAAGAAACAGACGAGATCAACTGCTATGCTACCCAGATTTTTTTGAGTTTGTCTCATGTAGTAGATGTTTTATGGACCCAGTGGTACAATCTCTCTGGTCTGGGCAATCTAGGGATACCTCCAACTTGGGAAATTTGAGTTATCTTGGTGTAACTGGACTTGAATATTATTGTCCGATCCATGGATGGAGTCTCCTTTCAGTGTGTCTGGTTATGTGGCTCACTTTCTACTACATTGACCAAACAGCACAAATTACAACTCAATAAAACACGAAACAAAGCATGAATGTAATCAGGATACTGATAACCCCAATATTAGTGACCACTAGAGAAAAGAGAATTAGGGAAGAGAAAACAGAGCAAAAATGATATCAAGGAAAGAGCAAAATGGTAAGAGAAAAGAAAAAGTAAAAAAAAAAAAAAAAAAAAAATATATATATATATATATATATATATATATATATATATATATATATATATATATATATATAGATGGAGAGAAAACACTACAGAACAAAAAGATAAATGAAAATGCAAACAAAGAACACCCAGAAAAGAGAGTGGAGGCAGAATCTGTAGAGGCAGAGCTTATATACAGAAAGTAAGGTTAAGGAATTGAATGAATATGGGGAGGACCTCAGTTCAGTAAAGAGGAAGCAGAAAGAGGATGAGTAGAAAAGAAAAGAAAGATAAAGAAAACAATTTTAAAAATAAGATAAAATAATTAAAAATAGAATGAAGAAAAATAATGTGAAAAAAGAAAAAAACAAAGAAACATTTTTAAATTTTTATTTATTTATTTATTTATTTATTTATTTATTTATTTATTTATACTTTATTGATTTCTTACAGAGAGGAAGAGAGGGAGATAGAGAGCTAGAAACATCGATGAGAGAGAAATCGATCAGCTGCCTCTTGCACACCCCCCACTGGGGATGTGCCCGCAACCAAGGTACATGCCCTTGACCAGAATCGAACCTGGGACCTTTCAGTCCGCAGGTCGATGCTCCATCCACTGAGCCAAACCAGTTTCGGCAACATTTTTAAATTTTTAAATAAAAAATAAAATTTTAAAAATGAGTGAAGTGTTGTTCATTTCAGCTGTTTTAATGCTCCATGGGGGCTGATTTATGATCCCACTCTTCTATACTGTCTGACACTTCTCAGTGCCTTGTTAGGTAGTCAGCACCATCTTGAATTTCCATCTTTTGTGTCTATCTCCACTGCCTTGGCTGCCAGCAGGCAGGACCAATCTGCCAACTTAGATTGTCTGCCTGCTGTCAATCTTAATCTCTCAGCATCTATTTCTGACATAGATTTAGTTAGGGAGGTTGCTGTATTGCTTTCTGAGACTGAATGGCCGCTCTTCAATCTAGTCCCTGAGGGCTCTTAGAGGCTATTCAGATTTTTTGTGTCCTTTGTACCTCTCAGGATATAGTCTGAGTGGTACAAATTGCCTGGAGATTGCTGGGAGATAGCTCTTCAGGAGAAAATGGCTGCTTATGTCTAGAGGGTCAGGAATGTCCCAGTGTTGGACTCCTGGTCACCTCTCCCCAACCTGCTCTTCTCCACAGCCTCTCCCCAGACTCTACAAGTCCTACTTCCACCTGCACCTCAGTCATGGGTGAGTGTTTTTATTTGAAAGGTCCTATGAACTGGGTTTAGTGAATAAAAGCAAAGACCAAGAAGAGGGGAAACCACTGTGAGTTTCTCTACCCCTGGCACCGTGTAGCTTGGGCAGTTCCTCTTTGGGTTCAGCCTCTCATGGCTGTGGACTTAGATCTATAACCCCATGCCACCAGCAGTCCTGTAGAATTCCTTTCCACAGTCACAGGGATGTGGACTTAGTGCAGTGTGGCTTCCTTCTGACCCTCTGGGTTTGGAGTTCTCACAACTCTCCCTAGCTCAGATCCCCAATCCTACCATTCTCTGAGCATCCTCTGCTCTTCCCAGCTGCAAATTATCTCACCAGCTCTGTCTACTTTACCAATTCCAGCTGTATATTATTAAATTTAGATTTTCTTTCTCTCTACTCTTAAGGCTTGGGACACATTTGCTATTTGGCTGCCATTTTGTGTCCTCCCATTTTTTTTCTATAGGTATTCTTAAGGTTTAAGATGCATTTTTCCAATGAGCATTTATATTTTCTTCTGTCAGCCCCTGTGGGCACTACCAACTTGGAAACTCTATAAATTAAATTCTTGAGTGCATTTAGTATATATTGTAACCCTAGACTTATAAGTGGACTGTTTTTTGGTTAGAAATTCTCTACCTCTTCTTCCTTTCATCAAAAGCTAAGGCCAAAACTGATGTTCCTTCCTATCACCTGTGGGTTATAGGGAAAGTTAGTTCAGTCGTGTTGGTGTAATTTTTGTTGGTCTCTTATGGTCTTTGATCAAATGTCCCCTCTTGCCTGGACCCTGAGCTCTACCCTTTATTCCCAAGCATGGCCTGTAAGAATGAAGTTCTAAGTCATCAAAGACTGGCACAAATCCTGAAGAAAGCTGCCACCTCCAAATACTTGTTTTTCTCTTCAAATTTGGGCTTTTCATCACTTTTTTTTTTTCATTTCATTGCTGAAATGAAAATGAAAATGAAATGAAATTATTATTTTTAATATATTTTATTGATTTTTTACAGAGAGGAAGGGAGAGGGATAAAGAGTTAGAAACATCAATGAGAGAGAAATATTGATCAGCTGCCTCCTGCACACTCCCTACTGGGGATGTGCCTGCAACCAAGGTACATGCCCTTGACTGGAATTGAACCTGGGACCTTTCAGTCCACAGGCCAGTGTTCTATCCACTGAGCCAAACTGGTTTTGGCTAAATGAAATTATTTTTAAAAACAGTTGTATACAAAGAAAAAAAACATGGCAGAAAAAGCTAGAGCAGGATAGTCAAGAGAGTTGTTTTCTAATTTGGGAGAACTTAAATTTATAGGTTATGGGGAAGGAACCAAAAAAAGGGAGAAAAGAGGAGCTGAGAAGGAAGATCTAGAGGAAAAGACTGGCTTTGAATCAATGAGGGTGTGATAGCTAAATAATGGCCCCTAAAGTCTCCACATTCTAATTCTTGGAACTTATGAATGTTACTTCATATGCAAAGGGACTTTGCAGAGAATATTAAATTAAGGATCTTGAGAAGGGGAGAGCATCCTAGACTAGGTAGGTGGGCTCTGAATGTAACCACAATTACCTTCATGAGAGTAAGGTCTGATTGCTGTGGAGGAAAAGAAAATATGTCAGAAGCCGAGATATGATGATGTGCCTTAAAGACAAAAAAGGAGCCACTGTCAAAGAGCCACAGCCTCCAGAAGCTTAAAAAAGGCAAGGAAACTGATTCTCTTTCAAGCTTCCAAGATAGGCCGAGAAGCCAGGACAAACGAAATTGGGAAACTGAGAAGAGAACTGAGCAAACTGTAGAGCACCTTATAGCAGATACACAAGGTCACCTTCCTAGAGATAACATCTAGGCCTCAGCTATATTTCAGCTTCAGACCCAGAAAAACAGAAAAATCAGGTGAGTGACTCCAGGACCAGCTGCAATGACTAACAACCCCTGCTCTGACACTGACCAATCCAAGGAGACCACGGCCCTGGAGGAGCACACCTGAGAAACTGATGAATATTCTGTTGTTTCCCCCAAGACCTCCCCTAAGATTCCCACCCATGAGAAAGAGATAAAAGCCCTCAAGACAAAGGATCCAGCACATGCTCTCCCTCTGAGGGCAGCCACCATTCTTCCTTTTCCCTTCTTCTCTTCCCTCTCTCTCCCCACTCACAGACACACATCTCCTAAACCCTAAAGGATCCCATGAGACTTGTGACCAGGGCAGCAATGGGCAGTGGCAACTCATTCCAGGAAAAAACCTCTGGCCCTGTCCCCAAGACCTTTTTCTGACTTTCCAGAGAATTAAGGCAGCCCAGCCTGGGTTCTCCTGTTGCTCCTTCTATGCTAAGCACTTCCTTATTTCATTGTTCCCAGCTTTAATAAACATTTCCTCATAATCACCTGGATCTGTGGTGTGAAATATTTCCTGCACAAAGTCAAAACCCACACACTACTGGCCAGCCCTAGGGAGACCTGCCCACAGCCAGGTCTCCCTGTCTGGCAGCAGTTCCAGAAGAAAACACCCTGCTGACAGTTTGATTTTAGCCCAGTGAAACTAATTCCAGACTTTTCACCTCCAGAATATAAGAGAAAAAATATGTTGTTTTAAGCCACTTAAGTTTATGTTAATTTGTTCCAGCAGAATAGAAAAAGAATATAAGGAACTTTTTAGGAGCTTAGAAATAGGCTTTTCTCTAACACATCCTATATAATCCTATATAATAAAGAGGGAATATGCAATTTAAAAAAATATATATATATTTTATTGATATTTTAAATATCAGTAAGGAGGAAGGGAGAGGAGGAAGGGAGAGAGATAGAGGGCTAGAAACATCGATGAGAGAGAAACATCGACCAGCTGCCTCTTGCACAACCCCTACTGGGGATGTGCCCGCAACCAAGGTACATGCCCTTGACTGGAATCGAATCTGGGACCTTTTAGTCCGCAGACCGACGCTCTACCACTGAGCCAAACCGGTTTCGGCGGAATATGCAAATTTACCATCACTCCACCACAAAGATGACAGTGCCCAAAGCGGAAGTGGGGGTTTCCATAACACAAAATGGCTGCACCCACAGTGGAGGTGGGGTTTCTGTAACACAAGATGCTGCATCCACAGCGGAAGCTGAGTTCCTGTAAGGATCCTTAATGAGCAATCAGCAGGGACATGAGGCTGTGTGCCCAACCCCGACCCCCATGGGGCTTGACAGGGGACCTCAGGCTGTGCTCCCTGCCCAGCAGGGCTTAAGGCCACGCCCCCGCCTGGTGGGGCTTGATGGGGGACCTCAGGTTGTGCCCTCCACCTGGCAGGGCTTGATGGGAGACCTCAGGCTGCACCCTCCGCCCGGGTGCCAGGCTGGGGGACCTCAGACTGCGCCTCCTGCCTGGTGGGGCTTAACAGGGGACCTGAGGCTACACACCCCACCAGGGCACCGAGCAGGGGGACTTGAGGCTGCACCTTCCCACCTTGTGGGGCTTACAGGGGACCTCAAGTTGTGCCTCTCTGCACCAGTGCTGGGTTAGGGGACCTCAGGCTGCTCCCCTCACCCTGGGCTGGGGAACCTGAGGCCATGCCCCCACCCAGTAGAGCTTGATGAGGCACCTGAAGCTGCGCCCCCCTCCGGCACCAGGCCAGATGACCTGAGGCTGCGCCCCATGCCTGGTGGGGCTTGATGGGGGACCTCAAGGCACACCCCCAGCCCGGAGGGGCTTGACAGGGAACCTCAGGCCATGACCCCCCACCCCCCTACCCGTGCTGGGCCAGGGAACATGAGGCCTCTCCTGGCAGGGCTTAACAAGGGTGGGACTAGCTAGGTCTGAATCTATCCCAATTGGGGGAAGGGAGGGACTGCGGATCTGGGTCTCTCATAATTTTGAGGTGCACGTGGGTGGGCAGGGACTTGACTCTGGGTCCGGTGGTGCACCTCAATCTTTGACAGGAGGAAGATTTTCATATATTTTCAAAATGTTACTAATTTTCTTTAATCTCTGATACTTCTATTTTAGATAAAGGGAAAATAGCAATATTAAAATATTTCCTCTAATTAATCCCCTTTTAATGTGCATGGATTTTGTGTACCAGACCACTAGTTCATCTATAAAGCCAAATTCAGATATACTAATGTGTAATTATAACTAACTTGAATGCATTAAAATTTTTAAATTATTCAACTTAAATATAAATGAATTGAAACAGAAAATGAACCTTGCTTTAACTCAAGCATGTCTGTGGAAACCATAGATACATGTAAAAGCAGGTGGTGCATATAATCTAATTCTGTTTAAGCAACAAAGTAGGAAAGGGTGTTTACTTTGATGACTTCGATGACAAGCTATAGTTGTTTCAATTGTCACTTTCCTAGTATTGTATACCAAGGTGTAAAATATCTTGCAACAAATATCTTACAGTTAAATAATGTGCGCAGCATCATGCAACTAGTAAGTGGCAGAGCTCATAGCTCCATAAATGTTCTGATAAGTACCTTTCGGGTTCACTCACCAAAATTTAAACAACAACAATATGAAGAGGAGCTACAAGATCCAGGACAGGACCTGATTAGGTAAAATCACCTGGATCTATTGTAAGCTTTCTGTTTTCTTTGTCTGGGTCCCCAGTAGGTAGCCCCAAGTTTTGTTATGTATTGTTTTAATCATAACTTTCCCTTTCACTCTGAGGCACAACCTCACCTTTAAAGGGCAGTGACATATCCATGCATCTGACACAGCATCTGCCTGTTGTAATTGCCACCTCTGCTTTTGTTTATGTGTCTGTAGAGGCCTCTCTACACTTGTTAAGGTTGTCTACTCACTGTTATGGAATCCAGGATCTTGTGAACAAAATAACAACATAAAATCTTTCAGAAAATAAAACATAGTTGATCAATTGAATAAGTAATAAGATTTGAGCCCCAGCTGGGTGGTTCAGTTTGTTGGAGCATCCCATATACCAAAAGGTTTTGGGTTCGGTTGCCAGTCAAGGTACATACCCAGGTTTCAGGTTTGATCTTGGGTTGGGGCAACTGATCAATATTTCTCTCTCACATTGATGTTTCTCTTTCTTTCGCCCATCATCTCTCTCTAAAAATCAATAAGTATATCCTTGGATGAGGATTAAAACAGAAAAAGAAAGCAAGAAGTTTTTAAATAAAAAAGGTGCTACTTACATGGGTGGACTATCACCACAATACTTTCCAATTCTTTTAGCATCATTGACTTCTCCACCATTAAACACAGCCACATAATCATATCGGCAGTAGTTATCACGTTCAACATCAAACTTCTCAAACTTTAATTCTATAAGCTTTAGTAAAAACACAGAATTAGAAGGATTAAAATAGCATTGCCGAATAACCTCAAATGAAATTCTTCCTCCCTCCAGATTTGTAGGTACTATGATTTTCCTTTGTAAAAATGCATTGTTTAAATTATTCTTTCATATTTATTCTGTGGTATTCATATTTCTTGTGCTATTCTTTTGATTTAATTTTTAGTCATTCCAAAAGATCATCTCACTCCCAGAGCAATCCTAGGTAAGATCTTAAACTTAAACCTATGAAACTAGAGAATAGTTATTTTCAAAAGTCCATGGGGTAGGCTTGATCTATTCCCATGCTAAGTTCTGTTCTGCAATTGACATATGAAAGTGGGTCCCAGAAAGGGTACAAATTAATAAAACCACCCACTAATGAGCAGTGGACACTACACATTCTCTGTTAATTGTTTTACAGCAACGAATAAAGTTATCTGTGGGGAACCTGCACAGGTTCTATTTTTAAAAACAACCAAAGAAATTATAAAGCAGGCTAGCTTTCACAGCAGACCACTTGCTCTTTGAAGAAGTGTGGCCTGTTTGCATTGGCTTGGTCAAAGTGATGCAGGCAGACTGTTTTTTATTTGATGACTGGGATGGCTACTCTGAGGACCTGATTAGTTTGCTATGTGAGCAAAGGGTAACCTAAATATAACATGTACTTGTTTTATTGTCCCACAATTAGCGGCTTCTACTTATAAAATCTTTCACAGGGTTAAACAATTTCACACAGGATTTACTTACCATTTGTACTTCAAAATCTGTTTTGAAATTGTAATTATGAAATAGGAAATTAAATCCATGATTTTGCAAGTCAAATAGGGCAAAAGCAATTTGAATCTGGGTTTTTGTAGAAAGATCTATGCCCAGCCAGGCCTTTCTTGCCCTGTAGCAATAGCTCTTGAGAGTTGGGCCTCTCACATTGTCTAGAAAATTCACACATGAATGCTTTCTTCATATTTTCAGGGAATCTTACCTGATTCTTTGGGGCTAGAATGTGCCACAAGCAAGTGACTCCTGCAGGGTAATCGCGGTCTGGCCAGTTGGGGGTTTTAAAAGAGCCAGAAGGTCTTTCAAGGCGTCCTCCACAATATTGATCGCCTGAAGTTATTAAATATAAAAAAAATCCAAGTTTATGTCCTCATAGAGGTTATCCCAATGCAACCATGAAGAGATTAGTAATTTGGAATATTAAGTGATAGTATAACAAATAAGGACAATTTCAGAAGCTCTTAAATTTTCTCTTAAAAGTGGTCACATAGTCTCCTGTACACACACACACACACACACACACACACACCGTGTAGTCATATATCTCCCTGTGTGAAGTCTGTTCAGGTGTTGACCCATTTTTATATTTATTGGGAACTTTATCTTTTTTGTCGTTGTTGAGTTTTATGAGATTTTTATATATTCTGAATAGAATTCCTTTATTAGATATTTACATGAATATTTTCTCCCATTCTGTAACTTACCTATTCATCTTTGTAACAATGCCTTTTTAGAAGTATTGGTTTTAATTTTAATGTTTGCATGGTACATGTTTTTTCATCCCTTTACTTCAACCTATGTTGACTTTGTATTTGAAGCACTTTCTTATATACAAAGCTCTTTTATTTAGTGTTGGGATTTCCTATTTCACCCATTTTAATAATTACTGTCTTATTATTGGAATAATTAATCCTTTGAATTTAATACTTGGATATAGTGTGCCATTTATTATTTTGTTTTACCCATTCCACTTTTCTTTTGTTCCATCTGCTCTCCCTTTCCTGCTTTCTTTGGGTTAGTTGAATGATTTTAGTATTGTATTTTAATATTTTCCCTTTTAGCCAAATTCCTACTTTTTTTCACTTTTTAAAAATTCATTTAACTTTTACATTTTTAATGGTTACTCTAGGGATTGCAATATGCATTTTTAACTTATAATCTGCCTAGAGTTAATATTGTATTCCTCATGTATTATATTGATATATGTGTGTGTATATGTGAACAGTATAGTTCATTTACCTCTCCATCCTTTGTCCTATTATTGTCATATATATGACATCTTTATACATGTCATACTTCATACATTCCATAATACAGTATTAAAGTATTTTTTAACAGACACATGTAAAGAAATTAAGAGGAAAAAAAAAATGTAGTCTTTTGTATTTACCACTAGTAGCCTGGTGCACGAAATTTGTGCATGGCGGCTGGGTGGGGGAAGGGGGGAGAGTGGTCCCTCAGCCTGGCCTGCAAACTCTGCAATTTGGGACCCCCTTGGGGGACATCTTACTTGCAATCTGGGACCACTGGCTCCTAACCACTCTGCCTGTCTGCCTGATCAACCCCAACTGCCCCCCCTCCCCCCCTCGCCAGCCTGCTCACCCCCTACTTTACCCCCTGCCTGATCCCCCCAACTGCCCTCCCTTCCTGGCCTGATCGCCCCTAACTGCCTCTGCCTCTCCCTGCCACCATGGATTTGTCCGGAAGGATGTTTGGAAGGTCTCCTGGAAAGTCTTCCAGTCTAATTAACATATTACCTTTTTATTTAGTATAGATTCCCAGTGGCCTTTAATCATCCCAGTAACTACATGTAATCCTGTGGAGTCATTTCCCTTCAATGTGGATCTCCCTTTAATATTTCTATGATGCAAGTGTTTATTTGAAAATGTCTAATTATGCTTTCATTTTTTAAGACTAGCTATAAAATCCTGATCTACAGTTTTATTCCAGCACTTTAAAAATGCTGTTCCTCTGCCTTCTAGTCTCCATTGTTTCTCATTAAAAGAAAGCATATCATTCAGACCATCTGGCTTTTATCTTATTGATTTTAATATTCACTCCTTATCTTTTGATTTCTGTAACTTAATTTTGTTATGCCTAGGTGTGGCTTTATTTTTATATATCCTGTTTAGGGTTTGTTGATCTTGGTCTATAAATTGATGCACTTCACTACATTTTGTAGCTTCAAGCCATTATTTCTTCAGATATTTTTTTTCCTGCACTATTATGATTCTCTTATTCTCTAGGATGCAAATTACACATGTGTAAGATCACATGATATTGTCTCACTGGTCTTAGGGACTCATTCTCATTAAGATTTTCCCTCCGGCCAAAACCAGTTTGGCTCAGTGGACAGAGCGTTGGCCTGTGGACTGAAGGGTCCCAGGTTCGATTCCGGTCAAGGGCATGTACCTGGTTGTGGGCACATCCCCAGTGGGAGGTGTGCAAGAGGCAGCTGATCGATGATTCTCTCTCATTGATGTTTCTAACTCTCTGTAAAAAAATCAATAAAATATATATATTTTTAAAAAAGATTTTCCCTCCTGGTTGATCAGATTACATAATTTCTAATCAAATTCACAGACTCTTGCTTCTATCATTTCCAATCTATTTGTAAGGCCATAAGATAAAATTTAAATTTCAAATTCTGTATCTTTCAGATCTATAATTACCATTTTATTTTTTATAGTTGCTGTTTCTCCTCTGAGATTCTCAATCTGTTTATTTAATATATATCCCTTTAAGTTTTTTTTAATATTTTTGACAACATCCATGTGTCTTTTTAAAAATATGTTTTTATTGTTGTTGTTTGTTTGTTTGTTTTTTGTTTTTAGAGAAAGAGAGGAAAGGAAAGGGATAGAGCAGAGGTTCCCAAACTTGTTTGTGCCGTAGACCCCTTGCCATGTTTTTCGGTTTTGGGTAGACCCCCTACTTACCTGATATTGATTTTTTTGTAAATTTCTAACTGTAGTGAAGTTTAGTGTTAAAATTTAATAAAAAATAATGTACCTACTTTTCTCCGGCATTCTCAAACAAAATAACACTGATTCACTATAATTTGTATGATAAACTACCAGTTTATATTTTTTAAAATATTTTCTCAGCACTTTCCTATTCAAGATTCAGGAAACGAATGAACGTATTTTTCTCACATTCATATTTATAGAGTGACGAATTGAACAAGTCGGTGCAAGTTCGCGAAGCTTTGAGACAAAAATTGGCAAGAATGTTTACTGCGCGTATGCTTGTAACAAGATGATACTGGTATATCATTATGTTCAGGTTTTTATCCTACAACTTACACAATTTTATAAACATATATAATAAATTTTTTACTTCATAGGTACTTTTATAAATAATTTATATGTTTTTATATTATAAGATAATATGATGTAAGTAAATAGGTACTATCAGTGTATGTTGAGATCCACTATCGTGGACCCCCATTTTTATTTCATGGACCCCCAAATTTTTTTTTCACTGACGTAGACCCCTTGCAGGTTGTCATAGACCCCTGGGGGTCGATATAGACCACTTTGGGAATCACTGGGATAGAGAGATAGAAACATTGATCAGCTGCCTCCTGCACACTCCCCACTGGGAATTGAGCCCACAAACAAGGCATGTGCACTGAACAGGAATTGAATCAGTGAACTCTTGATTCATGGGTCAACACTCAATAACTAAGCCACACTGGTGAGCCTACCTTTAAGTTTTTAAACATATTTCTTATAGCTGCTTTAAAGTGCTATCTGCTAATTTCAACTTCTGATTTGTCTTGGTATCAGTTTTTATTGACTATTTTTTTTTCTTGAATACAGACACACTTTCCTGGTTTCATAACATGAATTGATAGTGGACAATATGAATGATACCCATTATAGAGACTCTAGATTCTTTTGTGTTCCTATGAAAAGTGATTTTTGCTCTTCTAGTTGGCACTTCTAGAGGCACCTCTGAGAGACCTGTGCAGTTAAACATCTAAAGGTGAGCACACGGGAAAAAATAGGGAAGCAAGAAGGAAGGACAGCTCAGATAGCCATGGACTCAGCCCTGCAGCCAGGAGTTCGCAGCTATCCTGGCCCAGAGAGGGAAGAAAGCCAGAGTAGCAAGCATTTGCTTTAGCCAGGAGGAGCAGAGTAGCAGAGTCAGCCGGGCAAGCAGTGTGAACAGCAGCTGAGTCAGCTGAGAGGCTGGGGCAAAGACACAGCACAGGGATTCTGCTGCAGCTGTCCACTGTCAGGTGGTTGGTGTTTCAGACAAAGAAAGGGAGTCACAGAACCTGTTGTCACTTGGACTCCCAAAATTTGCTTCCTGTTGCCCTTGGTGTAGGATTAGGTTGAGAAGCACATTATCTGTAAACTGAGAAATATTGCAGAATTGCTGCTTCCTTCTGTGACTGATTCCCAGTTTGGATGCATGGCAAGAAATCCCATAGAAGTCCAGGGTCACCATTATAGTAAGGGCAAAACAAACCCCACCCTGAAGCAGCAAGCAGCACTGCTGTCAGCTATAGAGGTCAAATGTGGGAGATCACAGAGGTAAAAATCTTTGATTCAGCACCACCTACTGGAAAACATAGAAAGGTATCTTCAGAGAAAACTGCTAGAAAAGGCCCAATATACAGAGAGAGAAGCCTAAGGGACCAAATGACTGGTTGACCAGTCACTATGACGCACACTGACCACTCAAGGCAGGAGCTGACCCCTGGTGCTCCAACAGTCAACTTCCCATGGCGAGCCAACCTCCTGCAGTACCTCACCCTCACTGTCCAGCTCCCATCAACCCTGATCAGGATTGGGCAAGATTGTCCTAATTGGCCCTAATTGCCAGCCAGGCTGAGGATCCCATCCTTGTACAAATTTGTGCACTGGACCTCTAGTAATAATGTAAAAGCCTAGACAGAACAGACCAGCAAATATTATGAATAACCATGGTAAATATCCAGAAAGCAAAGTGAACACAAGGAAATATATGACATAATTGACAAAGAATTAAAATTGAAATTCTGAAAATAGTCAACAAGATGCAAGAAAATACAGAAAGGCAATTCAATGCACTCAGAAAACAAACAAATGAACAAAACAAGTGTTTTATCAAAGAGACTGAAAATTTAAAAAGAACTAACCAGAAATCCCAGAAATGAAGTATGCAACTAAGGAAATTAGAAATGAACTATTGAGCATAGGAAACAAAGTCAGCCATACACAGGAAAGAATTAGTAACCATACAGAGGGAAGAATTTTCTAGGTAATAATCTAGAAATGACACAGAGGGAAAAAGAGAGAAACTTGAGTATTAAAAACAAAAACTAACCAAAGAGCTCTATGAGAACTATTTGACTCCATCAGGAAAAGCAATAGTCCTATCTAATAAAGAGGGAATATGCTAATTTACCATCACACTCTCACAAAGATGGAAGCACACACAGCCAATAAGGAAGAAATATGCTAATTGACTGCCACACCCTCAAAGATGGCGGTGCTCACAGCCACAATATGGCAGTGCACAGTCCGCTAAGTCCCACCAGGGTGGCAGGCATACCTGCCCTGGAGCCCCCCAGTCCCCTCAATCCCCCAGCTGCCCAGGGCCACCTGAGGTAACCAGGGCCACCTGAGGCTCAGGTAACCAGGGCCAGCCAAGGCTTGCAATGCCAACAGTGGCAGCAGTAGAGGTGTGATGGGGGTATTGCATTCCCCTGATTACCAAGTCGCCCCGCTCCCAGACTGTGAGAGGGAGCAGACCGGGCTGAAGGACTATACCTTCAGTGCCTGAATTTTCATGTAACCAGTCTTCTAGTATAAGAATAATAGGCATTGGAGGAGAAGGAGGAGGAGGAGGAGGAGGAGGAGGAGGAGGAGGAGGAGGAGGAGGAGGAGGAGGAGGAGGGGGAGGAGGAGGAGGAGAAGGAGGGAATAGAGAGCCTATTCACACAGTGAATAAGAACCTCCCAAACCTACAGAAAGAGCTATATCCTTAAATCCAAGAAACAAAAAGAACACCTAAAGAGTCCCTTTCCAAGAAACATAGTATTAAGACTGTCAAAAATTAATGACAAAGAAAAAATTATCAATACAGCCAGGGAAAATAAGGAAGTGACCTACAATGGAAAACCCATCAGAATTTCATAGGACTTCTCAGCAGAAACTCTATGAGCCAGAAGAGAGTGGAACCCAATATTCAAAAATCTGAAAGAGAAAAATTACCAGCCATGAATAATATATCCAACAAAATTATCCTTTAAATATAAAGGAGAAATAAAGATGTTCCCCGACATACAGAAGCTGAGGGATTTTATCACCAAAAGATTTCTATTGCAAGAAATACTCAAGAAGTTTATTCTACCTGAAACAAAGAGCATAAAGTCACAACATTACAAGATGGTCAAAACAATTACAGCATAAAGGAACAAAAACATAAAAGGGAAGGGGATAAAGGTTTGAATTGGTAAAGGAGGCTGAAGATCAGACACACTCAAAAGAAAAAAAATACTGTATATATGCAACTTTATTTTTTATAAACCTAACAGTAATCACACACAAAAATAATCCTCAAACCAAGACACATAGCTTAAAAAAGAGGAAAAATATATGGAATACCACCAAACAAAAACAACAGGTAGAAATATAAAGGAAAAGAGCTAATGGAGACAAAGAGCTATCAGAAAATGAAGGATCAAGTGGCTAAAAGAAATTACCATAAATGTAAATAGACCAAATTCACCAATAGAGAGGCACAGAATAGTAGAAAACAAAAGCTAACCATATGCTTCCTTCAAAAGATACATCTAAGCTGCAAAGACAAAGGGAGATTCAAAGTGAAATGATGAAAAATGATTCTCTAAGCTAGGGGTGTCGAACTCAATCAGAGAAGGGGCCAAAATCTAAAATCCAGCCTAAATCGCGGGCCGAATGGTTTACTGAACAGTCATAAACTGACAATGTCATAAACTGACAGCGGAGTGCAGTGATGACAGCGCGGTGCGGGCCACATTGCAAGGCCTGGCGGGCTGGATTTGGCCCGCGGGCCTTGTGTTTGACACATGTGCTAAGCTATTAACATCTACAGAAAAGCAGGTATAGCCATACTTATATGTGATAAAATAGATTTTAGTTAACAAAGGTAACAAGAGACAAAGATGGACATTTTATAATGTTAAAGAAAACATAATACTTCTTAATATATACACCCAATTAGGGAACACTGAAATATAAAAGCAACTACTTACAGAACTAAAGGGAGAAACAGATCAAAACACAATCACAGTTGGGGACCTTAATATTCCACTGACAGTTCTAGGTAGATTATCAAAACAGAAAATCAATAAAGAAATATCAGACTTAAATGAAACACTAGATCAAATAGCCTTAATTGACAGTTATATAGCCTTTCATTCTAGAACATCTGATTATACATTCTTCTCCAGTGCATGTGGAACATTCTCAAGGACATACTATATGTTGTATCATAAAACTAGCATCAATAAATTCAAGAATGAAATTATACCAATCATATTCTTTGACCACAATGCCTTGATATTAGAAACCAACTACAAAAAGGGGGGAAACACACACACACACACACACACACACACACACACACACACACGTAGAGATTAAACAACATACTACTAAAAAATGAATGTACCGCCGAGACCGGTTTGGCTCAATGGATAGAGCCTCGGCTTGGGGACTGAAGGATCCCGGGTTCGATTCCGGTCAAGGGCATGTGCCTTGGTTGCGGGCATATCCCCAGTGGGGGATGTGCAAGAGGCAGCTGGTCGATGACTCTCTCTCATCGATGTTTCTAACTCTCTATCTCTCTCCCTTCCTCTCTGTACAAAAATCAATAAAATAAATTTTAAAGTAAAAAAAAAAAATGAATGTACCAATGAAATAAAAGGTGAGATCAAAAGGTATGTAGAGACAAATGAGAATGACAATACAGCATATCTAAACTTCTGGGATGCAGATAAATCAGTGATAAGAAGGAGGTTTATATCATTACAGGCCTATCTCAAGAAACAAGAGAAAACTCAAGTAAACAATTTAACATTATATTATAAAGTACTAGAAAAAGAACAAAGTAGCCCAAAACCAGAAGAATAAAGGAAATAATAAAAATTAGAGAAGGATTGAAATAGATAACAAAAAGACTATAAAAATTAATTTTAAAAAACGAGCTGGTTCTTTGAAAAGATTGATAAAACTGACAAACCCCTTGTTAGACTCACTAAGGAAAAAGGAGAAAAGAGCCATATAAACAAAATCAGAAAGAGGAGAAATCACCACAGGCATTACAGATATACAAAGATAATATTAAAATACTATCAAAGACTATATGCCAACAAATTCAATTACCTAGAAGTAATGCATAAGTTCCTAAAATAACCTCACTAGACAAAACCTTGAAGAATTGGAAAATCTAAATAAACTAATTAGTGGTGAGGAAATTGAAAAAAGAAAAGAAAAGCCTTCCAAAAAATAAAAGTCTAGGACTAGATGGTTTCACCAGTGAATTCTACCAATGTTCAAAGAAGATTTGAAAACTATCCTTCTCAAACTCTTCCAAAATATTGTAGCAGAAGCAATACTTCCTAACATATTTTATGAGGCTAACATAACCCTGATACCAAAACCTGGCAAAATGGCACAAAAAAAGAAAACTACAGAGCAAAATCCTATATAATAAAAGGCTAATCTGCAAATTATCCCCTTGACTAGGAGTTCGACCGAAAGTTTGACCAGGGGGTGGAGCCAACCAACCACCCATGGCCCCTCCCTGTGGCCAGCCACATCCCGGATTGACCCTCCTCCTACCCTGATCAGAAATGTCTTTATCCTTTGTATTTAAAGGATAATTTTGTTAGATATCTGCAATGCCTATTATTCTTATACTAGAGGACTGGTTACATGAAAATTCAACAAACCAGCTGGCCAACCACCCACAGCGCCTCCCCTCGGCCAGAATCCACACATACATGAATTTGTGCACCAGACCTCTAGTCTCTGATGAATACAGATGCAAAAATCCTAAACAAAATACTAGCAATCAACTATAACAATATATTAAAAACTAGAGGCCCAGTGCATGAAATTCATGCATGGGGTTAGGGGAGTGTCCCTTAGCCCAGCCTGCACCCTCTCCAATCTGGGACCCCTCAAGGGATGTCCAACTGCCCTCTCACAATCCAGGACTGCTGGCTCACAACTGCTCGCCTGCCTGCCTTCTTGATTGCCCCTAACTGCTTCTGCCTGCCAGCCTGATCACCCCTTAACCACTACCATGCCAGCCTGACTGATGTCTAACTGCTCTCCTGCCAGCCTGTTTGTCCCCAACTTCCCTCCTCTGCCAGCCTGGTCACCCCCAACTGCCCTCCCCTTCAGGGTTGATCACCCCCAACTGCCCTCCCTTGCAGGCCTGTTCCCTCTCAACTGCCTTCCCATGCAGGCCTGGTGCCTCCCAACTGGCCATCTTGTGGTGGCCATCTTGTGTGCGCATGGGGGCAGGATATTTGACCACATGGGGACAGCCATCATGTGTGTTGGAGTGATGGTCAATCTGCATATTACTCTTTTATTAGATAGGATAGAGGCCTGGTGCATGGGTGGGGGCCAGCTGGTTTGCCCTGAAGGGTATCCCAAATCAGAGTCAGGGTTCCCTTGGAGCATGGAGCAGCCTGAGAGAGGGACCTGTGGTGGTTTGCAGGCCGGCCACACTCCCTGGCAACCCAAGAAGAGGCCCTGGTATCTGGAATTTATTTATCTTCTACAATTGAAATTTTGTAACCTGGAGCGGAGCCAAGCCTCCTGCTCACTCTGTGGTCGGCAGCCATTTCCGTTGGAATTTATGTATCTTCTATAATTGAAACTTTGTAGCCAGGAGTGGAGGCCTGGGCCAGCCAGAGTGGGCAGAAAGCTTTGCTTCTTCCATTGCCAGGGGCAACCCTAGCCTCCTGCTCTTTCCAGCTCCATGGCTGTTGCCATTTCTGTTTGGGTTTGTTTACCTTCTATAATTTAAACTTTGTAGCCTTGAGTGGAGGCTTAGGCCAGCAAGGGCAGGCAGAAAGCTTGGCTTCCTCCATTGCCAGGGAAACTCAAGCCTCCCTCCTGCTCTCTGTGGCCATAGCCATCTTGGTTGGATATATTTGCATACTCACTCTGATTGGCTGGTGAGCATGGCTTATGGGTGTAGCAGAGTGATGGTTAATTTGCATATTACTCTTTTATTAGGTAGGATAATACATCATGATCAAGTGGCATTAATTCTTTGACATAAGCAAATCAATCAATGTAATACACCACATTATTTTAAGAAAGGATAAATCAGCCCAAACTGGTTTGGCTCAGTGGATAGAGCGTCAGTCTGCGGATTGAAAGGTCCCGGGTTCGATTCTGGTCAAGAGCATGTACATTGGTTGTGGGCACATCCCCAGTAGGGGGTATGCAAGAGGCAGCTGGTCAATGTTGTTCTCTCATCGACGTTTCTAACTATCTATCCCTCTCCCTTCCTCTCTGTGGAAAATCAATAAAATATATTTTTTTTAAAAAGAAAGGATAAATCATATGATCTTATCAATAGATGCAAAAAAGCATTTGATAGGATACAACCTCCATTTATGATTAAAACACTCAATAAAATAAGAATAAAAAGAAAGTACCTCAATATAATAAAGGCTATATATGACAAATCATCACCCAATATTGTAATCAGTGACTAAAAAAAGCAGACAGCTTTTCCTCTAAAATCAGGAACAAGACAAGGATGCCCACTCTCACCACTCTTATTCAACAAAGTTCTGGAAGTACTACACAGAGTGATAAGGCAAGAGAAAGAAATGAAAGGATCCAAATTGTGAATGAAGAAGTAAAAGTGTCACTTTCTGCAGATGACATGATTCTGTACATAGAAAACCCTACAGGCTTCTCTAAAAACTATTAGAAACAAATTAATACAGTAAATTTGCAGAATACAAAATCAATGTACAAAAATCCACTGTTTTCTTATATACTAACAACAAAACTTCAGAAAATAAATAGAAAGATAATAAGATAATATTCTGGTTTGCTTATGAAATGCACATGGCCTGTCAGATCTCTTTGCACTGTTAAAACTATTATGCAAAAAATGCTGCTGCTCTGCAAGTTTGGGTTCTTGATTTCCCTGTGGAGGTTCTGAATAAAGGTTCCAAAATTAATGGCTGTCTGTGACAAGGCTCTTGGGGTCTCGTGGTGGCCTTTTTGAGCATGGATTGCAGAAGCCTTTCTAGATTTGGATATGTCTGAGGAAGGAAGACAAATGCCATGGCCAGGTGCATGAAATGAGGGGCTTATGTTTATAGTTACCTTGGGGATTTTTTTATCTTACAATAAAATGTTAATAGAAATTATTTGCAGCATATCTCTACTCATTTGGGCAGTTTGTTTCAAAGGATTATTTGTCTCATCCTAGATCTTTAGTGAAATTTTATGTGTAATTATTATGTATTTATATTCCATCATGTGAATAGAACACATTTAGTATTGCATTTTACACTGATGCCTGTTTTATTAAGCTGTGACACAAAGTCTCCTTTACCTTTTAAAAATGTTATTTTATTAAGCTGTGACACAAAGTTTCCTTTACCTTTTAAAAAAGTTATTTATGATTTTTAAATTATGATTTACTTTGATTGTGGAATAAAGACATGAATGAAAAATCTTAAAAAAAAAAAAAAAAAAGAGAGAGAGAGAAATGAAACAAAACAATTCCATTTGCAATTTCAACCAAAGAATAAAGTAGCTAGGAATAAACTTAACAAAGGATGTGAAAGACTTATATACTTAAAACTACAAAGCATTATTAAAAGAGATTGAAAAAGCCACAATAAAATGGAAAAATATCCTGTTTTCATGGATTGGAAGAATCAACATAGTTAAAAGGGCCATATTACCCAAAGCAATATACAGTATTAATGCAACCCCCATCAAAATTCCAATTGTCATTAAAAAAATTAATAGAACAAAAATTCATCTGATATGTATGGAACCACTGAGAAATGGTTCTATACATTTCTGAGAAGCAATACTGAGAAAAAAGAATGTAGCCAAAGGTATCACACTACTTGACTTCAAATTCTACTACAGAGCTATGATAATCAAAACGGCATTCTATTGTTACAGAACAGATACCGATCCATAGAACAGAATAGAGCCTAGATATAAAATCACACGCATATAAACAGATAATTTTTGACAAAGCCAGAAAGACACAATGGAGTAAAGATAGTCTCTTCAATGAATGGTGCTGGGAAAATTGGAAAATCACATGCAAAAGGGTGAAATGAGATTATAATTTGTAATTAATTCACAATGGATCAAAGACCTTAATATAAGATCTGAAACAATAAATTACATTGAATAAAACATAGGCACTAAACTTATGGACCTTGGTTTTAGAAAACATTTTATGAACTTGACCCCGAAGGCAAGAGAAGTAAAGGCAAAAATAAATGAATGGGATATAATTGAAAAGCTTCTGCACATAAAAAAAATTAACAAAACAAAGAGTCAGCCAAGTGAATGGCAGATGATATTTGCAAAATACAGCTTTAACAAAGGTTTAATATCCAAAACACATCAAGAAACCAAACAAAAACAACCCAATTAAAAAATGGGCAGGGAGGATATGAACAGACACCTCTCCCAAGAAGACATACAAAGAACCAGTAGATATATGGAAAGATGTTCAACCTCACTGCCAATTAGGGAAATGCAAATCAAAACTACAATGAGATACCACTTCACACCTTTTATAGTGGCAATTATCAATAAGACAAGTGTTAGAGAGGTTGTAGAAAAAAGGGAACTCTCATGCACTCCTGATGGGAATGTAGACTGGTACTACCACTATGGAAAGCAGTCTGGTGATTCCTCAAAATATTAATAGAGCAACCATATAACCTAGCAATCCCTCTCCTGGGTATACTGGTATAATGGAAAAACTCAAAATCATGTATTCACAAAGATATATGTGTCCCATCTTCATTGCATCATAATTCAAATTACCCAAGACATGGAGAAAACAGAAGTGTACTAAGATAGAGGAATGGATAAAGAAGATATGGTGCATATATATTATACAATGGAATACTATCCAGCCATAAAAAAAGATAAAATAGCACCATTCACAACAACATGAATGGATCTTCAGAACATTATGCTAAGTGAAATAAGTCAGTCAGAAAAAGCTAAGAATCATATGATTCACTTCTATCTATCTATCTATCTATCTACCCTGTTTCCCCAAAAATAAGACAGTGTCTTATATTAATTTTTGTTCCTAAAGATGTGTTAGGTCTTATTTTCAGGGGATGTCTTATTTTTCCATGAAGAAGAATACGATACACATTTATTGTTAAATGAAAATAAAGGAAATTTATTACCTGTATATGGTACGGTAGTACGGTAGTTGTCAACACAAACCAGACAAACTGAATCCTACAGTATCAAGAATTTACTCATTTATTCAATGATAATCATGTCATCATCTTCTGGAACATCATCATAACAATCCAATTCCTGAATTTCCTGGGGAATTTCTTGTGACTCCATTTCTTTCAGAATCAGTGGACCAAATATCTCATGTTTAGCAATAGCACTGTCTTTATTTTTATTTATTTATTTATTTTCAGATTTTAAAAATATATTTTATTGATTTTTTTGCCCCCTCCCTCCTATATATACCCTCCCTCCCCACAGTTTTATGTCCATTGGTTACACTTATATGCATGTATACAAGTCCTTCAGTTGATCTGTTATCTCCCCCAGATCTCCCTACCTTCCCCGCTGTAATTTGACAGTCTGCATGTTGCTTTACTGTCTCTACATGTATCTTTTGGTTCATCAGTTTATAATGTTCTTTATTATCCATAAATGAATGAGGTCATGTGGTATTTCTCTTTCATTGATTGGCTTATTTCAATCAGCATGATGTTCTCTAGTTCTATCCAGGTTGATGCAAATGAGGAGAATTCCTTCTTTTTTATGGCAGCAGAGTATTCCATTGTGCAGATGTACCACAGTTTTTTGATCCAATCATCTGCTGATGGGCACCTAGGCTGTTTCCAAATCCTAGCTATTGTAGATTGTGCTGCTATGAACATAGGGGTGCATATATCCTTTCTGATTGGTGTTTCTAGTTTCTTGGGATATATTCCTAGGAGTGGGATTACTGGGTCAAATGGGAGTTCCATTTTCAGTTTTTTGAGGAAACTCCACACTGTTCTCCACAGTGGTTGCACTAGTCTGCATTCCCACCAGCAGTGCACGAGGGTTCCTTTTTCTCCACAACCTCGCCAACACTTGTCGTTTGTTGATTTGTTGATGTTGGCCATTCTGACAGGTGTGAGATGGTACCACATTGTTGTTTTGATTTGCATCTCTCGAATAATTTGTGACTTTGAGCATGTTTTCATGTGCCTTTTGGCCTTCCTTCTTTCTTCTTTTGAAAATATTCTATTCAGGTCCATTGCCCATTTTTTTAATTGGATAATTCATCTTCCTTTTATTTAGTTGTATAAGCTGTTTGTAGATGTTGGAGATTAAACCTTTAGCAGTGGTAACATTTGCAAATATGTTCTCCCACACAGTGGGCTTTCTTGTTGTTTTGTTGATGGTTCCTTTTGCTGTAAAAAAGCTTTTTATTTTGATGTAGTCCCATTTGTTTATTTTCTCGTTAGCTTCCATTGTCCTAGGGGCAGTATCAGTGAAGAAGTTCTTTTGGCATATGTCTGAGATTTTGCTGCCCGTGGATGCTTCTAGTATTTTTATGGTTTCCTGTCTGATGTTTAAGTCCTGTATCCATTTTGAGTTTATTTTTGTGTATGGTGTAAGTTGGTGATCTAGTTTCATTCTTTTGCATGTATCTGTCCAATTTTCCCAACACCATTTATTGAAGAGACTGTCTTGACTCCATTGTATATTCATGCCTCCTTTGTCAAATATTAATTGAGTATAGTGATTTGGGTTGATATCTGGGTTCTCGATTCGATTCCATTGATCTATATGTCTGTTCTTGTGCCAATACCAGGCTGTTTTGAGAACAGTGGCTTTGTAATACAGTTTGAAGTCTGGTATTGAGATCCCTCCTACTTTACTCTTCTTTCTCAGGATTGCTGTGGCTATTCGGGGTCTTTTATTGTTCCAAATGAACTTTTGGAGAGTTCTTTCTAGGTCAGTGAAATATGCCGTTGGTATTTTAATGGGAAGTGCACTGAACCTATAGATTGCTTTAGGAAGTATGGACATTTTGATTATGTTGATTCTACCAATCCATGAACATAGTATGTTCTTCCATCTCTTTACATCTTCCTCTATCTCTTTTTTCAGTGTCGTGTAGTTTTCCGCATATAGGTCCTTTACCTCCTTAGTTAAATTTATTCCTAGGTATCTTAATTTGTTTGGTGCGATGGTAAATGGAATTGCTTTTTTAGTCTCGTTTCTGTAATTTCACTGTTGGTGTATAGAAATACCATGAAAATCTTGGCATTAATTTTGTATCCTGCTACATTGCCAAATTCATTTATTAAGTCAATTAGTTTTTTAATGGAGTCTTTTGGTTTTTTTTATGTACAATATCATGTTGTCTGCAAATAAGGATAACTTTACTTCTTCTTTTCCAATTTGGATGCCTTTTATTTCCTCCCTTGTTTAATTGCAATGGCGAGTACTTCCAGTACTACGTCAAACAGGAGTGGCGAGAGTGGGCATCCCTGTCTCGTTCCTGTTCTTAGAGGGAATGGTTTTAGTTTTTGCCCATTGAGTATGATGTTGGCTGTAGGTTTATCATATATAGCTTTTATTATGTTTAGGTATGAACCTTGTACTCCCACCTTGTTGAGAGTTTTTATCAGGAAAGGATGTTGGATTTTATCAAATGCTTTTTCTGCATCAATTGATATGACTATATGATTTTTATGTTTCAATTTCTTTATGTGATGTATCACGTTTATTGATTTGCGGATATTGTACCATCCTTGCATTCCTGGAATAAATCCTACTTGGTCATGGTGTATGATCTTTGCGATGCTCTGCTGGAGCCGATTTGCTAGGATTTTGTTGAGGATTTTGGCATCTATGTTCATGAGGGATATTGGCCTGTAATTCTCTTTCATTGAGTTGTCCTTATCTGGTTTTGGTATTAGGGTGATGCTGGCTTCATAGGAGTTTGGAAGTGTTCCTTCCTCTTGAATTTTTTGGAATAGTCTGAGGAGGATAGGTTTTAGTTCCTCCTTGAATGTTTGGTAAAACTCTCCTGTGAAGCCATCTGGACCTGGGCTTTTGTTTGCTGGAAGCTTTTTGATGACTGTTTCAATTTCTTCCCTAATCACTGGTCTAGCAATAGCACTGTCTTTAAATGAGTACTTCTTGGCAAGGTAGCCTGCTCGCAGTGCATTTGCAATGCAACTGTCAGTGATTTTCTCCCATGAATTCTTCACTCAAGTCACAACTTCTTGCAGTTTAGGTTCCACAAAGTTTCCACGCTGATTTCTCTCCATTCTATTTTCAATGTAGTCATTAATTTCCATGTGCAAATTGTCTTTGAATGGCTTGTTTATTGCAATATCAAGTATCTGGAGATAGGCCGTCATTCCTGCGGGAATCATTATCTGATCTATTTTTCTTTCGTGAAGAAATGTCTTCATGTCTTTAGCGTGGAGAGTGCTGGCTGCATCCCAAACTAGCAGACTTCTTTGGCTCCCTCACATAACAAGCGGCAGCATTAAATCGACCCACTTCCTTATAACTGCTTGTGTGGCCCAGGCTTTTTCAGTTTCAAGAATAAAAACACCCAAAGCACATTCAATCTTTTTCTTCTTGCCCTTAGAAATGATTAAAGTTGGGATTTTAGTGCCATCCAGACGAATTGCCAAAATACCGGAAATGCGTGCACTTTCATAAGCAGTGGAAGGAATGTACACTAAGGAGGCACCCCACTGTTCAATTGTTGTTTGAGATAATTGGCCCATAAACACTGCAGTTTCATCCATAGAAATCATGTTGGAAATATTGTATTTAGAGAAGTCAGCATCATCAATAAAGGACTTGAATGCAAGTGCTCGCTTAATAACTTGAATATCTTCCAACCTAAACAATGTTGTAGATCTTCTTAAAGATAGTTCACTTTGCTGAAGGAAATTATCCAGCCAGTGGTGTGATGCTTTGAAGTCTTCGGGGGCTATGTCAAACTGTGGTGCCATTGCAAGGGCAAATTCTTGAATCTGAGCCCTATTCACAACCAAAGCCTCTGCTCTCCTGTCAACAACCCATTCACAGATCAGGTCTTCCAGCTCAGAAAATAATGGTTGCCGACCTGATCCACACTTGTGCTTTTTAGCATTTCCCTTGTCCACTTGTTCAAAAAGGTTACCATACTCTGCTCGCCATTTTCGAACCAATCGGATACTCAACATCTTCTCTTTGCAGAAAGCAGTAAGATTTTGACCCCAAGAGTCTTCCACAATTTTTTTCTTGTACTCCATGGAGTAGCTTTTTATTTTTGCGCTCATTTCTAGGGGTAAAAAAAAGGAATTGGGTTATCAAGGAGGGGGACCACTTAGAATGACACAGGGGGGATCAGAAGGGGGAATCAAAATGGCACAGAAGAATCAGAGGGGGGATTACCATTTTAGTAACCCCTTTTGATCCTCCTGTGTCATTTTGATTGCCCCCTCTGATCCTCCTGTGTCATTTTAAGTGATCCCCCTCCCCCCCACCCCTGTGCCACTGAACACCTTCACCAGACATTCCCCCTACCCCTTTATCAGACATTTATCCCCTGGAACCTGCCTGGGGACTGTCACTGGGCTTCCTGGGGCCTGGATCTGGGCTGGAGCAGGGTCTGCCACTGACTGAGAACCTTCAGTCATCATGAGGGTGGCCGCGAGCATCAGGTAGTGTTACCAGAGACAGACCAGCACTCACCACCTTTGCTGAGTCCCATCCGCTCTAATCCTCCTGTTCTTCTACATGCATCTGCGAAAGTCTCCTCCTCTCTCCCGCCCAGTGCTCATCGCTCACTCTGACCTCTGCTCCACCTCCACACAGCAGTGACATCAGGACTCCGCGTAATGTCATTGGTTGCTAGACACCAGTAGGGGCGGCCCTAGCGACCAGTTTATGGTAAATTAATTTTCATTCTAAGACAGAGCCTAGGGGGGCCTTATTTTCGGGGGGATGCCTTATATTTCACTCAGAAGGAAATCTGTAAGTAGGTCTTATTTTCGGAGGATGTTTTATTTTCGGGGAAACAAGGTATATATCATCTATCTATCCATCTACTAAAGGCCCGGTGCACGAAATTCGTGCATGGGTGGTGGGGGGTGTCCCTCAGTTCAGCCTGCACCCTCTCCAAACTGGAACATTCCTCTCACAATCCAGGACTGCTGGCTCCCAACTGCTCGCCTGCCTGTCTGCCTGATTGCCCCATATCCACTCCCCTGCCAGCCTGATTGATGCCTAACTGCTCTCCTGCCAGCCTGTTTGCCCCTAACTGCCCTTCCCTGCAGGCCTGTTTGCCCCCAACTTCCCTCCTCTGCCAGTTTTGTTACCCCAAACTGCCCTCCCCTGCAGGCTTGATTGTCCCCAACTGCCTTCCCTTGAAGGCCTGGTCCCTCCAAACTGCCCTCCCCTGCTGGCCATCTTGTGGTGGCCATCTTGTGTCCACATGGGGACAGCCATCTTGTGTGTTGGAGTGATGGTCAATCTGCATTTACTTTTTTATTCAATAGGAGAGAGGCCTGGTGCACGAGTGGGGGCCAACTGGTTTGCCCTAAAGGATGTCTTGGATCAGGGTAGGGATTCCTTTGGGGCATGGGGCAGCCTGGGTGAGGGGCCTGTGGTGGTTTGCAGGCTGGCCACGTCCCCTGGTGACCCAAGTGGAGGCCCTGGTATCTGGAGTTTATTTATCTTCTACAATTGAAAGTTTATAGCCTGGAGTGGAGCCAAGCCTTCTGCTTGCTCCATGGAGGCAGCCATTTCTGTTGGGATTTATTTATCTTCTATAATTGAAACTTTGTAGCCTTAAGCAGAGGCCTGGGCAGGCCAGAGTGTGCAGAAAGCTTGGCTTCCTCCATCGCCTGGGGGAACCCTAGCCTCCTGCTTTTTCCAGCTCCAAGGCTGCCGCCATTTCTGTTTGAATTTATGTATCTTCTATCATTGAAACTTTATAGCCTTGAGTGGAAGCCTAGGTTGGCAAGGGCAGACGGAAAGCTTGGTTTCCTCCATTGCCGGGAAACCCACACCTCACTCCTGCTCTCTGTGGCTGTAGCCATCTTGGTTGGGTTTATTTGCATATTTGCTCCTGATTGGTTGGTGGGCATGACAAGTAGGTGTAGCAGAGTGATGGTTAATTTGCATATTATTCTTTTATTAGATAGGAGGACAATAGGCCTAGTGCATGAAAATTCAGGCACTGGAGGGGGATCCCTCAGCCTGGCTTGCCCCTTCTCACAGTCTAGGAGCCCTCAGGGGCAGGAGGTGACTTGGTGATCAGGAGAAGGCGATGCCCCCTCATACCTCTGCTGCTACCACTGCTGGCCGTGCAAGCCTCAACCTGGCCCTGGTTATCTGTACCTGGGATGGCCCTGAACAGCTGGGAAGCCACCATCTGAGGCTTGCCTGCACCTTAGAACAGCCCTGGGTGGCTGGGCAGCCACCATTTGAGGCTTGCCTCCACTTTGGGCTGACCCTGGGTAGCTGGGCAGCTGCAACCTGAGGTTTTCCTGTTCTCTGGGTCAGCCCTGGGTGGCTGGGGTGCTGAGGAGACTAGGGTACTCTGGAGGCAGGCGTGTGGAGCAGATAGACACACCTGGGGATGCGCCTAGCTGTGCTGCCCACCTACTGCCTCAGTGGGGCTGAGGGACTAGAAGCTACCATCTTGTGGCTGTGGGCACCACCATCTTTGAGAGTGTCGCAGTCAATTAGCATATCCCCTCCTTATTGTCTGTGAGTGCCGCCATACTTTTTAAATTTCTTTATTGATTACGTTATTATATATGTGTCCTTATCACCCCAACCCCCCTACTCATGTCCTTACCCCCTTGTTGTCTGTGTCCATTGGTTAGGTCTATATGCATACATATGAGTCTTTTGGTTGATCTCTCACCCTTACTCCCTCTCTCACCTACCTTCCTTCTGAGGTTTGACAGTCTGATTGATATTTCTCTGTCTCTGGATCTGTTTTTATTCATCTGTTTATGTTGTTTATTATTTTCCATAAATAAGTGATATCATATGATATTTATCTTTCTCTAACTAGCTTATTTCAATTAGCATAATGCTCTCCAGTTCCATCCATGCTGTTGCAAATGGTAAAAAATCCTTCTTTTTTTACTTCGAGGGTGGGGCAGTCAATTAGCATATTCCCTCCTTATTAGCTGTGGGAACCACAATCTTTATTAGATAGGATATAAAAGACAAGTTACTGGAACGACCAGAACAACCTGTCACTATGATGTGCTCGATGGCCGACCAACCACTGTGACTGGCCAACCAGCTCAATGGGGGCAGGGCCAACTAGCCTGGCCCCCTATTGGCTACTCCTACCCTAATCAGAGCAGGCCAGTCAGACCCCACCCATGCACAAATTCATGCACTGGGCCTCTAGTATAGGATATAAAACTGAAACTCATGGACACAAACAGCAGTGTAGTAGTTGCCAGAGGAAAGGTGGTGGGTGGTGGAGGGTGAAGAGGGTTTAATATATGGTGATGGGAAATTATTTGACTTTGGGTGGTGGGCACACAGTGCAATATATCGATCATTTATCATAGAAATCTACACCTGAAACTTATATGACTCTATTATCCCAATAAAAACAAAACAAAACAAAACAAAACAAAAAAACAATTACAGAGTCCCCTTAGACCAGTGGTTGGCAAACTGTATCTCGCGAACCACATGCAGCTATTTGGCCCCTTGAGTTTTTAGCAAAGGCCAGTTTACGAGTACCCAAATTAAGTTAATAACAAGGCACCTACATATATAGTTTAAGTTTAAAAAATTTGGCTCTCAAAAAAAATTTCAATCATTGTACTCTTGATATTGGCTCTGTTGACTGAGTTTGCCAACCACTTCCTTAGGCAAAAGGATGCAAATATAACAGATCTTACCCTCTGCATTTATCTTCCAAGGGTAGAGGTTTCTATTTTCAAGAGTTCACATGTACTGATGTGAAAATAGCCCAACATATCATGTTAAATGAAAAGAGAAAATTGTAATACAATATGAATGCATGATAACACTTTTAAAAAGTTATTGCAAATGTATAGAAATGAAGGAGAACTACCAGCCATGGCTATTTCTAAAAGGGACTACATCTGGTGAAGGGGTATGTTTCTATAGCTATATGTGTATACAAACTTCACATTTTTAATCCATGAATATCTATATTTGATTTTTAAAAGAATATATATGGGCTTTAAAAAAAAAAAGAAAAGAAAGAACTGATTATTTATAGTCTCTGGGTGGCATTTATTTAACTCTCTGTTTAGGAAGAAATTCTCTTAACTTTAAATTAAAGGAGTAAATACATACAAAGTGTCGAAGACAGTATTCAATAACTATGAGTACCTATACTGCTGTTATTCCCATGATATAAAAGCAATACCTCTTTCATTTGGTTCAGCAGCAGAGAACATGGCCATGAAACCATTCCCAGCAGTGTTGGCGTCGGAAATCATCTGCACCATCATCTTGTTGCCACTGGACACAAGGGCTCCAGGCCGAAACGTGCCACAGAAGCGCCCAATACGCTGGCCATTGCCGTGGCCATTGTACACATCCACAAAGTCATAGCGGCACAGGTTGTCACTCTCAAGGTCTAAGAATCGGAAATTGAGAACTACTACTTTTCCCTTGGGAACCTGCCAAGAGAAAGGCCAATTGGAAAACTGTCGTGAAAACAAAGTCTGAGTCTTTCACATTTGGCCAATTACTAGTGAACAGATAAACATAAAATCCAAAATGATGCTTTTTCTTCCCTCAAACCTGAACTAAGCCAGAAAAGGTACTCCAAAAAAATATAAATACTTATCGACTTTGACAAATTGCACAATTCTCTAGGACAGTGGTCAGCAAACTGTGGCTCACAAGCCACATGCAACTCTTTGGCCCCTTGAGTTTTTAGCAAAGGCCAGCTTAGGAGTACCCTAATTAATAACAATGTACCTACTTATATAGTTAAATTTTAAAAATTTTACTCTCAAAAGAAGTTTCAATCATTGTACTGTTGATATTTGGCTCTGTTGACTAATGAGTTTGCTGACCACTGCTTTAGGGTACACAATGTTATTCCTAGAGAATTATCTCAACAAAGCTTCAAAATATTAGACTGGTCTTATTAATTGATACCGTTACTCAAACATTTGCATATTCAAAAACACCAAGGCACCTTTGTCAAGGAAACATTTTGAAATGTCACTTCTCACAAATAATAAAATGGAACATCTCAATATATAGAACATTTCTAACAATTTAAAACCAAATGAATTATCTGACAATTGTGTAACTAATCTTGCCTAACAAACATATAAATTAACCATACGTCACCAGCCAATCAGGAGTGGTATACAAATAAACCCAACAAAGATGGTGGTTAATTTGCATACAAAGGCACCAAGTGCCGGGGAGGGCGAGATGCTTGTGTTGGTCGTCACCATGGCCTTCTGCCCCATCTCCAATCTCTCAGGGCCTCTGGGCAATGTAGGAAGGTGGAGCTGAAGCCAAAAGAGGTGGCTCCCTGAGCAGAAAGAGGCGGCTTCAGGGCCTGAGAGGAAAGGGGCTGGGCCGGAGTGGAAAAGCAGAGCAGGTCGCCAAGGAAAGGAAACCCCATTCTAACATGAATCTTCATGCATGAGGCTTCTAGTTTATAGATAATACTTTGGGTCCTGAAAAATCCATATCAATTATGTACACTAATTACATTAACTTAGTAATAGCTGATTGTTCTCTTTTCAAAGTCACCAAGTTTTGGCTTGTTTTCTAGTTGCAAACTTTATATACCAGGTAGCTTTGAAGCATGATGCACTGATGAAAAAGATGAGTTTTCACTTCCTCCTAAAACTTTCTTTACCATAATTTCCCCCTTATAATGATAATTCTTATGATGCTTCCCTCCTTTCCTGAATAGGCAGGAAAAAATGACTGCAAAATATTTTGGCATAATTCTTACAAAAGCTTCATTTATTTCCCAGTACATATAATCTTTCAATTTCTTCATTAAAGTAGTTTAGTAATAAAGTCTCAGTCAGATTTATTTCATCCTTTCAACTGGGTGAGGTTCCCACTGCATAATATGAAAATTTCATTCTGTAAAAACTTACAGATAACAAAAGTCAAGTGATTATAAAAACAACCAAACATAATGCACAAGCACGTGGTTAGTTCACATTCATTTTAGTTAACTAACACAGACTCAAGATGCTTTAGGGACATAACATGGCTTTCCCTGTTGATGAGTTCAGTGCCATGATTTTTATCTTTTTATGATAAGAGGAAGTGTATCAGTGCTGTTTGCCTTTTGTGTCAATCATATACTCATCTTAATGTAGAAACAGTAATGGAGTAGTCACAAGAAGGGAAATATTTTGGCCTTAACTTGGTTACATTCCAGTTATTAGAAGCTTATCCTTTATTCTTTCAATTTTATTTTGTATTGGTTTTAGGTGTATAGCATAGTGGTTAGACAATCATATACTTTACATACTAGTGTTCCCTTGATATTTCCGGTACCCCAACTGACCCAATACGTAGTTATCACAATATTTTTGACCATATATTCCCTATGCTGTACTTAACTTCCCTATGACTATTCTGTAATTACCAATCTGTACTTCTTAATCCCATCACCTCTTTTACCTGGTCTCTCAATTCCCCTTCCCTCTGTTCTCTTTCTGTGTCTATGAGTCTGTTTGTTTATTTTGTTCTTTAGATTCCACGGATCATATGGTATCTGTCTTTCATTGACTGACTTATTTCACTGAGCATAATACACTCTACGTTCATCCATGCAGTCACAAATGGTAAGATTTCATTCCTTTTTATGGCCAAGTAATATTCCATTGTACATATGTACCATAGCTTTTCATCCTTATCTATTGGTGGATACTTGGGCTGCTTCCAAATATTGCCTGTTGTAAATAACACTGCTATGAATATAAGGGTGGCATATATCCTCTAAAATTAGTTTTTCTCCAATAAATCCCCAGAAGTAAAATCTCCAGGTCATAAGGCAGATCCATTTTTAATTATTTGAGGAAACTGCTCGAGTTTATGTTAATGGTGTGAATATCAGAAGTTGCAAAGCCACAGTCTAAGAAACTGATAAGAGAAAATGCAATATAATTTGTAAACATTCTCACTGAGATATGTTATAAAACTACCTTGATTTTTATTTTGTTTTGTTACAATCTCTATTTTATCTCATGATTAGGAAATTATGAAAAATGTGATACCATCTGTAATCTTAAAATAAGCAAGCTCTCTACAACTCACTGAAAAATTTCCAGCCAAGGAAAACATTCTGAGCTGAATTAACTTAATCTGGATTCCCCTTACATGGATAATGACTATTGATATGAATGTATTGATAATTTTACAGAGGATAGTTCAAAGCTATGACTTTTCACCCAGAGGTAAGTGTTTATTAAAAGGTATGAGGCTGAGCTCTAGCCAGTGGTTAGAGCATTGGTCCAAACATCAAAGCATCTCGGGTTCGCCGAAACCGGTTTGGCTCAGTCTGCGGACTGAAAGGTCTCAGGTTCGATGCCAGTCAGAGGCATGTACATTGGTTGCGGGCACATCCCCGGTGGGGGGTGTGCAGGAGGCAGCTGGTCGATATTTCTCTCTCATCGACGTTTCTAGCTCTCTGTCTCTCTCCCTTTCTCTCTGTAAAAAAAAAAAAAATCAATAAAGTATATATTTTTTTAAAAAAGCATCTTGGGTTCGATTCCCAGTCAAAGGCATGTACCTGGGTTGCAAATTCGATCAACACCTGGTGGGGCACGTGTGGGAGGCAACCAATCAAGGTTTTTCTCCCTCCCTCCCTTCCATTACCTTTCAAAATCAATGGAAAAAATATCCTCAGTTGATGATAACAAATAAAGTAAATAAATTAAATTAAATTAAATTAAATTAAATAGGTATGAGGCCTAAGAATAGAGCTTTGGGGCACTCCAGTAGCATTAGGCCTTCAAAATGAAGTCAAACCACAACAGAAACTGAGTTAGTAAGTGGAAGGCAACCAGAAGGGTGGTGCCTACAAGCGAAGTGAAAATAATGTCCAGGAGGAAAGACTGGCCAGTTGAGTCAAGAGGAAGGTAAGGATTGAGAATGATAGCTGGGGTTAGCAACCAGAGGTCAACAGTTATTCAGGCAAAGTTGTTTTTGTGAAGCAGTAAGTGAAAGGGTTAAAGAGAATAAAATGGGGCAGAGGATAACTTATTGTACTTAGCAGATATCTTGCAGAAAGCTTGCAACCTTGAGCACAGCATAGCTCAGATAACTAGAAGTCACCTGGCATGGGAGGAACTAAGGGTGGACCAGACCCTTACATCAGCAGAGCAGCTTGCAGCCAGCAAAAATGAATGAAAACCTGTCTCTCCCTATTCTCTTCGCTGATGCCTTTCTCGGTCTCAGCCCACCTGTACCCAGGTGCCTGGAATAAAATCTTTTTTGATTCATTATGGCCTCATAGATGTATGACCCCAGCCCACTCCAAACCTTTCATTTGATGCTGAAACTCGAGAAGGTCTAGTGAGGGGTCCAGTAAGAGCCATCACAGGGTTACAGCAACTGGCACTTTGCACTCAGAGAGTCTGTGATCATCCGGCTCCTGAGCTTCCCTGTATCCAGGGAAGCCCTCCAGCCAGGCTCCTACACAGCTGAATTGCTGCTGAACACTTACTTGGAGCCCCCTAGCCTTCCTCCAAACTGGTCTGGGTTGTGCCTGTGACTGGATAGTGGATCTCTCCTTGCCTTGCCTCCTCCTGCATTAACACCAGGCATATATTCATATGTTGGTGGCTTTAGTCTGTTCTCCGTCTGGACTGTCCTGTCATTTGGGGTTTGGAGCCAGGCTCCGGGATGATACTTTCAGCTGGCCCCACGGAAATCCAGTGCTAGTGGGGACAAGTCCTCAGGGGGAACCAGGTTCCCTCACCCACTCTCCTGATAGGGACACCAGTCAGAGAGGGAGGGCTCCATTTGTTTCTTGTGAATGTTGGAAGACGGCGATGCCTTTTTCAGCCTTAACTTCATGGAAAGCAACCTTAAGCCACTGCCAGTCACCATGGGGAATTCACAGTCGACCATTCCCCATACAACACCCCTGGGCTGTCTACTTAAAAGCCTTCAGACCCTAGAATTCCTGCAGGACTTCTGCCTCAGTAAAATGGCACTTTCAATTTCCAAATGGTAACTAACCTTGACAATTACTGCCGCAGGCAGGGGAAGTGGTCTGAGATCCTGTATATCCAGGGTTTCTTACACTCAAGGACAAATCCTTCTCTCTGTAACAGCTGCTCTCCCTCACAGATTTTTTCCCCCCTCATTCATTCTAAGTACCCAGAGAATCTCAAATCTCCCTCCTCCTTCACCACTTTTGATCTCGTTGATCATCCCCTGGTTCCTCAGTCTACGGCTTCTCCATTTCAGCAGCCTGAAAGCCCACCACTTTACCGAGCAGATCCCACTGTCACCACCCTGTCTCACATCTGCTCCAGAGCAGTTTTTGGCTCTCCTCCTCTCACTACACTGGCACTAGCCTTAAAGTGCCGCCCTTCAGGATATTGCTGGCACCAAATCTGGCTTCATGCCCAGGGATACAGATATTCTCCGCCGGCAGGCCACTTGCCACGCGTGCCCCTCCCTGCCCCCGCAAGTCAGAGCAGATTCTGTCCCTAATGGGAGACCCACAATGGAACTATCAGGAAGGGCAGGCAGGTCACAGGTCTCAAGACCACATTGTTCTCTGCCTAGAAGGACTGAGAACTACAGCCCACAAAGCAGTTAATTATAATATATAGTTAATTATAATATATAGTTAATTATAATATATAGTTAATTATTATATATAGTTAATTATATATATGTGTGTGTGTGTGTGTGTGTGTATATATATATATATATATATATATATATATATATATATATAGCAAAGGTCACCCAGGAAAAAAATGAAAATCCGGCAGTTTTCCTCTCTCGCCTTATACAGGCCATGAGAAAATATACCAATTATTCATACAAACCTAGAGGGGACAACCCCTCCCCCCATGAGACCTTTTAAATATGACCTTTAAGACTTTAATAATAGAGACAAGAAGACCCAAATCCAAAAAACAAGAGAGGAGATCAGGCCAAGGCTGAAGCCCAGATGAAGGCCTTTCAGTACTTAGCCACCACTCTCATGAACCCCAAAGTGCCTGTTCTCCAACCAAGAGTAAGTCAGGGGCTAAGCCTCCTCCAGGTCCATACCTCAAGTGCAACAAGAGGGAACACTGGACCAAGTCCTGCCCAAACCCATGACTCCCACCCGGGTCCTGCCCAAGGTGCAGGAGGAAAGGCCACTGGAAATAAGACTGTAGTATGGCCCTTCCAGGTCGGACCTTAGCAAGGCTGCCCTCTGGATCTGGTTAGGAACTCCCAGACCTTCTGGGACTGACCACCAAAGACTGAAGCTGCCCAGACCACAAGAAGGCATTACATCACCAGGACAGAGCCTCGGGTAACAATTATGTTGGTAGGTAAACCAATCTCTTTTTAATTAGCACTGGGGCCAATGTCCTCTCCGAATTTGCTGGGACCCTTGTCCCCTCCTCAGTCTCTATTATGGGGGTTGACAAGTTATTCTCACAGCCATTAGCCACCTCACCTCTACACTGCCTCTTACTAAATAACTCCTTATCCATTCTTCTTGCCCAACCAAAATGGTACAGACATCCCCTCATAAAGCCCAGCTGTCCCAAACAATATTCACAATACTTCAGTTTCACTCTCACCCCCACAAAGCCATGCCATTCCTTAGACCAGTGTTTCCCAAAGTGTGGTACCTGTACCCCCAGGAGTACGGGAAGAGTTTGGTGGGGGTACACGTTGCACCGGAGTTTGGTGGGGATATGCACTGCACCGTACTTAGCTGCGCCTAATTCTACATTCTCATGAGTACGGGGGGTACTCAGCGTTACGAAAATTATAGAAGGGGTACACATATGTCAAAAGTTTGGGAAACAATACAGACTATAAATGCCTTATCTCCTCCATCAATGTCCCCTCCTCTAAACAAGAAATACTCTCCTTTCTTGGGCTTGTAGGTACTCTCACCTCTGAGTTCCAAATTTGTTTTCTTACAAAGCTCCTCTATAACATAACATGGCAAAGGGACTCCTCACTGAACCTTTAGATCCTAAGGCCTGTGTTCTCACCACTTTAATGCTGTGAAAACTTCTCTGACCTCAGCGCCTTCTCTCACACACACCTCTTCCCAAAGACAACTTTCATTACTGCAAAACTACAAACATTTATGTAACAGTTGGTTATTATTAGAAGCTGAACTCATTATCACCCAAACCTTAGCATATTATCTCTAAGGAAAAATGTGACAGTTTTAAATCCAAGAGGCTAGAGGCCTGGGAACAGACTGCTAGGCCTGCTCCCTCCTCCCCACCTTTTCTCCAGTCTCATATGCCTATACATAATTTTCCAAAGTCTTTGGCAAGTTAAAGCTTTAAAACATTACTATATTAAATAATAAACATCTAAATATTTCAACAAGTTTTAAGTTCATCTACTTTTAGCTTTTATTACAGAAAAATCTATAAAGTAAATTTAAAACTGATAATATAACATCTTATGCTTTGTTAAAGATATATTTCTTAAAAGTGAGAATGTTCAACAAATGGTTTTAATAATAAAGGACATAAAGCATGGACATGCATTTCTAAAGGTAAAAGAAAGTGAATTAAAGTTGTAAAAATGTTTATAAAAGTCATAAGAAGGTTCGTGAAAGTTATAGAAAATTTATGGGAAGAACACAGGCCAGTAAGCCAGAATAAGCAGAATAGGGAAACTGAGATAGTAAAACAGCAGTCCACAGCCATCTAGTAAATCCTGTCTTTCTAAACCAAGGACAAATTAAACTAAGAGAATAAACCTCATTTTGATATTTTAGACTATGACCCTCCAAATCAATGTCTCTTTCCTTCCACTAGACCATTTGTCATAACTCTTATTATTTTAGCTTTTACCCCACTAATACTAAAATGCATAAAACAGTTTGTCTCCACCAGGTTACAAGCCCCGCTTGTACTCAGATAATACCACCACTAGATATCATCACAACCTCCTTTTGTGCCCAGGCTTCATCATCCCTGACCCCCAGAGCAAGGACAACAGGCCAGATACAGATGTAAAAACTCACCAGGGCAGTAAGCTCCAAATGTCTAGCAAGGGACAAAATTGTAAAAAACAACAAAAACCTCGCATCCAGAATAACTTATCCCCCCACTAGACTTCCTGGAAAAATAGCCCCTCTCGCATATCAGCCACATGACTAATAAATTATGACTTTCACTCTCCTGCAGATTGTCAGTGACAATATTCCCCCACCTGGCTCAGACTATCACATCCAAACAGTGCAAAATATTTTTTAACTCATTACAGACCTCTGGCTTCAGGGCAATTTACAGGATTTCTCTCTAGATCACATCTGTTTGTTTACCTTCACAGTGTTTCTAAATCTTGCAGATATCTTATATCCCTACAAAGGTCCTCCTATTAGATGATCTCTTAGTCAAAGATGGAAGAGTTTATTTAATTGCTAACACCCCCTGTTGTTTTTATCTAAACTCTACAGGTTAAATAAAGGGGGGGGAAACACAACGCATTCTACAGAATGCTTAATGGCTCAAGGAGGACAGTCAGGACGGCATAAAGCAGTCCATATGTCCCAGCCTACAAGCAGTTCCGCCCAAATTAATCTGGCTTTTATCCCCTTATAGGCCCCCTAACACTATTTCACCTTCTCCTCCTCTTCAGGCCCCGAATTTTCAGAATAGTTATCAAATTTATACAAACAAAATTACAAGTCCTAGTTAAGACAGTAAGACAATTTGTCCTTACCCCAGTAAATGGACCCTACAGGCCTATATCCCAAGAAATAACCTGAATTTACTCATTAGGCATGAAGCAGAGGAATGGCAACCCCATTCCCTTTCTTTTCCTTTACATATATCTTTTAAGATAAGAATGAAAGGATTAAAAAGAATAAAATGGGGCAGAGCAGATATCTTGCAGAAAGCTTGCAACCTTGAGCACAGCATAGCTCAGATAACCAGAAGACACCTGGCATGGAAGGAACCAAGGATGGACCAGACCCTTACATCAGCAGAGCAGCTTACAGCAGCAAGGATTAATAAAAACCTATCTCTCTCTGTTCTCTTTGCTGATGCCTTTCTGTCTCAGCCCACCTGCAGCCAGGTGCCCAGAATGAAATCATTTTTGATACATTATGACCTCATCTCATAGGTACATGACCCCAGCCCACTCCGAATCTTTCAATAGGATCAAAGGTTGTAGAAGGATTGAAGAGAAAATAGAGAGGGATTGGTGATAATAAATATAGACAAACCTTTCGAGAGGTTTTGCTAAAAGGATAAACAGAGTAATATGGGGGCTACTGGAAGAGGGTGTGAGGTGAAGCCAGGATTTTACAAGGGACTATATTAAGGCATATTTGCATCCAATGGGAATTCTGTAGAGAAGGCAAAAACTGATGAATAGGAGGGAGGGAAATTTGCTGAAGAAATATCATTGAGCAAGCATGGGGAGATGTGATCTAAGGCACAATTCACCCAATGAGCACAGGGAAAGTGGGCACATGCAGGTTATTAGGTGAGGCTGTGAGGGCATATGAAACTTTTCTTCTGATTGCTGTTCTTTTGGTAGTGAAATGGAAAACAAGGCCCCAGCAGCAAGAGTGGATGTGAAGGCAGCTTTGGGAGTTTGAAAACAGAGGAGAAAGTGTGTAATTGGACTATGGCAGTGGTCGGCAAACTCATTAGTCAACAGAGCCAAATATCAACAGTACAAAGATTGAAATTTCTTTTGAGAGCCAATTTTTAAAAATATACATTTTATTGATTTTTTACAGAGAGGAAGAGAGAGGAATAGAAAGTTAGAAACATTGATGAGAGAGAACGATCGATCAGCTGCCTCTTGCACATCCCCTACCGGGGATGTGCCCGCAACCAAGGTACATGCCCTTGACCGGAATCGAACCCAGGACCTTTCAGTCCACAGGCCAACGTTCTATCCACTGAGCCAAACCGGTCTTGGTGAGAGCCAAATTTTTTAAACTTAAACTTCTTCTAATGCCACTTCTAAATATACTCGTCCAGGCTGTGGTATTTTGTGGAAGAGCCAACTCAAGGGGCCAAAGAGCCGCATGTGGCTTGCAAGCCACAGTTTGCTGACCACAAGACTAGGGAAATATAGCAAGCTTTCATGCCAGTGAGCTCCCTGGGTGGGAGTGCAAAGCAGGCAGAGAGATGGATTTAAGCAGTAGTAAGTTAGGGCCCAGGAGGTATTTGGAAGGGGTGGTGTTTGGAAGGACTATGAAAGAAGAGAAGGCTCTCCTAGCTTAAGATGTAGACAGGAGGGTGACCACAAAATGGACCATGGAATTCAAGCTGGGTAAAGACAGAAATCAGGACAGTAACAACCTAGATTGTGGTGGAGTAAGGATAATGACAATGAAAGTGGGTGCCTAAGAAATGATGGAGGAAAAGCTCATTGGAGGAGAGGAGGTTAAAGACTCAAAGGGATCACCCACGTAGACATTGAAATTACTATGAATTAGACAAGGAAAAATGTTGAAGACAGTGACTGAGCCAGGAGCTAAAATATACAAGAAGTGAGGAAGACTTTCCAGAGATGTTTAGATGACTGCAACAAGGAGGGGAGTAGTGTGGCATAGTCTTGTTTCATTGCTAATTTCTCAATTATTTGACACTAAAAAAATTCTGTTGATTCATTCCTTTAGACTGGCTGCTGACATGGATACAGGCCTTGGATACTCATCCCCACTGGAGTAAATCATGCCTTCCCAAAAGTTCTTTATTTGGTCCCACTACAATGAAACATTGAAGCTTCTCAGTATGAGCACAATATGTTCACAACAGAAATTGGATCACATCATTGCAATTTTGACACATGATGATCCCAATAAGCCAGGCAAAAACTCTTCAGAAGGGAGCATGCAGAGGTGATCTGTACCAGTTGTGAAACTACTATAACCAGACACAAATGCCATTTTGCACTGAAGGCCAGTGAGAGGCACACTGCAGCAAGCATGCTCACTGTCACAGGGTGGCTGCCATTCACACTGTGTGAGGAACCAAGACTACCCAGTGGCTATGAATTTTGCTGAGTGTCTGTACTGTCATCTTAAAGGAATTTGGAAAGCATATTATCTGAAGCTGACCCTTCCACTTGAAGAATCTAAAGTCTATATCGTTGGTTTTTCTTTGTTAGGAATATTATAAAAATACAGAAATATACAAAGACATATAGAGCAATATAACAAGCAGCTAGACACCAACTTCCAGAATTGATTGTTAACATTTTGTCAACATATTGTTAAAGTCTTTCATAAAACAAATTAAAACTTTCAGATAAAGTAGGTTCTTTTTGTCCTTGTTCCAGGCACCTTTCTCCCTTGTTTCTCAGAAACCACTGAAAGAAATTATAGAGTCAGGATAGGCAGTTTTAGGGAGAAAAGGAGTCCATGGAAGAGGAATGAATGTATGAAGGGAAGGAGATAACTCTAAGACACCAGAACGCTTTGCTTTTGGGGAGGATAAAGAAATGTTACAAGAGGAAAGCATATACTCACAGAGGATAGAGAAATGTAGCAAGAATTCAGGAAGAGGGAAACAAACTTTCAGAGGATAGAGAAATGTCACAAGATAAGGGGAGAGGATAAGGGGAGCACCAGGTAGGCTTTGAGCTTTGAAACTGATACTCAGCAAAAGAATGACAAATTAGGAAAGCACAGGGGTAATAAATTAAGAAAGGTTCCAATTAGAAAGGGTCATGAAGAGACAAATAGCTATAGCCTTTATAAACCTGAAGACAAAGAGACTCAAAAGATTATAGGATTGATTTTTTTTCAAGAGAGAAAGATTTTTCCCATTTGGGGATCCCTTGGGGAGGCAAAGTTTGTATATCTATCTACTAGAGGCCTGGTGCACAAAATTTGTGCACTTGGGAAGGAGGGTCCCTCAGCCCCGCCTGCTCCCTCTCGCAGTCTGGGAGCCCTCAGATTTAAGCCATCAGTGGGACATCCTTAGCACTGCCAGCGAGGCTGGAGAGGCTCCTGCCACCACTGCTGGGCTTGCCAGCCGTGATCCTGGTTCAGGGCTTCCCCTATGGGAGTGCACTGACCACCAGGGGGAAGCTCCTGTACTGAGTGTCTGCCCCCTGGTGGTCAGTTTACATCATAGCAATTGATTGTTTTGCTGGTTGGCTGATTTGCACATTACCCTTTGCACATGTGTCAAACACAAGGCCCGCGGGCCAAATCAAGCCCGCCAGGCCTTGCAATGTGGCCCGCACCGCGCTGTCATCACTGCACTCCACTGTCAGTTTATGACATTGTCAGTTTATGACTGTTCAGTAAACCATTCGGCCCGCGATTTAGGCTGGATTTTAGATTTTAGCCCCTTCTCTGATTGAGTTTGACACCCAGTATATCATAAAATGAGCAGTGGCTCTGGCAGCAGGCGGGGTGGAGCATGAACTTTTCGAGACAGCTATGAGCAGCAGAGAGATACAAGTGCTGGAGGGCAGGGTGTGAGCTACCAGCGGCAATGGGTGGGGTGGCCAGCTGAGGTAAGTGGAAGCAAGCTACTCATGCAGGATTTCGTGCACACTAGGACTTGTGTCTTACCTAATAATAGACAAACATGTAAAATTGACCGTACCTCCGTGATGCCCACAGCCAATCAGGAGTGAGTATGCAAATCAACCCACAAAGATGGAAGACTCCATCCATGAACAGATCAGTAATACTCCAGACCCAACTACAGAGACAGGAAGAAGGCGGCAGTGAGGGAGAGACTATAAGTGAGTGAGGGAGCAAAAGAGGAGTGTATGGTTGTGTGGGGTGAGGGTATGTGACTGAGGCACCATTTGATTCCACAGTACCTTCAGAGGCAGGCTAACCAGGCTCACCTAACTATGAAGCCTCTGCTATGTTTGCAAAGAGTCATGGAGCAGCCAGCTCTTCCTCAGAGATCTCGCTATTTTGAAGGAGAGAGGTTCTGTGACTGGGAGTCCAGCCTCAACTCCACCCAGGGTGCCCTCAGATAACACCAGGACTCTACAGCCACCCCCACCAGGGGCCTGCTACCTAGGCTGCAGTTCCACAATCACCAAAACTCCAGCCACCCCAGGCACAGACTCCTTTGTTACAAAGCACACTCACCTCTGACCAGTCCAACATTTTATCCCAGGGCACTGCAACCATGTGAGCAGCAGACAAGTGAGCAAACCGCTCCTTTCCAAGGTGCTGCAGCCCCATGAGTGGCCTGTCCCCCAATCTGAGGAGCAGCAGCCATGCACCCAGCCCATTCCAGTCCAAGAAGCAGTAGCTGCACAAGCAGCCCACCCAGTGACTGAGGAGAGGCAGCCCAGCACAGCCCAGCACAGCCCATCCCTGCCCTAGTAGCAGCAGCCACACACAGCTTGCACCCATCCAAAAAGCAGCAGCCGTGCAAGCATTCCACAACCACCTGAGGAGCAGCCCACCCCCACCCAAGGAGCAGCAGCTGCGCAAGCAGCCTGCCCCTGTCTGATGTGCATCAGCTACACACAACCCACACCCATCTAAAGAGAGCAGTCACGTGAGCAGCAAACCCCTGTTCAAGGAGCAGCAGCTGCATGAATAGCCTACCCATCTTTGAGAAGCAGCAGCTGTGCAAGTGTGCTCCCCCCCCCCCCCGAAGAACAGCAGCCTCGCAAGCAGCCTGTTCCTGTCCAAGGTATGGCAGGCCCACGAACAGCCCACCCCTGTCCAAGGAGCAGCAGATGCGTGAGAAGCCCACCCCCAAGGAGCATCAGCACTGTGAGTAACTGGCCCCCATTAGTGGAGCAGCAGACACATGAACAGCCCACTCCAGTCCAAGGAGCAGCAGCCATGCAAGAAGCCCACCCCTGTCTGAGGAGCAGAGGCTGCACACAGCCAGCCCCCATCCAAGGACCAGCAACCATGAGAGCAGCCCACCCCCATCCGAGGAGCAGCAGTCCATGTACAGCGTGCCCCCATCCAAGGAGCAGCAGCTGCATGAGCAGCCTCCTCACGACAGCCAGAGGAGCCACCACTGCTACGAACAGTGCTCACCAGAGGAGCTGCTGGCACAGAGAAGCAGTAGCTGCTGCGACCACCCAAGGAGCAGCAGCCACCCAAGGGGCCACTGCCACACAAGGAGTAGCTCCTGCATGACTCGAAACCTATATCGTTTGGTGAGAGAAAAAAATGGGTAGACAAAGAAACAACCAGACAAGAGCCAGGACAGAAAAGATGTTGGCTGGCAGGACAGAGCTGAGAGAGAGGAAGTGAGTGAAAGTAGGAAAGGAGTGTGTGTGGACGGGCCTGGGGTGTGTGTGAGTGAGTGAGGAAAAGTTAAATCACACAGGAGCAGCAGAAGCTGGCAGAAAGCATCTTGACAAGGAGAGACTAGCACCGCTTCAGGCTCTCCCTGGATGGCGGAATCCCAGCACAGAGCCCAGGTCATCTTGAAGGAGAGAAGGGCCTTTTTTAGAAACCCATCAACACTACCAAGACAGGCCTTGGAACTGCCCACGACCCAGCACCAATTACAGCCAATATCCTGCTACCTCAGCTGATTCGTGGACCTCCACATCCAAAGATACGCTGATAGTAGCACCTGTAAGTGCAGCTCCTCCTCCTTAACCCCAAACTGGGTTCGCAAGTCTGACCCATCCCACCCGTTCGACAACACCCCCCCCCTGCCTCCTCTCCCACCTGATAGCAAAATCCTAGATTGTAGGCATTCGCAGGTTAGCGCCTGAGCCAGACCCCAGTTCGCACGCTTCTGTGAGCCCGCGCCTGCCCCTCGCCTCCGCTTATGCAGGGATTTGTGCGTTCGCTGCCCCTCGCACTCGCTCTAGCCTGGCAGCAAGAACCGGGTTCTGGCATGTCCATGGTTTCATGCCTGCCTGCCCTTATTACCTCCCCCCACTGCCTCCGCTGGCGCCCAGATTCGAGCATTTGCGGGTTCGATCAGCCCATTCGTGCACCCTTGTGACCAGTCACGCCTGACAGCAAAACCCTGGATTCACCCATTCGCAACCCAACTCCATAGACAAGCAAGAACACCCCACCCCAGATTGCGCAGCTACCCTGGGAAACTCTTCACTTCAACCCCATAGACAATAGGACATCCCAATCCAGGGTTGCACGTTTCTCCTGGGGCAGTGCGCTGGAGACAGACATAAAAAGAGCACCCAAGAGTGGATTCTGTACAGACGAGAGCTCGAGGCCCTGCAGTGGAAATTCTGAAAGCCCTCTTCTTGGAGGCTAGCCCAACTGCTCAACCAAGTGCTGGGACCCCTAGGTATACATGGAAGCTCAGAGCCCTGAGAGTGCATATCCGCGGATACGCCACTGCAGAGGTGAGGTACTGGCAGATGTCTGTAAGCCACTAGTGGGAGCCACAGTGAGCTTGCCTTGGATGCGATCTTGAACAAGCAGGAGGCGCACACCCAACCAGCAGAAGCTTTGAATTCACTTTGCCTAGATCACATGTGTCAAACACAAGGCCCGCGGGCCAAATCCAGCCCGCCAGGCCTTGCAATGTGGCCCGCACCGCGCTGTCATCACTGCACTCCGCTGTCAGTTTATGACATTGTCAGTTTATGACTGTTCAGTAAACCATTCGGCCCGCGATTTGGGCTGGATTTTAGATTTTGGCCCCTTCTCTGATTGAGTTCGACACCCCTAGCCTAGATACTGACACACAGACACCTCAACTGCGTAACTACACTGCTAGGGCCCTTCAGAGTCATTTAGTGCACCTCGCTAGCAATCTACCATGTATTCCAGTGAACCACCACTGGGAGTAAGCACCTATTCACCACAGATGCAATGGCAAAAGCTAGGTCCACCCACCCCGTGCATATCTCTGGGCACGTCAACCACGTCTTTCCAAATAGAAGGTCTCCTGAACCACAAAACCCCAACAGACAGTTCCTGGGGACTACTGCGAGTCCCTGCAGGGGATGTGTGATTACAATTAAGGGTGCAAGACAGCAAAAATTAAGAAACTCCCCTCTACATCAGCTGACTTGTAGACACCACAGTTGTACCTCCCAAGTGTACAGACCTACATCAAGAGAACCCAAATAGCTTGAGAAGGGATCTACACTAGATTAACAAGCCCAGAGAAACTGAGAAATTACACCGATAGCACCATCCCCAAAGGAACCTGGGAAGCAAGGCAATTGGATCTACAATTAAAACACTACAGGGAATCTTGAAAGGAAGATAGGATCGTGTCAGAGGCCTGAATATCCACAGCCGCAGCGACCACCAAGCAGCTGTGACCCCCAGAACGTGGATCCCAGGCTGCACAAACACTTGGCCCCACAGGAGTGCCGCACTACTCAGAGAAAAGGTCAGATTTCACGGGTAGAGGGTGGAGAGTGCTTGCGGCGAAGACAAAAGCCTGCGCGCACAGAGCACTCGGAAGCTGGAGGACAAGGGCGGTGATTACAAGTAGAAGCCCCAGCTGTTGGGCGGGTGTCACCCGTGAAAGTGGACGGGGCTCCTAACAGGGGAAATATCTAAAGAGCAACACATTTGGATCTGGCTCGGAGGGATATCGGAGAGTTGCGGGAGATTGCAGTTGCTCGGACTTGCCCCCTCCCCCCCTCCATAGTTCCTGCTGCAGAGAGGACTGGGGAAAAAAAAAAAAAAAAAAAAAAAAAGCTGGAGAGGCTCTAGAGTCTGGGAAGTCAACCTAGAAACACTGCCCCCAGAGGCTAATTCACAAATTGACTCTAGTGTAATAAAAACAAAGCAAAACCTGCCTAAAAATCAGGACTGGATCATAACAATAGAGGAAGCGAATGACCTTCATTACTGCAAATTTTATTTAAATTTCTTAAATATTTTTGTTTTTACTTTTTAAATTTTTTATTTTATTTTTGTTTTCATTATTTGCAAAGTTTACTCAAGAAACTATTTTTTTTCTTTTTCCTCACTTGATTTTATCTTTATAATTATTACATTGTATACATAATCAACATTATTACTACTGCTAATTTACCTTTTTCATCTTTTTTTCTTTTGTTTATTTTTATTATTTTTATTTCATTTTATTATATATATATTTCAGGATTACTGTTCTACAGTCTTTATCTATCTTTCCTTCTCCAACGCTTTATTCTATCTCAACCCTACCTTTATGCCTTCACTCTCTTTCCGACCTTTTCCTTTGGTACCACGTTTATCTTAACCCTTTCCTGCTCTAGATTCTCCCCATTCCTTCTGTCTACCCCCTCCTAAAATTTCACCCTACTTGTATATATCTAATTTCCAATTCCCTGCTCCAAGCCCATTCACACCTCCCTCGCAGTTGTCCTAAAAACAAAACAAAAAAACAACAACAAAAAAAACAGTCTTTCTCTCCAACTCTTTGAAGTTGTATGTTGAATGTTAACTATACTGAAGTTGTATGCTTTTTTTATAAGATTAATTTGCCAATTCTTTTTGTTTGATTGTATGTTTTTGTTAGCTGGGCTCTAGACACCTTTATTGGTGGTTATTAATATTGCAAACACATTTCTATTCAGTGCCTTGTGTGTTGTACCTGATTGTGTTGTATTTTGTGCCTTTAAATCAAAGCAGGAGGGAGAGAACTACACAACCAGACATCCTAAAAAGAGAGATCATGGGGAGACAAAAAAACAGCCCACATATGAAAGAAAAGCAGGCTTCACCAGAAAAGGAAGTAAACAAGATAGAGGCAAGCAACCTACCAGAGAAAGAATTCAGAGTAATGATCATAAGATGGCTAAAAAGAATGGAAGACAAATTTGACAATATGAGTAAGAACCAAGAGGAAATGAAGAAGAACCAAGAAGAAATGAAAAATGACATCGCTACTGTAAAGAACTCAATAGAAAGCATCAAGAGTAGATTAGAAGAAGCAGAGAACCGCATCAGCGAGCTAGAAGACAAGATGGAAAAAAATACCCAATTAAACAGCTTCAGGGGAAAAAAATTAAAAAACAGGAGGAAAGTCTAAGGGAACTTTGGGACAATACAAAACAAAACAATATTAGAATAATAGGGGTTCCAGAAGGAAAGGGAATTGAGGAAGACATGGAAAACGTATTTCAAGAAATAATGACAGAAAACTTTCCTGAGATAGAGAAGAAAAAACCCACATAAATCCAAGATGCTCACATAGTCCCAAGCAAAATGAACCCCAGAAAACTGACTCGAAGGCACATTATAGTTAAGCTGGCAAACACCAACGACAAAAAAAGAATTTTAAAAGCAGCCAGAGAGAGACAGAAAGTTACATATAAAGGAACCCCCATCAGACTAGCAAATGATTTCTCCACAGAAACTTATCAGGCCAGAAGGGAATGGGATGAAATATACAAAGTCATGCAAAGGAAGGGATTGAATCCAAGAATACTGTACCCAGCAAGGCTATCAATCAAAAGTGAAGGTGAAATCAGGAGCTTCACAGACAAAAACAGACTAAGGGAATTTATCTCCACCAAACCAGCAATGCAAGAAATGCTAAAGGGTCTACTGTAAAATTAAAGAAATAGAAAGTAAAGATAGAACACAGGGGTATAGAATTAAAATGATGTCAAATAAGTATCTATCAATAATAACTTTAAATGTAAATGGACTAAATGCTCCAATCAAAAGACATAGGGTAACGGATTGGATAAGAAAACAAGACCAATATATCTGTTGTCTACAAGAAACCCGCCTCAGAAAAAAAGATGCACATAGACTGAGGGTGAAGGGATGGAAAAAGGTTTTCCAGGTGAATGGAAATGAAAAAAAAGCTGGGATAGCAATACTTATATCTGACAAATTAGATCTCAGAGTGAAGGACATAACAAAAGATAATGAAGGCCACTTCATAATACTAAAGGGAGCTATCCAACAAGAAGAAATAACACTGGTAAATATATATATACATCCAATATGGGAGCACCCCAATATATAAAAAAAACTGCTGGAGGACATTAAGGGAGAGATTAATAGCAATACAATCATAGTAGGAGATTTTAATACCCTACTGTCACCCTTGACAAATCATATAAACAAAAAATCAGCAAAGAAATATCAAACCTAAATGACTCGCTAGACCAGATAGAATTAATCGACATCTTCAAAACATTCCACCCCAAAGCCACAGAATATACATTCTTCTCAAGCGCACATGGGACATTCTCAAATATAGACCACATTTTGGGACAAAGGTAAAGTCTCTTCAAATTCAAGAGATAGAAATCATATCAAGCATCTTCTCAGATCATAGTGGCATAAAACTGGAAATTAACTACAATGAAAAAAATCCGAAGAAATCAAACACATGGAGACTAAACAGCATGCTATTAAACAAGGACTGGGTTACTAAAGATATCAAGGAAGAAATTAAAAACATCCTGGAAACAAATGACAATGAAAACACAACAATCCAAAATCTATGGGACACAGCAAAAGCAGTTTTGAGAGGGAAGTTCATATCCCTACAAGCCTATTGCAAAAAAATAGAAAAAATGGTAACAAATAATCTAACTCTACAACTCAAAGAGTGAGAAAAAGAGCAACAAGAAAAGCCCAGTGTAAGCAGAAGGAATAACAAAAATCAGAGCGGAGATAAACGACATAGAGACCAAAGAAACAATACATAAGATCAACAAAACCAAGAACTGGTTCTTTGAAAGAATAAACAAGATAGATGAACCTCTAGCCAGGGAAACCAAGAAACAAAGAGAGAGGACCCAAATAAACAAAATCAGAAACGAAAGAGGTGAAATAACAACAAACCCCGCCAAAATACAAAGGATTGTTACAAAATACTACGAACAACTCTATTCCAACAAACTGAACAACCTGGAGGAAATGGACATATTCCTAGAAAAATACAACCTTCCAAAACTCAACCAGGAAGAATCTAAAAATCTCAATAGAGCAGTGATTTGGGAAGAAATTGAAACAGTCATCAAAAACTTCCAGGAAACAAAAGCCCAGAGCCAGATGGCTTCACAGGAGAGTTTTACAAAACATTCAAGGAAGAACTAAAACCTATCCTCCTCAGACTATTCCAAAAAATTCAAGAGGAAGGAACACTTCCAAACTCCTTCTATGAAGCCAGCATGACCCTAATACCAAAACCAGATAAGGACAACTCAATGAAAGAGAATTACAGGCCAATATCCCTCATGAACATAGATGCCAAAATCCTAGCAAATCGGCTCCAGCAGAACATCGCAAAGATCATACACCATGACCAAGTAGGATTTATTCCAGGAATGCAAGGTTGGTACAATATCTGCAAATCAATAAACGTGATACATCACATAAACAAATTGAAACATAAAAATCATATAGTCATATCAATTGATGCAGAAAAAGCATTTGATAAAATCCAACACCCTTTCCTGATAAAAACTCTCAACAAGGAGGGAGTACAAGGATCATACCTCAACATAATAAAAGCTTTATATGATAAACCCAAAGCCAACATCATACTCAATGGGCAAAAACTAAAACCATTCCCTCTAAGAACAGGAACAAGACAGAGATGCCCACTATCGCCACTCCTGTTTGACATAGTACTGGAAGTACTAGCCATTGCAATTAGACAAGGGAGGAAATAAAAGGCATCCAAATTGGAAAAGAAGAAGAAAAGTTATCCTTATTTGCAAATGACATGATATCGTACATAAAAAACCCAAAAGACTCAATTAAAAAACTAATTGACTTAATAAATGAATTTGGCAATGTAGCAGGATACAAAATTAACGCCAAGAAATCTACGGCATTTCTATACACCAACAGCGAACTTATAGAAACAGAGACTAAAAAAGCAATTCCATTTACCATCGCACCAAAAAAATTAAGATACCTAGGAATAAATTTAACTAAGGAGGTAAAGGACCTATACGAAGAAAACTACACGACACTGGAAAAAGAGATAGAGGAAGATGTAAACAGATGGAAGAACATACCATGTTCATGGATTGGTAGAATCAACATAATCAAAATGTCCATACTTCCTAAAGCAATCTATAGGTTCAATGCACTCCCCATTAAAATACCAACGGTATATTTCACTGACCTAGAAAGAACTCTCCAAAAGTTCATTGGGAACAATAGAAGACCCCAAATAGCCACAGAAATCCTGAGAAAGAAGAGTAAAGTAGGAGGGATCTCAATACCAGACTTCAAACTGTATTACAAAGCCACTGTTCTCAAAACAGCCTGGTACTGGCACAAGAACTGACATATAGATCAATGGAATCGAATCAAGAACGCAGATATCAACCCAAATCACTATACTCAATTAATATTTGACAAAGGAGGCATGAATATACAATGGAGTCAAGACAGTCTCTTCAATAAATGGTGTTGGGAAAATTGGACAGATACATGCAAAAGAATGAAACTAGATCACCAACTTACACCATACACAAACATAAAGTCAAAATGGATACAGGACTTAAACATCAGACGGGAAACCATAAAAATACTAGAAGCATCCACGGGCAGCAAAATCTCAGACATATGCCAAAAGAACTTCTTCACTGATACTGCTCCTAGGGCAATGGAAGCTAACGAGAAAATAAACAAATGGGACTACATCAAAATAAAAAGCTTTTTTACAGCAAAAGGAACCATCAACAAAACAACAAGAAAGCCCCCTGTATGGGAGAACATATTTGCAAATGTTACCACTGATAAAGGTTTAATCTCCAACATCCACAAACAGCTTATACAACTAAATAAAAGGAAGATGTATGATCCAATTAAAAAATTGGCAATGGACCTAAATAGAATATTTCCAAAAGAAGACAGAAGGAAGGACAAAAGGCACATGAAAGCATGCTCAAAGTCACAAATAATCCAAGAGTTGCAAATCAAAACAACAATGTGGTACCATCTCACACCTGTCAGAATGGCCAACATCAACAAATCAACAAACGACAAGTGTTGGCGAGGTTGTGGAGAAAAAGGAACCCTTGTGCACTGCTGGTGGGAATGCAGACTGGTGCAACCACTGTGGAGAACAGTGTGGAGTTTCCTCAAAAAACTGAAAATGGAACTCCCATTTGACCCAGTAATCCCTCTCCTAGGAATATATCCCAAGAAACTAGAAACACCAATCAGAAAGGATATATGCACCCCTATGTTCATAGCAGCACTATCTACAATAGCTAGGATTTGGAAACAATCTAGGTGCCCGTCAGCAGATGAATGGATCAAAAAACCATGGTATATCTACACAATGGAATACTATGCTGCCATAAAAAAGAAGGAATTCTCCTCATTTGCATCAACCTGGATAGAACTAGAGAACATCATGCTCAGTGAAATAAGCCAGTCAATGAAGGAGAAATACCACATGGCCTCACTCATTTATGGATATTAAAGAACATTATAAACTGACAAACCAAAAGTCAGATATAAAGACAGTAAAGCAACAAGCAGACTGTAAAACTACAGCAGGGAGAGTAGTGAGATCTGGGGGAGATAAGAGATCAACCGAAGGACTTGAATACATGCATATAAGTACAACCAATGGACACAAATCTCTGGGGAGGGAGGGTATATTTGGGAAGGGGGGGCAAATTTAAAATATGTACACAGATAATAATTTAATTTAAAAAAAACACTATAGGAAAACATGGGAAGACAAAAAAGCAATCCACAAAGGAAAGGGAAAGAGGAATCACCAGAAAGGGAGTTAAATGAATTTAAAGTTAGCTTATCAGAGATAGAACTCAGAGTAATGGTTATAAGAATGTTTAAATGGCTAGAGGATAAATGCACAAAACTCAATGACAAATACACACAACTCAATGAAAACTACAAGGAGCTGAATGAGAATGTCACCAATATGAAAAAATACCATGAGGAGATGAAGAATGACATAGCTGCAATAAAAAACACAGTGGAAGGCTTAAAAAGTAGGCTAGAAGAGGCTGAGGCCCGCATTAGCGAAGTGGAAGACAAGGGAGAAAAAAACACACAAACACAGCAACTGAAAAGAAGACTTAAAAAGCAAGAACAAAGCCTAAGGGAGCTTTGGGACAACTCAAAACAAAACAACATTAGAATAATAGGGATACAAGAATAATAAAAAAAGGGAAAAAAAGAAAACCTCCTGGAAGAAGTAATGACAGAAAACTTCTCTGATATTGGCAATAAGAAAACTATCAAAGTCCAAGAAGTACAGAGAGTCCCAAATTGAATCCCAAAAGACCAACACCAAGACACATCATAATTAAATTGTCAAACACCAACGACAAAGCAAGAATTTTAAAGGCTAAGAGAGATAGAAAGTTACATACAAGGGATCTCCTATTAGAATAGCAACTGATTTCTCAACAAAAACACACCAGGCCAGGAGGGAATGGAATTAAATATACAAAGTGATGCAGAACAAGGGACTGAATCCAAGAATACTATACCCAGCAAGGCTATCATTCAAAATTGATGGTGGGATCAGAAGCTTCACAGACAAAAAAGGGCTAAGAGAATTCATCACTACCAAGCCAGCAATGCAAGAAATGCTAAAGGGACTGCTGTAAAAAGAAGAAAGAGAAAGGCAAGAAGAAACACAAACGCTAAGGAAAAATATGACAACAAACAGGCACTTACCAATAGTAACATTAAATGTAAATGGATTAAATGCACCAGTAAAAAGACATAGGGTAGCTGAATGGATAAGAAAACATGACCCATATATCTGCTGTCTACAAGAAACCCACCTTAGAGCACAGGATTCACACAGACTGAGAGTGAAGGGATGGAAAAAAAATTTTCAGGCAAACACAAATGAGAAAAAAGCTAGGGTTGGGATACTTATATCAGATAAAATAGACCTCAAAGTAAAGGCCATAACAAGAGATAAGGCAGGCCACTACATAATACTAAAGGGAGCAATTCAGAAAGAAGATATAACTCTGGTAAACATATACACACTCAATGCAGGAGCACCAAAATACATAAAAAATCTCCTGGAAGATATCAAGGGAGAGATATACATCAATATAATCATAGGTGGAGACTTTAATACACCACTGACATCAATGGATAAATCCTCTGGACAAAAAATCAGCGAAGAAACAACAATCCTAAACGACACACTAGACCAGATGGACCTAGTTGACATCTTCATAGAATTTCACCCCAAAGCCAAGGAATATACATTCTTTTCAAATGCTCATGGAACATTCTCAAAAATAGACCACATATTGAGTAACAAGCAAAGTCTCCCCAAATTCAAAGAGACTGAAATAATTAACAAAAAAACAAACAAAAAAAAAAACAGATTGAAATCATATCAAGCATTTTCTCAGATCACAGTGGCATAATATTAGAAACAAACTACAATAAAAACATTCCAAAAAATTCAAACACCTGGAAGCTGAATAGCATGCTACTAAACAATGACTGGGTTATCAAGGAGATCAAAGAAGAAATTAAAAACATCCTGGAGACTAATGACAATAAAAACACAACACTGCAAGTCCCATGGGACACAATGAAAACAATCCTAAGAGGAAACTGTAGAGTCCTACAGGCCTACCTCAAAAAAATAAGAAAAATAGTAATAAATCACCTAACTCAACAAGTCAAATAATTAGAAAGAGAGCAACAAGAAAAGCCCACATTGAGCAGACAAAGGGGAATAATAAAGATCAGAGCAGAAATGAATGACATAGAGACAAAAAATAAAAAATAAAAAAGTTCAACAAAACCAAGAGCTGGTTCTTTTAAAGGATAAAAAAAGATTAATGAACCCCTAGCCAGGCTCACCAAGAAGCAAAGAGAGGGGACCCAAATAAACAAAATCAGAAATGAAAGAGGAGAAATAATAACAGACCCTGATGAAATACAAAGGACTGTTATAAAATACTATGAACAACTTTATTCTAACAAAGTAGACAACCTGGAGTAAATGGACAAATTCCTAGAAAAATACATCCTTCCAAAACTTACTCAGGAAGATTCTAAAAATCTCAATATGATGATAACTATGGAAAAAATTGAAGTAGTCATCAAAAAGCTTTCGTCAAACAAAACCCTGGGGGCAGAACAGCTTCATAGGGGAATTTTACCAAATATTCAAGGAAGAACTAAAAAATATCCTCCTCAGACTATTCAAAAAAATGCAAGAGAAAGGAACCCTTCCAAGTCCTTCTATGAAGCCAGCATCACCCTAACACCAAAACTGGATAAAGACAACACAATGAAAGAGAGTTACAGGCCAATATCTCTCATGAACATAGATGCCAAAATCCTCAACAAAATTCTAGCAAATCGGCTCCAGCAGCACATCAGAAAGATCATACACCATGATGAAGTAGGATTTATCCCAGGGATGCAAGGATGGTACACTATTCGCAAATCAATAAATGTGATACATCACATAAACAAATTGAGATAAAAATCATATAGTCAATTGATATGACTACCTGATGTTTATCTCTCAATTAGTTTATGTGATGCAGAAAAAGCATTTGACAAAATCCTATACCCTTTCTTGATAAAAACTCTCAGCAATGTGGGAATAGAAGGACCATACCTCAACATAATAAAAGCCATATATGGCAAACCCACAGTGAACATCATACTCAATGGGCAAAAATGAAAAGCTTTTCTCCTAAGAACAGGAACAAGACAGGGATGCCTACTCTTACCACTCCTGTTCAACATAGTGCTGGAAGTACTAGCCATTTGGATCAGACAAAAAGAAGAAAGAGATGGCTGCTCAGGTAGACACCTAACCGCAGCAGCACACAACAATTTCAATGGAATACAACTAAAATGTAGAGTGGACATTGCCCAGAGCTACAGGTAGTTGACTGACTGAAAATCCTACAACAAGAAGGAAAGAGAAAACCAGAAGGAAAATCAGAGGAGCTGAAAAAGCCTAAGGTACGGAGACATGCTGCGTGCACGCACGCGCGTGCATGGAGTGGACACAGCCGGAAAGGAGGAGAAGGCTGGGTGCCTGCCTGGCGTTCCCTAGCAGGAAGGAAATAAAAGCCCCAGACTTGGCTGAACCCCAGAACCGGCAGCGCTGAGCCCCAGTTCTGGGACAGACCCTGAGGACCCAGGCTCGGGCAGGGGGAGACAGGGCTGTGAGGCAGAATCCCAGGGGAGCGGAGAAAACGGAGCCCCCGGAGTCGCGCACATTGCGTGCAGAGGAAGGAATGTTGACTCTGATGCTGGATTGCTCTGGCGGGAAGGAAACAAAACCTCCGGCAGTGCTGAGCCCCAGTCCCGACTGCTCTGAACCCCAGTTCTAGGCCAGACCCTGGGGGCCCAGGCTCAGGCAGGGGGAGACAGGGCTGCGAGGCGGAATCCCAGGGGAGCGGCGAAAAGCGGAGCCCCCAGAGTCGCGCACATTGCGCGTAGAGGACCGTCTGTTGACTCTGATGCTAGACTCCCCTAGCGGGAAGGAGAAAAAAAGCTGCAGACTGAGAGGAATGCGATGAGGAGCAGGAGCCCCGGCCAGACACTGGCCAGCTGGGCGCCAGCAAGGAGCCAGGTGATGGGGCCCCCAGGGGGGGGGGGGCGGTGCCCCAGGGCCATCGACTGCTGAGCGCGGGCCACGGAGCCGAGGCTGGAGGCTGCTTCCTGGGCAGTGTGACCCCAGCAACAGGCTGGAGCCACGCAGGAGCCCGGGGAGAACAAAGGGGTGCCACAGGCCAACCTGCTGAGCTTCCAGGACAAGGAGGAAAAAACCGAAGAAGTTTTCAATGTGAAGAAATCAAGTGATAGCAAAAAATAGTAAAATTACTTAAGAAAGAATACAAAGAAGATCTTAAAAAATCGAAGACTAAGTCAGAACTCAACTCAGCAGCCAACATTGCAACATCAATGCATTAAAAAAAAAAAAAAAAAAGACAGAATGTTGGAACGGCGGCGGCCAGGCATAGAGTGGCCAGGCACAAGGCAGTGGCAGCTGGGCCTGGAGCAGCAACAGCCAGGCCCCAGAGCAGCAGCAGCCAGAACCAGAGCAGCAACAGCCAGGCCTGGAGCAGCCAGACCTGGGGCAGTGGCAGCCAGGCCTGAGGCGGAGGTGGCCAAGACCAGGGTGGCCAGTCCAAGAACAACCAGACCCGGAGTGGCCAGGCCTGGAGAAGCCGGGCCCAGAGCAGCTGGGTCGGGAGCAGCCAGGCCCAGAACAGCAGCAGCCAAGCCTAGAGCAACCAGGCCGGGAGCTTCCAGGCTCGGAGCAGCTGCGCCCGGAGCAGCCAGGCCCGGAGCAGCCGGGTCGGGAGCAGCCAGGCCCAGAGCAGCAGCTGCCAGGCTGGGAGCGGCCAGGCCCGGAGCAGCAGCTGCCAGGCCGGGAGCGGCCAGGCCCCGAGCAGCAGCTGCCAGGCCGGGAGCGGCCAGGCCCGGAGCGGCCGGGCCCAGAGCAGCTGGGCCCAGAGAAGGAGGGTTGAGTGTGGCCAGGCACGGAGCAGCAGCAGCAAGGCTGGGTGCGGCCAGGCCCGGATCAGCCAGGCCCGGAGTAGCCGGGTGCAGAGCAGTTGGATTGGGAGTGGCCAGGCCCGGAGCAGCAGCAACCAAGCCCATAGCGGCCAGGTAGGGAGCGGCCGGGCCCGGAGCAGCAGCAGCCAGGCCGGGAGCAGCTGGTTGTGGAATGGACCAGAGCAACAGAGGCCAGGCCTGGAGCAGCCAGGCCTGGAACAGCTCGTGCCTTGCCTGCCCTCGCCCCAAGGATGACTCTCAGACATGGCTGGAAACTTTTGGGGGAACTTGAGGGTCTGCTGAATCAAGTGATGAAGGCTTAGATCTGGATGTGTTGAGTTAGTATAGCGCTTTCGGTGTTAATCTGTGAGTGCCTTGTGTGGGGCCTGGATGAGGTTGGTTGATCTGTTTTGGAAATGTCTTTTGTGTGAAGTGTATCCTTGGTCATGTGGAGGTACTATTGATTTGAGAAAATGCTAAGTAACTGATTTACTATCTGAAAAATTTAAAGTTCCGAAAGTTTAAGGTCTCTTGCCAAAAAGAGATTTTAAAGCTAACACCTTAATTTTAATGGAGAAAGGGGAAGACAAGCCCTTCCCACCCAAAGCAGGTAATCCAATTCCAACCAGCAGCTATCTTTAAATAATGTGTCCATTTACACTTGAATGGCTACACCTTTTGATAACCTAGGGGCAAGTTTACATGTAAACAAGTTTGCTTCTCAATTTCCAGGGCAGAAAAAAAAAAAAACAAAACAAGGTTTAAAATTATTAGATTTTAAAATTTATTCTTAGAAGTGTAAAAGTTTATTAATTAAAAAAAACAAAAAACCTGATGAACAATAATAGCTGTTCATTGTAGTAGAGTAGGTGATATGGGAGGGGAGTGGACTGACAGTTATCGGGGAAAGGGGGAGTGGTGGAGGGGGTAAGAGACTGAACATAAACTGTGCACCTATGGATGAGGACAATGGGGGGTGAGGAGGGGGCGGAGGGTTGGGTGGGAACCTGGTGGAGGGGGGAAGAAATGAGGAACCTTTGTAATAATATGAACAATAAAGATTGAGCTGAGAAAAAAAAAAAAAGAAAAAAGAAAAAAAAGAAAGAAAGAAAAGGTACCCAAATTGGAAAAGAAGAAGTAAAACTGTCCTTATTTGCAGATGACATGATACTGTATATAGGAAACCCTAAAGACTCCATCAGAACACGAATAGACTTAATAAATGAATTTGGCATTGTAGCAGGATACAAAATTAAAGCCAAGAAGTGTATGGCATTTCTATACACCAATAGAGAACTTATAAAAAGAGAGATTTAAAAAGCAATCCCATTTACCATCACACCAAAAAATTAAGATACCTAGGAATAAACTAAACTAAAGAGGTAAAAGACCTATACGCAGAAAACTACAGGACACTGCATGAAGAGACAGAGGAAGACATAAACAGATGGAAGAACATACCATGTTCATGGATTGGTAGAATCAACATCATCAAAATGTCCATACTTCCCAAAGCAATCTATAAATTCCATGTACTTCCCATTAAAACACCAATGGCATATTTCACAGACCTAGAAAGAACACTCCAAAAATTCACCTGAAATAAAAAAAAGACCCCAAATAGCCACAGAAATCCTGAGAAAGATGAATAAAGTAGGAGGGATCTCAATACCAGATTTCAAGCTGTATTCCATAGCCACTGTTTTCAAAACAGCCTGGTACTGGCACAAGAACAGACATATAGACCAATGGAATAGAATAGAAAATCCAGATATCGACCCAAATCACTATGCTCAATTAATATTTGACAAAGGAGGCATGAACATACAATGGAGTCAAGACAGTCTCTTCAACAAATGGTGTTGGGAAAATTGGACAGATACATGCAAAAGAATGAAACTAGATCACCAACTTACACCATACACAAAAATAAACTCAAAGTGGATACAGGACTTAAACAAAAGACAGGAAACCATAAAAATAGTAGAGGAAACCACAGGCAGGAAAATCTCAGACATATGCCGAAAGAACTTCTTCAGTGATACTGCTCCTAGGGCAATGGAAGCTAAAAAGAAAATAAACAAATGGAACTGCATCAAAATAAAAAGCTTTTGCACAGCAAAGGAAACCATCAATAAAACAAGAAACCCTACTACATGGGAGAACATATTTGCCAATGATATCAATGATAAGGATTTAATCTCCAAAATTTACAGAGAACCCATACAACTTAACAAAAAGAAGATAAGCAACCCAATCAAAAAATGGGCAACTGAGCTAAATAGACACTTTTGGAAAAAAGACAGAAGGAAGGCCAAGAGGCACATGAAAACATGCTCAAAGTAATTAATCATCCGAGAGATGCAAATCAAAACAACAATGCGGTACCATCTCACACCTGTCAGAATGGCTATCATCAACAAATCAGCAAATGACAAGTGTTGGCGAGGATGTGGAGAAAAAGGAACTCTTTTACACTGCTGGTGGGAAAGCAGACTGGTGCAACCACTGTGGAGAACAGTATGGAGTTTCCTTAAAAAACTAAAAATGGAATTCCCATTTGAGCCCATGATCCCACTTCTAGAAATATATCCCAAGAAACTAGAAACACAAATCAGAAAGGATAAATGCACCCCTATGTTCATAGCAGCTCAATTCACCATAGCTAAGATTTGGAAACAGCCTAAATGCCCATCAGCAGATGAATGGATTAAAAAACTGTGGTACATCTACTCAATGAAATATTATGCTGTGGTAAAAAAGAAAGAATTCCTACCATTTGCAGCAACATGGATGGAGATGGAGACCATTATGCTAAGTGAAATAAGCCAGGCAGAGAAAGATAAACATCACATAATCTCACTTATTTATGGAATATAGTGAATGGCATAGACTGATGAACAAGAATAGACCCAGAGACTGAGTAACTTTGATCGGAACCCCAAACCCCAGGGAAGGAGGGGATCACTGGGAGTAAAGGGAAGAAATCAACCAAGAGACTTGTGGGCACACATATGAGCCTCATCAATGGCCACAGATAACATGGGGGGGGGAGTATGAGTGGAGGGTAGAGGATAAGGGGGGGGGGATAAGAACACATATGTAAAATAATAATAATAATAATAAGATTTAAAAATTGAGAGAGAGAGAGAGAGAGAGAGAGAGAGAGAGAGAGAGAGAGAAAGAGAGAGAAGTGTGAGGTAATCGGAACCCCATGAACACCTGAGAACGCCTTTACTGCCATGCTAGCGGGCATCAGCTGTACGGTAATATAACCTGAGGCTATTGGGTAAGTATTTCTGGACTTACATTGCTAATCCTTCATGGGTGGGAACCCCTACCTGGGCTGATCCTCTTGCACAAAGTAGTCACTGTTGATACCAAAAACCTTGGTCATCTAGGAGGACCACAGGTGGGACAAGTATAATTATATATGACACAAAATTAAACCATTGCTCCTTATTGTGTAAAATTAAAGAGAGGTTTCTGGCTTGTGAGGATATCAAAGGAAGGGACTATCACTACTTCCTCCTGGGAGAGGTGTAGAAAATGAAACAAAGACCTTGTCTATACAAAAAGGAATTGACAGCCAGTTTAAAATGGAATTTCCATGGTCTAGAGTAGACTCTAGAGCACATGTGTCAAACACAAGGCCCGCGGGCCAAAACCAGCCCGCCAGGCCTTGCAATGTGGCCCGCACCGCGCTGTCATCACTGCATTCCGCTGTCAGTTTATGACATTGTCAGTTTATGACTGTTCAGTAAACCATTCGGCCCGCGATTTAGGCTGGATTTTAGATTTTGGCCCCTTCTCTGATTGAGTTCGACACCCCTACGTCTAGAGCAAAGAATATCCCTAGACTCTAGACTCTAGAGCAAAGAATATCCTTACATGATATTATTCTACAAGGTCATTATACTTTTTCCCAGATTTGGATTATCCCCATTACCTAAAATTGTACCTCACACCATGGTACAATAAAAAATCATTTATTTTATTTTATTATATATATATATATTTATGTTGGTGCTTGGAGACAAAGGTAGCACAGCTCTAGATATTTTAGAATTACAATAGCACATTGTACAATTATCCCAAACAAACATACAAACCAATCCTTTGAATGTCTGGCAGCAATTTAAAAATGACATGAAAAGACTTCATCCCTTCCACTGTGCAGAGGGCCCCCTGGGAAGGCATCTGAGCATTCTATATTGGCCCGTCTTGCCCTATTGGCCAAAAATGAACCTTTTCTCGTGGTCCAGGTGCCCACAACTATTGCCTGACCTTTCAGTTCATGCCGAGGCTAAAACACCACAGTGGCTGGTACCATGGATCTCTCTGGAGAAGAAACATGGGTTCCCAAAAATATGAGATCAACGCCTGGGCTTTGCCATCAGGTGAGGAGTTCCCGAGGCAGGTGCTGGGTGTGGAGCCCATGGGGGCATAGGCTACCAAGGAGACAGAACTAAACCTCACATCACCCTGCTTGGCCCCGGAGGATGGCTGCTTAGCCAGAGAAGGGTAAGATTCCTCAGGGAAGAAACAACCTAAGACTGGTACAGTCGCAGAGGGGCCATCAGGAGAGAACTTGGGGGTCAACTGAGTTGGGGCACAGACCCTTACCACCACCACCACCACCACCCCCACTCCTCCCCGCACATGGTAGGCACCTGAACCTTCTCCCCTTCTCCCATTCTGAGGGAGGTCTCCTGTCCCCATGGCTGCTTCACTTCCAATGCATAGGTCAAATTGGGACCCAGGTAACAGACAAAGACTTAGCTTACAGCAGCTGTCCTCTCACTGCAACAAGACTTTTTTGAGAAGTCTTGTATCCATGATGTGGGCAAGTGGGTTTTTAGTATCCAAATCCAGCCTAGTAGCAGGAATGCTCAGACCCTTCTCAAGGAGGCAAATAATCAATTCCACTAATACACAAATGGTAAATAAGGTTGTTGCTAGAGTGTTGAGTTTGACAGATGAATAGTAGCCAATTTCTCAGAGGAAATTAATGTGGCTAATGGAAATAAATGAATATTCTAGAAAAACTGATTGTACTGTCCAAAAAGCTGTTCCTAAAGTGTTAACAAAAATTGTTATTGGGCCGAGACCGGTTTGGCTCAATGGATAGAGCGTCGGCTTGGGGACCAGAGGGTCCCGGGTTCGATTCCAGTCAGGGGCATGTACCTTGGTTGCGGGCATATCCCCAGTGGGGGGTGTGCAGGAGGCAGCTGATCAATGACTCTCTCTCATCGATGTTTCTAACTCTATCTCTCTCCCTTCCTCTCTGTACAAAATCAATAAAATGTATTTTTTTAAAAATTGTTATTGGCAGAGTGTCTCATGGTAAAATTGCAAAATATGTTATGAACCTAAAGCAGTCATAGTGTAGTGCAAATAATCAAAATGTAAAAGCTATCAAGACTACAATATAAAATTTCCAAAAGTCTCCTATTATTTAAATTAAAAATGGGGTGACAGTGGAAGAATATCATGTAAGGAAAAATATCCTGAGAATAATTTACATCTAAAAAAATTGTACTTTAGAAAATTAACCTTCATTCAAAACACTTACAGCAAGATACCCATGAAAATACACACATGGTGTTAAAACAAGCCATAGGAAAATTATTTGGGGGGGGGGGGGGAATGAAAAAGAATCCCAAGTTAAATTTAAAGAAAATATCCATTTATTAACTTTTGGTTGAGAATATATTTGTATATTTTCAGAAAACAACTCTGAGACAATCTGGAATCTTGTAACAGAGAGGAATAGACAGAAGTGCTCCAGCCATGAAAACAGAAGAGACACAATTCAGAGATTGAAGGTGCTGACGACGCCTCACCATACCAGCAGACAGCAACTGTGTGTTGGTGAAGGATGCACAGGACCAAACCAGAGACAGTCAGACCTGCATCACCGCCATTTGTCCACCAACCAGATCTGAAATAGCATGGCTGACATGTATACATAAGAAACTATTTGACATTGAAATTGGGACTCAAAAGAACTGTTGGCCCAGAAAGGAATTCGCTATAGACTGATTCATTTGCCTCTCAGCATAACCATTATGGCTTTTCTCAGTTTAGGTTCTTACAAGGGTATTTCTTAGATCACATGATTTCAAACATCTAGAGCACATATGTCAAACACAAGGCCCGCGGGCCAAATCCAGCCTGCCAGGCCTTGCAATGTGGCCCGCACCGCGCTGTCATCACTGCACTCCGCTGTCAGTTTATGACATTGTCAGTTTATGACTGTTCAGTAAACCAATCGGCCCACGATTTAGGCTGGATTTTAGATTTTGGCCCCTTCTCTGATTGAGTTCGACACCCCTAATCTAGAGGAAATGATGAACAACATAGACTGATGAACAAAAACAGACTCAGAGAAAGAGAAGCAGCGATCAGACTCTCAAACCTCAGAGGGAAAGTGGAGGGGGGGGGGGGGGAGATCAACCAAAGGACTTGTGTGCATGCAAATGGGCCTAGCCAATGGCCATGGACAACAGGGGGGTGGGGGCATATGTAGGGAGGGCTTTGGGATGGGATTGGGGGGATGACGACAATTATGTGACACCATAATCAATAATAATAATAATAATAATAATAAAAATAAAAATCTCAATAGCAACACTCATCCAAGAACATTATATTGCATTTTGCCCAATGTGCTTACCGACTAGCATATTATACATTTCTCTTAAATTTAAATAAATTTTTCCCAATGTTAGTGGATTCCCATAATCTACAATTAAATTCTGAAGTTGTAATAGCCTTCTAACTAGTCGCATTGCCTCTAATTCCTCCTCCCAATACAAGCTATGAATTTTTACATAAAGGAAATCAATGTCTCTAGTCACTTATCTGTTATCAGCTGGATATAGAAGAGTGGGTAATTGTAGCCTTCTCTCTATGCCCTTAATTCAGTGGATTTATTCTTCTCATCAAACTACCAAATGAGATGGTTTCCTGTATAAGTGGCAACACAAGGAACATACAAATGATGACTCTCTCACATTATAAATCTGATAACCTAACAGGTTCTCCAGAAAGTGAAAAGATGTTCCTTCCATGAATATTAGGGACATCATTGTCCCACTTGTGTTTTCAGTTCTGCTACTCTTTATTGAGCATTGGATGGAAAAGAAATTGAGTGATTTAGAAAGGGTCCAAACTCTCAGAAATGAAGAAACTTTGCCCTGGCCAATGTTTCTCGGTGGTTAGAGATTGGCTGCCCACCAGAGTCACAGTCACAGATTTGATTCCCAATCAAGAGCACCTACGTAGGTTAAAAGTTCGATGCCCAGGCTGGTCAAGGTATGTGAAGAAGGCAACTAATGGGTGTATCTTTCTCACATCGATGTCTCTTTCTCTCTTTCTCTCTGTCTCCCCTTCCCTCCCTCTCTCCCTTCCACTCTCTCTAAAAATCAATGGGAAATATGCTCAGATGTGGATTAATGAAACAAAAAAGAAAACAGGAAGGAAGGAAGGAAGGAAGGAAGGAAGGAAGGAAGGAAGGAAGGAAGGAAGGAAGGAAGGAAGGAAGGAAGGAAGGAAGGGACCTAGTTCAGAAATCCCTATCAGGGAAGTGCACCTTTTCATTGCTTTGAAAACCTTCCCAAATCAGTTTCCATCAGTTGTAGGTGATCCATTGCCCTTCTAATTTGTTACATTTTCCAGCAGGAAGAAAGAAGATATAACCCATGGTATTCCCTTCCCCAGTCCTCCACTCAGAAGGTTCAATCATCAGTCTCACTTGACTGAACTAAAAGCTGCAATATGTGAGAAATATCACATACAATATCAGCATATACTCAAAAGAGGTTGAGAACCTTGATCTAGTCCATTGGAAAATACTATGACTGTATTCTCTAAAATTATTAAACTCCTATCATTGGTCAAACTAATTAAACAATTCAATCATATAAACATTTAAGTTCATAAAATAACTGATTTAAACCACTAAGTTCACTCACCTAAATTGTCTGGTTATAATATTTTAGAATTCTATGGATAAAAACTATACCCTCAATGCTGATGGCAATAGAAGGGTGATTATAAAAATAGATACGAGTTTATTACTTAACATCTATGTATGTATGAAATCAAGATTTGTCTTAAATAACAAACCTCTCCGTTTATAGATAATAAAACTATTACCAAAGGTCAGTGTCTTTCATATAAACATTAATTTATTCTTTTGCAAAACTGGTATGATTAGTTTCCTGTTCAATCATCTGTACAGGTAATTTAACTTCAAAAGGAGTTTCTTCTATGGATCTTTATTATTACTCTAACACACTACTTTGAGCTATGACTCATAAATTCATCTGAAAGAGGAAGGTGTTGATGCTGCTCTCAATGGACTTCCAGTTAACAGTTTGGTAAATAAATTGATGAACAAAAACAGACCCAGAGAAAGAGAAGCAGCGATCAGACTCTCAAACCTCAGAGGGAAAGTAGGGGAGGGTTGGGGTAGGGGGCAAAGATCAACCAAAGGACTTGTGTACATGCATATGGGCCTAGCCAGTGGCCATGGACAACAGAGGGTGGGGGCATATGTAGGGAGGGGTTTGGGATGGGAATGGGGGGAGGAGGACAATTATGTGATACCATAATCAATAAAAAAAAGAAGAAAAAGAAAAAGAAAAGAAACAACTAAAGGAAAGCAAAGAAGGAATTGCCAGAAAATCAGCTGAGAAAAGAATTCAGAATAAGGGTCACAGAGTTCATAAACTGGATGGATGAAAAAATCAACAACTTATATAAGAATCCAAAAGAAATAAAAAGTAATATAGCTGTAATAAAAAATAAAAAATAAACACCATGGAAAGTTTCAATAATAGACTAGGAGAAGCAGAGGACCAAATTAGCAAATTAGAAGACAGGGAAGCAAAGCACACCCAAAGTGAACTACAATTGGAGAGGAAAAAAAAAATTAAAAGACAGGAGAAGAGCCTACCAGAACTTTGGGACAACATGAAATGAAGCAACATATGAATAATATCTAGGTGAGCCAGAATAACAGGAAGAGGACAAAGGGTTAGAAAACGTATTTGAAGAAATAATATCAGAAAATTCCTCTGATGTGGGGAAGAAAAAAGTTATACAAGCATAGAAAGTCCCAAACAAGATGAACCTGAAGAGACCCATACCAAGACACATCATAATTACAATGGCAAATGTTCAGGACAAAGAGAGAATCTTAAAGCCTGTAAGAGACAGACAGAAAGTTATATACAAGAAATCTCCCATTAGATTTTCAAATGACTTCTCAACAGAAACACAACAGGCCAGAAAGGAATAGAAGGAAATTTACAAAGTGATATATACAAAGTAATGGACTGAATCTAAGAATACTCTAACCAGCAAGGCTATCATTCAAAATTGAAGGGGAAACAAGGAGCTTCACAGACAAAAAAAAAAAAAAAAGGTAAGGGAATTTATCACTAACAAGCCAACAATTAAAGAAATGATAAAGGGTCTGGTGTAAAAGAAAGACATAAAAAAGGAAGAATGAACACAGGCACAAAAAATAAAAATGGCTAAAAACAAGTATCTTTCAATAAAAACTTTAAATGTAAATGGGCTAAATGCTCCAATAAAAACACACTGAGTGACAGAATGGGGAAAAAAAATGACCCATATATATGCTGTCTACAAGAGACCAACCGCAGAACAAGGGACTCACACAGACTAAAAGTGAAGGGATGGAAAGATATCATTCAGTCAAATGGAAATGAAAAATAAGCTGTGGTAGCAATACTTACATATGACAAAATAGACATCAAATTGAAGACCATAACAAGACATAAGAAAGGCAACTTCATAATATTAAACGAACTGATACAACAAGAAGATATAACCATGATAAATATATTCGTACCCAATGCAAGAACATCCAAATACATAAAATAATTCCTGGAAGATGTCAAGAGAGAGATTAACAACAATATAGACATAGTAGGGGAATTTAATATGCCACTGACATCATTGGATAAATCCTCTACCACTGGTCGACAAACTGCGGCTGGCGAACAATATGCGGATATTTAGCCCCTTGAGTGTGGCACTTCCACAAAATACCATGTGCAGGCGTGCAGGTACAGTGCGATTGAAACTTCTTGTCCCAAGCACAGAAGTCAGTTTTCAGCTCTCAAAAGAAATTTCAATCATTATACTGTTGATATTTGGTTCAGTTGACTAATGAGTTTGTTGACCACTGCTCTAGACAAAAAATCAACAAGGAAAAAGCAATCCTAAATGACTCACTAGATCAGATGGACTTAACTGACATCTTCAGAAAATTTCACCCCCTCTCAAGAGCACATGGGACATTTTCAAAGATAGACCACATAGTGGGTCCCAAGCAAAGTATCCCCAAATTCAAGAAGTTTAAAATCACATCAAGCAAATTATCAGATCATAATGGCATAATATTATAAATAAACTTATTAAAGGAAGATAAATGATCCAATTAAAAAATGGGCAATGGACCTAAACAGAATCTTTTAAAAAGACAGGAAGGCCAAGAGACACGTGAAGACATGCTCAAAGTCACAATTTATCCGAGAGATGCAAATCAAGACAACAATGTGGTACCATCTCACACCTGTCAGAATGGCTATCATCAACAAATGACAAGTGCTGGCAAGGATGCGAAGAAAAAGGAACCCTTGTGCACTGCTGGTGGGAATGCAGAGTGGTGCAACCACTGTGGAGAACAGTATGGAGTTTCCTTAAAAAACTAAAAATGGAACTCCCATTTGACCCAGTAATCCCACTCCTAGGAATATATCCCAAGAAACTAGAAACAACAACCAGAAAGGATATATGCACTCCTATGCTCATAGCAGCACAATTTACAATAGCTAAGATTTGGAAACAGCCTAGGTACCCGTCAGCAGATGAGTGGATTAAAAAAACTGTGGTACATCTACACAATGGAATACTATGCTGCCATAAAAAAGAAGCAATTCTTACCATTTGCAGCAACCTGGATGGAATTGGAGAACATTATGCTGAGTGAAATAAGCCAGTCAATGAAAAAAAAAAAAAAAAAAACAACCACATGATCTCACTCATTTATGGATAAATAGAGAACATTATAAACTGATGAACAAAAAGATAAATACAGAGACAGTAAAGCAACAAACAGACTGTCAAATTACAGCAGGAAGTTTAGGGAGACATGGGGTAGATAAGAGATCAACCGAAGGACTTGTATACATACATATAAGCATAACCAATGGATGCAAAACTCTGGGAGGTAAGGGCATGTATGGGGGGGTGGCAATGGTAAGATATGTACACATATAATACCTTAATTAAAAAATGAAGGAAAGCCAAAACCAGTTTGGCTCAGTGGATGGAGCGTCGGTCTGTGGACTGAAGGGTCCAGGGTTCGATTCCGGTCAAGGGCACGTACATTGGTTGCAGGCACATCCCAAATGGGGGTGTGCAGGAGGCAGCTGGTCAATGTTTCTCTCTCATCGATGTTTCTAGCTCTCTATCCCTCTCCCTTCCTCTCTGTGAAAAATCAATATATTTTTTTAAAAATGAAGGGAAAAAAAAAGATTAATGAACATCTTGCCAGGCTCACCAAGAAATAAAGAGAGAGGACCCAAATAAACAAAATAAGAAACAAAAGAGGCGAAGTAACAACAGACCCCACAGAAATACAAAGGATTGTTTAAAAAAAAAAAAAAAAATACTGTGAACAACTCTATTTCAACAAACTGGACATATTCCTAGAAAAATACCACCTTCCAAAACTCAACCAGGAAGAATCTAAAAATCTGAATAGGCTAATAACTATAGAAGAAATTGAAGTAGTCATCAAAAATCTTCCAGCAAACAAAAGCCCAGGGCCAGATGGCTTCACAGGGGAGTTTTACCAAACATTCAAGGAAGAACTAAAACCTATCCTCCTCAGACTATTCCAAAAATTTCAAGAGGAAGGAACACTTTCAACCTCATTCTATGAAGCCAGCATTAAGCTAATAACCAAACCAGATAAAGTCAACGAAACGAAAGAGAATTACAGGCCAATATCCCTCATGAACATAGATGCCAAAATCCCCAACAAAATTCTAGCAAATTGGCTCCAGCAGCACATCAGAAAGATCACACACCATGACCAAGTAGAATTTATCCCAGGGATGTACGGATGTAGAATATCCACAAATCAATAAACATACATAATGTAAACAAATTGAGAGATAAAAATCACTTAGTCATATCAATTGATGCAGAAAAAGCATTTGACAAATTTAACACCCTTTCTTGATAAAAACTCTCAACAAGGTGGGAATACAAAGATCACACCTCAACATAATAAGAACCATATGTGACAAACCCACAGCCAACATCATACTCAATGGGCAAATAATAAAGCCATTTCCCCTAATAATAGGAATAAGAGAGAGGCCCACTCCTGTTCGACATACTACTCGAAGTACTAGCAATTGCTATCAGACAAAAAGAAGAAATAAGAGGCATCCAAATTGGAAAAGATGAAGCAAAACTGTCCTTATTCACAGATGACATGCTATTGTATATACAAAATCCTAATGTCTCCATCAAAAAATTATTAGACTTAAATAAATGTTTTCAGCAATGTAATAGAATACAAAATTAATGCCAAGAAATATATGGCATTTATATAAACCAATAGTGAACTTACAGAAAGAGAGACTAAAAAATAATCCCGTTTACCATCAATCCAATTAAATTAAGATATCTAGGAATAAACTTAATTAAGGGGGTAAAAGACCTGTATGCAGAAAACTACAGGAAACTGAAGATATAAAGCAATCTATAGATTCAATACACTCTCCATTAAAATACCAATGTCATATTTCACAGATCTAGAACAAACTCTCCAAAAATTCATCTGGAATGAAAAGAGAGAGGGGGGGAGGCGGGGGGAGAGAAACCGAGACCTCAAATAGCTGCAGCAATCCTGAGAAAGAAGAGCAATATAGCAGGAATTTCAATACCAGATATCAAGCTATATTCCATAGCCACTGTTCTCAAAACAGCCTGGAACTGGCACAAGAACAGACATATATTAGATCAATAGAATAAAATAGAGAAACCAGAGATCGACTCAAACCACTATCCCCAGTTGATATTTGACAAAGGAGGAATGAACATACAATGGAGTCAAGACAGTCTTTTCAATAATGGTGTTGGGAAAATTGGATACATGCAAAAAAAAAAAAAAAATGAAACTAGACACCAACTTACACCATACACAAAAAGAAACTCAAAATGGATAAAGGACTTAAATGTAAGATGGGAAACCATAAAAATACTAGAGGAATACACAGGTGTCAAAATCTGACATATGCCAAAGCAATTTCTTCACTGATACTGCTCCTAGCGCAATAGAAACTAAAGAGAAAATGAACAAATGGGACTACATTTAAAAAAAAAAAAAAGCTTTTGCCGAAACCGGTTTGGCTTGGTGGATAGAGCATCGGCCTGTGGACTGAAAGGTCCCAGGTTTGATTCCGGTCAAGGGCATGTGCCTTGGTGGCAGGCACATCCCCAGTAGTGGGTGTGCAAGAGGCAGCTGATCGATGTCTTTCTCATCGATGTTTCTAACTCTCTATCCCTTTCTCTTCCTCTCTGTAAAAAACTCAATAAAATATTTTTTTTTTTAAAAAAGCTTTTTTTTACAGCAAAACAACAAGAAAGCCCACTGCATGGGAAAACATATTTGCATTTGCCGATATTATCATCGATAAGGGCTTAATCTCCAACATTTACAGGAAACTCATACAACTTAACAAATGGAAGGTAAACAACCCAATCAAAAAATGGGCAACTAACCTAAATAGATACTTTTCAAATGAAGACATAAGGAAGGCAAAGCAACATGAAAACATATTCAAAGTCACTAATCATCTGAGAGATGCAAATCCAAACGGCAATGCAGTACCATCTCACAGTTGTCAGAAGGGCTATTATCAACAAATGACAAGTGCTGACGAGGATGCAGAGAAAAAGTAACCCTCTTGTGCACTGCTGGTGGGAATGCAGACTGGTGCAACCACCGTGGAGAACGTATGGAATTTCCTAAAAAAAACTAAAAATGGAACTCCAATTTGACTCAGTGATCCCACTTCTAGGAATATATCCCAAGAAACTAGAAACACCAATCAGAAAGGATATATGCACCCTTATGTTCATAGCGGCATAATTTACAATAGTTAAGATGTGGAAACAGCCTAAGTGCCCATCAGCAGATGAGTGGATTAAAAAACTGTGGTACATCTACACAATGGAATACTATGCTTTGGTAAAAAAGAAGTTTTTACCATTTGCAACAGCATGGATGGAACTGGAGAGCATTATGCTAAGTAAAACAAGCCAGTCAGAGAAATATAAATATCACATGATCTCATTCATTTATGAAATATAATGAACAACATAAACTGGAGAACATTATGCTAAGCAAAATAAGCCAGTCAGAGAAAGACAGATATCACATGATCTCCCTCATTTACCTATACTGATAAAAGGGTAATATGCTAATTAGACAGGGTTGACAGACATCTTCCGGATGTCCGACTTCCTTCCAGACAGTTATGGGGCGACCAGGCCGGCAGAGGGTAGTTAGGAAGAACAAGGCCAACAAGGAGGTAATTAGGGGGGGACCAGGCCAGCAGGGGACCAGTTAGGGGTGATCAAGTTGGCAAGCAAGGGCAGTCAGGCAGGCAGGCAGATGAACACTTAGGAGCCAGCAGTCCTGGATTGCAAGAGGGATGTCCAATTGCCACTTTAGGCCCTATATTTTGGGGCCTAAACCAGCAGTCGGACATTCCCTGAGGGGTCCTGGATTGGATAGGGTGCAGGCCAGGCTGAGGGACCCTCCATCCATGCATGAATTTCATGTACCAGGCCTCTAGTGGAATATAATCTATACTAGGGACCCAGTGCACGAAATTTGTGCACTGGGGAGAGGTCCCTCAGCCCAGCCTGCCCCTCCCACATACTTGAAGCCTTCAAGGGATGTCCTACGGATGGCTTAAGCCAGTGGGAGCAGACCTAAGCTGCAGTCTGGTTTCCCTTTGCTTGAGGTGACCGGGCTGATCAGGGGAAAGCGCCAGCCCCATCACCCTACTGCTGCAGCCACTGCCAGTCACCACAGCCACCAAGGTATTTTCATCAACATGGACTCCAGTCCCTTCACCATGAAAAAATGACAACTTTCTTTAAGTATTTTCAAGATGTGTCTTTCATAAGATATGACATTTCTTTTTCTTTTTCTTTTTTTTTAAACATATTTTATTGATTTTTTTACAGAGGAAGGGAGAAGAATAGAGAGTTAGAAACATGGATGAGAGAGAAACATTGGTCAGCTGCCTCCTGCACACTCCCTACTGGGTATGTGCCCGCAACCAAGGTCTATGCCCTTGACAGGAATAGAACCTGGGACCCTTGAGTCTGCAGACCGATACTCTATCCAATTAGCCAAACCAGTTAGGACAGATATGACATTTCTTTTTTTATTTTTATTTTTATCCTCACCTGAAGATATGTTTCCATTTATATTTTCCAAGCTCAGCCCCTTCCCAAGCCAAAAGCCTCCACCCCAGGCTTTAGGCTTGGGAAGGTCCCCCCCTGCCCCCTCCCCTCCAATCGTAGGCTTGGCCCCTTCCTAAGCCTAAAGCCTCCACCCCAGGCTTTAGGCTTAGAGAGGGGTTCCCCCAGCACCTCCCAAGCCAAAAGCCTTCATCCATTTTAGGCTTGGGAAGGGGTCGTCACCATCCCCCCCCCCCCCAACCTCTGACCGCAGGCTCAGCCCCTTCCTAAGCCTAAAGCCTCTGCCCCAAAGTATGGGCTTGGGAAGGGGTCATCACTCTCTCCAACCCCCTGCCCAGAGCCTCTGATCCCAGGCTTGGCCCCTTCCCAAGCCTAAAGCTTCTGTCCCAGGCTTTAGGTTTGGGAAGGGGACCCCTGCCCCTCCAATCGCAGGCTCAACCCCTTCCCAAGCTTAAAGCCCCTGCCTGATGAGTTCCCTCCCGCCACCCCCCAGCTGGCAGGGCAGGGCAGGCCAGGCAGAAGGGCAGGGCACACCCCGCCTGCCTACCCACCCCACCTACCCCACCTCACCCACGGCCACCTTTGCCACAATCTCCCGGCCGTGCCTGCTCCCACTGCCTCTGGGGTTGCACACGTGCCACAGCTGCGCACCGGCCCCACCCATCCATCCCACTGCCTCCCGCTGCCAAGGCCTCCTCTCCTCACTCCACCCCACTTGCGCTGCCAGTGCTTTCCTTCCGGCAGCCTCAGCCACCTTGCTTTACACTTTGCCTCCCTCTTCCTTCCATGCTGTCTTCAGTCTTCACTCTCCCCTCCCTTTTCGTATGCAAAATTAACCGCCATCGTTGTTGGGTTAATTTGCATAGTTGCTCTGATGGGCTGGTGGGCATGGCTGGTAGGCATGGCTTGTGTAGCAGAGTGATGGTTCATTTGCATATTGCTCTATTATTAGGTTAGACTAGAGGCCCGGTGCATGAAATTCATTCACCGGGTATGTGTCCCTCAGTCCAGCCTGCACTCTCTCACAATCCAAAACTGCTGGCTCACGAATGCTCGCCTGCCTGCCTTCCTGATTGCCCCTAAACGCTTCTGCCTGCCAGCCTGATCACCGCCTAACCACTACCCTGTCAGCCTGTTTGCCCCCAACTGCTCTCCCCTGAAGGCCTGGTCACCCCTAACTGCCCTGCCTTCAGGCCTGGATACCCCCCCAACCGCCCTCCCCTGCAGGCTTGATTGCCCCCAACTGCCCTCCCTTGCAGGCCTGGTCCCTCCCAACTGCCTTCCCCTGCTGGCCACCTTGTGGTGGCCATCATGTTTCCACATGGGGCAGCCATCTTGTGTGTTGGAGTGATGGTCAATTTGCATATTACTCTTATTAGATAGGAGGATATATAAAACCCTAATATGCAAATAGACTGAATTGGGGAACTGAACAACCGGTCACTATGATGTGCACTGACCACAGTGGACACGCAAGGAACATGGCTGGTGTGGGCAGCAAGTGACAGAGTATGGAACATGCCAGGCATTGGCCACAACAGGATGGTGGAGCAGGTGAGCTAGAGCGCCAGACCAAGGTGGGACACCGGTTGCTGTGGTGGTTACTGAAAATTCTTTTCTGCCACACACCATGGTCCCACCTGGTGCTTCCACCTGCTGCCAGTGCTGGCCCTGCTCTCACCCGCTGTTGGAGCCACTGCTTGCACCCACTGCCCGCACCAGGTGCCTGCCCCGATCACTCAGCACCATCAGCAGGTGTGAGTGGCAGCTGCATGCCCTGATCACCCCTTGGGGTGTTCTCCACTTTCCCCTGCACCTGAGGGGCAATCAGGGCGTCACCACCTCTTGTACCCGCTGCTGGCAGCAGCCCCACTCAAACCCACTGCCAGCACCAGAGCCACCACTTACACCCATTGTTAGTGCCAGCCCCGCTCACATCAGCAGCAGGCTCCGGAGCCACTGTTTGCACCTACCGTCAGCGGGTATGAGCAGTGGCTGCCAGCCCCATCACTCCTGAGGGCTTCTCCATCTTCCCCTGCTCCTGATGGGTTACTGGGGCAGCAGTCACTTCTCACACCCATTGTTGCTGCTGGCCCCAATCGCTCTGAGCCATCAGCCCGTGTGAGTTGAGTCGGTACCATCAGTGCATAGGAGCAGTGGCGACATGAGCAGGGCTGCCAACAGGATGAGGGTAGAGGGGGGTAGTGGAAGGGGCTGAGCTGGAGCACAGAGAATGGGCTGAGACCTGTCCCTGTGCCCACTGCAGCCTCATGGCCCACAGTTCCTTTCAAGATGCATGAATTTGTTCACTGGGTTCCTATTGAACAACATAAACTGATGAACAAAAACCGATCCAAAGACAAAGAAGCATCAATCAGACAGTCAAACCTCAGAGGGAAGGTAGGGGAGGATGGGCATAAGGAGAGATCAACCAAAGGACTTATATGCATGCTTGTAAGCCTAACTAATGGTCACGGACAACAGGAGGATGAGGACATGAGTGAGGGGAGTTGGGGGGACAATGGGGCAATAAGGACACATATGTAATACCTTAATCAATAAAGAAAAAAAGTTTAAAATTTAAAAAATAATAAAAATAAAAGGTTTGTTAAATGCGTGGATCCATCAGAAGCTACATGGAGGCCAGCTTCTTTGGGCAAACCCTGGATGAGGCAGCTTTTGGTGGCTCCGACCCCTGTGGTTCCAACAGGGCTTGACCCTGCAGGCAGCAGAGCTCCCAGACCACTCCTTAGGAGATGGAAGATACATATCTTTCAAGAAACTTTACATTTTAAATCACCTGCCAATACTAAAATTTAATACAGAAACTCAATTAAGAAGCTCTTTTGTGGCAATTAGACAAAGCTACTTTGTGAGATTATATGGGCTAGGGCACTCATTAACTAGAAAAACAATTCTTTGTTCACTTGTTTTGTTTGGGTTTTATCAGCAGCCCAGTCATGTGTGAGCCAAAGCCTAGTTCTGTAACAGTGATCCCAGCTCACCCCACAGCCCCTGAGATATTACAGGCTAACATGCCAAGTCTCTTGATGTCAATGCTGGAGTTGCTGCCAGAGTATGAACTGGGAGCTGCACTTTAGGCTGATGGTTTGTGTTTTCAGGATAATATGAGGCCAGCTTCTTAGGTAAGGAGGTGTCTGCAGAAATGATAATGATCTTTTGGGTCTACAGTCCCTTCTCCCTAATACGTCATTTACTAATTTCAGCAAAAAATGTGTTTCTACCACCTATCTGATTGTTTTCAAAGCCACTGTTTTAATCTTATAAGGTTTTCCTCTTCCACAAAGAGGTGCTTGGGAAAGTAAGCATGTTCTAAAATGCAGGCTCCCTCTCCCCCAAAATCCCTCTGTACCCTGGATGTCTGCAAGGAGGGAGGAAACCTCCAACCATCTCAAGCCTAACCCAGAGGCATAGAGTAGATTGGGTTACAGGGCCTGCTTTTCTCCCATTGCACCTAGTATAAAATCCTCACATTACACACTTCGGTAGTGTATATCAGGTGACAGGTATTTTTATAAGCGCTTTACACATAATATTTCATTTTACCCTTTATAAGCAACCTTATGACAGTGATATTATTAGCTCAGTTTTAGTTTGCAGGTGAGGAAAGTAGGGAACAAAGAGTAAGGCCCTGCATGACTGGGCCCTTGAAGATCTCTCAAACTTGATCCTTCTATATATATCATACAACTTGGCTGATCAAGAAACCCCCAAGCTGGTTTTTTGCCTCAGGGCCTTTGCATAGTCTAATCCCTCTTGTTTGGCACACTATACTCCCTCACATTCATCTGTCTGCTTCTACCTCATCACTTAGGTCTCAGCTCAAATGTCACCTCTCCAAAGGAGTCTATCCTGAGCCCTTCTGCTGCGTTAAGCCACATGACGATGCTATTTCTCCAGAGATTATTTATCACCAGTGTCTCCACCAAAATGGAAGTTCCCAAGACCAAAGCTTGACCCAGCTACTCCAATGTCTGACTATTACAGAGTCTAGAAGTAGTTATTGAATAAATCACTAATATCCATATTTTAAAAACAAGTGCAGGCCACAACTTTTATTACTAGCATATACATTTCTATAACAACATAAACTCTGAGGCACAAGGCAAGCAGCATGAGCACCTACGGGAAGGAAGAAACAGTGCAATGGGGTTTAATGACTTACCTAAAGTCACCTGGTGAGTCAGAGGCAGAGCCCAGGTCTCCTGACTTCTATTCCCTTCTCTTCCCCCCTGTTTACCATGGCCTGACTAGGGCAAAGACTGAGGATATGCTCAACAATGCTGTTTCCTCTTTCCCTGACACACGGGAAGTTGCCATTACCCAGCCTCCCTTTCAGTTAGGTTGGGGCTGTGTGACTAAGTCCTAGTCAGCAGACTTTAGGGAGAAGTGATGTGCCCACTTCCAGGCCTCACCACTGACTGTCCTGTGCAGTCCCTTCTTCCCTCCATGAACTCAGTAGATGGAAGAAGGCAGTCCCAGGAGACAACAGAGCTACACAGGGGTCCTGCTCCAGGAAGAGTGGCCTGAGACAGTCACCAACTGCACTGGACTGGGACGAGAGCAAGAAATCATCATTGACATGTGGCCACTGATATTCAGGGGGTGTTGGTTTCCCACTCTGTGTTAATTGCCCTGATTAGCAAGTAGATAGTGACATTTATCAGTAATCCTTACTCAGCAGCTCTGTGACACACAATTGCAGAGAGAGCTTCATTCATTTTGGTGCTTATAAGTTCCACATGAATCAAAGTGGTATGTGGCCACACAAAAAGTAGACACATTCTCAGGCTGTGTGAACAGCAAGAGTGACAACAAATAATTAGGAGTGGTCACAAAAGTGAGAAAACTCAGTATCACCAAGACACATGCTATCCATTTGATGACCCATGCAAAAGTGTGATGAGAACATCTAGCACCACTACGGTACCCCTGGACAGGTCAGGACCACACTGAACTGTGAAAGCGGGCACCAACATTTGTAAATACGCCAAGTACTTACCTTTGTTATATTCTCTCAGTCTGCATATACAGGATTATAATTTTTTAAAGTAAATAAATTCATTTCCCTTTCTTACTTGTGTTTCATGATTGTAAACTGCAGATAGATCATAGAAACTAAAGTTGGCCAATTTCTTCTCATCTTCAAAAAATGGAACAAAGTACTTAAGTCATTTTTAGACATTCCTTCAATTCTCGAGATGTGGTCAACATAAGTTAACAAAGCACAGGCTGCACAATATTGTGGTGATTCTTAGAAAAGGAGGTACCTGAGAAGGCTAACAGCATGGCTCAAAGGAAACAGGCTCCAAAGCCAGGGGGGACTTTTTGCTAGCTAGCTTGGCTGTTTTGCCACACAGCATCCATGTTTTCTTCTTAATGATATGTGATATGATATTTAGAAAGCTCTCATAAGATAGAGCTGATATTTATGCAATGATCTAAGAAAAAAAAAATCTGAAATGACATTTTCAAGAAAACACTTTCATAATCTGTAATTTCATCTGGGAAATCTGTGATAGGTCAGAAACACAAAATCGTATTTTTTAGGAATTAAACAAAAAGCCCTTCCCTTCTGGGATGAGAGAAATCACAGTAGGCTAATAAAGACATTTAAAAACAGAACAAATGCAAATCTGAACAGCCAATGTTCTCAAAAACAGGCTTACATGGTAGCATTAGGTCAATACAAGAGATCTAAAATTGTTTTTAAACCTAATTCTTACATCAAAAAATTAATGTCCAGAGTGTCAGCCTGCAACTGAAAGGTCCCGGGTTCAATTCCAGTCAGGGGCATGTACCTTGGTTGTGGGCACATCCCCAGTAGCGGGTGTGCAGGAGGCAGCTGATCTGTTTCTCTCTCATTGATGTTTCTAACTCTCTCTCTCCCTCTCCCTTCCTCTCTGTAAAAAATCAATAAAATCCTTTTTTTAAAATTAATGTTCATAGTTGGTAATCTAAAATAGCACTACTGGGCTGTAATTAAAAAAACAAAAACAAAAAAAAACTGCTCTGTCCCTCCTCCCAATCCCAGATACTTGCTTGTCAGAGGCAACCAGCTTTATTCTTCCAAATGTTTTGGTTGAAATTGACCGACCTCCTTGTTACTTAATAACATGCTTGTGCTGCTATTTCTTGATTTATCTCGTTAAAGTCTTATACTTTGCTTACATTATTGCATCCATCCCCCATCAACATTTTGTTCTATTAAATATTCAGGATTTCCATCACTATGACTCATACATAGTACTCTCTACTGAGCTAAGTTCTTACATTTTTTTTTAATTTAATAAATCTTTATTGTTCATATCATCACAATTGTTTCCCCTTTTTCCCCCATAGCTCCCTTCCACCCAGTTCCCACCTCACCCTCTGCCCTTACCTCCCCCCCCCATTGTCCTCATCAATAGATGTACGTTTTAATCCACTCTCTTCCTGCAACCCCACACCCCTTCCCCCCTGATAATTATCAATCCACTCCCTTTCTTTTTCCCTTATTCATCAATTTATTCTATTCCTCAGATTTTTCATTCACTTGATTTTTAGGTTCACTTGTTGATATATATGTATTTGTTGTTTATAATTTTTATCTTTACTTTTTTCTTCTTCTTCCTCTTCTTAAAGAATACCTTTTAGCATTTCATATAATACTGGTTTGATGGTGATGAACTCCTTTAGCTTTTTCTGATCTGTGAAGCTTTTTATCTGCCCTTCAATTCTGAATGATAACTTTGCTGGGTAGAATAATCTTGGTTGTATGTTCTTGCTATTCATCACTTTGAATATTTCTTGCCACTCCCATCTGGCCTGCATAGTTTCTGTTGAGAAATCAGCTGATAATCATATGGGTGCTCCCTTATAAGTAATTAACTGTTTTTCTCTTGCTGCTTGTAAGATTCTCTTTTTGTCTTTTGCTCTTAGCATTTTAATTATGATATGTCTTGGTGTGGTCCTCTTTGGATTCCTTTTGTTTGGGGTTCTGTGTGCTTCCTGGCTTATAAGTTTATTTCTTTCACCAGGTGGGGTGAAATCTCCAAAGTCTCCGAGTCTCCGTGTACCTTCCTTTACAGTACAGACTCCACCCGTATGAGCCTGGGTCCATGGGGTGTGGCCGGGGCTGGGATTCAGTGCAGTCAGAACTGGGGTTTAGTGAAATTGGGGGCTTCCTTTCCCCTCCTGCCAACCAGGCACTCGGCAGCCCTTCCTCTCTGCGCAAGTGCGTCTCCCTACCTCAGTGTTTTGCAGCTCCTCAGATCCGTGAGCTTTTCTTTCTTTCTAGTTGTAGAATTTCCATTCAGCCAGCTTTCCTGTGGTTTTGGATGATGTCTGTTCTTTTAGTTGTTGTTTTGAAATTGTTGTGTAAGGCGGTAGTTTAGGTGCTTACCTACGTTGCCATCTTGGTTTCTCTTCTTACATTTTTTGTACATTGTTTTTCCTGGGGCTATTTCTTTGCTCTTCAAGTTTCTTAGTTTTCTATATATCTATCACTAAAACCCCTCTCAGTAGTGAAAAGGCATTGGTACTCTATCACTTCCATTTTGGAGCTGTCCTCTCTGGCTACTCTCAAAGCTGCTGCATAGCTGGCGGGCTGGGATTTGCTTCACATTCAACTCAGGAACGCCCTAGGGCTCCTTTATCTTTTTTCTTGCTTGGTTTATTCCCTCATTTTGCTGGAGCTCATTCTTTTGTAGTTTCATTACAAAGGATGTACAGAAATAAAAAGTTTAACATCTTCCATAATGAAAAATGTGCTTATATTTGTCTGAAAGTTTGGCAGAATACAAAATTGTAGCTTTAAAATAACTGCCATCATATTTTCAAAAGCACTGTCCCACAGCCTTCTAGCTTCTAACAGTCTGATGTTCTTTTCCTTTTCCATGTGATTTCCCTGAAGCTTGTTGGATTTTAAACAAAGATTCATTTTGGTGTTTGTTCTTTTGCACTGACTGTACTGATTATTATTTTTTCCATATTCTCTGTTCTCTTAGTTAGAGGAAGACTTTCTGGATATATCCTCTAATTTTTTTCATCTTTGCTCTCAATATTTTGTCTCTTCTCCTATTCTAATTTCTGAGTGTCTTCTTCAAGTTTACCTTCCAGCATTTCTATTAATTTATTTTTATATCGTCATTAATTCCCAAGCGTGTTATCTTGTTTTTTTAGCATGCTATTTTTATTTAGTTCATTTTTTGTTGATTGTTGTGAGGTTTGTTGCCCAATAGCCTTACCACTCAAACTTCCTCACACATAGAGCTCTCAGCCTGCTCTCTCTGATCTCAGACCCTGCTCTTCTTTCCCTTTCTCCCCCCCTCTCTCTCTCTCTCTCTCTCTCTCTCTCTCTCTCTCTCTCTCTCTCCCCCCTTTCTTCTTCTTCTTCTAATTCTAATTCTAATTCTAATTCTTCTAATTATTCTTCTCTCTCTCTCTCTCTCTCTCTCTATCTTTATCTCTATCTCTATCTCCATCTCTCCCTCCCTCCCTCCCTCTCTCCCTCCCTCCCTCCCTTCCTCCCTCCTTCCTTCTCTCCCTCCTTCCCTCTCCTTCTCCCTTCCCCTCTCCCTCTCCCTTTCCCCCTCACCAGCAGCCATGGTAGCCACTGATGAGCCCGCCTCTCTTCCCGAGAGGTCAGCATTTTAGCCAGCTCACCAGTCCCTGCCCACCGGAGCCTGCTGTACATGCATCCTTGGTATTCTGTTGAGCCTTCGGTATTTACGGACCCTGGGTTTTTATATATTAGGGTTATATTATTTTCACACGAACAACTATAAACCTACTTTTGCCCCACTCTGTATCAGCATAACTAGGATTTATAGAGATAAATAACTATATCTATTGGATGTATGGGGAATAATAAAACAGATTCAATAAAACTAACCCACGCCCTGGTAAGTGTGGCTCAGGGGTTGAGCATCGACCCATGAACCAAGAAACTATAGTTTGATTCCAGTGCCTAGATTTTGGGCTCGACCCCCCCCCCCCAAAATGGGGACATGCAGGAGATAGCCAATCAATAATTCCTCTCTCTTCATTGATGTTTCTATCCCTTCCTCTCTCTGATATCAATATAACCATATTATTAAAAAAGAACACAGAACTCTAACTCATAACTATAATGATATAAAGTATATTGTAAATCTCTTGGAGAAGCTACCTGGCTTATGTAACACCAGACAACACATGCTTAGTTGTAATCACTAAAGAACAATAAATCAAGGTCTTTTTGGCTTGATGCCTTTGCCAAAACCCCCCTAAAATCCTAGTTGTTGTGGAGCATCTCCGAGAAATATCTAAGCAGGCCTATGAAGCAGTCTGGCTCCTCAAGGATAGGGTTCACCATGCCTTTTCTCTCTTGCTCCTAGAAAACAGGTTGGTGGCTCCTCAAAAAGCTAAACATAGAGTTACCATGTGATCCAGCAATTCCACTCCTAGCTACAAACTAAAAAGGAATTGAAAGCAGAGATTCAAACAGACACTTGTGCACCCACATTCATAACAGTATTATTCAAAACAGCCAAAAGGTAGAAGCAACCCAGTGTCCATCAACAAATGAATCAATAAATGAAATGTTTCTACTGATGGGGGGATGCCCTCCAAGTTCCTTGAATGGGCCCAAGAAGAGAAAGCCTCTACTTGCTCAAGGGTGCAACTTCCTGATTCTCCTAAGGTTCTGTCCTCCCAATGTTGCAAAGAGTTGTGAGGATGATGAAAACAGCCTCCCATCTCTGCATCACCCTTGGACCCAAGGCAAAACTAGTCACAAAAAGCAGACCTTTCAGCTTCTCCTGTTTCCACATCCCAAAAGCACATTTCAAAAGTCAAAACCCAAACAAATAAAACATATAAAGGCAAGGATGAAAACCAAATCCACTAACTTCTCCACAGGAACTAACCTTAATCCATGAATAAGACCTTTCCATTCATAAACATCCAGAAGGTATCTCATACTCTACAAATAATGGACAAGAAGCCTCAGCGACATTGCTTAACCCATGTATGAAGTCATCTGCATGCAGGACAACTGCTCTGACAGCTATTAGTGGGGAGATATTTGTATCATCCATGTTCCATCTCAAATGTGTCAATCTCTATTATATAACTTTGTTTTACTGTCTTCAGGGTACTTATTCCTTTGTGATCTATTTTATTGTTTCTCTTCACCTCTAGAACATAAACTCCAGTACTGCAAGGACCTTCACTGTTACATTCCTAGAATATAAAACAGGACCTGACACATAATAAATATATTTCATGAATTAATAATACTTACTATTTTTTTTGAGTATTTATCATATCCCAGGCAATGTTCTTAATACTGCACATGCAATAATTAATTTAATGTCCAAAATGATTCTATGAAGTAAGGAGTATTATTATCCACATTTTATAATTGAGGAAACTGGACCACAGAGAGATTAACTAACAAATTCAAGATCATATAGCTAGTAATTGTTCTGATATCTATTGCTGCATAACAAACCACCCCCAAATGTAATGGCTTTAAACAATAATGTACTCTTATTTCTTATGGTTCTGTGGGTTCAGTGGTCTCAGCTGACTGGTTCTTGCTTGAATTCTCTCATGTTATTACCATTGTTTATCATTTGGGTTTAAGTAGTCTGAAGGCTTAACTGGACTGGTCCTCCAAGATGATTTCTCCTCTAACAGAATGGCCCCTCATCTGGGAAGAGGGGAACAGCTGGAGGCTGCCTGGATATCTCTATCTCTCTCCACAAAGTCGCTCTATGTGGCTAGCTTAGGCTTCTTCAGAGCATGATAGTCCTTACATGGCAGGTAGCTTCCCCCAGAGTGCATGTTTTAAAAGATAAAGGTAAAAGCTTTAAAATTTCTTATGTGCCAACCCCAGAAATAATGTAGTCACTTCTGCCTCATCCTGTGTTTCATAGGACCATCCCAGATTCAATGTTTGATTTAAAAAAAAAAAAAGGGGGGGGGCATGAATAGCAGGTGGTGGAGTTATTGGGGTGTCATCTTTGGAGATTCACCATTGTATGAGTAGAGCTGGTAATCCAGACAGTATGGCTCCAGAAACTATAAACTCTAATCTGCTGTATCATGGGGTGTCTCTATTGTGAATAAATGAATACATTCACTACTTAATTGGTATAACTACAGGGGACTATTCTGGTGATTTGGGCCTCCAAAGATGAATTAAGGACACATATTAATTAAATTTTAACTCTAAAGACAGAAAACATCTGCAATTTTTAACTGACAATCCTTCCTCTGCTTTTAAATACACCTATTTTAAAAGTTAGGTGCACACTCAGTTGGTACTATAGTGGGAAGAGCCTGGTTGAGGGGAAGGGCTCAAAGAAAAGCTGGGGATGTTTGGAAGCACCATGGACAGTCGTATGAAATCAGTAGAGGCCCAGTGTATTATATTCATGCACAGGGGGTGGAGAAGGGTGTCACTCAACCCAGCCTGCACCCTCTCCAACCTAGGGCCCCATGGGCAGTGGCGGGTGACCAGGCATGCAGAGAAGGGTAGTTGGGGGCAACCAGGCCCGCAGGGGAGGGCAGTTGGGGGCAACCAGGCCTGCAAGGTAGGGCAGTTAGCGGCGATCAGGCCAGGAGGGGAGGGCAGTTTGGGGTGATCAGGCTAGCAGGGGAAGGCAGTGGGGATAATCAGGCTAGCAGGAGAGGAAAGTTTGGCCATTGGGCCGGCAGGGGAGGACAGTTGGGAGCAATCAGGCTGGCAGGGGAGGGCAGTTGGGGGCAATCAAGCCAGAAAGGAAGGGCAGTTGGGGGGGGGGGTCAATCAGGAGGACAGGGAAGCAGTTGTGGGCAATCAAGAAGGGTGGCAGGCAAGTTATTAGGAGCAAGAAAGCTCTGTCTCCTAGGCAGCCACTGGCTCCTCGCAATTCACCCAGATTTGGTTCTGACTGGTGGGTTTCTATGCCAGTCTGCATCTCCGGGCCTATCTCCAGGCCTGATCATAGAGGCAGGGCTGATCAGCAGCTGCCTCAGGCTGCTGACAAATGGCTGAACTGCTGACCTCTGGGAGAGAGAGAGAGGTTTAGCTGCTGGCAAGGGAGAGAGAAGCAGGGTCTGATCAACCATCAACCATAAGTGTACTGTGTAACCATCACCAACATCCTTTTCCAGAACTGTTTCATCTCACAATCTGGGACAACTGGCTCCTAACCACTCATCTGCCTGCCTACCTGATCACCCCTAACCTCTCTGCCTGCCTGTTAGATCATCATTAACCTCTCTGCCTGCTGGCCTGATCCCCCCGACCTTGCCCCCTGCCCCTATCTTGCCCCTCAGCTGGCCTAATCGCCCCTACCTTGCAACCTTGCCTGCCTGATCACTCCTAACTTCTCTGCCTAACTGCCTGATCACCCCTAACTGCCTCTGCCTGCCTGCCTGGTTGCCCCTAACTGCCTTCCTCTGCTCACCTGATCTCGCCCCCAAATGCCCTCCTCTGCCGGCCTGATTTTTATCCCCAACTGCCATCTCCTGCAGGCCTGATCTCACACCCAACTTTCCTCTCTGCTGGCCTGATTGCCCCTAACTGCCTCTCCCTCAGCCCCCACCACCATGAATTTGTCCAGAAGAAAGTCGGACGTCTGAAAGATGGCCAGTCAATTCGGTCTAATTAGCATATTATTCTTTTATTAATATAGGTAGATGATATAGGAAAGGATTGCTTAAGTGGGGGAAGGGGCTTTTTCAGCAGACAAAAATACATAATTCCTATATCTGGACTGATAGCCAGCCATATGCAATGTACTGCCAAACTGGTCATTAAAAAATTGAACCTCTTTCTTACACCTTAACCAAACTGTTGTTGCCCCAAAACCCCCTCCTCAGCCCCCACCTTAGGTTCTGCCTTCATAGTTCACCCAGATTTGGTTCTATTGGTCAGTTTCAATGCCAGTCAGCATCAAAAGCTCTGCCTCCTAGGCAGCCATTGGCTCCTTGCAGTTCACCCAGATTTGGTTCTGATTGGTCAGTTTCTATGCCAGTCAGAATCAAAAGCCCTGCCTCCTAAGCAGCCATTGGCTCCTTGCAATTCACCCAGATTTGGTTCTGATTGGTCGGTTTCCATGCCAGTCAGCATCTCCAGGCTTATCTCCAGGCCTGATCATAGAGGCAGGGCTGATAGTCAGCCACCCCAGGCTGCTGGCAAGTGACTGAACTACTGACTCTAGGAAACAGACAGAGAGGCATGGCTGCTGGCGAGGGAGAAGTCAGGAGAGAGAAGCAGGGTGATCAGACCCTGCTTCTCTCTCCTGACCTTGCCAGCAGCTGCTACCACTGATGACCAACCCTCCCTCTTTTTCTCTCTCCAAGAGGTCAGCAGTTCAGCCCACTTGCCTGCTGCACACACAGCCTGGTGAACTGTCAAGGATTCGGTCATTGTGGATGTTACCACCCTGGCTCTTTATATATACAGATTATATAGGAAATGTTTCTATTTTGTTCAGAGAGAGGGGAAGGAAGAGAAAGATAGAAACATTAATGATGAGAGAAAACCATTGGTCGGCTGCCTCCTGAAGGCCCCCTAACTGGGGATTGAGCCAGGCATGTGCCCTCAACAAATCATGTCTTCCTGGATTATGGGTCAATGCACAATTAACTGGGCTATTTTATTTTATTTTTAAGATATTTTATTGTAATAAAATTTACATTATATAAAACTTACCATTTTAACCATTTTTAAGTGAACTGTACAACCATCACCAACATCCTTTTCCAGAACTGTTTTATCTTCCTAAACTGAAACTCTGTCCCCATCAAATACTAACTCCTTTTTTTCCCTCCCTCAAACCCTGGCAACCATCCTTCTACTTTCTGTCTCTATGACTGACTACTCTAGGTGCTCCATATAAATGGAATCCTGCAATATTTATTGTTTTGTGACTAGCTTATTTAACTTAGCATAATGTCTTCATTAATGTTATAGCATTTGTCAGAATTTCCTTACTTTTAAGGCTGAATAATGTTCTTTGTATGTCTGTACCATATTTTGTTTATTCATTCATCTGTGGACAAATACTTGGATTGCTTCCACCTTGTACCTATTGTGAGTAATGATGTTATAAACATGGACATAAAATGTTCCAGGCCCTGCTATCCCTTCCTGTGGGACTATACCCAGAAGAGAAATTACTAAATAATATGGCAGTTCTATGTTTAATTTCTAGAGAAATTGCCATACTGTTTCCACAGTTGTACCATTTTACAATTGCACACGGGTTCTAATTTCTCCATATCTTTGCCAACATTTATTATTTTCTGTGGTGTTTTTTTTTCATAGTAGCCATCTTAATAGCTGTAAAGTAATAGCAATTCTATTTTTGTACTGTGTTTATCAATACTTGATTTTCTTCTTTAATTGTGTTGTGCTTTTGTTTTATTTTTTTAATATCAATTGCCTGTCTCCTCAAACTAGCTGCATGATGGCAAACTAGCTCCAGGAGGCCTTGTTCACTGCCATAACCCCAACAGAACCCACCACACACCACACATTAGTTGAATGAATGAAAGATCTCAAAGCTACCAGTTTTAGCACTACCACAGTTCTCCTTTCATCTGCCCTAAGCTCTACAGGAGCTGAGAGATCTCTTCTGCTACTCTGACAAACCAGAGGATGCTGAAGATTCTTACAAACAAATTAGTGCTATTCTCTGTGAAATACAAATAAATAAAGATATTGTCACATTGAAGCCTTGAGAGCGAGGAAAGGAAAATGGTGGAAGAATAGATAGGTGGATTCTGAGCCTTGTCCAGAAGCAGAAAGAGCAGCTGAGGGTCATGCTATGAGTGTTTATTAGCAAGCCAAGAGACAGCTGAACACCAGAAGAAACTGGGGGGCTGATGACCAGGGCGCCCCTGACAGGGAAGCACCCACAGCGGGGCTAGGTCCCTTCCTGGAGCTACCTTCGGGCTTGGATGAGCAAACCTCGCCATCTTGAAGGGAAATTGGATCATGTCAGAGGCCTGAATATCCATAGCCGCAGTGACCACCTAGCAGCTGTGACCCCCAGAACACTGATCCCAGGCAGTGCGAACACTTGGACTCACAGGAGTGCCCCACCGCACGGCAAAAAGGTCAGACTTCGCGGGGAGAGGGTGAGTACCAGGTGCGCAGAAACTAGAAAACAGGGACGGTGATTACAAGTAGAAGCCCCTGGCTGTTGGCGGGTGTCACCCGTGAAAGTGGACGGGGCACCTAATAGGGGAGATATCTAAAGAGCAACACATTTGGATCTGACTCGGAGGGATATCAGAGAATTACAGGAGATTACAGTTGGCTCAGACTTGCCCCTTACCCCATCCATAGACCAGTGCCGCAGAGAGTGGGTGGGGGTGGGGGGGAAGCTAGAGAGGCTAGAGCCTGGACAGTCAACCTAGAAACACTGCCACACAGAGGCTAAATCACAAATTGACCCTAGTATAATAAAATCAAAGCGAGACCTGCTTAAAAATTAGGACCATATTACAACACTGAGGAGCAGTGAAACACAGGGAACTGCAATACTGTCCGGACTGGGAAACAGGCATGCCAAACAGAGCAATAGAGGAAGTGAATGACCTTCATTACTGCAAATTTTATTTGAATTTTTTTTAATTTTTAATTTTTTGTTTTTTACTTTTTTTCATTATTTGCAACGATTACAGAAGAAACTATTTTTTTTTCTTTCTCCTCACTTGATTTTACCTTTTTAATTATTACATTGTATACATAATCAACATTATTACTACTACTATTTTACCTTTTTAATCTTATTTTCTTTTGTTTATTTTTTTTTTTTTCCCCCTCGGGATTACTGTTCTACAGCCTATATTTATCTTTCCTTCTCAAACCCTTTATTCTATCTCAATCCTACCTTTATGCCATCACTCTCTTCCTAACCTTTTCCTTTGGTGCCCTGTTTGTCGTAACACTTTCCTGCTCTAGATTTCCCCCATTCTTTCTGTTTACCCCCTCCTAAAATTTCACCCTACTTGTGTATATATAAATTCTAACCCTTGCTTCAAGCCCATTCACACCTTCCTCATCACTGTCCTAAAAACAAAACAAACAAACAAAAAAAGTCTTTCTCTCTATCCCTTTGTACTTTTATGTTGAATGTTAACTATATTGAAGTTTTATGCTTTTTGTGTAAGATTGATTTGCCTATTCTTTTTCTTTGATTGTATGCTTTTGTTAGCTGGGTTCTAGTCACCTTTTTTGGAGGTTATTAATATCGCAAACACATTTCTACTCAGTGCCTTGTGTGTTGTACCTGGTTGTGTTGTATTTTGTGCCTTTAAATCAAAGCAGGAGAGAGAGAACTAAACAACCAGACAACCTAAAAAGAGAAATCATGGGGAGACAAAGAAACAGGCCACATATGAAAGAAAAGCAGGCATAACCAAAAAAGGAAGAAAACGAGTTAGAGGCAAGCAACCTACCAGAGCAAGAACTCAGAGTAATGATCATAAGATGGCTAAAAAGAATGGAAGACAAATTTGACAGTATGAGTAAGACCCAAGAGGAAATGAAGAAGAACCAAAAAGAAATGAGAAATGACATCTCTACTGTAAAGAACTCAATAGAAAGCATCAAGAGTAGTCTAAAAGAAGCACAGGACCACATCAGTGAGCTAGAAGACAAGATGGAAAATAATACCCAATTAGAGCAGTTTCTAGAAAAAAAAAAAATTAAAAGCAGGAGGAGAGTCTAAGGGAAATTTGGGACAATACAAAACAAAACAATATTAGAATAATAGGGGATCCAGAAGGAAAGGAAACTGAGGAAGACATGGAAAACGTATTTCAAGAAATAATGACAGAAAACTTTCCTGAGATAAAGAAAAAACCCACACAAATCCAAGATGCTCACAGAGTCGCAAGCAAAATGAAACCCAGAAGACCGACCCCAAGGCATTTATAATTAAACTGGCAAACACCAATGACAAAATAAGAATCGTAAAAGCAGCCAGAGAGAGACAGAAAGTTACATATAAAGGAACCCCCGTCAGACTAGCAATTAATTTCTCCACAGAAACTTATCAGGCCAGACGGGAATGGGATGACATATACAAAGTCATGCAATGGAAGGGACTGAATCCAAGAATACTGTACCCAGCAAGGCTATCAATCAAAATTGAAGGTGAAATCAGGAGCTTCACAGACAAAAACAGACTAAGGGGATTTAGTCTGTTTACAATAAACCCAAGAAATGCTGAAGGGTTTATTGTAAAATTAAAGAAATAGAAAGCAAAGAAGGAACACAGGGGTATAGAATAAAAATGGCGTCAAATAAGTACCTATCAATAATAACTCTAAATGTAAATGGATTAAATGCTCCAATCAAAAGACATAGGGTAACAGATTGGATAATAAAACAAGACCAATATATCTGTTGTCTACAAGAAACCCACTTCAGAAAAAAAGATGCACACAGACTGAGGGTGAAGGGATGGAAAAAGGTTTTCCAGGCAAATAAAAATGAAAAAAAAAAAGCTGGGTTAGCAATACTTATATCTGACAAATTAGATATCAGAGTGAAGGACATAACAAGAGATAATGAAGGCCACTTCATAATACTAAAAGGAGCAATCCAACAAGAAGAAATAACACTGGTAAATATATATGCACCCAATACGGGAGCACCCAAATACATGAAAAAAAAAAAAAAAACTGCTGGAGGACATTAAGGGATAGATTAATAGCAATACAATCATAATAGAAGATTTTTAAAAAATATATTTTATTGATTTTTTACAGAGAAGAAGAGAGAGAAATGGAGAGTTAGAAACATCGATGAGAGAGAATCAACGATGAACTGCCTCTTGCACACCACCCACTGGGGATATGCCTGCAACCAAGGTACATGCTCTTGACCGGAATCGAACCCGGGACCTTTCAGTCCACAGGCTGACGCTCTATCCACTGAGCCAAACCGGTTTCGGCATAGTAGGAGATTTTAATACACCACTGTCACCTTTGGACAAATCACCTAAACAAAAAATCAGCAAAGAAATATCAATCCTAAATGACTCACTAGACCAGATGGAATTAATCAACATCTTCAGAACATTCCACCCCAAAGCCACAGAATATACGTTCTTCTCAAGTACACATGGGTCATTTTCAAAGATAGACCACATGTTGGTACATAGGCAAAATCTCTTAAAATTCAAGAAGATAGAAATCATATCAAGCATCTTCTCAGATTATAGTGGCATAAAACTGGAAATTAACTACAATAAAAATAATCCAAAGAAATCAAGCACATGGAGACTAAATGGCATGCTATTAAACAAAGACTGGGTTACCAGAGAAATCAAGGAAGAAATTAAAAACATCCTGGAAAAAAATGACAATGAAAACACAACAATCTATGGGACACAGCAAAAGCAGTTTTGAGAGGGAAGTTTATATCTCTACAAGTCTATTGCAAAAAACAACAACAAAAAATGGTAACAAATTTTCTAACTCTACAACTCAAAGAGTTATAAAAAAAAAAAAAGAGCAACAAGAAAAGCCCAGTGTAAGCAGAAGGAAGGAAATAATAAAAATCAGAGCAGAGATAAACGACATAGAGACCAAAGAAACAATACATAAGATCAACAAAACCAAGAGCTGATTCTTTGAAAGGATAAACAAGATTGATGAACCTTTAGCCAGGCTAACCAAGAAACAAAGAGAGAAGACTCAAATAAACAAAATCAGAAACAAAAGAGGTGAAATAACAACAGACCCCGACGAAATACAAAGGATTGTTACAAAATACTATGAACAACTCTATTCCAACAAAGTGAACAACCTGGAGGAAATGGACATATTCCTAGAAAAATACAATCTTCCAAAACTCAATCAGGAAGAATCTAAAAATCTCAATAGACCAGTAACTATGGAAGAAATTGAAACAGTCATCAAAAACTTCCAGCAAACAAAAGCCCAGGGCCAGATGGCTTCACAGGAGAGTTTTACCAAGCATTCAAGGAAGAACTAAAACCTATCCTCCTCAGACTATTCCCAAAAATTCAAGAGGAAGGAACACTTCCAAACTCCTTCTAGGAAGCTAGCATCACCCTAATACCAAAACCAGATAAAGACAACACCATGAAAGAGAATTACAGGCCAATATACCTCATGAACATAGATGCCAAAATCCTCAACAAAATTCTAGCAAATCGGCTGCAGCAGAACATCACAAAGATTATACACCATGACCAAGTAGGATTTATTCCAGGAATGCAAGGATGGTACAATATCCGCAAATCAATAAACGTGATACATCACATAAACAAATTGAAAGATAAAAATCATATAGTCATATCAATTGATGCAGAAAAAGCATTTGATAAAATCCAACACCCTTTCCTGATAAAAACTCTCAACAAGGTGGGAGTACAAGGATCATACCTCAACATAATAAAAGCTATATATGATAAACCCACAGCCAACATCATACTCAATGGGCAAAAACTAAAACCATTCCCTCTAAGAACAGGAACAAGACAGGGATGCCCACTCTCGCCACTCCTGTTTGACATAGTACTGGAAGTACTAGCCATTGCAATTACACAAGAAGAGGTAATAAAAGGCATCCAAATTGGAAAAGAAGAAGTAAAGTTATCCTTATTTGCAAATGACATGATATCGTACATAAAAAAACCAAAAGACTCCATTAAAAAACTAATTGACTTTATAAATGAATTTGGCAATGTAGCAGGATACAAAATTAATGCCAAGAAATCTATGGCATTTCTATACACCGAAAGTGAACTTACAGAAACAGAGACTAAGAAAGCAATTCCATTTATCATTGCACCAAACAAATTAAGATACCTAGGAATAAACTGAACTAAGGAAGTAAAGGACCTATATGCGGAAAACTACACGACACTGAAAAAAAGAGATAGAGGAAGATGTAAACAGATGGAAGAACATACCATGTTCATGGATTGGTAGAATCAACATCATCAAAATGTCAATACTTCCCAAAGCAATCTATAGGTTCAATGCACTCTCCATTAAAATACCAACGGCATATTTCACTGCCTAGAAGGAACTCTTCAAAAGTTCATTTGGAACAATAAAAGACCCCGAAAAGCCACAGCAATACTGAGAAAGAGGAATAAAGAAGGAGGAATCTCAATACCAGATTTCAAGCTTATTACAAAGCCACTGTTCTCAAAAAAGCATGGTACTGGCACAAGAACAGACATATAGATCAATGGAATAGAATCGAGAATGCAGATATCAACCCAAATCACTATGCTCAATTAATATTTGACAAAGGAGGCACAAATATACAATGGAGTCAAGACAGTCTATTCAATAAATGGTGTTGGGAGAATTGGACAGATACATGCAAAAGAATAAAACTAGATCGCCAACTTAGACCATACACAAAAATAAACTCAAAATGGATACAGGACTTAAACATAAGATGGGAAACCATAAAAATACTAGAGGCATCCACAGGAAGCAAAATCTCAGACATATGCCAAAAGAACTTCTTCACTGATATGGCCCCTAGGGCAATGGAAGCTAAAGAGAAAATAAACAAATGGGACTACATCAAAATGAAAAGCTTTTTTTACAGCAAAAGGAACCATCAACAAAACAACAAGAAAGCCCCCTGTATGGGAGAACATATTTGCAAATGTTATCACTGATAAAGGTTTAATCTCCAACATCTACAGACAGCTTATACAACTAAATAAAAGGAAAATGAATGATCCAATTAAAAAATGGGCAATGGACCTAAATAGAATATTTTCAAAAGAAGAAAGAAGGAAGGCCAAGAGGCATATGCAAACATGCTCAAAGTCACAAATTATCTGAGAGATGCAAATCAAAACAACAATGCAGTGCCATCTGTCAGAATGGCCAACATCAACAAATCAACAAACAACAGGTGTTGGCGATGTTTCGGAGAAAAAGGAACCCTCGTGCACTGCTCGTGGGAATACAGACTGATGCAACCACTGTGGAGAACAGTATGGAGCTTCCTCAAAAAACTGAAAATGAACTTCCATTTGACCCAGTAATTCCACTCCTAGGAATATATCCCAAGAAACTAGAAACACCAATCAGAAAGGATATATGCACCCCTATGTTCATAGCAACACAATCTACAATAGTGAGGATTTGGGAACAGCCTAGGTGCCCATCAGCAGATGATTGGATAAAAAAACCATGGTACATCTACACAATGGAATACTATGCTGCCATAAAAAAGAAGGAATTCTCATCATTTGCAGCAACCTTTATGGAATTGGAGAACATCATGCTGAGTGAAATACGCCAGTCAATGAAAGAGAAACACCACATGACCTCACTCATTTATGGATAATAAGAACATTATAAACTGATGAACCAAAAGATAAGACATAGAAACAGTAAAGCAACAAGCAGACTGTAAAATTACAGTGGGGAGGGGAGGGAGATCTGGGGGAGATAAGAGATCAACCGAAGGACTTGTATACATGCATATAAGTACAACCAATGGACACAAAACTCTGGGTATGGTGGGTATGTATGGGAGGGGAGGCAATGTAAAATATGTACACAGATAATAATTTAATAAAAAAATAAAGAAAAGAAACCTTGAGAGCTCCTGTGGCTTTTGTGAACATTCTGCTAAGGCTCTAATTAAAACAGAGAAAAGAGTGCTGGGCTCCTCTGGAAGTTCTTATACAAACATAAAAGAGGCAACCTCCTGAAAGAGAACTCAGCTGGCTAAGAATTAAAACTATAAAGCTTTTAACCAGAAAAGCAAACTGCATAATCTTTTCTTCTGCATTAACTATCCTTTCTAGAGTTTCTACTTTCCCCAAAAAAGGCTGGCATTTTGTTTCTCAATTTCACAACACAAATAAATAAATTCACAGAAAATGCCTGTCACATGCTGTTTTCTTTTCTTTCCATAGTGACAAAAGACTTGAGTTTCTCAGCTCTCTTGTGACCATGTAACTAAGAAGCAGCCAATTAAATGTGCACAGCAAGGTGCGTGTAATTATGCACAATGCCCTTAGAGGGAAGATATATTCCCTTCTCCTCTTCCTTTTATTTGGCTGGAACATGAACATAAAGGCTGGAAGCTAAACAATGCAGTGGCATGTGGAACAGGAAGAGAGAAAGATACTGTGTGCCTAATGATTGAGAAACTGCCCCACCACTTCTAATTGCCTACCTCCAGATTCCTTTATGTGAGAGAGAACCAAAACTTATTTTAGGTCTCTGTTACTGGAAGTCTACTCAGCTCTAATTCACAGAACTGATCCAGTAAGATTACAGGAGAACGCAATCACAGATATAAGATCTTCCTAGATACAGATAACAATGTAGATTGCTTCTTAAAAGTCTGCATTGCTTTGAGCTGATGCCAAGCTGGGCTTGGCATCAGCTCAAAGCAACACAGAAGATAAAACAACTTAATACTAGCAATAATGAGGATAATAAAAACTCAAATACTGAGATATATCATGGTGGCTGGCAGGAAGGAAGTAAGGGAGAGGGAGTGAATGAGGGGATGAAAGGAAAGTGTGTGGATGTGTGAGGTGAGTTTGTGAGTGAGGGACAGTTAAATTCCAGCAGGAGCAGTAGGGGCTGGCAGACCAGGCTCTCTTGGATAGGGAGAGACTACCATGGCTGTGGGCACTCCACACCATCTTGAAGGGGAGAACGGCCTTTCCTAGGAACTCATCAGCACCACCACCCAGATAGGCCTTGTAACTGCTCACAACCAGCAGCCACTCCAGCCCAAATCCTGCTGTCCCAACTGCAGACCCGTGGACCCTGGGACCTCCACCTCCAAAGGTGCACAACTCCCCCAGCGGCAGAACTCTGGACACCACATTCCTGTGTTTCCAGCACACAGGTGTCTAGGGTACACCTCTCTGTAAGCAGCACCTGGGAGCTACTGGTAACCTCTGCTGGGTATGATTTTGTACAGACAAAGGTGTGCTGCCCTGCAGTAGAAATTCTTAATTCCCCCTCCCAGAATAATTGCCCACAGACACCCCAGCTGTGCAACCTCATTGCCAGAGCCCCTCAGAGTGTGTCAGAGCACTGCACAGGCAAAGGCACCTCCACAGTCATGCATTTCCAATGGACAGGCACTCTGAGCCCATCCATCCACAGGGATCTGGTGGGAGCCTCTTTGAGCTCTCACTGGGTGGGATCTTGGACAAACAGGGATGCATTCCCCCCCCCCCCCCCGGCAGAAGAAATTCTGAATTCCCTCTTCCTAAATAACTGCCCACAGACAACCCAGATGTGCAGCTTCAACACCAGGGCCCTTCAGAATGTGTCAAATTCTGCACTGGCAAAGGGACTGCCATACTCGCGCATTTCCAACAAGCAGGACCCTGAGCCCATCTATTCACAGGGCACTCTGGGGAGAGGCTGAGCCCCTGCTGGGTGTGATTCTGCACAGACAAGGTGCACTGCCCCACAGTAGAAATTCTGAATTCCCTCTTCCTGAATAACTGCCCACAGTCACCCCCAGCTACTCAACCTCAGTGCCAGGGCCCCTCAGAGTGCGTCAGAGCTCTGTGCCAGCAAATGCACTGCCACAATCACACATTTCCAAAGGGCAGGCACCCTGAGCCTATCTATCCATGGGGCACTTGTGGGAGATGCTGCAAGCTCTTGCTTGGTGTGACCTTGAACAAACAGGACACACTCCCTCCTTCCCCTACTTGCCCCAGTAATAGAAATTCTGAATTCACTTCTCCTGGATAACTGTCCACAGCTGCCTCAATTATGTGGCTTCAGTGCCACGGCCCTTCAGAGTACTTCAGTGTGCTTCACTGGCAAACACACCGTGGGTGCCCCTCTCAGTTGCAACTGGGAGCACGTGCCTATCTACCACAGGTGCAGCAGCAAAAGCTGAGTCTGCCAACTCCACAACTATAGAACTCTGGACACTACAGTCACACCTTTCCAGAGTGTAGGTCCCCTGAGCCCCATCACTCCAACAGATGGTTCCTGGGTGCCACTGTGAGTCCCTGCTGGGCACACATAATTTCAATCAAGGGTACAAGATAGTAAAAATTGGGACACAACCCTCCATGGCTGCTGACTTCTAGACACCGCATTTGCGCCTTTCCAGCTCACAGACCTACATCAAGAGAACACAAATAGTTCAAGTAGGGAGCAACACTAGATTACCAAGCCCAGGAAACCTGAGAGATCACACCAGTAGCACCATAACCAAAAGAACTTGGGTAGTAGAACAGTAGGATCTACAATTAAAATGTTACAGCAAAAAAAATGGAGACAAAAAAAAAAAAAATAATCCCCAAAGGGAAGAAAAAGAGGAATCACCAGAAAGGGAATTAAATGAAATTGAGGCTAGAACATATCAGATAAAGAATTCAGAGCAATGGTTATAAGAATGCTCAAACAGCTAGGTGACAAATACACACAACTCAATAACAAATACACACAACTCAATGAGAATTATAAGGAGCTGAAGGAGAATGTCACCAACATGAAAAGGAAACAACAGGAGATAAAGAATGACATAGTAGCAATAAAGACCACAATGGAAGACTTAAACAGTAGACTACAAGAGACTGAGGACTGCAGCAGCGAATTAGAAGACAAAGTAGGAAAAAAAAAACACACAAATACAGCAGCAACTGGAAAGAAGACTTAAAAAGCAAGAGGAGAGCCTAAGGGAGCTTCAGGACAACACAAAATGAAACATTCACATAATAGGGTACCAGAAGGAGAGCAAGAGAAGTAAGTAATAGAAAACCTGTTTGAAGAAATAATGACAGAAAACTTCCTTAATGTTGGCAAGAGAAAAAACTATGCAAGCCCAAGAACACATAGAGTCCCAAACAAGATGAACCCAAAAAGACCCACACCAAAACATCTCATAATTACAATGGCAAACACCAACAACAAAGTAAGACTCTTAAAGGCTGCCAGAAAGAGACAGAAAGTTACCTACAAGGGATCTCCTATTAGACTATCAGTGGATTTCTCAACAGAAGCACTCTAGGCCAGAAGGGTATGGAATTAAATATACAAAGTGATTAAAAACAAGGGCCTGAACTCAAGAATACTATGCTCAGAAAGGCTATCATTCAAAATTTAAGGTGGAATCAGGAGCTTCACAGACAAAAAAAAAAAAAAAGGATAAGAGAGTTTATCACTACCAAGCCAGCAATGCAAGAAATGCTAAAGGGACTGCTATAAAAAGAAGAAAGAGAAAGGCAAAAAGAAACACAAACACTAAGGAAAAATATGACAACAAACATTAGTAACAACATTAGTTTAATGTTACTAATGTTCAATAGTAACATTAAATGTAAATGGATTAAATGCACCAGTAAAAAGACATAGGGTAGCTGAATGGATAAGAAAACATGACCCATATATTAGTTGTCTGCAAGAGCCCCACCTCAGAACAAAGGATGCACACAGATTGAGAGTGAAGAGATGGAAAAACATTTTTCAGGCAAATGGAAATGAGAAAAAAGCTACAATACTTATATCAGATAAAATAGGCCTCAAAGTAAAGGCCATAACAAGAGATAAGGAAGGCCACTGCATAATACTAAATGGGGCGATTCAACAAGAAGATATAACTCTTGAAAACATGTATGCACCCAATACATAAAACAACTAGAAGGTTTCAAGGTAGAGATTGATAGCAATACAGTCATAGTAGGAAACTTTAATACCCCACTGACACCACAGGATAAATCATCTAAACAAAAATCAGTAAAGAAACAGAAATCCTAAATGACTCACTAGATCAGATGGATTTAATTGACATCTTTAGAACATTTCACCCCAAAGCTATAGAATATACATTCTTCTCCAGTGCACTCAGAACATTTACAAATATAGACCACATATTAGAAGACAGGCAAAGTCTCTTCAAATTAAAGAAGACAGAAATCATAACAAGCATCTTCTCAGACCATACTAGCAAAAAATTAGAAATCAACTACAATAAAGACAATGGAGAAAGAAAAAAAAACACAATTGGAGGCTAAATAGCATGCTATTAAACAATGATTGGGTTACCAAAGAGATCAAAGAATAAATTAAAAGCATCCTGGAAACAAATGACAATGAAAACACAACAATCGGAAATCTATGGGACACAATGAAAGCACAGTCCTTAAAGGGAAGTTCATAACTCTACAGGCCTACCTACCTCAAAAAAAACAAGAAAAAATGGTAATAAATTATCCAACATTGCAACTTAAAGAACTAGAAAGAGAGCAATAAGAAAAGCCCACAGTAACCAGAATGCAGGAGATAATAAAAATCAGAGCAAAAGTAAATGACAAACCAAAAATCAATACATAAGATCAATGAAACCAAGAGCTGGTTCTTTGAAATGATAAACTAGACTCATGAACTTCTAACCAGACTTTAAAAAAAAAAAAAAAAAAAAGAGAGGGCCCAAATAAACAAAATCAGAAATGAAAGGTGATGTAACAACCTACCCCACAGATATACAAAGGATTGTAAAAATAATACTATGAACTCTACTCCAACAAAGTGAACAACTTTGACAAAATGGACACATTCCTAGAAAAACACAAGTTTCCAAAACTCAACCAGGAAGATTCAAAAAACCTGAACAGGCCTATAATTACTGATGAAATTAAAAGAGTAATTGAAAAGCTTCTAGGAAATAAAAGCCGAGATGGACCAGATGGCTTCACAGCAGAATTTTACAGAACATTCAAAGAACTAAGACCAATCCTTCTCAGGTTATATTAAAAAATTCAAGAGGAAGGCACACTTCCAAACTCTTTCTATGAACCAGCAGTACCCTAATCCCAAAACCAGATAAAGACACCACCAAGAAAGAGAATTACAGGCCTATATCCCTGATGAACATAGATGCTAAAATTCTCAACAAACAGAGAACCAAGATGGCAGCCTAGGTAAGCACCTAAGCTGCCGCCTCCACAACAATTTCAAGACAACTAAAATCATAACGGACATCATCCGAAAACACAGGAAAGCTGGTGGAGAGGGAAATCTACAACCAGAAAGGAGAGGCTCACGGATCGAATTGGGAGCCGTAAAGCACTGAGATAGGGTGATGCGCGCGCAGAGAGGAAGTGCAGCCAAATGCCTGGCTGGCGGGAGGGGAAAGGAAGTCCCCGATTGCACTGAACCCTTTCTGACTGCACTGAACCCCGGCCATAACCCTGTGGACCCAGGCTCATACGAGTGCAGTCCAGACTGTAGAGAAAGGCACCTAGAGACTCAGAGACTAGGAGACTAGGGGAGCCAGGAGCCGCAGAGGGCAGAGTCTACATTTGCACGCGAGTAAGTGCGTGCAGAGAGGTCTGACCACAGAGGTTGCCTCGGCCTCTCCAGAGCGGAAGGAGTCAGAAGCTGCAGACTACAGAGACCCAACCAAATTCTTGGTGAGCCCCTGGGGTACCCATGCTCTTGCACAGAGAATCTGAATGGTCAGGCAGAAACTCAGGGGAGCCACAGAAGGCAGAGGTCAGGCGGAAACTCAGGCGAGCACACAAGGGCAGGGCTGATGGGAAGCTAAGACTGTCAGCTCAACCCTGAGAATCCACCCCATCCAAGCTGAGCACAGAGGTTTTTGCAAGTTTCCAAGTCTGATCCTATAAGACTGTCTCCAATACAGAAGGTATCCCAGAGTAGACACAGCTGATACCCACATCCAATTGGCCTGAAGGTCAATTCCTCCCAGGGATACCAACAACAATCAAGACTTAACTACAACAGGCTGTACACACAGTCCACAAAGGGGAGCACCAGAGTGTCTACCTCAGGTAACTGGGGAGACTGACCCACCGAACCATATAGGACACCAAACACACAAAGCCATCCTACCAACTCAGGGAAGCAGCAAAAATGCCACTACAAAAAAGCAGCAAAACTTAAACAAGGAAATAGATCTCAAACAAAAGAGACAGAGAGCAAAAGACTGAATATAGAGTTCAAAACCGCGGTTATAAAGTTTTTTTAAGAATTTCCTAGAAAAGGCCAATAAAATAAATGGGACCTTTGAGGATATGAAATGGGATCAACTAGAAATAAAGAATACATTGTCTGAAATAAAAAATATACAGAGTCCAAAAACAGAATGGAAGATCACAAGAATCAAGTCAAATATTTGGAACACAAAGAGCCAGAGGACACTCCTCCACAGAAGCAAGAAGAGAAGCGAATCCAGAGAGTTGAAGATAGTGTAAGAAACATCTGGGACAACTTCAAGCAAAACAACATCAGAATTATGGGGGTCCCAGAAGATGAGAGAGAGCAAGATACCAAAAGCCTATTGGAAGAAATAGTGACAGAAAACTTCCCCTACCTGGTGAAAGAAATAGACTTACAAGTCCTGGAAGCACACAGAACCCCAAACAGGAGGAATCCAAAGAGGACCACACCAAGACACATCATAATTAAAATTCCAAGAGCAAAAGACAAAGAGAGAATATTAAAAGCAACAAGAGAAAAACAGGTAGTTACTTACGATTGTCAGCTGATTTCTCAACAGAAACCCTGCAGGCCAGACGGAAATGGCAAGAAATATTCAAGGTGATGAATAGCAAGAACCTACAGCCAAAATTACTCTACCCAGCAAAGCTATCACTCAGAATCGAAGGCCAGATAAAGAGCTTCACCAAAAAAAAAAAAAAAAAAAAAAAAAAAAAAAAGCTAAAGGAGTTCATCACTGCCAAGCCAGAATTATATGAATTCTAAATTATATGAATTATATGGGGTTCTTTAGGAAGAGGAAGAAGATAAAGATAAAAATTATGAACAACAAATATTTAACTATCAAGTGAATCTAAAAACCAAGGGAATTAAAAAATCTGATGAACAATATTAACTGTTGAATATAATAGAATCAGATCTATGGAAGGGGAGTGGACTGACGATTCTCCGGGGGGGGGGGGGGGGGGAGGGGGAAGGGAAGTGGGGGGTGTGGGAAGAGACTTAACAAAAACTGCACCTATGGATAAGGACAGTGGGGCGTGGGGAAAGGGCAGAGGGTGGGGAGGGAACCTGGTGGAGGGGAGCAATGGAGGGGGAAGAAAGGAGGAACATTTGTAATAATATGAACAATAAAGATTTATTTTTAAAGATAAATTTATTTTTTTTTAAATTTTTAAGTTCTCAACAACATTCCAGCATTACATTAGAAAGATCATACACCATGAACAAGTGGAATTTATTCCAAGAATGCAAGGCTGGTACAATATCCTCTGCTGGTACAATATCGTTGTTTCACTAATAGAAACATGTAAAAGGCTGGTCAATCTTGAAGCTCTGAAAGGTCAGAGTCAACCACTCCCTATCTAATTGAGACAAAGGTAAATGAGGCAACTTCCCCATCAAATAATCATGTAAATCTTTACTGATATGATAATCCGCTTATTACCAGCCTAAGGGCTATAGGTGTATCCCAAACCTGCTCAAGGGTAATGGGTGTATCCCATAGTCTCAATAAAAGGGACAGCAAGACCAGAGCCTAGTGGCAGTTCTCCCACTAGTGGTTGGCTCCTGCCTGGCCCCCATATCGCTAAATTAAATTTCTTCTAGTCTCTTTTTCATTTGTGTGTAGCCCGTCTCCAGAACACAAACCCTGAACCAGAACCCTTAACAACGCGGGAAGTTAAAAGTGTTCCCATAATCCACAAATAAATAAGTGTAATACATCACATAAACAAAGTGAGAGACAAAAATCACATAATCATATCAATTAATGGAGAAAATGCATTTGCCAAATCCAACACCCTTTCTTGATAAAAATGCTCAGCAAAGTGGGAATAGAAGGTCATATCTCAACATAATAAAAGCCTTATATGACAAACCTACAGCCAAAATCATACTCAACAGGCAAAAACTAAAACCATTTCCACTAACAGGAATAAGACAGGGATACCCACTTTCACCACTCCTGTTCAACATAGTACTGGAAGGGCTAGCCACAGCAATCAGAGAAAAAGAAGAAATAAAAGGCATCAAACTGAAAAAGAAGTGCAATTGTCATTATTCGCAGATGACATGATACTGTACATAGAAAACCCTAAAGACTCCATCAAAAAATTATTAGCCTTAATAAATGAATTTGGCAATATAGCAGGATACAAAATTAATGCCAAGAAATCTATGGCACTTCTATACACCAACAGTGAACTTACAGAAAGAGAGGCTAAGAAAACAATCCCATTTACTATCGTACCAAAGAAATTAAGTACCTAGCAATAAACTTAACTGAGGCAAAAGACCTCCTTAGTTAAGGAAGACATAAATAGATGGAAGAACATACCAGGCTCATGGACTCGTAGAATCAACATCATTAAAATGTCCATACTACCCAAAGCAATCTATATATTCAATGCACTCTCCATTAAAATACCAATGGCATATTTCACTGAACTAGAACAAAATCTTCAAAAATTCATCTGGAATAAATAAATTTTAAAAAGACCTCCAATAGCTGCAGCAATCCTGAGAACCAGATATTAAGCTGTATTCCATAGCCACTGTTCTCAAAACAGCATGGTACTGGTATAAGAACAGATACAGAATAGAGAGCCCAGAAATCGACCCAAACCACTATGCTCAATTAATATTTAATAAAGGAGGCAAGAGAATACAATGCAGTCAAGACAGTCTTTTCAATAAATGGTGTTGGGACAATTGGACAGATACATGCAAAATAATGAAACTAGACCACCAACTTACACCATACACAAAACGAAACTCAAAATGGATAAAGGACTTAAATGTAAGATGAGAAACCATAAAAATACTAGAGGAATACATAAGCATCAAAGTCTCAGACATATGCCAAAACAATTTCTTCACTGATACTGCTACTAGCGCAATAGAAACTAAAGAGGAAATAAACAAATGAAACTACATCAAAATAAAAAGCTCCTGCACAGCAAAAAAAACAAACAAAAAAAAAACCATCAACAAAACAACAAGAAAGCCCACTGCATGGGAAAACATATTTGCCAATGTTATCTCCAATAAGGGTTTAATCTCCAACATTTATAGGGTATTCATACAACTTAATAAAAGGAAGATAAACAACCCAATCAAAAAATGGGCAACAGACCTAAATAGATACTTTTCAAAAGAGTACATAAGGAATACCAAAAGTCATCTGAAAACATGCTCAAAGTCACTACTCATTGAGAGATGCAAAACAACAATGAGGTACCATCTCACACCTGTCAGAATGGCTATAATCAACAAATCAGCAAACTGCAGGTGCTGGCGAGGATGAGGAGAAAAAGGAACCCTCTTGCACTGCTGGTGGGAATGCAGACTGGTGCAACCACTGTGGAGAACAGTATGGGGTTTCCTCAAAAAACTAAAAATGGAACTCCCATTTGACCTAGTGATCCTACTTCTAAGAATATATCCCAAGAAACTAGAAATAGGAATCAAAAAGGATAATATGCACCCCTATGTTCATAGCTGCACAATTCACCATAGCTAAGATTTGGAAACAGCCTAAGTGCCCATCAGCAGATGAGTGGGTTAGAAATTTGTGGTACATTTACAATGGAATACTATGCTGCTTTAAAAAAGAAGAAATTCTTACCATTTGCAGCAGCATGGATGGAACTGGAAAGCATTATGCTAAGTGAAATAAGCCAGTCAGTGAAAGAAAAATACCACATGATCTCACTCATTAATGGATAATAAAGAACATTATAACCTGATGGACAAAAAGACAGATAAAGAAGCAGAGAAGCATAGAACAGACTGTCAAATTGCAGTGGGAAGGCAGGGGAGGTAAGAGATCAACCACAGGACTTGTATACATGCATATAAATATAATCAATGAACACAAGACACGGGGTGGGGGAGTGAAGGCATGTATGGGAGTGGGGTAGAAGGGCAATGGGGAGATATGGACACATGTAATACCTTGATCAATAAAAACTTTTTGGAAAAAATAAACACCTCAAATAGCGATGACTAACATTTATTGAGCATGTATTATATCCCAGATACTGAGATGAAGGGCTTTACTAGTACATGTACTATCTCATTTTATTTTCACAACAGTCTTGAGATTTAGAGAAGATAAATCCTGTTCACACAAACTGTAAGTGATAGAATGAGAATTTGAGTCTAGGGACATCAGATTGTTAAGCCCACATCCTTACACAACATCCAAATGGAGTATCCATTACACTTCCTTTGCCTCATAAAAGAATGAGTGGCAGCCCTCTCCTGAAGCACACCACTTCTTTACCAAAGAAAATTTTCACCACATCCCCCAAGCCTCAATCAAAGTCACATCAATTATGTCCCCTAATACCCCAAATGAATGGCCAGCCATGAATTCTTCCATTTTAGGTACATGATGCCTCTCAGTCATTAAATTTATTGAACCAATTTTACCTTATAGCCATTTAATTCCAATTGAAACACAATTATTATTTAAAAAATAGGTTATTTTTATGTTTGTTTCAGAGCTTTATTTCACATTTATGCTAATATCAATATTTCAAAGCTATTTTCTATGACTTAAGCTCTTCTGGCCCCATGTACTACACAATAACATAATGAAATATGTGCCAGCTCATCAGAGAGTTGGCGTTTGATAGGAGGACACCAATGCATCTAAGAGCCATGGCTATCAAATGACCTTCCTGGTGGGAATACCTCAATGAAAAACAGGTTTCACTTTACATAAGGTGGACTTACCAAATATTTGATCAAGTCATTTTATAACATGTTCTAGGCCTCAGTTTCCCTGTCTATAAAAGTAAGGAAAATAATTTTACTTTCTTAAGAGTGATTAGCAGCATTCAGTGAAATTATTCTTGTTAATTACATTGCACAATGTCTAGCACACAGTAAGTGCTCAATAAAAGGTAGCTACTTTTAAAAATTGTAATCTGTGAGTGGTACGATCTGAATGAATGAAGGTCTCAGTAAACCAATGTGTTCAATTACCAAACAACTTCCCAACAACCAAAGAATGAAGAAGAAAACAGTCACTTCTATACTGACTGGAAAGATGACTCAATATAGCCAATTCTAAATCCAGACACTTTATAAAAGCTGGATGGCTCTAAATCTGATATCTTATCTTGATTCAGGATAATCGATGTCATTACTAACCAGTATGGACATTTTATTAGCCTTTGGTATTTAATTCCCCATGTTATTATTCTCATTTTTTGCTAATTTATCTATTTATTTTATATTCAATATTACTTTATCTGAGAGGCCTAGTGCACAAAATTCATGCACGGGCTGTGGGGGCTGTGTCCCTCAGCCCAGCCTGCACCCTCTCTAATCTGGGACCCCCTCAAGGGATGTCCGACAGCCCATTTAGTCCTGACATCCCTGGCTCCCAACCACTTGCTTTCCTATATTCTCTATGCCTGATTGCCCATAACTGCTTCTGCCTGCCAGCCTGATCACACCCTAATTACTCCCCTGACAGCCTGATCAATGCCTAACTGCTCCCCTGCCAGCCCGCTTACCCCTAACTTCCCTCCCCTGCTGGCCTGATCACCCCCAACTGCCCTCCCCTGCAGGCCTGGTCCCTCCAACTGCCCTCCCCTGCATACCTGGTTGCTCCTAACTGTCCTCCCCTGCAGGTCTAGTCCCCCCCAACTGCCCTCACCTGCTGGCCATCTTGTGGTGGCCATCTGTGTCCACATGGGGGTGGTCATCTTGTGTATTGGAGTGATGGTCAATTTGCATATTACCTCTTTATTATATATGATTCGTTTCAGATGTACAACATAGATGTTAGACAATCGTATACTTTACAAAGTGTTCCCCTAATATTTCCAGATCCACCTGGCACTGTACATAGCACAATATTACTGACTATATTCCCTATGCTGTACTTTGTATTCCATAACTTCTGTAACTACCAATTTGCACTTCTTAAAACTTCACATTTTCACCCAGTCCCCCAATATCCTTTCCTTCTGGCAATCATCAGCCTGTTTTCTGTATCCATGAGTCTGTTTCTGTTTTGTTTGTTCATTTATATTGTTCTTTAGATTCCACATATAAGTGAAATCATTCTTCAGTTGTCTTCAGTAGTGGTTTCAAGCCAGGAACATTAACTGGGATTTTTTTCCATTTTCTGCCCCCATCCCACCCCCCATTTTTCTGCAATGGTATAAAGTAGTCAGAGGAGCACCACCTTTGATCTTCTATTCCCCACTGGGAGACATTTATGCAAGGCACAGGCAACAAAATAACTTCTAACAATCATTACCACAGACATTTGACAAAATAGCCTTAATTTTTAAGCCATGAAACTCAATTGAGTCAGGCTGGGTTTTCAGAAACACACCTGCTTTAAGCATTTATTCCTTCAAGCTTTATCTTGCATCCTTTCCAGTTGCTAATGCAGGACACCACTAGTTTTATTAATAAAAATCTCCAAAATAGCTGAGATAAATCCAACATTTCACTATCAGGCATTTGCAGCTAACCCAAATCTTGATCTCTGAGGAAAAAAATAGCGGTCTTCCACTGTTAATAATACCCACTTTGAGGAAAATACCCTTTTAAAATATGCTTACTGTGATTTTCCAAGTGCATTTGCTATTTGGAGGGTACACTCCAGGAAAACCTTCGCTGCCAATAAATCCAGACTCTCCAGTAAGAACACCACCACATGTGAAAACAGGTCTATGAAATAAAAGGGAAACAATTTGAAATATGTCAACTTCAGAATGTATAGTCTAGTAATATGGATAAAGTTAATATGGATTAATAAATGCCTGTATCATATAAGGGATTCGAGAGCTTGCTAGCTCTCAGAATATACCCAAAAAAAACATTCCGTCCAGCTGCCACCTGTCTCCATCATAACACAAGCTCGACAGTTCTGTTATCCATCCATCCATCCGTCCATCCATCCTTCCGTCCATCCATCTATCCATATGAAACCAAGTTTTCTAAGCAGTGGTAAAATGTTATAGGAAAATAGTAAGTGGAAAATTTAAAAAGGGGGAGTGAGAGAGAGAGAAAATGAAAACTAGGCCAAGTGATGTGCAAGGTTTAGAGATAGATAAGCAACTGGTTAATATAAAAAAGTTTCTCATCCCCTTTTCCGAAAACCTTTGGGCATTGGCAGATCCCCCCATTGAAAAGGTAAGTTGATGGAGGAGGTGACAAAGTTGCCAAGAGTGAGTCCCTCGGCCCAGGTGCTGGAGCCGCTCAAAGGTTAAGTTTCAGGAAGCCGGAGCGGCTCGGCTCGTTCGCAGGGCAACAGGGCACCATGCAATTCAAGTTTCCCCCTATGTTTAATTAAGTTTTTCTCTCCAGTTAAAAACAGAAATAAGCCTAAATCCACAGATTTGGGTCCTAACGCTTCCATGCGGGAGGGAAGACGCTGGACGGATGACGCCTTCGCTACGTGGTGACCGGGCCAGCGGGGGCGAGGGAGCCCCGCGACTGGACCCGGGGCCTGGGGCCTGGGGCCTGCCCAAGGCTGGGTCCCTGGGCATCCAGAGCAAACTGAGAACTGGGCCCGAGGCTGCTGGGACAGAGCGAGGGAGGAAAGAGGGAGAGGGCGGGGCGCGTTACCTCTCCGGGTGCTGCTGACCCGACTGCTGGGCCGCCAGCAGCAGGCCGAGCACAACCCAGGGGCCCGCGCCGCTCATGGTCGGTGGAGACTGTCCGGGCGGCCGCCAAGAGCACGCCGGCTGCGCCTCTGGCGTGCACACAAGACACCCTGTGCGCGCTCCTACGCACGCGCACGGTCGCTGGGCAGCCAAGGTATGCGCAGCTGGAGGGGTCCGGAAGCTTTTAACGGTGATTACGGTGCAGCCTGACTCGACAATTTCCTTCCCCAAGGAGTTGCTGACAGCCACTGGCCACTGCTGAACGTCCGATTTGTTCTCTGAAGCGGGAGGGGCGGCTCCCATGCCTCAGCCGCCTCCTCTCTAGGTGGGGCGGGCGAGCGTCTCCTCCCCCGCACCGGGGACCCACAGCCCTATCTCATCCCGCCTGCAGGCCTGTAGGGAGATGAAAAGGGACCCCCTCCTTCGCCCACCAACGCTCATTGGTGCCCAAGCGCGACCTGGCTCAGTAATCCACAAATGATCACAGGGTGGGGTGATGTTTTTCACTAGCTACTTTCTTTTAAAAAAGTATTCGCGCCTGCTGGAAAACCTGAGGTTCCTTCTTTATTTCTGTCTCCTAAGGCAAGAAAGGGGGAAATAGAAGAGGGATTCTATCATATTTTAACTCTTTTCTGCTTTAGTGGTGTATAAGTGTTTCCTGATAACTAGGGACTAATAAAAGAAAAACAAAAAGAGAATGGATTTTTTGATATTTTCAACACTGATGCCACTACAAGAGGGATATGGCTCAATCTACCGTGTTTCCCCAAAAATAAGACATCCTCCGAAAATAAGACCTACTTACAGATTTCCTTCTGAGTGAAATATAAGACATCCCCCCGAAAATAACCCCCCCCCCCCAGGCTAAACATGAGAGATTTGGTCCACTGATTCTGAAAGAAATGGAGTCACAAGAAATTCACCAGGAAATTCAGAAATTGGATTGTTATGATGATGTTCCAGAAGATGATGACATGATTGTCATTGAATAAATGAGTAAATTCTTGATACTTGATTCACAGTTTGTCTGGTTTGTGTTGACAACTGCCGTACTACCGTATACAGGTAATAAATTTCCTTTATTTTCATTTAACAATAAATGTGTACCGTATTCTTCTTCATGGAAAAATAAGACATCCCCTGAAAATAAGACCTAGCTTATCTTTGGGAGCAAAAATTAATATAAGACACTGTCTTATTTTCGGGGAAACAGGGTAGATGCTTCATTTGAGTTGTTCACCTTTCTAAGTAAATATAAATAAATAAATAAATAAATAAATAAATAAAAATAAGCATTATGTTAATACTTATCAAGACTCCATTTCTAATAATGAGATACAATATTAAGAACATAAACACTCCTGGCAAGGAATAAGTAAAAACTAGATTCAGGGAATGACTTGACATTTAATAGTGGAGAAACCCAGCAACTAATAATCGGAACCAGAATTTCCTTATGGAGTTTACATTATTTTACTATTTTTGAAATAGAGAAGGAAAGGAACAGCAAGAACTGCAACTTTTAATTTTTTTCTAAAGGCACCATACCCTGTATGACATTTTTAAAAGGTGGAATTACAGAATTTGGCAAACTACTTTATATCCTAAAATATACTTCCTCAACCCAATAAAAATTGCTTTAAAACAGCAAAGAGCAAAATAAATGTTTATTTTGCACTCATTTCAAGAATATGCTATTCAATGGCATTAGTGTTTTATATATTTTATTAAAAATCATATTTTAAATTACAAAATAAAAATATTGCTCAGTTCACTTTCTGGTAATGATTTGAAATGATCATAGTAAGAAAATACTTCATTCTTAGGAGTAAGCTAAGTTTTCAAAATTAAAGGACAAAATACTAAACATGTGTAAGTGGTTAGAAAACCATTTGAGCATAAATATGCAACAGCATTTTTTTCTTTTTAAAATATTTTAAAATTTTTACTTTAGAGAGAGAAGGGAAAGAGAGAGAGAAAGAAACATCAAACCCACAACCTGGGTATGTGCCCTGATGGGGAATACAACCTGCCACCTTTTGGGGTACAGGACAACACTCCAACCAAATAAGCCACGACTGAGTCCATATCCTCACTAAAGACATTGGTGTCACCATGTGATATTAAAAGTTTACTAAAACCCATATTATTTGGTCTTACAAACATACATTTGACTTGGAATTATAGTTCTGAACAACATTAATAAACCTTAAATGTGCTGAGAAGCTTAATGTATTAAAATTGAGACAGACCCAAGTGGACTCTGAAAGTATGTTTAAAGTCCACTTCTGTGAGACCAATTTTTGGGCTTTAGCCAAGTAGAATTGATATGGGCCAGGAGCCACAGAACTTCAGGCAGTAGCAAAAGAGTAAGGTAGAGGGGACAAAAACCCTGTGGGTGGATTCTCCAAAGAAAAGTAGTGTGGTAGGTGGAATGACCCTTGTGATCCAAAGTATATATGACCCAGTTCTCCAATTCCCCTTTCCTCTGGCAACTACTAGAGACAAAGATATTGGTATTCTGTGTCTATGTATGCTTCAATTTTGTTCATTTATTTTTTTTTCTTTGGATTCCACACATCAGTGAAATCATATGATATTTGTCTTTCTCTAACTGATTTCACTTAGATTAATACCCTCTAAGACCTAGGACCATGTGCTGTTGCAAATGGTAAGATTTCATCCTTTTTTTGGCTGAGTAATATTCTATTCTATATATGTATCACAGGTTTGTTTGTTTGTTTTTTGTTTGTTTTTATCCAGTCATCTATTGATGGGCACTTGGATTGCTTTCATATCTTGGTGAATATAAATAACACTGCAATGAAGATAGAAGTGCATATATTCTTTCAAATTAGAGTTTTTTGGGTTTCCTCAGATAAAGAAACCCAAAAGTGGAATTGCTGGGTCATAGACAGATTCATTTTTAATTTTTTGAGGGACTGAATTCAACTTTTTAGATACTATCAACATTTAGGAACTCCCCATAATCTTCGAATTCTTGTGCATAAATCCTTAAGTAGATACTCTTGTGAAGAAGAATTTTTAGATTTAACAGTTTCATACTTATTTTTTTATGTCTGTGAGCATACATTACTAAATGTAGAGCTCCCCCACTTTCTCCCAATAATGAAACATTGGAGAGGAATTGTACTGGTTCAACTCCTTAGAAAAACAACTGGGTCCAATCAGGCTAGTGCAAGCAGTAAAAAAAGACCTATTTAAAAATAGAATGTAGTTCACATTACCATTAAAAGAATTAAAGAAACTATTTCAAGGTTAATTTTTCTAGAACAACTAGAGCACATGTGTCAAACACAAGGCCCGCGGGCCAAATCCAGCCCGCCAGGCCTTGCAATGTGGCCCGCACCGCGCTGTCATCACTGCACTCCGCTGTCAGTTTATGACATTGTCAGTTTATGACTGTTCAGTAAACCATTCGGCCCGCGATTTAGGCTGGATTTTAGATTTTGGCCCCTTCTCTGATTGAGTTCGACACCCCTAAACTAGAGGCCTGGTGCATGAAACTCGTGCACAAGTGGAGGGGGGTGTCCTTCAGCCCAGCCTGCACCATCTCCAATCTGAGACCCCTCAAAGGATGTCTGACTGAGAAGAAAGATATCAGACATCCCTCACAATCCAGGACCGCTGGCTCCCAAATGCTCACCTGCCTGCCTTCCTGATTGCCCTTAACTGCTTCTGCCTGCCAGCCTGATCACCTCCTAACCACTCCCTTGCCAGCCTGATTGATGCCTAACTGCTCCCATGCCAACCTGTTTGCCCCTAACTGCCCGCCCCTGCAGGCTTGGTCACTCCTAACTGCCCTACCCTGCAGGCTTGATCACCTCCAACTGCCCTCCCTTGCAGGCCTGGTCCCTCCCTTGCAGGCCTGGTCCCTCCCAACTTCCCTCTCCTGCTGGCCATCTTGTGGCAGCCATCTATGTCCACATGGGGGCAATCATTTTGATCACATGGAGGCAGCTATCTTGGGTGTTGGAGTGATGGTCAATTTGCATATTATTCTTTTATTATAATTATAGTATTATACAGGACTATATAGGACTAGTGTCCTGGTGCACAAAATTCGTGCATTGGGGAGGAGGGGGTCTCTCAGCCTGGACTCCATCCTCTCTAATCTGAGACCCCTGTGGGATCGAACCTAAACTAGCAGTTGGACAACCCCCTTGCAATCCAGGACTGTTGGCTCCTAACCACTCACCTGCCTGCCTGCTTGATCAACCCTAACCACTCTGCCTGCTGGCCTGATTACCCCCATCTGCCCTCCCCTTCTGGCCTGATCATCCCCAACTGCCTTCCCCTCATGGCCTGATCACCCCTAACCACCTCTGCCTTGGCCCCGCCACAATGGCTTTGTCCGGAAGGACTTCTGGAAGGTCTCATTAGCATATTACCCTTTTATTAATATAGATAGGATATGACATAATGACATACTGCCATAACTATAACATATGTACCAGTATTACTCTATGAGAATACATACTTCATGCGATAGGAAGCCATCTAATACATTACATTGTATATGTTGTAAGTAATAGAAAATACAGTATTCTTAGCAATAATATACACCCAGTGACTTCCCTTCCTGATTTGGGAATGGTTCCCCAGTTCTTTGAATGTTTCCTGGGTCCTAATATATTTTTTCTTTTGTTATACTTACTGTTTATTGCACATGATTTGAGGTCTTTAATTTCTAACCACCAAAGATTCAAAAGACTATTTTTTTCCATGAAGTTTAACATTAACATCAGTGAATTCATGTATTCATGTGTTTCTCTGGTAAACATCTGAATTATTCACATTGTCATAGATCCTGAACTCATAAGCATGTACCATGCACAGACTGGCAGCAAGCTAGGAAGCCACTCTGCAAGCAAACAGATACTCTTCATAAGGAGAAAAGTCATAGCATAACATTTAATATCCAACCTGAGTCACCTCACAGTGTTATATATATTGACTTCTTATTTCATATAGTATCAGGAACTCAACCACTTGGTTGGTGATGGGGTTGACCTGGTTTCAGGAGGATTATTCTTGAAATAATTAAGGAAAGGAGGGCTCAATCTTTTCTTGGTTGCTTGCTCCTCCCCAGCACCTTCATCTTTCTTCTCATCCTCAGCTTCTCGGGCATCTTTTCCTTCACCTTCACCTCCTTTTTCTTCCTCCTTTGCATCCTCAAATTCTTCCTTGGCACTTTCTTCCTCTTCCTCTCTTTCCTTTTCATCAGTCACTTCCTTTTCCTCCTCCTTTTCAGGTTCTCCTTCAGAGGGGGATTCATCCTTAGCTTCCTAATGGTCTCGTCCACCTTGATCTGCTCCTCCTGGATGTTTCTGGTGTATTAAGAAGGGAAGGAGCAAGCAGACATCAAGTAGGAGCTAGTCTGTAAACCACCTTAGGCAGATCGACCAAAGATCTGGGAACTCTGAGTGTAGCCACTGGCTATGCTTCCCACGCTGGTGAAACTGAGCTGGGTCTCCTCACCTTCCGAGAGTTTCCTGAAAGCTGCAATGCCAATGTCCAAAGCCACATTGAGGAGGTCCCGGTATTCTTTTAAATATCATGCCATTTCATTCTCGTAATTCTCAACTCATTTTCTAATTTGTTGATTGTGTCCTGCATAGCACTAACATCAGAGTTCTGCTTATCTTCCAGCTCTTGCAGATGCTTTCCCAGAGCATTGTTCATGCCCCGGCATGCTTTGATCTCCAGGGTCTTGGCCATGATCAGGCGGCGGCTTTCAGACACCTTGTCCTTGGCGACGCGCACCACATAGGTATTCTTGGCAGTGCTATTGGTCAGCATGGTGAGCAGCTCTTGTACCATTCTTCTGCATTCTGCATGTCCTTTGCAGCCAGTTTCTACTGGGCACCAATATCTTTAAGTGCTGCAGAAAGGTCGGACTTGGAGAACATGTCCATCTCCATGGAGATCTGAGCATACTGGATCTGCACCTGCAGCTTCATGCACCTTCTTCAGAAAGGCGATTTAGTCCATCAGGCTTTTAAGCTAAGCACCAGCAAGAGTCGCCTTGTCTGCACCTTTTCGCACCTTTATCAGCCAGCCCTCTGCGTCATCATAGTTCAGCATCTCTTCCTGGTAACATTCCTGAAGGTTGCTCCCAGTCCCTTCCAAGCCCTGGTGCCTGCTAACTGCCCACTGCCCTCTCCTCGCCAGGTGGTGGGCTAGAGCACAGGATCCCATTTTCATTAGAATGTTCAACCCAGGCCTGTTCCAACTGTGTCCACAGGAAGCCCAGGGTAGAAAATGATCTCAGAGACCCTGGCTACCACTGCCTACCTGGGTCCCCGATGACAGCCTAGACTCAGTGGGCAGCATCAGGCTCAGCCCACCTGGCTTACCCAGATCCATTTGGCTGCCTGGACCCTTGGGCAGCGTCAGGCACTTCCCACGTGACCTGCCTGGTCCCCGATTGTGGCCTGGACACTGCGGGTGGCTTCAGGCGCTGCCCCCCAGGCATGCCAGGTTATCAATGGGTAACTGGACCCCGTGGGTGGCATCTGGCACTGTCTGCCTGGCCTGCCTGCACCCTGATGGTGACCTGGACCCCGCAGGTGGCAACAGGCGCTGCCCGCCATGCCTGCCCAGTCCTCGATGGTGACCTGAACTTCGCAGGTGGCATCAGGCACTGCCCCCCAGGCCTGCCCGGTTACCAATGGCTGCCTGGACCCTGTGGGCAGCATCAGGCACAGTCTTCCCAGCCTGTCTGGTCCCTGATGGTGGCCTGGACCCTGCAAGTGGTGACAGGCGCTGTCCTGACCTGCACCATTTCTGATGACAGGCTGAACCCCGTGGGCTGTGTGAATCGCTGCCCGCCAGGCTTGCCCGACCCTTATGGCAGCCTGAACCTCACCCCCGCCTGCCAGGTTACCAATGGTGGGCTTGACCTAGCTGGTGGTGTCAGGTGCTGCCTGCCTGGCCTGCCTGGTCCCCCATGGTGAACTGGACCCTACAGCAGCATCAGACACAGCCCGCTCCTCCTGCATACGCAAAATTATCCTCCATCTTTGTTGGCTTAATTTGCATACCACTCCTGATTGGCTGTGGGCATAGTGAAGGTACAGTCAATTAGCATGTTTCTCTTTTATTAGTGTAGATTAGATAGGATAGATGCCTGGTGCACAGGTGGGGGCCTGCTGGTTTGCCCTGAAGGATGACCCAGATCAGGGTAAAGGTTCTCTTGGGGCATGGAGCAGCCTGGGCAAGGGGTCTGTAGTGGTTTGCAGGCTGGTCATAGCCTTGGGGACCCCAGCAGAGGCCCTGGTATCTGGGATTTATTTATCTTCTATAATTGAAACTTTGTAGCCTTCAGCAGAACCAAGCCTCCTGCTCACTCTGTGGTGCAGCCATTTTTGTTGGGATTTATTTATCTTCTATAATTGAAATTTTGTAGCCTTAAGAAGAGGCCAATCTAGGCCAGGGCAGGCAGGAAGCTTGGCTTCCTCCATTTCTGAGGAAACCCAAGCCTCCTGCTCTCTCTGTGGCCACAGCCATATTGGTTGGGTTAATTTGCATACTGATTTCTGATTGGCTGGTGGGCAAGACTTGTGGGGTGTAGCAGAGGCAAGGTCAATTTGCATATTACTCTTTTATTAGATACTATGGCCAAACTTTCACTTTAGAAATGGCCCAGTGAGAAATCTGTTGCCATTGCTGCTACCAAGACTAAGCACTAAATGCAAGTATTCCAACTTGCTGCAATTGTGACTGCTATGAGCACATTGGATTCATTTCTGACCTGGGAAGTTCAGCCTGCAACAGTCCTGCACAAAAAGCCAGACAGCTCTGTTGCCACCTATGGAACAAAACCTCATCACAGAACCCCATTTCTCTTGAATCAAAGTCTCATATGCAAGTATATATTATTTGGAATGTCTGTGTTTCATGGATGCATCTCTGATGCAAGGCAGGCTAGGAATTCAACACTTTATGGGGAATAATTCAACTGTAGAAATGCCCCCAAAATATTAAAAGGCTACTGAGAATACAATGGGCAGGAGCAGTATGATTAATGCCCATGACAGCGATCTACAAAGTTCAATTAGCCTTTCTCCTTACATCCACTTGCTGAGAAAAACAGTCCCAAGTGGGTCTTTATGTATAAAGGTAGAGGACAATGTAATATCCATTAACAGAAACCAGCTGTACCCATTTGTCTATTCTAGACAAAGTAGTCAACTGCTTTTTGCTGATTTGGAATAAAAATTTGTCCTTATAAAGGTACTCCAGAATGAGTCATCATCATCATCCCTAATTGTTCTTGAGCACTTGTTACACACCAGGAACTGTGATAAGTGCTTTACAGTAATATTTCATTTACTTCTCTTAAAAACTCTGTGAAGTAAGAACAATTAACACCATTTAACAGATAAGAATTATGACATTTAGAGAGGTTAACTACTAATACAAAACCTGCAAAACATAAATAAAACATTGGGATTTGAACCTGGGCTAACTGGAAAGTTCAAGTTCCTGATTAATATTGAATGCCAGTCCAATGGAGCCTATTGTAATGCACATAATGCTCAGTGCACATGGAGATGGCAGTTGTAGTGGATGGACATCTGTTTTTTATCCATCTGAGATTACTGATTCAATTCATTGGTCCTCCAGCACCCAGATGGGTCATATGACCCAGGAATGTTCAGAGAGTTCTTTCAGAACTTTTTTCTACTGAAGATAATACTGAGGAAATGTTTCTTCTGTGTGGTTCTGGTCAAGATGGCAGAATAAACAAACACTGTGCTCTCTGCCTCCCAGGACCATTTCAAAATTACAACTAAATTACAGAACAATCCACCTTATGAACCACCTGAAGATTAACTGAACATAAATTCTATTCCTAAGGATATAAAGAATAATTTACATCCAGACTGTAGGAGGGGCGAAGACATCCAACAGGCTGGTCTCGCACCTACATGTGGCTGTTAAAAAACAGGAGGTTGGCTAGAGAGATCAAAATGGTGGCAGAGTATGTGGTTGATGCATGGACATGCTCCCAGGAACAAACTGGAATTACAACTAAAATAGAGGGGGGGGCGGGAAATCCTGAATAATCAACAAAAGGGAATCCTGATACCTGAAGGTGGAAACCTCATAGAGACTGCTAAGAAGGGCAGAGTTGTGACAGGGTTGGCCGGGCACCCCAGACAGCAACTCAAGTTCTGGAGAGATATCTCAGCTGTAGGGATTGCCACTGAAACTGCTAGGATCTAATCCCCAAACTGCCCCCCCCCCAGCAGAGAGCACCAGAACTGAGAAGGGAATCCACATAAAATCTGCCTGTGAAAAGCAGTGGGGTTGCTGCCTGCCAGGGAGCAATTGCTGAAAATTCAAGCACCCTCTTAAGCATCAATACACAAAACTCCCTGTGGAGATACCCACCTTGTGCTCTGGCAGAGGGAAGGCAGAATGGACTGGAGCTGTGTGAGCAGAAGCCAGGTTTGGGGACTCAGGGGTTAGAGGTCAGAAGGCAGACACCCCCAGTTGACTGGGATGAGTTATTCCCTCATCTTTCCCACACAGATATGTTCCTTGCCTGGAGGGAAGAGAGTTGACCCAGCTTATTGGAAAATACTTTGTCCTCCTAGAAGAAACAACTGCCCCACCCTGTTGAAAAAAAACTCTCACCATACCTGAGGATGATTGCCTGAGGCAATTCAAGTCAAATTCCTATCAGTCTGTAGGCAGAGGTGGTCTCTGGAGTATTTGAGTCTTTGCCAGATCAAATTAGTCAGACACAGTGTTTGACACTGTCCTGAACTAGAGATTGAGAGGTGTAGAGAATCTTCCTAATACGCAGTCAAAAATCCAAATAGGCAGCCAAAATGTGGAGACAAAGAAACAACCCTCAAATGAAAAAACAAGAGAATTCTCCAGAAGAAGAGATAAATGAAGCAGCACTAAGAAATTGATCTGAAACAGCGTTCAGAGTAACGATGGTAAAGATATTCAAAAGCATGAAAAAAGATATAGAATTATGAAAACAGAAATAAAGAGTGACATAACACAAATAATGAATACATTGGAAGTAATACACAGCAGAATAGAGGAAGCTGAGGATCGAATCAGTAAATTGGAAGACAGGGTAGAAAAAAATCATTCAATCAGAGAACAAAAATAAAAAATAAAAAAATAAGGAAAGCTTAAGGTATTTATGAGACAGTGTGAAACATAATAATATTTAAATACCTTTCCTAGTGAAGGAAAAAGTCATACAAGTTCAGGAGACACAAAGAATCTCAAGCAAGAAGAACCCAAACAGGATCATGTCCACACATATCATAATTGAAATGCCAAAAATTAAAGACAAAGAGAGAATCTTAAAGGCAACAAGAGAAAATCAAACCGTTACATATAAAGGATCTCCAATAAGGCTAACATCTGAAACTTTAGAGTCCATAAGTTTGGACTTGAAGTACTCAGGGTAATGGAAAGCAAGGATCTGAGACCAAGATTACTATATCCAGCAAGGCTATCATTCAAAATAGATGGTCAAATAAAGAGCTTCCCAGACACACACACAAAAAAAGAAGCCTGAAGTAGTACATCACCACCAAGCTAGCATTACAAGAAATGTGAAAAGAAGTGCTGTAATGAGAAGAAGAAACAGAGAAAGAAAGCTAGCCATAAAGAATTACATGGCAATAAATAAGTACTTAACAATGACAATCCTGAATGTAATTGGATTAAATGATCCAATCCAAAGGCATAGGGTAGCTGAATGGATACAAATACATGACCTAACTATATGCTATCTACAAGAAACACACCTCAGAACAAAAAAACACACACAGATGAGAGTGAAAGGATGGGAAAAATATTTTCCATGCAAATGGAAAAGAAAAAGCTGGAGTATAAATACTCATAATCTGACAAAATAGACTTCAAAATTAAGGCCATCACAAGAGACAACAAAGGTCACTACATAATACTAAAGGGACCCATCCGACAAGAGGATATAGCCCTGTTAAACATATATGCACCCAATATAGGAGCATCTAAATATTTAAAAAGCACATCTAGAGGGTTTTAACAGAGATATTGACAATAATACAGTCATAGTAGGGGACTTCAACACCTCTCTGACTTCACTGGATAGATCTTCCAGACAAAAAAAAATTAATAAGGAAACAGTGACTCTAAAGGACACACTGGACCAGATGGATTTAATTAATATTTGTAGAACATTTCACCCCAAAGCAGCAAAATATATATTCTTATCAAGTGCACATTGGTCATTCACAAAGATAGACCATATGTTAGGACACAAAACAAGTCTCTACAAGTTCAAGAAGATTAAAATCATATCAAGCAACTTCTCAGACTACAGTGGAATGAGCTACAGTAAAATACCCAAAAACATTCAAACATCTGAAGGCTATTAACATGTTATAAAACAACTAGAGTCCCAATGCACAAAATTCATGCAAGGGGTTTGGCCTCCGTCCCCACAGCAGCTGTTTTGGCCCATGCTACCACAGCAGCTGCCTCTACTTTGGACCCCACCCGCCATGGCAACCCCTCCGCCTCAGCCCTGGCCTACCATAGCATCCAGGGGCCTCTGCCACCTCTGTGTTGGCCCCCACCCATCCCAGCAGCTCCCTCTGCCTTGGCCCCTGCCACTGTGGCTTAGTCCAGAAGGTCATCTGGAAGGACATCCAGAAAGACATTCAATCTAATTAGCATATTATGCTTTTATTATTATAGATGAACTAGAGGCCCAGTACATGAAATTCATGCACAGATGGGGGATTCCCACAACTCAGTCTGCATCCTCACCAATTGGGGACCTCTTGCAGGATGTCCAACTGCCATTTTAAACCAGCAGTCAGACATCCCTCTCACAATCTGGGACCACTGGCTCCTAACTGCTCACCTGTCTGCTTGCCTAATTGTCCCTATCTGCCTCTCCCTGCCAAATAACCCTTAACTTCCCTCCCCTGCCAGCCTGATTGTCCCTAATTACCCTTCCCTGCTGGTCCAGTTTTCCCCAACATCTCTACCCTGCCAGCATGACCTTGCCTCCAATGGCCCTCCCCTGAAGGCTGATGTCACCCCCAACTGTCTTCCTCTGCTGGCCAATTTGGTTCTGATTGGTCGGTTCCTATGCCAGCATCAAAAGATCTGCCTTCTAGGCAGCCATTAGTTCCCCACAGCACTCACCTTTGGTTCTGATTGGTAGGTTCCTATGTCAGTCAGAATCAAAAGCTCCACCTCAAAAAATACAACTAAAATACAAATTGGACATTATCCAGAACTACAGGAAAGTTGACTGACTGGAAATTCTACAACTAGAAGGAAAGAGAAAACAAGAAGGAAAATCAGAGGAGCTGTAAAAAGCTAAGGTACGGAGACATGGTGCACGCATGGGGAGAGGAGGGGTGACTGAGTGCCTGGCTGGCTTTCCCTAGAGGGAAGGAGATAAAAGCTCCGAACTGTGTTGAACCCGTTTTGTCTGCATTGAACCCCAGTTTGGGGTGAGCCCTGGGGTCCCAGGCTCACACGGAGGGAATCTGGGCTGTAAGGCAGAAACTCAGGGGAGGGACGAAAGGCAGAGCCCTGAAGGCATGCACGTTAATATGCACAGAGGACAGACTGTTGACTGAGATGCTAGATTGCCCTGGCAGGAAGGAGAAAAAAGCTCCAGACTGTGCTGAGCCCCAGTTCCAACTTCACTGAAGCCCAGTTCTAGGCCAGACCCTGGGGACCCAGGCTCACACGGAGGGAATCTGGGCTGTAAGGTGGAAACTCAGGGAAGCGGCAAAAGGCAGAGCCCCGGAGGCGTGCACTTTGTGCTCAGAGGATGGACTGTTGACTGTGCTGCTGGATTGCCCTAGCAGGAAGAAGACTTAAGTTCCAGACTGCTCTTAACCCCACTTCCAACCCCACTTCCAACTGCACTGAACCCCAGTTCCAGACTCTTTGGAGGACAGACTAGACTGTTTGGTAGCTGGCGAAACTCAAGGGCTCCTTTCTCTCAAAGGTGCTTACAGCAAGTACTGAAGGATTCTGAGGAACACTGAGACCCAGGAACCTTATAGGGCAGGGCTGACGGAAATCCAAGGTTTTAGGCTCCACCCTGAAACTCCGCCCCATCCAAGCTGAGCACAGAGGCTTTTGCAATTTTCCAAGTCTAGTCGAATAAGGCTGTCTCCCAGGATAGACACAGCTGATCCTCACAGCCAATTGACCTGGAGGTCAGTTCCTTCCAGTGATACCAACTACAATCAAGACTTTACAACAAGGCTGTACACAGAGTCCACAAAGGGGTGCACCAAGAGTGTCCACCTCAGATAACTGGAAGGCTGACCCACTGAACCATATAGGACACCTTAACACACAAAGCCACCCTACCAACTCAGGGAAGCAGCAAAAATGCTGAGACAAGGAAACAGATCACAAACGAAAGAAATGGAGGACAACATGCAACTGGATATCGAGTTCAAAACCACGCTTATAAGGTTTTTTTCAAGAATTTCCCAGAAAAGGCCGATAAAATAAATGAGACCTATGAGGATATGAAAAGAGATCAACTAGAAATAAAGAATACATTGTCTGAAATAATAAATATTACACAGAGTCCAAAAAACAGAATGGAAGATCGCAAGAATCAAGTCAAAGATTTGGAACACAAAGAGCCAGAGGACACTCCTCCGCAAAAGCAAGAAGACAAGAGAATCCAGAAAGTTGAAGATAGTGTAAGAAACCTCTGGGACAACTTCAAGCGAACCAACATCAGAATTATGTGGGTCCCAGAAGATGAGAGAGCAAGATATCGAAAACATATTGAAAGAAATAATGACAGAAACTTCCCCCACCTGGGGAAAGAAATAGACTTACAAGTCCAGGAAGCACACAGAACCCCAAACAAAATAAATCCAAAGAAGACCACATCAAGACACATCATAATTAAAATTCCAAGAGCAAAAGACAAAGAGAGAATATTAAAAGCAGCAAGAGAAAAACAGGTAGTTACCTATAAAGGAGCACCCATATGATTGCCAGCTGATTTCTCAACAGAAACCATGTAGGCCAGATGGGAATGGCAAGAAATATTCAAGGTGATGAATAGCAAGAACCTACAACCAAAAATACTCTACCCAGCAAAGTTATCACTCAGAATCGAAGGCCAGATAAAAAAACTTCACAAATAAAATTAAAAAAAAAAAAAGCTAAAGAAGTTCATCACTGCCAAGCCAGAATTATATGAATTCTAAATTATATGAATTATATGGGGTTCTTTAGGAAGAGGAAGAAGATAAAGATAAAAATTATGAACAACAAATACTTAACTATCAACAAGTGAATCTAAAAACCAAGGGAATTTAAAAATCTGGTGAACAATATTAACTGTTGAATATAATAGAATCAGAGCTATGGAAGGGGAGTGGACTGGCAATTCTCTGGGAAAGGAGGTATGGGGGTGCGGGAAGAGACTGAACGTAAACTGTGCACCTATGGATGAGGACAATGGGGGGTGGGGAAAGGGCAGAGGGTGGGGTGGGAACCTGGTGGAGGGGAGCAATGGAGGGGGGGAAAATGAGGAACATTTGTAATAATCTGAAAAATAAAGATTTATTTTTAAAAAAATAAAAAATACTCCAAATAGCTGCAGCAATTTTGAGAAAGAAATACAAAGTAGGTGGAATCACAAAACCAGATTTCAAGTTATACTACAAAACTACTATAATCAAAACAGCCTGGTACTATCATAAGAACAGGCATATAAATCAATGAAACAGCACAGAAAACCCATATATCAACCCAAGACACTATGCACAATTAATACTTGACAAAGGAGGCAAGAACATAAAACGGAGTCAAGACAATCTCTTTAATAAATAGTGTTAGTAAAATTGGACAAATACATGCAGAAAACTGAAACTAACTTACACCAAACAACTTACACCATACACAAGAATAAATTCAAATGGATAAAAGATTTAAATGTAATTCGTGAAACCATAAAATCTGAGATGAAATCATGGGCAACAAAATCTAAGACATCTCTTCTAGCAATCTGTTTACAGATATATCGCTTGAGTCAAAGGAAACTAAGAAAATAAACAAATAGGACTACATCAAAATTAAAAGTTTCTGTACAGCAAAAGAAACTATCTACAAAAAAAAAAAGAGAGAGAGAGAGAGAGAGAGAGAGCCCACTGTATGGGAGAACATATTTGATACATCTGATAAAGGGTTAATATCCAAAATAAATATTCACTTATACAACTTAACAAAAGGAAAATGTATAATCCAATTAAAAAATGAACAAAGGACCTAAATAGACACTTTTCCAAAGAGGACATATAGATGGCCAAGAGGCATATGAAAAAAATGCTCAAGTCACTAATCATCAGAGAGGTGCAAATTAAAATGACAGTGAAGTATCACCTTAAATATGTTAGAATGGCTATCATCAACAAATCAACAAATGACAAATGCTGTTGTGAATGTGGAGAAAGGGGAACAACAGTTCATTGCTGGTGGGAATGCATACTGGTGCAACCATTATGGAAAACGATATGGGGATTTCTCAAAAAAATTAAATATGAAACTGCCAGTTATCCCACTCCTAGGAATATATCCTAAGAAACCTGAAGTACCAATCAGAATTAATGTATACACCCCTATGTTCATAGAAGCACAATTTACAATAGCTAAGATTTGGAAAAAGCCCAAGTGCCCATCAGTAGATGAGTGGATAAAAAAGCTGTGGTAGAGAGAGAAACCAAGATCGTGAACAACTGGCCTGTCACCTCGCACAACAATTTTAAAACTACAATTAATATACAAGGCATCTATCACCCAGAACCATGGGAAATCTGACTGAAAGAGAAAGGAGCACAAGCACTGAAAAGCTGAGGAGCCTAAGTACGGAGGCACACAAATTGGGCTGGTGGTGGGCTACTGGGCATGAGGCTTTTTTCAACCCTAAGGGAAACAAGCTCCTGATCATTTTGAAATCTAGTTTCTGGGGTAATGTGGAGGACCCAGACAACTACAGAGAGAAGCTGGTCTGTCGGCCATTGGGTCCAAAAGTAAAGGTGACTCTCTTGCAGAGGTGCATGCAACAATCATTGTTTACTGTGCTGGGTTGCAGGGATGCGGAAACTTGGGAATGCAGGGATTTGGAAACACGGGAGGGCAGAGAAGGCTGACGGCAGCCATCACTGTTTGTCACGCCCCAGCCTAGTGACATCCTGAGACCGTGCTCTGCCCTGAGGCCCTGCCCTGCACATTCTACAAACCCACCCAGGCCACCACACAGCTGCTTTTGCATATAAGTGGCCTGTATTGTGGCAGCTTAACAAAAGAAATTGCAGCTCCAGCAACAAAACCGCCAAATCACAAGTAAAGAGGACAAAACTGTAGTTCTTGCTGTAGCTCCCGCTGGGTGGCCTCAGACAGTAGCTGAACTGCACCCCATTGGAGATCCAAAACTAGTGTATCTAGTGGCTGGTATGAGACAACACCAGATTTCAACTACTCTCATAAGGGGCACATTCAAGAGACAGACTCAGTGAGCATCAAAGCCCTATGGGAACAAGTCCTCTCCCATAAACATGTCTCCAGCACAGCAATTCTTCCATTATACACACAGCTGATCCCCACAGCCAATTAGCCTTGAGGTCTTTTCCTCTCAGTGATACCAACAACAATCAAGACTTAATTACAACAAGATTGTACACACAGTCCACAAAGGGGTGCACCAAGAGTGTCCATATCAGGCAACTGTGATGCTGACCCATTGAACCATATAGAACACCCAGGCCCACAAAGCGACCCTACCAACTCAGGGAAACAGCAAAAATGCCAAGAAAGGGAAACAAATCTCAAACAAAAGAAATGGAGGAGAACAAAAGACTGGATATAGAATTCAAAACCACTGTTTTAAAGTTTTTCAAGAATTTCCTAGAAAAGGCTGATGAATTTAATGAGACCCTCAAGGATATGAAAAAGGACCAACTGGGAATTAAACATACATTGACTGAAATAAAAAAAAATTGTACAGAGCAGAACAAAGATGGCAGCATATGTAAACACACCTAATCTGCTGCCCTGCACAACAATTCAAATATACAACTATAAAATAAAACGTTTACTGCCCTAAACCCAAGGGAAATTTGGCTGAAAGGAAGCCCTACAACTAGACTGAAAGAGAAAGAGGAGAATTCAGGACACAAGCGCTGAAAAACTGAGGTAGGAGGGAACGGATGTGATACAGGCTGGCAGCAAATCCCGGCTGGCGGAGGGCATTGCTTTCTTCAACCTGAACAGAGACAAGCTCCCGACCTCTCTGAAATCCAGTTTCTGGGGAGAGGCTAGACTGTCTGCCAAAGTATTGGAAAGTGAGGTGGCTGGCTTGAAGAGCTTCACACAAGAATATTTGTTTGCTGTGCTGTGGTGCGAGATGTGGGGAGACGCGGAGACACAGGGATGTGGGGATGCAGGGATGCGGACTGGAGAGGCGGCTGCTGGGCTGCAACTACCCAGCCTAGTGACGCCCTGAGACTCCGCCTTGAGACTGCGCCCTTCACAATACATCCAAGCTCCAAGCAGTGGCTTTTGCATATGAATGGCCCTCTCAGTTGCAGTTTAACCTAGCAAAGGACAAGAGGACTGTGGCTCATGCTGTAGCTCCTGCAGGGTGCAGTAGCTGAACCACATCTATTGGAGATCCAGAAGCCAGTGTTCCAAGTGTTCAGTTTTAACCCCTCACACCCATGAGTGACACATTCGGAAGGTCGCCTCAGTGAGCACCAAAGCCCCACTGAAACAAAGCTTGTCTCCAGTACAGCAGTTCTTCTTTTATAGATATAGCAGGTCCTCACAGACAATTGGCCTGGAGTCAATTCCTCCCAGTGTACCAACAGCAATCAAGGCTTAATTACACCAAGACTTTGCACTCAGCCCACAAAGGAATATAGCAAAAGTGACCAGCTCAGGTGATTGGGGAAACTTAGCTTCTGACCCCTATAGGTCACCAACCACACAAAGCCATTCCATCAACCCAGGGAGGCAGCCAAAATGAGGAGACACAGAAGCATGTCACAAATGGGAGAGATGGAGAAAAGTAAACTACTGGACGACACAGAGTTCAGAATCACATTTATAAGGTTACTCAAGAATCTTCTAAAAACCTTTGAGAAACTTGATGAGACCTCCAAGAAGCTTTGTCAGACCTTCAAAGACCTTAATAAGAATAACAAAAATATGGAAAAGTTACCATCCAGAAATTAAGCAAACAGTCTGAAATAAAGAATATACAGAAACTCAATTATAGATCAATGTGCCCCAAAAATCAAACCAAAGATCTGGAATATAAGGAAGCAAAAATCACCCAAACTGAGAGGCAAAAAGAAAGAAGAATCCAAAAGTGTGAGGGTAGCATAAGGAGCCTCCGGGATGGCTTAAAGTGTACCAACATCTGGAATTTCTGGGTGCCAGAAGAAGAGAGCGAGCAGAATATTGAAGGCCTTCTGGAAGAAATAATGACAGAAAACTTTCCCTACCTGGTGAAAGAAATAGACCTACAAGTTCAGAAAGTGCACAGAACCCCAAACAAGAGGAATCCAAAGAGGACCACACCAAGACACATCATAATTAAAATGCCAATGGCAAAAGACAAAGAGAAAATCTCACAAGTAGCAAGAGCAAAAACAGCTAGTTACCTACAAAGGAACACCCATACGACCATAAGCTGATTTCTCAACAGAAATTATGCAGGCCAGACGGAAATGGCAAGAAATATTCAAAATGATGTACAACAAGAACCTATAACAAAGATCACTCTACTCAGCAAAGCTATCATTCAGAATTGAAGGTCGGATAAAAAGCTTCACAGCCATTAAAAAGTTAAAGGAGTTAATGAACACCAAACCAGGATTACATGAAACATTGAAGGGTATTCTTTTAGAAGAGGAAGAAGAAGAAAAAGATAAAGGTAAAAATTATGAACAAAAAAATGACATCAAATACATAACTACTAAGAAGGAAATCTAAAAATCAAGTGAATAAAAAATTTGAACAAAATGGACTGGTGAATACAATAGAATCAGGGACATAGAAAAAGATTGGACTAACAATTCTTAGGGGTAAGGGGGTCTGAGGGTTGTGGGGCCAGGTGAACAGCTGGAGGCCCTCACATCAACAAGGGGGAGGGGCCAGGTGAACAGCCGGAAGTGGTGACGTAAGCAGGAGAAAGGCTGGTGCCTTGGGAAATGGGTGAGCAGCCAGCAGCAGCGACCTAATTAAGGGCGTTGGGGTAGGGGTGGGGAGGCCAGGTGATTAGTCTGAGGCACTCAAGCCAAGAAGGGGTTGGGGCCAGGTCCACAGCTGGAAGTGGTAGAGTGGATAAGGCCATTGGGCCCTGTAAATGAGGACAAGGGTGGCAAGTGGACCCCAAAGCCCCACATTCCTGTGGTCCAGACGTCAACACTGGATGCCAGCAAGAAGGTCCCTGTATTCCAAGAAGGGCTTTCTTTAGGAATGGGGCAAAAGCTGACCCTCGGGGCCCGGTGACCAGTAAGTAACTCTGGAGGAGGCAGGGCAGTGCCCCCAGAGTGGAAAGTGATTTTCGGGGACTTGACATAGCTTCTCCCTGATGTCAAGGCCCATAGACAGGGCCATGCGGGCCACAGGACACTCCATTGTGGGGTGCCCCATGGTGGGGGCAATGGGGGCCCCTGAGGCTCATAGTGGCCCATGGCTATCCTAAAGGCTGCGCTGGTCTCCCCATGCTTGTGGACCTGGCCTCTGGATGGGAAGCAACCTGTGAGGGGAAGGCCATCTGGTGTTGGGGTTTTATATACCTGAAGCCAGTTCCCGAGGTCAGGATGTTTCACACCTCTGTGTGAGCAGCAGTGTGGCCTGGCTGGTGCTGCTCATTCATTGGTCAGATGAATGAGGGGGCACAGTTTCTGGAACAAGGGGGCAGGCCCAGGCCAACAGCTGAAGGCAGTCAATTCAACAAGGGTGCAGAAAGAGATTGGACAAAATCTTACATCTATGGATGAAGACAGTGGAGGGCGTAAGGGCATGGGCTGGGGTTGGAAATCAGGTGAAGGAGAGCTATTGGGTGGTGTGGGAAGAGGAACACCTGTAATAATCTAAACAATAAAACCTTATTATATTAGAAATATATATATTACAGAGACCCAACAGCAGACTAGAAGAACTTAAGAAACAAGTCAAAGAGCTGGAATACAAAGAGGAAAGGGACACTCCTCTGCAGAAGCAAGAAAAGAAGAGAATCCAGAAAGTTGAAGATAGTGTAAGAAGCCTCTGGGACAACTTCAAGCTTACCAACATCAGAATTATGGGGGTGCCAGAAGAAGAGATAGAGCAAGACACTGAAAACCTATTTGAAGAAATAATGACAGAAAACTTCCCCCACATGATAAAAGAAATAGAGTCACAAGTCCAAGAAGTGCACAGATCTCCAAACAAGAGGAATCCAAAGAGGACCACACCAAGACACATCATAATTAAAATGCCAAGAGCAAAATGCAAAGAGAGAATCTTACAGGCAGCAAGAGAAAAACAGTTAGTTACCTACAAGGGAGCACCCATATGATTATCAGCTGATTTCTCAACAGAAACTATGCAGGCCAGACGGGAGTTGCAAGAAATATTCAAAGTGATGAACAGCAAGAACCTACAACCAAGATTAATCTACCCAGCAAAATTATCATTAAGAATTGAAAGGCAGATAAAGAGCTTCACCGATAAGAAAAAGCTAAAGGAATACATCACCATCAAACCAGTATTATATGAAAGAGGAAAAAGAAAAAAAAGTAAAGATAAAAATTATGAACAACAAATACATATCTATCAACAAGTGCCGCTAAAAGTCAAGTGAATTAAAAATCTGAGGAACAGAATAAAGTGGTGAATATAATAGAATCAGGGGCATATAATGAGAGGGGACTGATAATTCTCAGGGGGAAAGTGGTGTCTGTGTGGGGGTTACAGGAAGAGACTGGACAAAAATCATGCACCTATGGATGAGGACAGCAGGTGGGTGGGGAGGAGGAGGTAAGTGCTAAGGGTAGGGTGGGAGGGGAGGTATGGGGGGGAATAGAAACAATTGTAGTAATCTGAACAATAAATATTTATTAAGATAAAAAAAAGCTGTGGTAAATTTATACCATAGAATATTATGCAGCAGTAAAAAACAAAAATCTTACCCTTTGAGACAGCTTGGCTGGACCTGGAAAGTATCATGCTAAGTGAAATAAACCAGTCAGAGTTTCACATGATCACACTCATATGTGGAACAAAATAAACTGATAAACAAAGTGGATCCAGAGGCATGGAAGCATGGAACAGACTGAAGAATCTCAGAGGGAAGGTGGAGGAGGGTGGATGGGAAGTAATCATCCAAAAACCTAATATACATAACCCATGGACACAGGCAATAGGGTATTAAAGACCTGGGTGGGGATGTGGGGGCAGGCTAGGGGTGTTAACGGGGGAAAATGGGAGACATATTTAATACTTTTAACAATAAAGAAGTATCCTATCTAATTAAAGAATATGCAAATTGACCATACCTCTGCTATACCAATAAGCCACACTCACCTGCCAATCAGAGTGAGTATGCAAATAAACCCAACCAAGATGGCTACAGCCTCAGAGAGCAGGAGGGAGGCTTGGGTTTCCCCAACAACGGAGAAAGCCAAGCTTTCCGCTTGCCTTTGCCTACTTAAGCCTCCACTCAAGGCTACAAAGTTTCAATTATAGAAGGTAAACAAATTCCAACAAAAACGGCTGCAGCCACAGAGAGAGCAGGAGGCTTGGTTCTGCTCCAGGCTACAAAGTTTCAGTTGTAGAAGATAAATAACTCCCAGATATCAGGTCCTCTGCTTGGGTCACCAGAGGTCATAGCCAGCATCACAGGCCCCTCAACCAGGCCACTCCACACCACAAAGGAACACCCACCTTGATCCAGAACACACTTCAGGGCAAACCAGCCAGCCCCTACCCTAGCACTAGGCCTCTATCCTATAGGATCCGGCCTAAATAGTCAGTCAGACATCCCTCTCACAATCTAGGACTGCTGGCTCCCAACTGCTCACCTGTCTGCCTTCCTGATTGCCACTAACCGCTTCTGCCTGCCAGCCTGATCACCCCCTAACCACTCCCATGCCAGCCTGATTGATGCCTAACTGCTCCCCTTCCATCTTGTTTGCTCCTAACTTCCCTCCCCTTCTAACAATCACCTCTAACTGCCTTCCCTGCAGGCCTGTTCACCCCCAACTGCCCTCCTTTGCAGCCGTAGTTCCCCCACAACTGCCCTCCCCTGCAAGCTTGATCACCCCCAATTGCCCTCCCTTGCAGGCCTGGTCCCTTCCAGCTGCCCTCCCCTGCTGGCCATCTTGTGGTGGCAATCTTGTGTCCACATGGGGGCAGGATCTTTGACCACATGAGGGCAGTCATCTTGTGTGTTGGAGTGATGGTCAATCTGCATATTACTCTTTTATTAGATAGAATAGATGTCTAGTGCATGGATGAGGGCCAGATGGTTTGCCCTGAAAGGTGTCCTGGATCAGGTTGGGGATTCCCTTGGGGCATGGGGCGGCATGGGCGAGGGGCCTGTGGTGGTTTTCAGGCTGGTCATGTCCCATGGTGACCCAAGTGGAAGCCCTGATATCTGGGATTTATTTATCTTCCACAATTGAAACTTTGTAGCCTGGAGCAGAACCAACCCTTCTGCTAGCTCCGGGGTAGCAGCTATTTCTGTTAGGATTTATTTATCCTTAATAATTGAAATTTTGTAGCCTTAAGTGGAGGCCAAGCCAGGCCAGGATATGCAGAAAGCTTGGCTTCCTTCATCGCCTGGGGAAACCCTAGCCTCCTGCTCTCTCCAGTTCCATGACTGCCAACATTTTTGTTGGGATTTATTTATCTTCTACAATTGAAACTGTAGCATTGAGTGGAGTCCTGGGCCAGCAATGGCTGGAGGAAAGCTTAACTTCCTCCATTGTCGGGGAAACCCAAGCCTCCCTCTTGCTCTCTCTGTGGCCACAGCCATCTTGGTTGGTTTAATTTGCATACTCGCTCCTGATTGGCTGCTGGACGTGGATGGTGGGTATGGCCTGTAGGTGTAGTAGATGTACGGTCAATTTGCATATAGATCTTTTATTAGATAGAATTTTACCTCAAAGCTAGAGAATATGCATTCTTCTCACGTGCACATGGAACATTATCAAAGATAGACATTGTAAGACACAAAATAAGTTTAGACATGTTCAAGAAGATTGATATCATGTGAAGAATTTTCTCAGATCACCATGGCATGAAATTAGAAATTAACTACAATAAAATCACTCAAAAATATTTAAACATGTTAAGGAGAAAGAGCATGTTATTAAACAATTAATGGGTTACCAAAGAGATTAAGGAAGAAATAAAAACCATCCTGGGAACAAGTGAAAATGAACACACAACATATAGAAAGAACAAAATATATGAGACACAGTGAAAGCAGTCCTCAGAGGGAGATTCATAGCATTACAAGCCTACGTTAAAAAAAAGAAAAAAGAAAAAGAAAAGAAAGAAAGAAAGAAAGAAAAAGAAGAAGGAAGAAAAGGAAGGAAGGAAGGAAGGAAGGAAGGAAGGAAGGAAGGAAGGAAGGAAGGAAGGAAAGAAAAAAAGGAAAGAAGGAAAGATTCTAATAATGACCTAACTCTATAACTTAAAGAATTAGAAAGACAACAACCAGAAAATCTTAAAGTAGAAGGAATGAAATAATAAATATCAGAGTGGAAATAAATAACATAAAGACTAAAAAAAAAAAAAATCAATACAAAAGATCAATAAAACCAAGAGCTGGTTCTTTGAAAAGATAAACCAGATTGATGAAACTCTAGTCAAAATTATCATGAAACAAAGAGAGAGGACCCAACTAAACAAACTAAAAAACAAAAGAGCCAAAACCGGTTTGGCTCAATGGATAGAGCATCGGCTTGGGGACTGAAAGGTCCTGGGTTCGATTCCGGTCAAGGGCATGTATCTTGGTTGCGAGCATATCCCCAGTAGGGGGTGTGCAAGAGGCAGCTGATCGATGACTCTCTCATCGATGTTTCTAACTCTCTATCTCTCTCCCTTCCACTCTGTACAAAATCAATAAAATATATTTTTAAAAAATAAAATAAAAAAATAAAAAACAAAAGAGGTGAAGTATCAATTGACCCAACAGAAATCAAAGGATCATTAAAAAAAAAAAAAAATACTATGAATGACTATATTCCAAAAAACTGGATAACCTGGAAGAAATGGTCGTATTCCTTGAAATAACAATCTTCCATAGCTCAATGAGGAATAATGAGAAAACCTGAATAGGATGATAACTACTGAGGAAATAAAAGCAGTAATAATAACAATAATAATAATAATAATAATAATAAATAAATAAATAAAACTCCCAGCAAACAAAAGCCCTGGTCCGGATGTCTTCACAAGGGATTTTTACCAAATGTTCAAAGAAGAACTAACACCCATCCTCCTCAAAGTATTCAAAAAATTTCAAGAAGAAGGAGCATTTTAAGCTCTTTTTATGATACCAGTATTATCCTAATTTCAAACCAGATAAAGACACTATAAATAAAGATAATTACAGGCAAATATTCCTGATGAACATAGATGCTAAAATCCTCAGCAAAATATTAGCAAATCAGGCACAACAATACATTAAAAAAGATCATATGCCATATTCCAGGGATGCAAGGCTGGTACAATATTCACAAATTGGAAGACAATCACATCATCATAGCAATTGATGCAGAAAAAAACATTGGACAAAATCTAACACTTTTTTTTTTAATTAAAAACTCTCAGTAAAGTAGAAATAAAGGGACCATAACTCAACAAAGTCCTTATATGTCAAACCTACAGCCAACATCATACTCAATGGGCAAAAACAAAAATCATTTACCCGAAAAAAAGGAAAAAGACAGGGATGTCCACTTTCACCACTTTTATTCAACATAATACTGGAAGTCCTAGTCCTAATGATCAAACAAAAAGAAAAAATAAAGTCATCCAAATAGGAAAGGAGAAAATAAAACTGCTATTATTTATAGATGGCATGCTATTGTACATAGAAAACCCTAAAGTCTCCATAAAAAAAAAAATGAATCGATTTTAAAAATGAACTCAGAAATGTAGCAGGATACAAAATTAACACCCAGAAATCAATGACATTTTTACACACCAATAATGAACTCTCAGAAAAAGAAACAAAGGAGAAGGAAATGGCAACAGAATAGAGAGACGTGTACCAAACCTTGTTCCAGAGCAGATAGAAGGAGCAGCTGAGGGTCGCACTGGAGTATTTGTTGGCAAGCTAAGGAACTAAACTCCAGTAGAAGGTGGAGGACTGCTTGAAGGGGTTCCCTGACCGAGTAGCCTCCACTGCAGCTGGGTCCACTCCCGGAGCTATGGGCTTAGACAAAAAACTGTGCCATCTTGAAAGAGAAAGTGGATCTTATCGGAAGCCTGAAAATCTACAACTGCAACAACCACTGAACAGCTGGAAGCCCCAGAACACTGGTCCCCAATAGGCACAAACACTTGGATTCAAGAGAGCTCTTCACTCCACCACAGAAAGGTCAATTTTGCCGGGGGTAGGTGAGGTCTCTGGTCCCAGGAGGAGCTGAAGGACAGGAGAAGTCTGTGCCTAGAAAAGTCTATGGCTGTTGGGTTGGGTGTGATCCGTGAATGTGGAAGGGGGTCCTCAGAGTTGCTAACAGAAGGGATCTTTAAAAAGCAAACCATTTTGACCTGATGCAGAGGGAGAGCATGAGAATTTCAAAGGTTTGTAGGCTGCTTAAACTTTCACGAAGACCCATTGTTCGCACACTTGGGCTTTTTCCTCTTTATTCCCTTGCTTCTGATTACTAAGCAAGGATCACCCAGTTTGGCATACCCTGGGAAACTGCAGGGGGAAGTAGTTTTTCTGGAAACTGGGAATAGAGCGGAGAGTGACCATCGATGAGCTATCTCTGAGGCAGCCCACCTCCACAAAGCAGTATTGAGTGCCACAGGAAATAAAGACTAGAGAGTCCACAGAGTCCCTGAAGTCAATCCAGAAACACTGCCACCCAGGGGCTGAATCACAAATTGACTCTTGTGTAATCAAATATATAGGAATACAAGAAATTAAAACACCGCCTGCTTCAACACTGAAGAGCAGTGGAACACAGGGAACTGCAATACTGTCCTGACTGGGAAACAGGCTTGCAAAACAGAACAATAGAGGAAGTGAATGACCTTCACTACTGCATTTTTTTTTCATTTCTTGCATCTTTTACTTGAGAAACTATTTTTTTTTCTTTTTTCCTCACTTGATTTTCACTTTTTAATTACTACAATTTTATTTTTAATCAGTATTGTTAATACTACTATTTAACTCTTTTTGTTTTAAGTGTCATTTTATTTTCCCTTTATTTAACTTTGGGTTAGTGTTCTACATTCTATTTTCATCTTTCCTTTAGCATTGTTCAACCCTATTTCAACTCTACCTTTATGCCATCACGCTCTCCCTAACTTTTCCACTTTTGGTGTCTGGTTTATCTTATCCCTTTACTGCTTAAGATTTTTCCCATTCTTTCTGTTCACCCCCTGCCAAAATTTCACCCTACTTACATATCTAATTTCCAATCCCTTGCTCCAAGTCCATACATACCTCTCTCTTCCCTGTCTTAACTATTTTTAAAAAATTGTTTTTCTCTCTGTCTTTTTGTTGCTGTTTGCTTGAAATTACATTAAAATTTTATGCTTTTTTTGTGATATTGTTTTGCTTATTCCTTTTTTGTTTGCTTTGTTTTTGTTTATTTTTTTGCTTCTGTTTTCCCTTGCCTCACTTGATATTAGTTGGTGATGTATAGTTTGTATTAATCTGCAGGTATTTGTTGCTGGCATTTGTGGTTGTTCTATGGAGGAACTATATATATATATATATATATATATATATATATATATATATATATATATAGTTTGTTCCACTTTTCTTTCTTAGTCTCTTTCTTCTCTCTTATGTTTCCCCCCCCCATTTCCCAATTTTATTTTGATACTCTTTTATTTATTTTCTTTTATTTCTTTCTTTTTATTCTTCTATGTCTTCAATCCCATAATTTTCCTTTTTCTGGTAGTCACTTTTATTTGAGGTTATGAATATTGTGAATACATTTCTATTCAGTGTCTTGCGTGTTGTACCTGTATGTGTTCTATTTTGTGCCTTTAAATCAACGAAGAAGAGAGAGGATCCAAGATGGCTGCTCGGGTAGACACCTAGCCGCAGCAGCTCACAACAATTTCAATGGAATACAACTAAAATGTAGAGTGGACATTGCCCAGAGCTACAGGTAGTCGACTGACTGAAAACTCTACAATAGGAAGGAGGGAGAAAACCAGAAGGAAAATCAGAGGAGCTGAAAAAAAGCCTAAGGTACGGAGACATGCTGCGCGCTCGCACGTACGCGCGCGCGGAAAGGTCGCAGCCGGAGAGGAGGAGAGGGCTGGGTGTTGCCTGGCGTTCCCTAGCAGGAAGGAAATAGAACCCCCAGCCTGGGCTGAACCCCCGAACCGGCAGCGCTGAGCCCCAAGTTATGGGCCAGACCCTGGGGACCCAGGCTCCGGCAGGGGGAGACGGGGCTGTGAGGCGGAATTCCGGGGGATGGCGAAAGACGGGGCCCCGGAGTCGCGCGCACATGGCACGCAGAGGACTGAATGTTGACTCTGATGCTGGATTACCCTAGCTGGAAGAAACAAAGCCTCAGGCGGTGGCGCTGAGCCTCAGTCCAGACCGCCCCGAACTCCAGGTCTGGGCCAGTCCCTGGGGACCCAGGCTCGGGCAGGGGGAGACGGGGCTGTGAGGTGGAGTCCTGGGAGCGCGGCGAAAGGCCGAGCCCCCGGAGTCGCGCACACTGCACGCAGAGGACAGTCTGTTGACTCTGATCCTGGACTCCCCTAGTGGGAGGGAGAAAGAAAGCTCCAGTCTGGAGGAACGCGACGAGGAGCAGGAGCCCCTGCCGGACACCGGCCAGCCGGGCACCAGCAAGGAGCCGGGCGACGGGGCCCCCAGGGGTGGGGGGGTGCCCCTGAGCCTTCGACTGCTGAGCGCGGGCAACGGAGCCAAGGACGGGGGCTGCTTCCTGGGCAGCGCTGACCCCGGTAACAGGCTGAAGCAGCGCAGGAGCCTGCGGAGAACAAAGGGGTGCCACAGGCCAACCTGCTGAGCTCCCAGGTCAAGGAGGAAGAAACCAAAGAAGTTCTCAATGTGAAGAAATCAAGTGAGAGCAAATGATAGTAAAATTACTTATGAAAGAATACAAAGAAGATCTTGAAAAATCAAAGACTAAGTCAGAACTCAACGCACCAGCCAACATTGCAACATAAATGCGTTGTTGTTTTTTTTTTAAAGAAAAAAAAAGAGAAAAAAGGGACAGAATGTTGGAACAGCAGTGACCAGGCCTAGAGTGACCAGGCACAAGGCAGTGGCAGCTGGGCCCGGAGCAGCAGTGGCCAGGCCCCAGAGCAGCAGCAGCCAGAACAAGAGCATCAACGGCCAGCACTGGAGCAGCCAGACCTGGGGTAGTGGCAGCCAGGCCTGAGGTAGAGGCGGCCAAGCCCAGGGTGGCCAGTCCAGGAACACCCAGACACGGAGTAGCCGGGTCCGGAGAAGCCGGGCCCAGAGCAGCCGGGTTGGGAGCAGCCAGGCCCAGAACAGCAGTAGCCAAGCACGGAGCATCCAGGCTGGGAGCGGCCAGGCTCGGAGCAGCCGGGTCGGGTGCGGCCAGGCCTGGAGCAGCGGCTGCCAGGCTGGGAGCGGCCAGGCCCAGAGCAACAGCTGCCAGGCTGGGAGTGGCCAGGCCTGGAGCAGTGGCTGCCAGGCTGGGAGTGGCCAGGTCTGGAGAAGCGGCTGCCAGGCTGGGAGCGGCCAGGCCCGGAGCAACTGGGTCGGGTGCGGCCAGGCCAGGAGCAGCAGCTGCCAGGCTGGGAGTGGCCAGGCCAGGAGCAGCCGGGTCTGGTGCGGCCAGGCCCGGAGCAGCGGCTGACAGGCTGGGAGCGGCCAGGCTCGGAGCGGCCGGGACCGAAGCAACTGGGCCCAGAGCAGCCAGGTCGGGTGCGGCCAGGCCTGTAGCAGCAACAGCCAAGTTCAGAGCAACTAGGTCGGGAGCGGCAGTGACCAGACCCGGAGCAGCTGGTTGTGGAACGAACCAGAGCAACAGAGGCCAGGCCCGGAGCAGCCAGGCCCTGAACAGCTCTCTCCTCGCCTGTCCCTGCCCACGGCTGCCTCTCAGACATGGCTGGAAACTTTTGCGGGAACTTGAGGGTCTGCTGAATCAAGTGATGAAGGCTTAGATCTGGATGTGTTGAGTTAGTATAGCGCTGGAGTATTGATCTGTGAGTGCCTTGGGTGGGGCCTGGATGAGGCTGGTTGACCTATTTGGAAATGTCTTTTGTGTGAAATGTATCATTGGGCATGTGGAGGTATTATTGATATGAGAAAATGCTAAGTAACAGATTTACTATCTGAAAAGGGATTTACTATCGGGGAAAGGGAGGGAGGAAGAGACTGAACATAAACTGTGCACCTATGGATGAGGACAATGGGGGATGGGGAGGGGGCGGAGGGTGGGGTGGGAACCTGGTGGAGGGGGGAAGAAATGAGGAACCTTTGTAATAATATGAACAATAAAGATTGATTTAAAAAAAAATAAATGAATGAATAAAAAATAAAATAAAATAAATCAACGAAGAAGAGAGAGAACTACATAACCAGACATCCTGAGAAGAGAGATCATGGGGAGACAAATAACCCACATATAAAAGAAAAGCAGGAATCACCAGAAAAGGAAGTAAATGAAGCAAGCCACCTATCAGAGCAATAATTCAGAGAAATGGTCATAAAGTGTATGAAAAGAATGGAAGACAAACTGACAATATGAGTAAGAACCAAAAAGAAATGAAAAATGACATCGCTACTATAAATAACTCAATATGAAGCATCAAGAGTAGACTAGAAGAAGCAGAGGACCACATCAGTGAGCTAGATGACAAAATGGGGGAAAATACCCAAGTAGAGCAGTTTCTAGAAAAAAAAAATTTTTTAAAGCAGGAGGGACTAAGGGATCTTTGAGACAATATGAAACAAAACAACATCCAGAAGGAAAGGAAACTGAGCAAGGAATAGAAAACCCGTTTGAAGAAATAATGACAGAAAACTTTCCTGATATAGGGAACAAAAAACCCACACAAATCCAAGAAGCTCACAGAGTCCCAAGCAAAATTAACCCCAAGAGACTGACACCAGGGCACATTATAATTAAATTGTCAAACACCAATGAAAAAGTAAGAATCTTAAAAGTGGCCAGAGAGAGACAGAAAGTTACATACAAAGGAACCCCCATCAGACTAGCAACTGTTTTCTCAACAGAAACTCATCAGACCAGAAGGAAATGGAATGAAATACATAAAGTCATGCAAAGGAAGGGTCTGAATCCAAGAATACTATACCCAGCAAGGCTATCACTCAAAATTGAAGGTGAAATCAGGAGCTTCACAGACAAAAAAGGACTAAGGGAATTTAAACTACCAAACCAGCAATGAAAGAAATGCTAAAGGGTCTACTGTAAAAATAAAGAAATAGAAAGCAAAGAAGGAACACATGGGTATAAAATAAAAATGTGACAAATAAGTACCTATCAATAATAACTTTAAATGTAAATGGATTAAATGCCCCAACCAAAAGACATCGGGTAATGGATTGGATAAGAAAACAAGACCCATATGTCTGTTGTCTACAAGAAACCTACCTCAGAAAAAAAGATGCACACAGACTGAGGGTGAAGGGATGGAAAAAGGTTTTCCAGGTGAATGGAAATGGAAAAAAAAAAAAAAAAAAAAGCTGGAGTAGCAATACTTATATCTGACAAATTAGATCGCAAAGTGAAGGACATAAAAAGAGATAAAAAGTCCACTTCATAATACTAACGGGAGCAATCCAACAAGAAGAAATAACTCTGGTAAATACATATGCACCCAATATAGGAGCACCCAAACACATAAAAAATCTCCAGGAGGATATCAAGTGAGAGATTAATAGCAATACAATCATAGTAATAGACTTATTATTTGTCCACTATCACTATTGGACAAATCTTCTAAACAACAACAACAACAACAAAAATCAGCAAATAAACATCAATCCTAAATGACTCACTAGACTAGATGGAATTAATTGACATCTTCAGAACATTTCACCCCAAAGTCACAGAATATACATTCTTCTCAAGTGCACATGGGTCATTTTCAAAGATAGACCACAAGTTGGGACATAGGCAAAGTCTCTTCAAATCCAAGAAGATAGAAAACATATCAAGCATCTTCACAGATCACAGTGACATAAAACTGGAAATCAACTACAATAAAAACTATCCAAAGAAATCAAACACATGGAGACTAAACAGCATGTGATGACTGGGTTACTAGAGACATCAAGGAAGAAAACAAAACAAAACAAAACAAAAAAAAACACCATTGCAACAAATGACAATGAAAACTCAACAATCCAAAATCTATGGGACACTTCAAAAGCTGTCTTGAGAGGGAAGTTCATAGCTCTATAAGTCTACTGCAAAAAACAAACAAACAAACAAACAAACAAACAAAAACAAAACAAAACAAAACAAAAAACAATTGTAATAAATAACCTAACCCTACAACACCAATAGTTAGAAAGAAAGCAACAAGAAAAGCCCAGTGTAAGCAGAAGGAAGGAAATAATAAAAATCAGAGCAGAGATAAATGACACAGAGACCAAAGAAACAATACCAAAGATCAACAAAATCAAGAGCTAGTTCTTTGAAAGAATAAACAATATTGATGAACCTCTATTCAGGCTCACCAAGTAGCAAAGAGAGAGGACCCAAATAAACAAAATCAGAAATTAAAGAGGAGAAATAACAACAGACCCCACTAAAATACAAAGGATTGCTAAAAAATAAAATAAAATAAAAAAAAATAAATACTATGAACTACTCTATTCCAACAAACTGGACAACTTGGAGGAAATTGATGTATTCCTAGAAAAATATAATCTTTTAAAACTCAATCAGGAAGAATCTAAACAACTCAATAGGCCAGTAACTATGGAATAAAGTGAAGCAGTCATCAAAAAGCTTCTGGGAAACAAAAGCCTTGGGACCAGACAGCTTCACAGGAGAGATTTACCAAAGATTCAAAAAAGAACTAAAACCTATCCTCCTCAGACTATTCAAAAAAATTCAATAGGAAGAATTACTATTATTATTATTTTAAAAAATTCAAGAGGAAGCTCCTTCTATGAAACCAGCATCACCCTAATACCAAAACCAGACAAAGGTAACACAGTGAAAGAGAATTACAGGCCAATATCCCTCATAAACATAGATGCCGAAAACCTCAACAAAATTCTAGCAAATCAGATCCAGAAGTATATCAGAAAGATCATACACCATGACCAAGTAGGATTTATCCCAGGGATGCAAGAATGTTACAATATCCGCAAATCAATAAACGTGATACATAATAAATTGAGACATAAAAATCACATAGTCATATCAATTGATGCAAAAAAAGCATTTGACAGCCATAACCAGTTTAGCTCAGTGGATAGAGCGTCGGTCCCAGGTTCGATTAGGGTCAAGGGCATATAACTTGGTTGCAGGCACATCCCCAGAAGGAGGTGTGCAGGAGGCAGTTGATCGATGTTTCTCATCGATGTTTCTAACTCTCTACCCCTCTCCATTCCTCTCTGTAAAAAATCAATAAAATATATATTTTTTAAAGCATTTGACAAAATCCAACACTCTTTCTGGATAAAAACTCTCAACAAGGTGGGAATAGAAGGATCATACCTCAACATAATAAAAGCCATATATGATGAACCCACAGCCAACATCATACTCAATGGACAAAAACTAAAACCATTTTCCCTAAGAATAGGAAGAAGAAAGGGATGCCCACTCTCACCACTACTGTTCGACATAATACTGGAAGTACTAGCCATTGCAATTAGACAACAAGAAGAAATAATAGGCATCCAAATTGGAAAAGAAGAAGTAAAGCTGTCCTATTTGCAGATGACATTATATTGTACATTCAAAAAAAAAAAAAACCAACAACAAAAGACTCCATCAAGAAACTAATAGACTTAATAAATGAATTTGGCAATGTAGCAGGATACAAAATTAAAAGCAAGAAATCTATGGCCTTTCTCTACACCAATAGTGAACTTACAGAAAGAGAGACTAAAAAAAGCAATCCCATTTACCATCGCACCAAGAAAATTAAGATACCTAGGAATAGCCGAAACCGGTTTGGCTCAGCAGTAGAGCATCGGTCTGCGGACTGAAAGGTCCCAAGTTGGATTGGTCAGGGGCATGTACCTTGGTTGTGGGCACATCCCCAGTAGGGGGTGTGCAAGAGACAGCTGGTCAATGTTTCTCTCTCATCATCGTTTCTAGCTCTCTATCTCTCTCCCTTCCTCTCTCTAAAAAATAATAAAATAAAATAAAATAAAATAAAATAAAATAAAATAAAATAAAATAAAACAAAATAAAATAAAATAAAATAAAATAAAAAGATACATAGGAATAAACTTAACTAAGAAGGTAAAAGACCTATACATGGAAAGCTACATGACTCTGAAAAAACGGGATAGAAAAAGACGTAAACAAATGGAAGAACATACCATGTTCATGGACTGGTAGAATCAACATCATTAAAATGTACAAACTACCCAAAGCAATCTATGGATTCAATGTACTCCCCATTAAAACACCAATGGCATATTTCACAAAACTAAAAAGAACTCTCCAAAAATTCATCTGGGGATGTGCCTGCAACCAAGTTATATGCCACAGCAATCCTCAGAAAGAAGAATAAAGTAGGAGGGATCTCAATACCAGATTTCAAGCTATATTACAAAGCCACTGTTCTCAAAATAGCCTGGTACTGGCACAAGAGCAGACATATAAATCAATGGAATAGAATAGAGAATCCAGATATCGACCCAAACCACTATGTTCAATTAATATTTGACAAAGGAGGCATGAACATACAATGGAGTCAAGACAGCCTCTTCAATAAATGGTGTTGGGGAAAATTGGACAAATACATGCAAAAAAAATGAAACTAGATCACCAACTTACACCATACACAAAAATAAACTCAAAATGGATACAACACTTAAGCATAAGACTGGAAATGATAAAAATACTAGAGGAATCCACAGGCAGCGATATCTCAGACATATGCCAAAAGAACTTCTTCACTGATCCTGCCCCAAAGGCAATGGAAGCTAAAGAGAAAATAAACAAATGGGACTACATCAAAATAAAAAGTTTTTTTTACAGCAAAAGAAACTATCAACAAAACAGCAAGAAATCCCACTGTACAAAGAACATATTTGCAAATGTTATCACTGAAAAGAGTTTAATCTCCAATACCTACAGGCAGCTTATACAACTTAATAAAAGGAAGATAAATGATCCAATTAAAAAATGGGCAATGGACCTAAATAGAATCTTTTCAAAAGAAGACCTAAGGAAGGCCAAGAGACACATGAAAACATGCTCAAATTCACTAATTGTATGGGAGATGCAAATCAAAACAACAATGCGGTACCATCTCACACCTGTCAGAATGGCTATCATCAACAAATCAACTAATGACAAGTGTTGGCGAGAATGGGGAGAAAAAGGATCCCTTGTGCACTGCTGGTAGGAATGCAGACTGTTGCAGCCACTGTGGGGAACAGTATGGAGTTTCCTCAAAAAACTAAAAATGGAACTCCCATTTGACCCAATAATTCCACTCCTAGGAATATATCCTGGAAACTAGAAACACCAATCATAAAGGATATATGCACTCCTATGTTCATAGCAGCACAATTTACAATAGCTAAGATTTGGAAACAGCCTAATTGCCCATCAGCAGATGAGTGGATTAAAAAACTGTGGTACATCTCCACAATGGAATACTATGCTGCCATAAAAAAGAAGCAATTCTTACCATTTGCAGCAACCTGGATGGAATTGAGAAGATTATGCTGAGTGAAATAAGCCAGTAAATGAAGAAAAATTACCACATGATCTCACTCATTTATGGACAATAAAGAACATTATAAGCTGTTGAACAAAAAGATAGATACAGAGACAATAAAGCATCAAACAGCGGCAAGGTTAGGGAGAGGTGGGGGGATAAGAGATCCACCGAAAGACTTATATGCATGCATATAAGCATAACCAAAGGACGCAAAACTCTGGGGGTTGAGATCATGTATGGGAGTGGGATGGGGATGGGGGCAATGGTAAGATATGTACATATATAATACCTTAATAAAAAAATAAAAAAGAATAATCTTAAAGGAGGAAGGAAGATGGTGAGTGACAAGATGGTAGTGAGGGAGAAAGTGTGAGTGAGGGAGAGAGAGAGAGAAAGGGGAGTGTGTGTGTGTGTGTGTGTGTGAATGAGGGACAGTTAGATTCTTCAGGACTTTTAGAGGCTGGTGGACCAGGCTCCCCTAGCCAGGCAGCCTCTGCTACCACTGCAATCTCTCCCAGGGCATCTGGCTCTGCCACAGAGGCCATGCCATCATGAAGGGGAGAGCTGCTGTGACTGGGAGCTCAGACTCATCTCCACCCAGGTTGCCTTCGGACACCACGTGGGACCTACAGCCACTTTGGCCAGGGATCTGCTGCCTCACTGTGGACCCACAAACACCAATACTCCAGCCACCCTGAATATGACCTCCTGTGAGTTTCCAGGGCCAGATGCTTTAGCCCTAGGTGCCATGACCATGTGCAAACAGCCAAGCCTTAGGCAGCAACCCCAGATGCCATGGATTATGCTACCTGCTGCCAAGCCTCACACAGCAACACTGGTCCCCACACTGAGTATGAACAGCCAAGCCCTACACAGTAACCCCAGTTGCCTCATGCAGCAACCCTGAAAGCTGGCCACTGCCAAGCCCAACATAGCAACCCTGAGTGCAACAATCAAGCATGAGCAGCCAAGCCCTACATAACAAGACTAGGTGCTTCATGCAGCAACTCTGGGTGCCACAACTGCAAGAATCGCCACCAAGCCTGACACATCGACCCAAGGCCTGTGACTGTAACCTGCCGCCAAGCCCACTGCTGCAGTCACAGGCCCAGTGTGACTCAATGCCTAGATCCTTCAGTGAGAGCAAAGGGGTTGGCTGTTCACTCAGCCAGAAGCCCTGAGCTAGCCTCACTGCTGGTGAGCACAATGGCAGTGGTGGGAGCCTCTCCTGCCTCCTTGGCAGTGCTAAGGATGTTCCACTGCTGGCATAGGCCTGCTCCTAAGCCAGCAGTCAGACATCCCTCAAGGGCTCCCAGACTGCAAGAAGACAAAAGCCAGGGTGAGAGACCCCCACACCCTGAGTGCCCAAATTTTGTGCTCTGGGCCTCTAGTTTTATATAAGATGCTATGGTTCTAAAGAGTCTTTGATATTTAATTCTGAATTTAATCACTTGTATATTTTCATAAAATCAATGTCTCACCTCTACAATTGCTTAAAAGAAAGTAACCATTTCAAATCAACTTTCTGTTATGTCTATGATGTTATTTATCATCTGATGGTAGGTCAGAGTTGGCCAACTTTTTCTCTAAAGGGTCGGATAGTATATATTTTAAGCTTTGCAGGCCAACTCAACTCTGATATTGTGGCAATCACAGACAATTTATAAATGTATTATCATGGCTGTGAACCCATGTAACTTTACCTATAGAGATTAATTTTCATATAATTTTCTCATGTTGTAAAGTATTTTTGTTTTCATTTTTTTTCAACCTTTAAAAAATGTAAAAACCATTTTTCGCTGTAAATTGCACAAAACTAGGTGAAGGGCCAGCAAATTTGCTCTGTGGCTGTAATTTCTGACTACAGGATAATTTATGGCCAGAGTAGATAAAGGTTTAAAGTTTTGGAAAGAGCTATTTTAAGGAAAAGAACACAAAATTACAAATTTAAAATTATATATAGCGTTTTGGAAGGGACCCAGGTAGATGAGAGGCCCTTGAAAATTGAGCCTCTTTGTGTCCTGGTGACACTGGAACAATGCTGCTGCATAGGGTCCCAGAGCTGGCTGACTATTGGTAATAGCAAGAGAGCTTTTCTACCAATAGTTTCCAGAACCCTGACAGAATGCCTGAATTAGTCTCTGAGGTAGTCTCTCAGCTATATTGTAAATCTCCCCAGGTAATTCTACTATGCAGCCAGGTTTGGAAATCATCATTTTACTAACCATTCATAATAGTTAGTGAGTCCATTAGAATTGGTACCAGAAAAACATTTATTGTCTTAATTGTGTATCCCACCCAGAATAAGTTTCAATTATTGTTATTGAACCATAGCTCAAATGTTGCTAAAACTATATCAAGAAAATTCTATTGTTAGAATGTCTTGACAGAGCATATATACTGACTGGCCAGATTATTATGATCTCTGAGTGCATAATAATCTGGCTACTCGGTGTATATATATTTGAGGTCCAGTGAATGAATTTGTGCATGGGTGGGGTCTGGCCACCCTGGTCAGGGGGAGGGAACATGAGTGGTTGGTTGGCTGGCCTGCCTGCTGGTTGAACTCCTGGTCTAGGGGACAATTTGCATATTAGCTTTTTATTATATAGGATATACACTGAGTGAGCAAATTATTATGCATTCAGAGATCATAATAATCTGGCCACTCAGTGTATATGCACATTCTTATGCTAGGCCATCTACACTCTTTTAAAAAAAAAAAAAAAATCCTCATTTGAGGATATATTTTTTTTTAGAGAAAGTGGCAAGGGAGAGGGAGGGAGAGAAAAAGAGAGGGAGGAGAAAGAGAAACTTCAATGTGAGATAGGTACATACGCTGACACTCTAACCACTGAGCAATGCTGGCAGGGCTATCTACATTCTTTTTAGTGGATGTTAACACATCCATAGTTAACTGACTCTTCACCATTTGATCTCAGTTTAATATTTTTATATATTAATCTTTATTTTAAAATCTATGTTTTTAGTTTTAAATCTTTGACAGGGAATACATTTCAGATCATCCATCCATATATATAAAAACCTAAACGACCAAACAACCAAATAACTGAACAACTGGTTGACCGGTTGCTACGCACACTGACCATCAGGGGACAGACACTCAATGCACAGGATCGGGATCCCTCCTGTCTGGATTAGGCCTGCTGGGATCAGGCCAAAGCCGGCTATCCAATATCCCCTGAGGGATTCCAGATTGTGAGAGGGCACAGGCTAGGCTGAGGAACCCCACTGGTGCACGAATGCATGCACTGGGTCTCTAGTAAAGTAAATAAATGGCTATTGAATGGCTATGTGGTACTTATTTCATGACAGTTGGGTGAGTCAGTCTATAAATTTATGCATAATGAGTCACTTGTCATTGCCTCATTAATGGCCAAATTTATAGAAGCCTGTTTTCATATCCCTACTAGAGGCCTAATGCATGAAATTCATGCAAGAGTAGGCCTTGCTTCCTCTGGAAGCCAGCACCAGCTTCCCTCTGGCAATCAGAACCAAGGCTTCCCTCCAGCCACCAGCAGGCACCTGGGACCCAGGCTTCCCTCACAGGCCTGGCTTTGTCTAGAAGCTTTTCCAGAAGGACATCTGGTCTAATTAGCATATTGTGCTTTTATTATTATAGATGAACTAGTGGCCCAGAGTACGAAATTTGTGCATGGGGGCTTGGGGAGATGTCCCTCAGCCCAGCCTGCACCCTCTCCAATCTCAGACCTTTTGGGGGATGTCCAACTGCCGGTTTAGGCCCAATCCCACAGTTGGACATCTCTCTCACAATCTGGGACTGCTGGCTCCTAACCACTCACCTGCCTGCCTGCCTGATTGCCCCTAACTGCTTCTGCCTTCCAGCCTGATCGCCCTCTAACCGCTCCCCTGCTGGCTTGATCACCCCAAGTTGTTTATTAGTATAAATATGACTCTTCACAGAAAATTTCACTAATCCTGCTTTACAATATGGGCTTGACGATTGAATCATTGGGGCCAGACACCAAGATTTCCTTTCTTTGAGTAGTGAAAGGAATAATTACCCTGTCTTTAACTTTCCCTGAACATCAAATGAGATAATGACTTAGAAAAGTATAAAACACCATATTAAGACAACTGTCTTTTTCATATTCTGAAAAGACAATAAAGTGGAAAAAGAAAAAAAAATTATTCTCCTCCTTCCTTCCTTTACAGCCTTTATTTCACTTTGAAATTTATAAACATTTCACTTCTAATTTCATTTCTTTACATTCAATATTATTTTGCATTAGTTTCAGGTTTTATATTAGTTACAGAATAGTGGTTAGACAATCATATACTTTACAAAGTGTTCCCTGATATTTCCAGTATCCACCTGGCATCATACCATCATTACAACACTATTGACTATATTATTCCCTATTTAAGTGACAATAGGTTTACAGGTTCCTTTCAATCTTTCTTTTGTGCTGTTCGCCCTTCCTTTTTTTCTCACTTATTCCCTCATTTTCTTTATATAGTATTTCAATTGGCCTCAAAGCTCAGTGAAGGCTCTGGGGCAGCTTAATTCATTTTACAGACCAGGAAACTGAGGCCAATTCCAGTTAGCTGTGGACCTGGACTCAGCACACAGGGAGCCCTCACAACTGCATTTGTTGTGGGCGACCCGCGAATGACGACCACCACTCAGCCAAATTGGAATTTAGGAAGCCTTCATTACGAACTCGAGTCCAGGCTCACCTCTCAACTGACACAGCAGCGAGCAACGAGAGCCCCGACCCACTCTAAGCATGCTACTTTTATCCCCCTTTTAGGGATACCTGGCAGATTATGATTGGCTAAAAGTTTTAACAAAGAAAGGTCAGTTATAAGTTATAGAAAAATTCCACTAGTACAATAACATTTAAAGTTTATACAACACCTGAGGTGGGGGTTTATTTTCAGCTTAAGCAGTCTCTGTTTGACCTGGTTTGGTCTGTTTGTTCTGCCTTGCAGCTTCTGGAAACAGGATGTGCCTGCCTGGGGGTTGAGCCTTGCAACAGAACTATTTTATGGCTAACAGTTATGCTAAAGCGTATCATGCTACATTCTTTGTTGTGAGTCTGGTTGCCACTTTCTTCCCTGGCCTGGAGCCCTGCCTCGACAGTGTCTTGCTGGCCATCTGGAGCCCTGCCTCGATCTGGTCTTGCTGGCCACAACACGCTCTCCATCCTTCCTAAGGAACAGCCACAGGGCAAACAGAACAAATCTCAGTCAGGCTTTCAAGCCTCATTCTCAAGTTCCTCTTCATCATGGATGCTCCACACTTTTTCCTCTTCCTGCCCCCCTCCCTAAATCCCATTCTTTACTGCCCCCCTTCTGGGGAACAGGTAGTAGACTGCGAATCCCAGTGGGGCAAGGCGGGGGGTGGGCTTGCTTTTGGGCCAAGGCGGGAGCAGAAGTCTTGGCCTCTCAAGTGCGCAGGCTGTGGTGAGGTTAGCGCAGGGAGCTTCTCCAAACCACTGTAGTGGAGTACCCAGCAGTGCAGAGCACCTCCACTGAGTTGGTGCTGCCCCTCAACCCCCGCCTTAGGGCTGCAGGTCCGCACCCCTCCGCCCAGCATCCTTCCAAGCCGGCAGTCTTGTCCGACCTGCGTCTTGAGGCTACTGCAGAACCTCGCTCTTTGCTCTTCGAGGGGGAGGCAGATCCCTGCCCGCCAACCCCCTGCCCCGCCCAAGTCCCCTCTTTTGCACCCCGCCTCGGCCCTGCTCTGCACCCCTTGGGCCTCCCGCTTCCTGGTCAGCTGCTTCACTGCTTCTCAGAAGCCGTGGTGCTGTCCATGTGCCTGGGGAGGGGGAGGGGGGGAAAGCTTGGGGGGGGGGGGAATCCCCCCAACCCTAACCCAAACCCTAACACACACACCCCACGCCCCTCTCCCTCTGCTGTTCCTGGCCTGCAATTGGCTGAAGCTTCCTTTCCTTCAGCTCTCCTCAGTCCACCCCCCCACCTTGGTTCCAGCAGCCCCACCCCTCCCCCTCCGTGGCTCCCTGAAGCCCCATCCCACTTGGGTCGGTTCTCCCGGGCATCCCGCCTATCAGGACTCTGCCCGGGTGACCTGCTGCAGGCAGCGCAGTCCTGGGGTAGGCAGTGGGAGTGTGGGGAGCAGCTCCAGTAAAGTTTAATAAACCCCAGTTTAGCTTGGGATTCAGCTGCGGATCTGCCTGTGTAGGACGAAACCTGTCTTAGACCTGGAGTGCTGCTGGAGGCCCTTCAGCCACACCCACTTTGTGAATAGTCATGACATGACAGTGTCCTGAATAATTTGCTTATTTCTCCATTTTATATATATAGATATATAGATACTAGAGGCCCATTGCATGGTCCCTGGCTTCACTCCCAGCTGACCGGAGTGCTCTGTCTGAGGCACCACTCCAGTAGCTCCCTACCGCCCCCCTTCCCCTCATCGCAGGCTTCACACCACTCTGCCCCAGCATATGCAAATTAACCTCCATCTTTGTTTGGCTGTGGGCATAGCAGAGTTAATTTGCATGTTTCTCTTTTATTAGGTAAGAAGATTGTGAATCCTTTAAATTCTTCACATGTAGTATTATTATTTCCACAATGTTGAGAAATCTTAATTAAACGTGGGTAGTTCTGCCTTAGAGGAAGTAGGTCTACCATATCCAGTCACTTATTTATTTTGTAAGTTATTAATATTTACATTCAACAAGTTTTAAATGAACACCTGCAATATGCTGGGCAGTGTGCTGGATGCTAGGACCCAACTCTGCAGTCTCAGAGCTTAGATTATAATGGGGAGAGAAAGGAAACCAGGAATTTCACATGGAGATAGGTGATGTGTTGGAAATAAATCAGGGTAAAGCCACATAAATAAATTATAGTGTGTGTGTGGTGTGTGTGTGTGTGTGTGTGTGTGTAGGTGTGGGGGGCAGGGCAACTACTTAGATAATCAGAGGTGGTGGTGACATTTGAGCTGAGACTCAAATGGTGACAAGGAACCTGAGCCGTGCTATCCAGTTCATGGGAGATTGAGAGTCTTGAAATGTGGCTAGTGCCACATATTGAAAGGGTAATATTTTGGATAGAGTGGGTTAAATGAAATATATCACCAAAATTAATTTCATCTGACTTTTTAATCCTTTTAAGTGGGTTCTGGAAAATTACATGTATGGTTTGCATTATATTTCTTCTACTTGACAGCACTGATGTAGAAAGAAAGTGAATCCATTTCAATTTTTACCCAGCATGTACATATGCCCCCAGCATCCTCATAAATTGACTGTGTTATGGGTTCTTAGGAGTTTGAGCTAATATAACACTCCCTAAAATGCATGGAACAGTTATTCATGTGCCAGGCACTGGGCAAGATACTAGTAACTTTACATTCATTCATTGAATCTTCACACTACTATGAAGTAGGAAATATTTCTTAGTCCCCCTTTTACAAATGAAGTCATGGAGGTCCAAAGGGGTCAAGTAACTTCCTAAGATGACAATACTGAAACAGTGGCGTGGAAATTGGGACTTTAGAGGTCTGCAGCTGCAGAAGTTAGGTGGACTGGAGAAAGCCGGTCAGCCCGCCATCCCTTCACACACACACACACACACACACACACACACACACACACACCCAGTGCAGCGCTCTCCCTCTGTCCCACGGGAGCAAGTGGTGACCGGGGGTTAAAGAGTCTCAGTAGGATGGGTACCCAGACAAAATTGCCATGGTGGTGCCAAGTAACTAACCCAATCTTTCTTTGTAACTCTCCCCCTTAAATTCATGTGAGCCAGATTTTACCTGTAACAATAAAATCAGAGGGAAACACTTTGATTTTCACTACTAACCCTGAATCCCTTGTGTGTTTCTGTGATAAATCGGCTTCTGTAAAGTAACAAACTTAAATAAAAAAGGAATTTATTTAAGGCCATTTGGTAGCTCACAGAATTGAATGAAGACATATCAGGCGTATGTAACACCAGAAAAATAAGAGGTTTCTAGCAGGATTTTAATCCACCATCTTTTATATTTGACCCTTTATCTAGAAGTGAAAAAGTGACAAAAAGAAAACACCAGAATTGCCAAAACCGGTTTGGCTCAGTGGATAGAGCATCGGCCTGCAGACTGAAGGGTCCCAGGTTCAATTCTGGTCAAGGACATGTACCTTGGTTGCGGGCACATCCCCAGTAGCGGGTGTGCAGGAGGCAGCTGATCGATGTTTCTGTCTCATCGATGTTTCTAACTCTCTATCTCTCTCCCTTCCTCTTTGTGGAAAATCAAAAAAATATATTTAAAAAAAAAAAAGAAAGAAAACACCAGAATTAAAATGGGGGTAGGGGGAAATGAAGCCAGGCCTGTGTGGTTCAGTGGTTGAGTGTGGACCCATGAACCAGGAGGGCCCAGGTTGTGGTTGGATACCCAGTAGGGGGCCTGCAGGAGGAAGCTGATTTATGTTCTCTCTCATCGCTGATGTTTCTATTTCTCTCTCCCTCTCCCTTCCTCTCTCTGAAATCAATAAAAACATTATTTTTTAAAAATGGTGAAGTAAACACCTATTTAAGTCATCTTGTATGTGATAAATGTTAACATACCTTCCCCCTAACTCTCAGTTTATCACATACATTTTTACAGTCATGTAGGTTCCAAGAAGAAAGGACGGAAGCTATGTGAGTAGACAGGATATGAGATCTCTTTTATTAACCCTATGATTTTAGGAAGTACTTAAAAATTACATATGTAATCAGATTTTTTAAATTTCCACCTTCTTTAAGGAATTCTTTTAGCTCTTGAGGAAAAAAAAAAAAAGAAAGTCAGAAACTGATAGTGATTTTCTGAGACAGATAGGAGAAAATAAATGATTTATAAATGATTCAGAGGTCATATCAGATTTACATGTAGAATTTCCATTTCTTTTCATTGTAAATTTTGAGTGAGTTGATGTATTCTGTTCCTTTCTCTCTTTTTTCTCTAGTATTCCTATTATGCATATGCTACACCTTTTGTTGTCCCACAATTCATAGATATTCGTTCATCACCTATCCAGTCTCTTTTTTCTTTTCTTTTCAGCTTTAGAAGTTTATACTGATATTCCTTAAGCTCACAGATTCTTTCCTTAGAATATTTTTTCTAGCATTCATTTTATTCTTTCTTAGAATTTTCATCTTTTTGCTTAAAATTATCCATCTGTTCTTTCAGGTTGTCTACTTTTTCCATTAGAACCCTTAGCACAGTTGTTTTAAATTCCCAGTTGTTAATTTCAACATCTTTGCCTTGTTTAAGTCTGATTCTAATGCTTTGTCTTTTTGTAACCTTGAAATTTTTTTAGTTGAAAGCCAAACATGATGAGCCATGTAAAAGGAACCCGGTACTGGTTCCTACAGAGGTTTCTGTTTGTGGGTTCCTAATGTGGTAAGTTGTAATTCTCTATATCTACCTTTTTGGGTTTCCAATTTTGAGAATAGTGATTTGTCCTGTGACCTCACTGCTATTATGGATCTAAGAAGAGTTGTTGATTTTCAGTTTGTTCAGCTTTTTAATTGTTGTTAGGATAAAGTGACAACTTCTATACTCCTTATATGGCAAAGTAGAAACTAGAAGTCTCTGTTTCTATTCTTTGGTGGCAGGAAATGGGAACCTCTGTCTAACTTAATGGGGGTGAAGGGGGAATAATAAGAAAAAAAATAAGAAATTTATTTAAGGCCATTTGGTAGCTCATAGAATTGAATGAAGACATATCAGGCAAGTCTTGGGAAGTTCAGAATCCAGAGATCTGCACTGCAGGCCTATCTTGGACCACATGTCCCTCATACCCAGAGAGAGCAGTCCCATTGATTCAGTGCAGGGTTCTTCCTAACAGAAAGTTTAGGGCACTCCTATAAGAAGCTGGGGGTTGCATGACAGGAGTAAGGACCTCTGCCCAGGGAAAGAGGAAGCCAAGTAGCTGCTGAAATTCTGGCTCACTTCTGATTGCTTCCTACTAAAATGGAGGCCCCAATTACATGTTTAGATCGAGACTCAGAGAATTCCTATCTAATGTTATAATTCTGTATGCTCTTTAATGGATTTTCAGGAGCTGAATTTCTATGTGAAAATTAGATAAACTATACTGATACATGGGAATGCCACTATTGTTTCACTAGACATATATTCTAAATATTTATATTGTATCTCCCTTCATCTATTTTAAGTGGACATTAAGGAAAAAAACTTCTTAAGTAACTTTCTTCCTAATGTTTATATTTTTGCTTTGAAATAGATCCAAACTCTGTGAAAAAGCTGCCTGATACAGAATTTGTGTTGTCTTTCAAGGAAATTTAAAGGTCAAATTTCAAAAGCCCAGCAAACCACTTGCTAATGGGGAATAAAGTGCTATGGCTTCCTACTTCTAGCTATTTTTTCCTGCTTACCTGTTGTACCAATTGGGATTCAATAGCACACAACAGAATCAATTCAAGCTACTTGGGGCTGAAGGGGATTTATTAACGGGCATTGGTTGGCTTCCAAATCCACTTGATGGATTGGGGGAATAGGCTCAAGACTGAGTTTCCTGGAATAAGATTTACAAAGCCTCTGCTGGGAAGCAGAGGGCTGATGGGAAGTGGCAGCATCAAGATGACCATGTCCTTAAATACGAATGATGCTCACTTGGAGCAAACTGATGTCAGGCAGGAGCAAGGAACCAGCAGCAAAGGAGACTGTGAGAGAGTAGGATGCGAGGTGGGAGGGAATAAACTAAGAAAAGACTTTTATGAGAAAGGAATGGAAAAGGGGATGTAAGAAATGTCCATCAATCAAGAAGGAGGTTGTTGGCAATCTTGTAAGAACCATTCTAGTCAGATTAATGATAACAGAATGCAATGAGTGAAAGAGTGAGTGGGAGGCATAAAAACAAAGACAGTATGTACCATTCTTGCAAAAAGTTTGGCTGTGAAGAGAGAGGAGTGTGTAGCATAGAGGGTAGAGGAAACTCTCTCCTTTTAGAAAATGACAGAGACTAGTAGTACATTTTAAAATCTTCTTAGGAAGAATCCTATTGAGAAGAAGTAGTTGAGCATACAGGAGAACAATGGGCAATAGGCAGAGTGTGATTTCTAACAGATGGGAAGTGGTATGATCAGAGATGTAAGGAGAGAGTTGGAGTGAGAGCATCAGAAATATGAAATACCTCAGTAAACAGGTAAGAAAGCAGTTCAGGCAACACAGAAGTGTCACTGGGTAGCACTGAGTCCTAATACAGAAATCTGTGTTTTAAAAATGAGTTAAGCCAATGTCAGAGGAATGTCAGCATGAGAGTGCACTTTGTCCTTTCCACCTGAAATTTTAAAAAGTGAACTAACTATAATTCAACAAAGAAATCCCTGTTCAACATATACCAATGAGAAACCTTCACATTGAAACATCTAAAAGTGGCAACCTAGAATAACCAGGGAGATGAGAAGGGAAGAAAGCACAGGTGGGCCTTAGATGCATCCCTGCAGCAGGGAGCTCACAACTCAGGTGATAGAAGGTGCTTCCTTTAGCAGGGAGGAAGAGACCTGTGAGGGGTGGGGAGAAAACAGTGTCTCAGTCAGCAGATGCCTGATAGAGCAAAGGGTTCTACCACGCAGCTCTCCACTATTGGGCCAGGTAGTGGTGTTTCAGACAAAGAAATGAAACCACAGGGCCCTGCTGCAGCTTTGACCCTTGAAACTTGCCTCTCATTGCCATTGGAATTGGGTCCAGGAGCCTATTATCTGTAAATAAAGAGCTATTGCAGCAGAACAGTTGATTCCCTCCGTGACTGATACCCAGGATGGGTGCTTGGGAGCAGGATCCCACGAAGGCCAGGGGTTGCAATTAGGGTGAAGGAAAAACAAACCCCACTACCAAGTACCACACCTGTAGTATTTTATGGAAGCCACAGAGGTAAAGACAGAGAAAAAAAATATCTTGCGATTCAGCGCCATCTACTGGAAAATATATGAAAGACTTCTTCAGAGAAAGCTACTATATATAGGCAGTCCTCATCTCTCATTTATTTATAAGAAAAAAAAGTTCCATCATTTCGACATCTGTACATATGTATTTTATTATTTATTTACCACAAGTAAAGGTCAGGAATTATTATCTTAAATTTGTTTTACTCTTTCACTTCATTACTGCTGTGTATGTGCTCCAGGTGAGTGACATAGGTGCTTATGTAGGTGGGTTTCGACTTATGGCGAAAATCCTGTTACATCACACCTTAGGAACAGATCTCTGACATAACCTGAGGACCTACTGTAGAGAGCATGAATAGACAAGCATTCATGCTTCGGCAAAGAAGAATAGCAAATACTGTGAGTAATTACATTAACGAGGATGATGAAAATGAAAAATCCCCAGGAAGCAAGCTGGAACACATAAAACTATGTGATATAAATGACAGATATTTCAAGATTACAGTTCTGAAAACATGCACCAAGATGAGAGAAAATATCACTAGTCAATTCAGTGCACTCAGAAAGCAAATTAATTAACAAAATGAGTACTTTACACCAATCAGAAAGAATTTATGCACCCCTGTGTTCATAGCAACACAATTTATAATAGCTAACATTTGGAAACAGCCTAAGTGCTCATCAGCCGATGATTGGATTGATTGGGGCCTTCCAGCTGACAGCTACACAATGTACTTTACACAAAATATTGAAACTTTAAAAAAGGACCAATCAGATTTTTTGTGAAACATTATGACCAGTGGGATGGCAGTGAGGAAGAAGAGTGTGAGTGAGTAAAGGAGTCAGAGAGTAGTGTGTGGATGTGTGTGGTATATGTGAGTGTGAGTGAGGAACAGTTAGGTCTCACAGGAGTCTCAGAGACTGGAGGATCAGCCTCCCCTGGAAGGGTAGCCCCTGCCACCACCGCAGAAACTCCAAGTTCCACACAAGAAGGAAAAGAGAAAAGTGCATCTAGAATGGTAGGAGATGCAGAGCTGTGGAAGAGTGAAGATATATAGGTGTGTGCGGAAACGGACTGACAACTGGGTACACTGTGGCCTTTTTCAATCAGGAGGGAGATACAAACTCCTGACTGCTTTGAATTTAGAACTGGGTGAGACTCTGGGCACCAAGACTTATACAGGGAGAAAATGGATTGTCTAGCATCAGGCTGGAACACGAGGGAGGCTTTCTCTCAGAGTTTCTCACAGTGTTATTTGTTCCTGCACAGAGCCACAGGACACAGAGACCTAGGGATCTATCCAGGGCAGGGCCAACAGGCAACCATTGCTATTTGCACAGCCTATGATTCCCTGAGACCATGCCCCACCCAATTTATAACCCAACCCAAGCTCTGAGCAGAGGCATTTGTATATGAATGGACTTGCCTTTTGCAACCCAACCTAACAAATTGTAGCTGGGTCAAAGAACCCCAGAGCTTACAAAAGAAGGCCTAAGGCTCATCAGTAGCCTGCATTGTTTTACAGCAACATCTCATCTGGGTACCTCCAAATCCAAAACTACTAAGAGGAGGAATCTGTGGATTTCTCTGTAGCTCCTGCTGGGTGGCCTCAGGCAGTGGTTGACTTTGGAGATCCAAGAGCCAGTGCACCCAGTGGTCAAAGTGAGACCACACCAGATTACAACTCTTCACATCTATAAGAGACAGACTCAGTGACCACCAAAGCCCCAAGAAGCAAGTTCTGCCCTATAAGGGTGTTTTCAGCAAAGCAGTTCTCCCATTGTAGACACAACTGTTCCTCACAGTCAACTGGTCTGGAGGTCAATTCGACCCAGTGATACCAACAGCAATCAAGGATTAATTACAACAAGATTGTGCACACAGCCCACAAAGGGATGCACCAAGAGTGTCCACCTCAGGTAACTGGGGAAGCTGAGCCACTGGACTCTATAGGACACCTAGCACACAAAGCCACTCTATCAACACAGGGGAGCAGCCAAAATGCAGAGACAAATAAACATGTCACAAATGAAAGAAATGGAGGAAAGCAAACTACTGGATATAGAGCTCAAAACCATAGTTATAAGGTTACTTAAGAATCTTCTAGAAACCTCCAAGAAATTTAGTGAGACCCTTAAGGATATGAAAAAGGACCAATTAGAAATTTAGCATATACTGAACTGAAATAAAGAATAATATACAAAGATCCAACAGCAGACTAGAGAATCCCAAGAATCAAGTCAAAGACTTGAAATACGAAGAAGCAAAAAACACCCAACAAGAAGAGCAAAAAGAAAAAAAAATCCAAAAATATGAAGATAGTGTAAGGAGCCTCTGGGACAACTTCAAGTGTACCAACATCCAAATTTTTGGAGTGCCAGAAGAAGTGAGAGAGCAAGACACTGAAAACCTATTTGAAGAAATAATGACAGAAACTTCCCTTATCTGGTGAAAGACATAGACTTACAAGTTCAGAAAGTACAGAGAACCCCCAACAGAGGAATTCAAAGAAGATCACATTGAGACACATCATAATTAAAATACCAAGGGCAAAAGGCAAAGAGAAAATATTAAAAGCAGCAAGAGAAAAAGGTAATTACCTACAAGGGAGTACCCATACTACTGTCAGCTGATTTCTCAACAGAAACTATGCAGGCCAGATGGGAGTGGCAAGAAATATTCAAAATGATGACTAGCAAGAACCTTTAACCAAGATTACTTTACCCAGCAAAGTTATCATTTAGAATTGAAGGTCAGATAAAGAGCTTCACGGATAGAAACAAGCTAAAGTTCATCACCACCAAACCAGTATTATATGAAATGCTGAAGGGTACTTTTTAAGAAAAGGAATTTAGCCGGGACCGGTTTGGCTCAATGGATAGAGCGTCGGCTTGGGGACTGAAGGGTCCCGGGTTCGATTCCGGTCAAGGGCATGTACCTTGGTTGCGGGCATATCCCCAGTAGGGGGTGTGCAAGAGGCAGCTGATCGATGACTCTCTCTCATTGATGTTTCTAACTCTCTATCTCTCTCCCTTCCTCTCTGTATAAAATCAATAAAATATATTTAAAAAAAAAAAAGAAAAAAAAGAAAAGGAATTTTAAAAAAAGGTAAAGATAAAAATTATGAATAACAAAGTGAAAACAAATACATATCTATCAACAAGTAAATCTAAAAACCAAGTGAGAGAGAAACCAAGATGGCGGCATAGGTAAACACCTAACTGCAGCCTCACACAACAATTTCAAAAAATACTACTAAAATACAAATTGGTCATTATCCAGAACTACAGGAAAGTTGACTGACTGGAAATTCTACAACTAGAAGGAAAGAGAAAACCAGAAGGAAAATCAGAGGAGCTGTAAAAGCCTAAGGTATGGAGACAAAGTGCACATATGGGGAGAGGACAGAGCCAGAGAGGAGGGGGAGGCTGAGTGCCTGGCTGGCATTCCCTAGCAGGAAGGAGATAAAAGCTCCAGACTGTGCTGAACCCCAGTTCCGAAAGCACTGAACCCCAGTTCTGGGCGAGACCTTGGGGGCTCAGGCTCATACAGAGGGAATCTAGGCTGTAAAGTGGAGCAGCGAAATGCAGTTCCGGAGGCGCGTACACTGCGCACAGAGGATGGACTGTTGACTCTGCTACTAGATTGCCCTAGCGGAAAGGAGACAAAAACTCCAGACTGTGTTGAGCCCCAGTTCAGACTGCTCTAAACCCCAGTTCTAGGCCAGACCTTGGGGACTCAGGTTCATATGGAGAGAGTCTGGCTGTAAGGCAAAAACTCAGGGGAGCGGAGAAAGGCAGACCCGGAGGCGCACACATTTCGTGCAGAGGACGAACTGTTGACTGTGCCGCTGGATTGCCCTAGCAGGAAAGAGACAAAAGCTCCAGACTGCTCTGAACCCCACTTCCAACTGCACTGAACCCAAGTTCCAGGCTCACTGGGGGAGAGCCTAAATTGTCTGGTAGCGGGTGAAACTCGAGGGCACCTTTCTCTCAGAGGTGCTTTCAGCGAGTACCAAAGGACCCTGAAGAACACTGAGACTCAGGAAACTCATAGGGCAAGGCTGACGGAAGCCAAGGCTTTAGGCTCCACTCTGAAACTCCGCCCCATCCAAGCTGAGCACAGAGGCTTTTTCAAGTTTCCAAGTCTAGTCGAATAAGGCTGTCTCCCAGCGTAGACACAGCTGATCCTCACAGCCAGTTGGCCTGGAGGTCAGTTCCTCCCAGTGATACCAACAACAATCAAGACTTAGCTGTACACATAGTCCACAAAGGGGTGCACCAAGAGTATCCACCTCAGGTAATTGGGAGGCTGACCCACTGAACCACATAGGACACCTTAGCACACAAAGCCACCCTACTAACTCAGGGAAGCAGCGAAAATGTCGAGATAAGGAAATAGATCACAAATGAAAAAAAATGGAAAACAAAAAGAGACTGGATATAGAGTTAAAAACCACGCTTATAAAGTTTTTCAAGAATATCCTAGAAAAGGCAGATAAAATAAATGAGACCTATGAGGATATGAAAAGGGATCAACTAGAAATAAAGAATACATTGTCTGAAATAAAAAATATACAGAGTCCAAAAAACAGAATGGAAGATAGCAAGAATCAAGTCAAAGATTTGGAACATAAAGAGCCAGAGGACACTCCTCCGCAAAAGCAAGAAGACAAGAGAATCCAGAAAGTTGAAGATAATGTAAGAAACCTCTAGGACAACTTCAAGCGAACCAACATCAGAATTATGGGGGTCCCAGAAGAAGAGAGAGAGCAAGATACCAAAAACATACTGGGAGAAACAGTGAAAGAAAACTTCCCCTACCTGGTGAAAGAAATAGACTTATAAGTTCAGGAAGCGCACAGAACCCCAAACAAAAGGAATCCAAAGAGGACCACACCAAGACAAATCATAATTAAAATTCCAAGAGCAAAAAACAAAGAGAGAATGTTAAAAGCAACAAGAGAAAAGCAGGTAGTTACTTATAAAGGAGCACCCATACGATTGTCAGCTGATTTCTCAACAGAAACCATGCAGGCTAGACGGGAATGGCAAGAAATATTCAAGGTGATGAATATCAAGAACCTACAGCCAAAAATACTCTACCCAGCAAAGCTATCACTCAGAATCGAAGGCCAGATAAAGAGCTTCACACACAAAAAATAAATAAAAATAAATAAATAAATAAATAAAATATTTAAAAAAAAAAAAAAAAAGCTAAAGGAGTTCATCACTGCCAAATCAGAATTATATGAATTGCTGAAGGGGGTTCTTTAGGAAAAGGAAGAAAATAAAGATAAAAATTATGAACAATAAATATGTAACTATCAAGAAGTAAATCTAAAAACCAAGGGAATTTAAAAAATATGATGAACAATATTAACTGGTGAATATAATAGAATCAGAGGTATGGAAAGGGAGTGAACTGACGATTCTTGGGGAAAAGGGGAGTGCAGAATGCGGGAAGAGACTGAACATAAACTGTGCACCTATGGATGAGGAAAATGGGGTGGGGAAAGGGCAGAGCGTGGGGTGGGAACCTGTTGGATGGGAGCAATGGAGGAGGAAAAAATGAGGAACATGTGTATACCATGTTTCCCCAAAAATAAGACATCCTCCAAAAATAAGACCTACTTACAGGTTTCCTTCTGAGTGAAATATAAGGCATCCCCCTGAAAATATGGCCCCCTAGGCTAAACATGAGAGATTTGGTCCACTGATTCTGAAAGAAATGGAGTCACAAGAAATTCACCAGGAAATTCAGGAATTGGATAGTTATGACGATGTTCCAGAAGATGATGACATGATTGTCACTGAATAAATGAGTAAATTCTTGATACTGTAGGATTCACAGTTTGTCTGGTTTGTGTTGACAACTACTGTACTACCATACCATATACAGGTAATAAATTTCCTTTTTTTTCATTTAACAATAAATGTGTACTGTATTCTTCTTCATGGAAAAATAAGACACCCCCTGAAAATAAGACCCAGCGCATCTTTGGGAGCAAAAATTAATATAAGACACTGTCTTATTTTCTGGGAAACAGGGTAATATGAACAATAAAGATTTATTTTAAAAAACGAAAAAATAAAACAAAATGCAAAAAAATAATAAAATAAAAATAAAAATTAAGTGAATAAGAAATATGAGGAACAGAATAAACTGTTGAATATAATAGATTCAGGGGCTTAGAAAGGGAGTGAACTGACAATTCTCAGGAGGAAGGGGATGTGGGGTGTGGGAAGAAACTGGACAAAAATCAAACACCTATGGACAAGGAGAATGGGGGGGAGGGTTAGGGCATGGGGTGGGGTGAAAAATGGAGAAAGGGAGCTATAGGGAGAAAAAAAGAGTAACAACTATAATAATCTGAACAATAAAGACATTTTTAAAAATAAAAATAAAAAATAAACTACTCAGAAGGAAGAAGAGAGAGACCTCAGCATAAGGAAAATGAAAGAGCTTTAGGAGAACTATCTCACTCCATCAGAAAGCAGTATTAGAATTATAGGCATTCTGGAGGAGAAAGAGAGGAAGCAGGGAAATAACAAATCTAATAAAACAAATGGTGGATGAGAATTTCCCAAATCTATGGAAAGAACTAGATCCTCAAATCCAAGAAGCAAACGAACACTTATATACCTCAATATAAAGAGGCACTTGGTATTGAAGTTGCTAAAAATTAATGACAAAGAAAAAATTCTCAAAGCAGCCATCAAAAAGAGGGAAATGACCTACAATTGAAAACCCTTCAGAATTTCATCCAACTTCTCAACAGAAACTTTATAAGCCAGAAGCGAGTGAAACCAAATATTCAAATGTCTGAAATAAAGAAATTACCAGCCACAAATAAAATATCTGGCAATATTATCCTTTAAATGGAGGCTTGGTGCATGAAATTTGTGCACAGGGCTTGTACGTGTGTGTGTGTGTCTGTGTGTGTGTGTGTCCTTCAGCCAGCCTGTATCATCTCCAATCTGGGACATCCCTCTCACAGTCCAGGACTGCTGGATCCCAATCACTTGCCTGCCTGCCTGCCTGCCTGATTGTCCCTAACCGCTTCTGCCTGCCAACCTAATCACCCCCTAACCACTCCCCTGCCAGCCTGATTGATGACTGCTCCCCTACTGGGCCAATTGCCCCTATCTGCCCTCCCCTGCCAGCCAGGTCATCCCTAACTGCCCTTCCCTGCCATCCTGGTCACACCTAACTGTCCTCCCCTACAGGCCTGGTTGCCCCCAACTGCCCTCCCCTTCTTGCCTGGTAAATCCTAACTTCCCTCCCTTGATATCCTGGTCCCCAGAACTGCCCTCCCTTGCAGGCCTGGGTCCCCCCTCCCAACTGTCCTCTTCTGCCAGCCTGGTTGTCCCCAACTGCCCTCCCTGCAGGCTTGGTCCCCCCCAACTGTCCTCCTCTGCCAGCCCAGTCACCCCTAACTAACTTACCCTGCAGGCTTGGTCCCTCCCAACTTCCCTCACCTACTGGCCTGATCGCCCACAACTGCCCTCCTCTGCCAGCAATCTTGTGGCTACCATCTTGTGTCCACATGGGGGCAGCCATCTTGTATGTTGGAGTGATGGTCAATTTGCATATTAATCTTTTATTATATAGGATATGAAGGAGAAATAAAGACTTTCTCAGACATACAAAAGCTGAGGGGTTTTCTCAACAAAAAACCTCCATTGCATGAAATACTCAAGGAAATTATTCTACCTGAAACATATAACATAAGGTCACAACACTATGAATAAGTTCACCAAAAATTTTACAGCACAAACAGGGATAATTTGGAAAACAAAAAACATAAAAAGAGAGGAGGCAAAGGAGAATGAAGATCAGATGCAATTAAAAGGAAAAAAAAAAAACTATGGTATATATATGCAGCTTTATTTTTTATAAACTTAATAGTAACTACACACAAAAATTCCCAAACCAGGACATATAGATTAAAAAAAGAAGAAAGAATTATAAAATACCACCAAACAAAAACAAGAGACAGAAACACAAAAGGAAAAGAACCAGTGGAGGCACAGAGCTACTAGAAAACAAAAGATAAAATGGCTATAGGAAATCCTCATACTCAGTAATTACCATAAATGTAAGTGGTCTGAATTCACCAATAAAGAGGCACCAAGTAGCAGAGTGTATCAAAAAACAAAACCCAGCCGAGACCGGTTTGGCTCAATGGATAGAGCGTCAGCTTGGGGACTGAAGGGTCCTGGGTTCGATTCCGGTCAAGGGCATTTACCTTGGTTGCGGGCATATCCCCAGTAGGGGGTGTGCAAGAGGCAGCTGATTGATGACTCTCTCTCATCGATGTTCTAACTCTCTATCTCTCTCCCTTCCTCTCTGTACAAAATCAATAAAATATATTTTAAAAAAAAACCAAAAAAAAAAACCTGTGGTATATTTATACCATGGAATATTATTAAAAAAATAAAATAAATAAAAAAACAACTAAATGCTGCCTTCAAGAGACACATTTAAGCTAAAAAAAACAAAGATAGATTCAAAGTAAAAGAGTGAAAATTATTCTCCAAGCATATAACATCCAGAGAATAGCTGGTGTAGCCACACTTACATCTGACAAAATAGATTTCAACAAAGATAGTAGGAGATAAAGATTTACACGTTATAATAAAAAAAGGAGCACAACATCAAGAAATCACAATAGTTCATATATATGCATCCAACCAGGGAGCACTGAAATATATAAAACAACTACTCACAAAACTAAAGGGAGAAACAAGTCAAAACACAATCATAGTTGAGAACCTTAATTCTCCATGGACAGCTCTAGGCAGATCAACCAAACAGATAATAAGTAAAGAAATATTGGCCTTAAATTAAACACAAGGCCAAATGGACATAATTGACATTTACAGACCCTTTCATCCCAGAGCATCAGATTATACATTCTTCTCCAGTGCACATGGAACATTCTCAAGGATAGAACCATATACAGGGTCACAAAACTAGCATCAACAAATTCAAGAAGATTGAAATTATCCAAGCATGTTCTCTGACCAGGATGCCTTGAGATTAGAAATCAACTGCAAAAAGGAAGCAAAGAAACCTAATAAATATGTGGAAATTAAACAACATACTACTATAAAATGACTGAGTCAAAGAAGAAATAAAAGATAAGATTAAAAAAAATATAAAGAGACAAATGAGAATACAGCATATCAAAACCTCTGGGATGCAGCTAAAGTAGTAATAAGTGGGAGGTTTATAGAGCGTCGGCCTGTGGACTGAAAGGTCCCGGGTTCGATTCCGGTCAAGGGCATGTACCTTGGTTGCGGGCACATCCCCAGTGGGGGGTGTGCAAGAGGCAGCTGATCGATGATTCTCTCTCATCCATGTTTCTAACTCTCTATTCCTCTCTCTTTCTCTCTGTGAAAAATCAATAAAAAAATATTTTTAAAAAAAAATAAGTGGGAGGTTTATATCATTACAGCCTATATCAAGAAACAAGAGAAATCCCAAGTAGACAACCTAACATCATATCTTATAGAATAGAAAAAGAACACAAGCAACTTAAAGTTAAAAGAAAATAATAACAATTACAGCAGAATTAAATGAAATAGAGGACAAAAAGTCTATACAAAAAAATCAATAAAATAATGAGCTGGTTCTTTGAAAAGAGCAATAGAATTGACAAATCCCTAACTAGACTCAGTAAGAAAAAAAGAGAAAAAAACCCACAAAATCAGAAATGAGAGAAGTCGCCACAGACATCACAAATATACAAAGGATCGTACTAGAATACTATTAAAGACTATATGCCACCAAATTCAATAACCTAAAATAAATGGGTAAATTCCTAGAAATGTATTACCTTCCTAGGCTAAATCGTGAAGTGTAGAGAGCCGCCTGAGAATGCACATGGACATTCTTTAAATTGTTAGCTGAGCCAGAGGCACTGGCAGAGTAACTTTGTCCAGGTGTCAGCAGGGGCGGGTCTAGATATGTTAATCCAGTAATGCTAGAGCCTAGTTAATAATGCATGAAAGCTCCTTATACCCTATAAATAAACCTGCATGGCTTGGGGCATTGCCTTGCTGCCTCTCTATCAGAGAGGATGGCACCCACCTAGTGCCCAGTTTGATGAATCTATTTCTGCCTCCATGTCTCTTTCTTCTTTCTCTAATTTCTTAATCCCCAGCTCCTCCACTCCGGAACCTGTAGTTTTCTGTGATAGACACGGAAAACAGAGAAACAGCCCACCGCATTTTGGGGCACTGAACAGGGACTGAGTATGGAGGGAATAGAGGGGGATCGCTCCCACACGAGGTGTGCACACCACAGATTAAGGTAAATTTTGGGGAGTGAATTGTGAATTGAATTGAACTAACTACCCTGTTTCCCCGAAAATAAGACAGTGTCTTATATTAATTTTTTCTCCCAAAGTTGAGTTAGGTCTTATTAGGAGGCTGTCTTATTTTCGGGGAAACACGGTAGGTGTAAAACATTGGGTAATCCTTATAAGTTAAGACTATGCTCAAAGTTCATAGATGCTCTGTTAAGCATGGTCAAATTCTTTATTTCTTAAAGTTTTATTAATGAAACCTGGGAAGAGGTTAGAAAGCAGTTGCATGACCAATACTCAGCAGAAAGTCCAGAGAAAATTCCTATTTTAATTGGTGATGATCTTGATTCAGCACAGGCAAGTTTAAAAATGTCTAACCAGGATATGTGGCCATAGCCTTACAGCCTGGAGTGGAAGGGTGCAAATTTTTAAGAATACCATCTGCACCTCCTCCACCTCCACATGTAAACTACTTGTAACCAAGTAGAAAAGGATCAAAGGAATTTCTCAGCAACTGTCAATAATTCTTTGTCTTAAAATCTTTTTCTTTCCTTAAAAACAAAAATAAATGAAAATTGAAAAAGTAGCCGAAACCGGTTTGGCTCAGTGGATAGAGCATTGGTCTGCGGACTGAAAGGTCTCAGGGCATGTACATTGGTTTGGGCACATCCCCGGTAGGGGGTGTGCAGGAGGCAGCTGTTCGATGTCTCTCTCTCATTGATGTTTCTAGCTCTCTATCCCTTTCCCTTCCTCTCTGTAAAAAAATCAATTATTTATATATATATATATATATATATATATATATATATATATATATATATATATATATAAAAGTAATAAATAAAATTTAAAAAGTAGATGCCAGACCATCACTGAAACTTCCCCTAAAGTAAGCAGGATGTGGGGGAAGGGAGAGGCGCATGGCGATCCAATATGGATGGTACTCCCCAAGAAAGCCACCATAAGAGACCTCATATTTGCCATCTTTCTTTTTTCCAGCTAGTGACTTAAAGCTTTTACAAATTCATAATGCATCGGGGATTTCTGTGCTCATGTAAAGGGAAAAGGCAGTTTAAAAATGAGTGTGCATAGTTTTTGAGCTGGGCTTGACTCTTTGCTGTGTACAGAAAACAAAAAACAAACAAAACAAAAAAACCTAAACTTTTTTTAGCTGTAAAGATGGCTGAGATGAACCAGGAAAGAAATACAAGTTAGTTTCCCAAGGCTTTTAAAACAGCTTTTGAAATTTCCCACCCTGAGGCAAGTAATCAGCAGGAAGTAGATAGCAAGTTTACATATGAATGGCTGAGAGTTTGCCTCTTGACTTCCCCCAGCTTCAAGTAGGCAAGTTCCCACCAGTAGCCATCTTTAAAGAATGTGTACATTTCCATTTAAATGGCTACACCTTTTGCTAGAAGATGGACAAGTTTACATGTGAATACCTACAAGTTTGCTTCTCAGTGGTTTAAAGTTAATTATTAGATTTTTAAATTTATTCTTAAAAATATAAAAGTTTATTAATAAAGAACTGCTAAATATTTGACTTGAAAGCTCTGAAAGTTTAAGGTTCAGATTGAATTGGGAAAAGTTATATAATTGTGGTAACTAAATGCCTAGAGTAAAGCAACTTGTTTTTGAGAAAATAAATTGTGCTTTCTCTTAAATAATTATGAATTCAAAATATTTTACTTCTTGGACTGATTTAAAAGAAAGAGGATTAATTCATTGATCCAGTTTAAATGTAATTGATATTTCTTTAAAATAATTTAAGTATATAATCTTTAAATCATATATATTAATATGTGTATTTGATCTTTCCAAGTCTATTCCAAGGTTTTGAGACTAACTCTTAGATGTTTCAATGGGCCCCAAAATGTTCAAAAGTCTGTTCTCTCTTAAAATAAATATTTTTAATCAAACAGATTAATACTTGAAGTCACATGGAAAGCTTTATCAAATAAAAATTAATTAATATAGCCGAAACCGGTTTGGCTCAGTAGTAGAGCGTCGGTCTGGGGACTGAAAGGTCCCAGGTTCGATTCCGGTCAGGGCCATGTACATTGGTTGCAGGCACATCCCCGGTAGGGGATGTGCAGGAGGCAGCTGGTCGATGTTACTCTCTCATCGATGTTTCCAGCTCTGTCTCTCCCTCTCTGTGAAATATCAATAAAATATATTTTAAAAAAATTAATTAATATATTTTACTTATATACTATATATTAAATGTTATGAAAGTTTTTGCCTGTGATAAAGGCAAAAACAATATATTTCTTAAATATAGCAAAAATTTTAACAACAGTAGAATTTCAAGAAAGTAAAGCCTCAAGCAGCCTGCATTTTTCAATCTACTGGAAGTGTGACAGTTTATGCTTTTAGATCAGACCAATAAAGTATTAAACCTATAAGTTTTACTGAATAAGTTTCTTTGCCATTTTTTAATTAAAGATAACTACTTAAGTTACTTTAGGTTTTAAATTATTATCATAAGAAGCCAATGTTTTTATAAGTAATTGAATCCTGTCTGGTAGTCGCCTGCCTTCTTAATTAAGGTAGAGGCAGGGCAACATTTGCAGCTTGTGAATTCAGAAATAAATTTGCTTTATTTTTAAAATGAAGATACCTACTTTAATTACTTAAATAAATTAGATTATTAAATTATAATCAAGGTTTTCAGCTAAATAAAAAGCCAATATTTTTATAAACAATTTTAATAAAGACTAGAAACAGCTCGTGATTGACTGCAATGTGATTTTAATTTTCTTTTAAAAGAACAAATAGAGCAGCCGCCATTATGGCCACATATCTTACTGCTCACGTGGCCTGTGGCTGCCATCTTAAAATAACAACGGCCAACCACCTTCCTTTGAATAAGCCAATGTCTTTATAAGCAATTTAAATAAGTCTTCTACCCCATTTCCCCGAAAATAAGACAGTGTCTTATATTAATTTTTGCTCCCAAAGATGCTCTGGGTCTTATTTTCAGGGGATGTCTTATTTTTCCATGAAGAAGAATATGGTACACATTTATTGTTAAATGAAAATAAAGGAAATTTATTACCTGTATATGGTATGGTAGTACGGTAGTTGTCAACACAAACCAGACAAACTGTGAATCCTACAGTATCAAGAATTTACTCATTTATTCCGTGACAATCATGTCATCATCTTCTAGAATATCATCATAACAATCCAATTCCTGAATTCCCTGGTGAATTTCTTGTGACTCCATTTCTTTCAGAATCAGTGGACCAAATCTCTCATGTTTAGCAATAGCACAGTCTTTAAATGAGTACTTCTTGGCAAGGTAGCCTGCTCTCAGTGCATTTGCAATGCAACTGTCAGTGATTTTCTCCCATGAATGCTTCACCCAAGTCACAACTTCTTGCAGTTTAGGTTTCACAAAGTTTCCTGATTTCTCTCCATTCTATTTTCAATGTAGTCATTAATTGCCATGCGCAAATTGTCTTTGAATGGCATATTTATTGCAATATCAAGAGTCTGGAGATGGGCCGTCATTCCTGTGGGAATCATTATCTGATCTATTTTTCTTTCGTGAAGAAATGTCTTCATGTCTTTAGTGCGGTGACTGCTGGCTGCATCCCAGATTAGCAGACCTCTTTGGCTCCCTCGCATAACAAGCGGCAGCATTAAATTGACCCACTTCCTTATAACTGCTTGTGTGGCCCAGGCTTTTTCAGTTTCAAGAATAAAAACGCCCATAACATGTTCAATCTTTTCCTTCTTGCCCTTAGAAATGATTAAAGGTGGGATTTTATGCCATCCAGATGAATTGCCAAAATACAGGAAACATGTGCACTTTCGTAAGCAGTGAATGGAATGTACACTAAGGAGGCACCCCGCTGTCCAATTGTTATTTGAGATGATTGGCCCATAAACACTGCAGTTTCTTTTTTTTCTTTCTTTTTTTTTTTTTTTTTAAATATTTTTATTGATTTTGTACAGAGAGGAAGGGAGAGAGATAGAGAGTTAGAAACATCAATGAGAGAGAGTCATTGATCAGCTGCCTCTTGCACACCCCCTACCGGGGATATGCCCGCAACCAAGGTACGTGCCCTTGACCGGAATCTAACCCGGGAACCTTCAGTTCCCAAGCCGACGCTCTATCCATTGAGCCAAACCGGTCTCGGCAACACTACAGTTTCATCCATAGTAATCATGTTGGAAAGATTGTATTTAGAGAAGTCAGCATCATCAATAAAGGACTTGAATGCAAGTGCTCCCTTAAAAACTTGAGTATCTTCCAACCTAAACAATGTTGTAGATCTTCTTAAAGACAGTTCACTTCGCTGAAGGAAATTATCCAGCCAGTGTTGTGATGCTTTGAAGTCTTCCAAGGCTATGTCAAACTGTGGTGCCATTGCAAGGGCAAATTCTTGAATCTGAGCGCTATTCACAACCAAAGCCTCTGCTTTCCTCTCAACAACACATTCACAGATCAGGTATTCCAGCTCAGAAAATAATGGTTGCTGACCTGATCCACACTTGCGCTTTTTAGCATTTCCCTTGTTCAATGAGGTTCCATACTCTGTTTGCCATTTTTGGACCAATCGGATACTCAACATCTTCTCTTTGCAGAAAGCAGTAAGATTTTGGCCCCAAGAGTCTTCCACGATTCCTTTCTTGTATTCCACGGAGTAGCTTTTTCTTTTTGCGCTCATTTCTAGGGGTAAAAAAAAAAGGAATTGGGGTATCAAGGTGGGGGGAAGGGGGAATCACTTAAAATGACACAGGGGGAATCAGAGAGGGGAATCAAAATGACACAGAATAATCAGAGGGGGATTACCATTTTTAGTAACCCCTTTTGATCCTCCTGTGTCATTTTAAGTGATCCCCCTCCCCCCACCCCTGTGCCACTGAACACCTTCACCAGATATCCCCCTTACCCCTTTATCAGACATTTACCCCCTGGGGCCTGCCTGAGGACTGTCACTGGGCTTGCTGGGGCCTGGATCTGGGCTGGAGCAGGGTCTCTGCCACTGACTGAGAACCTTCAGTCATCATGAGGGTGGCTGTGAGCATCAGGTAGTGTTACCAGAGACAGACCAGCACTCACCACCTTTGCCAAGTCCTGTCCGCTCTAATCCTCCTGTTCTTCTACATGCATCTGCGAAAGTCTCCTTCCCTCTCCCGCCCTGCACTCACTGCTCACTCCGACCTCCATTCTGCCTCCACACAGCAGTGATGTCAGTAGTCCGCATAAGGTCACTGGTTGCTAGATGCTAGATGCCAGAAAGTAAATTAACTTTCATTCTGAGACAGAGCCTAGGGGGGTCTTATTTTCGGGGGGATGCCTTATATTTCACTCAGAAGGAAACCTGTAATTAGGTCTTATTTTCGGAGGATGTTTTATTTTCAGAGAAACACAGTAGGAAAGTTGTTAAGACTTCCCATGATCCCTCTGTATATGCAAATAAGCCTGAGAGGATACTTTAAAATATAATTATAATTTTAATATAAAGATAAATTTTAAAAATTTGGAATTCTCTTTCACTAAGTGTAAGATTATTGTTAAAATGTTAAATCTGAAAGTAAATTAATAGTCAGCCTTACTGTAAGAGGACTTGTAATATAGCTAGCTAGTTGGCTGTAGGGTTGCTTTTTAAACTGCAGCCTTACAGGTTGCTTGTTGTAAAAGAGAAGGCAAAGATTCTTATATTAACCTGAAAACTCAAAGCATATCTATACATGATATTTTATATTCTCATTGTAACTTTTGATATTTGAAAGGGTATATGCACCCCTATGTTCATAGCAGCACAATCTACAATAGCTAGAATTTGGAAACAGTCTAGGTGCCCATCAGCAGATGATTGGATCAAAAAACTATGGTATATCTACACAGTGGAATACTATGCTGCCATAAAAAAGAAGGAATTCTCATCATTTGCAGCAGCCTGGATGGAATTGAACATCATGCTGTGTGAAATAAGCCAGTCAATGAAAGAAAAATACCACATGACCTCACTCATTTATGGATAAAAAAGAACATTATAAACTGATGAACCAAAAGATAGATATAGAGACAGTAAAGCAACAAGCAGACTGTCAAATTACAGCAGGTAGGGTAGGGAGATCTGGGGGAGATAAGAGATCAACCAAAGGACTTGTATACATGCATATAAGTACAACCTATGGACACAAAACTCTGGGGAGGGAGGGTATGTATGGGAGGGGTGAGGGGCAAAAAAATGTAAAAAATAAAAAATAAATAAAAGCAGAAAGGCCAAAAATAAATAAATAACTTTTGATATTTTACAAAAACATATTGTAAATTTATCTCAAACTTACAAACTAATTCTTTGAATGTTTGGCAGCAATTTAAAAGGCACATGAAAGAATTTAATCCCTTCCACTGTGTGGAAGGCCCCTTGGTAAGGTACTTGAGCATTCTATATTGGCCTTTCTTGCCTTATTTGCAAAGAGGGACCCTTTTCTCACAATCCAATTGCCCACAGCTGTTACTTGAGTTTTCAGATCATGATGAGGTTGAAGCCTTATGGTGGCTGGTACCATGCATCTGTCTCTTGCACAACGGCGTGAGTTAGGCCCTCCCTGGAGAAGAAACCTGGGTTCCCCAAGATATGTGATCAAAGCCGGGGCCCCGCCAAGGCAGGCACTGGGGGCATAGGCTACCAAGGAGACAGAACTGAACCTCACATCACCCTGCTTGGCCCCGGAGGATGGCTGGTTAGCCAATTATGGGTAGACTCCTCAAGGGAGGGGTGACCTAAGACAGGCACAGCTGCAGGGAACCATCAGGAGAGAATTTGGGGGTCAACACAGGTGGGGCACATATCTTCACCCTCCTCCCCCCCCAACATTGCAGGGCTTGAACATTCGCCCCTTCTGAGGGAGGTCGCCTGCCCCATGGCTGCTTTGCGCTTCCCATGCCCAGCTCAGATCGGGTCCCAGGCAACAAACAAAGATTTGGCCCAGCTCAGATTGAGACCCAGCTGCAAACAAAAGACTTGGCCCAGCTCATATTGAGACCCAGGCAACAGAGAAGTGGCTGATGGCAGCTGCCCTATATCTAAATCTAGCCTAAATCCAGGAATGCTTAGAACTTTCCCAAGGATGCAAATAATCCTTTCTATTAATATTTATAGGGTAAACTAAGATTGTTGTTAAAGTATTAAATTTGACAGTAAAATAGTCCCAAGTTTTCAGATTAATTTAAATTGACTAAATGAAATAAATGAATATTCAAGAAAATTTAATTGTACAAAAGGCTGTTCCTAAAGTATTAACCAAAATTTCTATTGGTAGTTCATTTCATGGTAAAATTGCTTAACATGCAATTAACCCTAAAGCAGTCAAATTTTTGTGTAAAAAAATTAAAATGTAAAGTTATCAAAACTGCATTATAAAAAATTTTCCAAAAACCTCCTAATAATTAAATAAAAAAGGAAGATAGTAGAATTATATCCTGTAAGAAATATCCTATAAGTAAATTGTATCAGGCCTTAATTAATTTAAAAATCTTTGCTTTAAAATTTTTTACTCAAAAATTAATTTCCATTTGTAATGCTAACAGCAAGACACACATGATATCAAAACAAGTCAAAGGAAAATCATTTGAACAAAAATAAAAAGGATCCCAAGTCTAATTTATAGAAATGATTTCTTTATTAATCTTTGGTCGAGAATATGTTTATATTTTCAGAAAACTCCAAAACTGTATGGATTCCTGCAACAACGTATCTCAAAGAGGACCTGATGGAATTGTTTCAGCCACAGAATAAGCAGTGGCCCACAAGAACAGAGGAGAAACAGTCCAGAAATAAAAATAGTGAGGATGCCTTGCCATAATAGCAGTCAGCACCTGTGCATTGCTGCAGGTTGCCCAAAACCAAGGGCAAGGAAGGTCAGTGTACATGTGTGCACACCCTTCTGCATAGAAATCAAAATGTTTATTGTTTAATATTTTTACCAAGACCCCTGACTTGGGGTCTTGTTTTATTTCTAACATAGGGAATGGTATTAACTGCCACATTAAATGAGGTATTATACCTCGGGCATTAACCAATTTTATGAATGGATCCAGTTATAGAAAGGCTGAATCTACTGCAGCAGGGGAGCAAAGGTCCTTCAAACCTCTTATATTTCAGTAGAAATACAAGCACTTATTTATACCGTAACAGATTTTACTACAGAGCCCATCAACCTATAGTAATAGTGCTTTTGTGATAAGTGTAAGCTAAAATTATTAAAACAGAAACTATAAGGCACACTAATTCAGAGAATATTTTCATTTAATTTTCAGCCTTTAAAATGTTAAAGAAGAACAATTTCCAAGTTTTATTAGAAGCAATGTCCTCAATGTGTTATCCACCTCTCTGTACCAACTTTAGGGGTAAGTCCCCAAGGACTTAAACCTAATCAAATCTGGTAAAATGTATGTCACTCAATAGTGGAAACAGCCAATCATATTCTTAAAATCAATTACTAAAACAAAAAGGCGGAGACAGGGCCCAGAGCAGCTGGGTTGGGAGCAGCCAGGCCCGAAGCAGCAGCAACCAGGCCCAGAGCAGCCAGGCCGGGAGTGGCCGGGCCCAGAGCAGCCGGGTCGGAAGCAGCCAGTCCCGGAGCAGCAGCAGCCAGGCCGAGAGCGGCAGTGGCCAGACCCAGAGCAGCAGGTTGTGGAGCGGACCAGAGCAACAGAGGCCAGGCCCGGAACAGCTCGCTCCTCGCCTGCCCATGCCCCAGGGCTGCCTCTCAGACATGGCTGGAAACTTTTGGGGGAACTTGAGGGTCTGCTGAATCAAGTGATGAAGGCTTAGATCTGGATGTGTTGAGTTGTTGTAGCGCTGGGGTGTTGATCTGTGAATGCCTTGTGTGGGGTCTGGATGAGGTTGGTTGATCTATTTGGAAATGTCTTTTGTGTGAAGTGTATCCTTGGGCATGTGGAGGTATTATTGATATGAGAAAATGCTAAGTAACTGATTTACTATCTAAAAAATTTAAAGTTCTGAAAGTTTAAGGTCTCTTGCCAAAAAGATATTTTAAAGCTAACACCTTAATTTTAATGGAGAAAGGGGAGGACAAGCCCTTCCCACCCAGAACAGGTACAGTAATTCAATTCCAACCAGCAGCTATCATTAAACAATGTGTTCATTTACATTTGAATGGCTACACCTTTTGATAGCCTAAGGACAAGTTTACATGTAAACAAGTTTGCTTCTCAAATCCCAGGGCAGAAAAAAACAAGGTTTAAAATTATTAGATTTTAAAATTTATTCTTAGAAGTGTAAACGTTTATTAATTAAAAAAAAAAACAACAACAACAACAACAAAAAAGGAGATTGAAAAACCTGATGAACAATATTAGCTGTTGATTGTAGTAGAGTCAGAGATATGGGAGGGGAGTGGACTGACAGTTATCAGGGAAAGGGGGAATGGTGGATGTGGGAAAAGACTGAACATAAACTGTGCACCTATGGATGAGGACAATGGGGGGTGAAGAGGGGGTGGAGGGTGGAGTGGGAACCAGGTGGAGGGGGGAAGAAATGAGGAACCTTTTTAATAATATGAACAATAAAGATTGATTTAAATAAAAAAAAAAACCTAAATAAACACAAAAAAGGGGGGAGGGGGGGAGATATATGTTATGTATCACCTCCAGAGAGGCTCTGTCATGCTTTTTATACTTAAAAAAAAATCTTTTTTAAATTGTGATGCAGAGGATCGTATAGCAGGTAAAAGGCATCAGGTCTCCTGTACAATAGCCTCCACCAAGTCAGCTAGGTGGAAGGAAGCATAAACCACACAAAAGTTTTATCAGACTCAGTAATAATGAGGGAAAGAGGTTGTATTTTATATCTTTCCAGAAGGAGCAATGCAGCCAATTCGGGTGCCAGAGTGTTAAGTCCATCACCACAATGGACTCAGAGAAGCTCCTGTGTCCCTTCACTCAAAAGGACTTAAGTACTGCTGTGATGACAGCAAAGTAGAAGAAGAAAACTGAAAGCTATGCAAGGGACTGTGATGCCAACATGGAGTTATCTGAAGAAATTAAAGACTGAAGTGGAAGCTACTTCAACCTGCTCATGCTAGCATCTGTTAGCCTCCAGTCTTCTGCAAAGTCTTGCGCAGCCAAGTCCAAAGTCTCTGAGTAAATATACACCAGCAGCAAAAGAGGCTCTCAGCCGAAACCGGTTTGGCTCAGTGGATAGAGCGTTGGCCTGCGGACTGAAAGGTCCCGGTCAAGGGCATGTACCTTGGTTGTGGGCATGTCCCCAGTGGGGGGAGGGTGTGTGTGTGCAAGAGGCAGCTGATCGATGATTCTCATCGATGTTTCTAACTCTTTATCCCTCTCTCTTCCTCTCTGTAAAAAATCAATAAAATATTTTTAAAAAAAAGAGACTCTCATTTAATAGCTAAAAATGTTAATATGGCCATAGTTCTGATTTCTCATGTTGTTTTGCATTGGCATTGTTTTTTTATTATTTAATAGCCAGAGTTTTGCTCTTGACATTTAAATTTTGAAGATGATAACATGTATGTAATTTAATTTTTAGAGCCCTATTATCGTTTAAATTTTATTTTTATCAGTAAAAAAGGGTGAGATGTAGAGGGCCACCTGAGAAGGCACATGGACATTCTTTAAATTGTTAGCTGAGTCAGAGGCACCGGCAGAGTAACTTTGTCCAGTCGTCAGCGGGGGGGGGGGGGGGGGGGGGGGGGGGGGTCTAGATATGTAAATCCAGTAATGCTAGAGCCTAGTTAATAATGCAAAAAAGCTCCTTTTACCCTATAAATAAACCTGCATGGCTTGAGGCATCGCCTTGCTGCGTCTCTATCAGAGTGGATGGCACCCACCTAGTGCCCAGTTTGATGAATCTATTTCTGCCTCCATGTCTCTTTCTTCTTTCTCTAATTTCTTAATCCCCAGCTCCTCCACTCCAGAACCTGTGGTTTTCCGTGATGGACACGGAAAACAGAGAAAGAGCCCACCACAATGAAGAACTAGAAAATCTAAATAGACTGATTAGCAGTGAGGAAATTGAAACAACCATCCAAACCTCATCAAAAATGTAAGTCCAGCCGAGACCGGTTTGGCTCAATGGATAGAGCGTCGGCTTGGGGACTGAAGGACCCGGGTTCGATTCCGGTCAAGGGCATGTACCTTGGTTGCGGGCATATCCCCAGTAGGGGGTGTGCAAGAGGCAGCTGATCGATGACTCTCTCTCATCGATGTTTCTAGCTTTCTATCTCTCTCCCTTCCTCTCTGTACAAAATCAATAAAATATATTTAAAAAAAAAAAAAAAAAATGTAAGTCCAGGACCAGATGGCTTCACCAGTGAATTCTACCAAATATTCAAAGAACCTATCCTTCTCAAACTCTTCCAAAATATTGTGAGAGAGGCAATTCTTCCTAACACATTCCATGAGGCCAACATATCCTGATACCAAAACCTGGCAAAGAAAACACAAATAAAGAAAACTACAACCTAGTATCTTTGACAAATACAGATGCACCCATCCTAAACAAAATACTAGCAAATTGAATACAATAATACATCCCCAAAATAATACATCATGACCTAGTGGGGTTCATTCCAAGGTCACAAGGATGGTTCAACAACATAAGCAAATCAATCAATGTAATACACCACATTTAAAAAATGGCAATCATATGATCTTAACAATCGATGCAGAAAAAGCATTTTATAAGATACAGCATCCATTTATGGTAAAACACTCAATAAAATAGAAAGAAAGTATCTCACCATAATAAGGGGTATCTATGATAAACCTCATAGACGTGTCATACTCAATGGTGAAACACTGAGGCTTTTTCTCTAAGACAGGCACAAGACAATCATGTTCATTCTCAACACTTGTATTCAACACAGTGCTGATGTCCTAGGCAGAACAATAAGGCAAGAGAGAGAAGTAAAAGGCATTCAAATAACAAAGGAAGAAGTCAAACTGTCACTTTTTGTGGACAAGGCGATTCTGTATAAGAAAACCTAAAAACTCCACACAAAAAAACAAAAACAAACCTTAGACACAATAAATAAATACAACCAAGTTGCAGGTTACAAAATCAATGTGCAAAAATCCATTGCTTTCCTTTATATTAAGAATAAAACTTCAGAAAAGAAAATGAAAAAACAATTCCTTTTGCAATTGCAACCAGAAAAAGAAAATACTTAGGAATAAATTTAACAAAGAAACTGAAAGACCTATATACTGAAAATTACTAAGCATTATTAAAACAGATTGAAAAAGATTCAACAAAATAGAAAAATATTTTGTTCATGGATTGGAAGAGCCAATATGGTTAAATGGATATATTACTCAAAGCAATACACAGATTTAATGCAACCCCCATGAAAATCTCAATGTCATTTTTTAAAGAAATAGAATGAGAAATCACCAGATTTGTATGGAACCACAAAAGACCCCAAATAGCCAAAGCAATTCTGAGAGAGAGAAAAAAAGAGCCAGGCTGGAGGTATCACGCTATCTGACTTTAAATTATATTACAGAGCTATAGTAATCAAAACAGAATGGTATTGTCAGAAAAACCAACACACATCAATAAAACAGAATAGAGAGCCCAGCTATGAAACCACATGTATATGTTCAGATAATTTTCGACAAAGGAGCCAGAAACACACAATGGAGTACAGATAGTTTCTTCAATAAATGGTGCTGGGAAAACTGGAAAGCCACATGCAAATGAATGATGTTTGTCACCATGTACAAAATTTAATTAAAAATGTATTAAAGACCTAAATATAAGACCTGAAACAGTTAGGAACATAAAATCCTACATAATAGAGGTGTTACGCAAATTGACTCTCAGACCCTCACAAGATGGTTGCCTACAACCAGGCTGGAAAGAGGGTTAGTGAGGGATGACAAATGACTGATCAGCAGGCTACATGGGGTGACAAGGCCAGTGGGGGGGGGGGTGGCAGTTAGGAGTGACCAGTCAGGCAGGGAGGGGGCAGTCTGGTGCTACCTGGTCAGCAGTAGGGGGCAGTTATGGGCGTTCAGGCCAGCATGCAGAGGCAGTGAGGGGCGATCAGGTCAGTTTTTTTTGTTTGTTTGTTTGTTTGTTTTTTGGGGGGGGGGGAAGGGAAGTTAGGAGTGACCAGGCAGGCAGGCAGGTGAGCAATTAGGAACCAGTGGTCCAGGAATGTGAGAGGGATGCCTGACTGCAGATTTAGGCCTGATCCCCAGGATCCTGGCAGTTAGACATACCTCAAGGGGTCCCGGATTAGAGATGGTGCAGGCTTGGCTGAGGGGACCCTGCCCCCATGCATGAATTTTATGCACAGGGCCTCTAGTAATACATAGGTACCAAACTTATGGACCTCGGTCATAGAGAATAGTTTATGAACTTGACCTTAAAGGCAAGGGAAATAAAAGCAAAAATAAATGAATGAGGCTATATCAAACTAAAAAGCTATTGTGCAGCAAAAGAAACTGACAACAAAACAACAAAGCAGATGATATTTGCAAACTGTAGATCTGACACAAGTTTAATTTCCAAAATATATAAAGAATTCAACACTGAACCAAAAAGGAAACAATCAAAAAGTGAGCAGAGGACTTGAAAATGTACCTCTTCCAAGAAGACATACAAACAGCCAATAGATATATAAAGAGATGTTCAACCTCACTGGCAATTAGTGAAATGCAAATCAAAACTACAATTAGATACCACTTTATACCTATTAGAGTGGCCATTATCAATAAGACAAGCAATAACAAGAGTTGGAGAGGTTGTAGAGAAAAGTGAAAACTTATTTACTGCTGGTGGGAATGTAGACTGGTACAACAACTATGGAAAGCAGTCTGGCAATTTCTCAAAAAATTAAAAATAATGCTACCATATGATCCAGCAATATGTACCAGAAAATATACCAGAAAAAGTCAAAATCATGTACTCACAAAGATATATGCACCCCTATATTCATTGCAACATTATTCATGGTGGCCAAAACATAAAAACAACCAAAATGGCCCATAGTAGAGGACTGGATAAAGAAGATGTGGTACATATACACAATGGAATACTACTCAGCCATAAGAAAGGATGATATATTGTCATTTGCAACAACATGGATAGATCTTGAGGACATTATGCTAAGTGAAATAAGTAAGTCAGAGAATGCTAAGAACTATATGATTTCACTCATATGTAAGACATAAAACTGAAACTCATGAACACAAACAGCAGTGTGGTGATTGCCAGAGGGAAAGGAGTGGGGGGAGAAGAGGGTCCGGATATAAGGAGCCAGAAGTGAAAGATGAGACAGAGGGCCGAAGACCAGGACTACACACTTTATTAGAGGAGAAGGACCCTGCCAGGCAGCCTTGCAAAGGAAGAGAGCACATGTGCAGGGGTGAAGGCACCTTTGAGGGGAGGAAAGGGAAGGGATGGGGCTTAGGGTACTCGGCACACGCTGATTTGGTGGTTTTATATAAGGCACATGATTAGGCACTTAGGCACTTAGAAATTGGGGGCTTAGGGTGTTTGGCAGGTGCTGATTGGTGGTCCAATTTACAGACCATATATGATGCCTGATTAGGTGCTCAGGAATGTCCATGCTGCAGGTGCAGGTTACATCATACTCAATCCATCAAATGGGGAAAGGGAGGATCTATCATTCCTGGCTTTTGGTAATATATATTCTTTTAAATTGAGAGTCTGGGCAAGGTCAGAAGGTGAAGATCTATTTTCCGTAGCTTCTTCTAGCTGAGAGGGGGCTTCATTAGGGGCGTCTACCTAGGATCTCAAGGATTCTGGTGTTAGGTTCTGAATTTAGGGCCAGATAGATCTCTCCCACCTTCTGGTTGGTGAACACCTGCATCCTGTTCTGCAAGAAACTAGTGAAACAGCACATGAGACAGAGGCCAAAGAGCAAAATTAAAAGAATAAATACCAGTGGGCCTAATAGTGGGAGGAGCCATGAGTAAGCGAGTAAAAAACAGGTAGTGTTTTCTGTGCTGGATGAAGGGTGCAGCAGCATGATTTTCCCAAGAGACTGGTTGGTAAAGTCTTTTTTCTTTCTTTTTTTTAATATATTTTATTGATTTTTTACAGAAAGGAAGGGAGAGAGATAGACCAGCAGCCTCTTGCACATCCCCTACCGGGGATGTGTCTGCAACCAATGTACATGCCCTTTTCCAGAATCGAACCAGGGACCTTTCAGTCTGCAGACCGACTCTCTACCGCTGAGCCAAATCGGTTTCAGCTGGTTGGTGAAGTCTTGAGAGTGATCCTGTTGAGTCACTTGGGAGGTAAAAGCTGGTCCTGAGGCTGCCACAGTGTCACTTGTCTGGTTTTGCTGCTTTTCTGGAGTTGAAATACAACTGAGACCTAGATGTTATTTTTAGGGTGAAAAGAGTAGGGGTCTCAGTTGCCTTATCAGTGATATGAAAGGGGAGAATAGGTTACCCTGGGGGTGAGGTTCTTGCTTTTCCAGTTTTGCCCCTTGCTGGGAATCCACATATTTCTTGTAGGTCCTGAGCAGGGTTTCAAAGTATGTAGAGCAGTAGTTAAGCTCCCTATGGCAGTTTCAACCCCTGCTGTGATGCTGAGGGTTAGGAAGAGAGGGATTATCTGGACTCCTCTTTTGTGTCAGATATGATGGGTTATGGGGACAGGTAAAGACTGATTATTGGGGCTGCATCTACATTGCATGAGAGATAAATGGAAGTATAGATTCCTGTCCAGCTGATGGAGAGACAGATGTATGTGTTTTTCCCACAGAGGAAGAAAAATCCCTGATCATGGATATAAGCTGATAGGTGTAAGGAGAAGAAGTAGACTAAAGGGTATGTATTCCTTCCACTCCAAGCTGAGAGGGTAGTCACCATGGCACTACCAATAAGGGGTTACAAATGAGTGATTGAGATTGTATTGCAGTGAAAGTGGGAGGGAAAGGGAAGGAAATGAGTAGTGGAAGCCAGGGACCTGGATGGCTGGATAAGAGGTTAGACACTGTGAATACTCTGGTTTAGCTTAAGAAGTATCCAGCAACCTTGTCCTGCCAGGCTTGGAGACTGAAGCCTCACTTTCTTGCTCAGAGTAACTTTTTTTTTTTCTTTCTTTCTTTCTTTCTTTCTTTCTTTCTTTCTTTCTTTCTTTCTTTCTTTCTTCCTTCCTTCCTTCCTTCCTTCCTTCCTTCCTTCCTTCCTTCCTTCTTTTCTTTCTTTCTTTCTTTCTTTCTTTCTTTCTTTCTTTCTTTCTTTCTTTCTTTCTTTCTTTCTTTCTTTCTCACAAACACAATTTCAAATTAGCCTTCAAACCTTCTTTCTATGTCCTTCAAAAATGCATAACCATGCCTCAGACCTTCCATTAAGTATTTCTAAAAGGCAGAGGGGGGAGGAGCAGGCTCAGCAGCCCATTCCCAGGCCTCTTGCTGCTTGAATCCCAAACCGAATCCCAAACCACCGCATACTTCCTAGAGATAATGATCGTTAAGGAGATAAGGCGTATACAGTCCAAGGAATGGCTCTGCCTTGTGGGGGTAAGAGAATGAAACTGAGGTAAGTAACTATGGTTTGGGACAACTGGGTTTTATGAGGAGATGCATATTAGCCCTGGCCAGGCACAGAGATAGAATAAGAAAAGAGTGAATGGGGAATTTAGCAAAGTGCAGTGTAGACATGAGGTGGCTAATGGCTGTGAGACTAGTCAATCCCAATAATAGAGACTAAGGAGTGGACAAGGGTCCCAGAGAATTCGAAAATAGCAGAATAAGTAGCCCTAGTGTCAACTAAAAAGAAGATTGGCTTACCTGCCATCACATTCGTTACCTGAGGCTCAGTCCTGGTGATGAAAGTCTGGGGCCCTGTCAGGGAATGGACAGCTTCTTCAGTGGCCAGTCTTAGGAGGTCTGGGAGCTCCAAACCGGATCCAGAGAGTGGCCATGCGGGACTGGCTAAGGCCAGACCCGGAGGAGCCAGACTACAGTCTGATTTCCAGTGGCCTTCCCTTCCGCACCGTGGGCAGGGCCCAAGCAGGGGTGTCGGGTTTGAGCAGGACTTGGCTCAGTGTCCTTCCTTGCTGCATTTGAAGCATGGACCCAGAGAAGACTTAGCCCCTGACTTATCCATAGTTGAAGGACTGGCACTTCGTTTGGGGTTTGAGAGCAGTGGCTAGGAGCTGGAAGACCTTCTACTGGGCCTCAGCCCTGTCCTGATCTCGCCTTTGATTTTGGATGTGGGTCTCTTTATCTCTATTATTAAAAACCTTAAAGGTCAGGTTAATGAGGTCTTTTGAGGGGTTTGTGGATCTGCATCTATTTTTTGAAGTTGCGGCATGTTATGCCTCTCAGTTTGTGAGGCTGGACAGAGAATAAGACATGGACTCAGAGTATGCCCTCAGTTCCTGCTGCCTCCCTCAGGGGTAGAGTGGACCAAGGAATAGAAGAGGCTGTTGAGGCGGCAGTCTTTGAGCCTGAGAATGAGTGTTAAATGGGAAAGGCTGTTTTGGAGCTCACATTCTCAGGATTTGGGCTCTCATGAAGATCATAAAGTGAGAAGGGAATGGCCAGCCCCGTGTCCTAGTAAGGCAGAGAGCACAGGAAAGGCAGGCAGATAGAATTCTCAGAGGTAGAAATGTCCCATCCTACAACCTAGGGAGTTTCTCAGGAGCTCGGTCTGCCTCCCATAATGAGGGTGAGACCAGGAGGGGTTGTGCAGGGAGGGGCGTGTAAACACCGCCGCCACCACAGCCACTTTTTCTGGCTCTGCTGTGACCATTGCAGGTCAGTGGGTGGGCCTGGTGTGTGTGAAAGAAAAAAAAAAGTTAAAACCACTCCAGGGACCGTGAGGGGAAAGTTATCCTGCAGTCTGGCATCAACCTGGGAAAAACAGTGCTTAGTCAGGGAGGAACAGGTTTAGGGTTGTAAGGAGGTGACGGGAGTGAGACACGTAGAAAGGAATTATCCGCTGGGTAGAAAGAGTAGTCACAATACAGAGAAAGGGGCTGAAGACAGGTTTGAGAGGGCAAAGAGGACTTCGAGAGGAGGATCTGATGGGTGGGAACATGAGAGTAAAGCAAGGGGCAAGAGCTGAGGGGAGGGGGGGGGGGGCAGCCTGTTCTAGAGATCTCGGAGGCCTCCATTCCAGTGGCAAAAATTATCTAGATCTTGGAGGATACTGGAATCAAAAGTGCTGTTTTTGGACCAACGAGAGATTGTGGCCAGGTAGAGCTTCTTCAGTTTGATGTAGCCAGAAAGACCAAGGGTTGCAAGATTGGCCAGGAGATATCTTAAGGGTGTGTAGAGGGGGTTTGGACTGAGAGGTTCCCATGACCAGAAGGAAGGGCCACCGGGAAGTTGGGGAGGAAAGAAGGAGCATCCCCTGTTTCCCTCAGCCAACCTGTAGAGAGAGAGAGAGACGAGAGAAGGTTCCAAGGTCATCACCATGAGAACCTTCCTATGGAGTAGAACAGAGTTTTCCTGGCCAGGTACCTGGGCTTTCGTAGAGGATGTGTAGCCGAGTAGACGGGAAAATTCTGAGGCCCTTTCAGGTCAAGGGGTGGAGGAGGTTGGGAAGTCCCTGAAGCCTACCTGTTAGAAAGTGGTGAGATCCCCACGTGTCCTGGTACTGCAGGGTTCGAGAGGTGTACGGAGCAGACCAATCAACTCAGAACAAAGCCAGAGCAGGAGTCAGAAGCTTGGGGCTAGGTCCAAGGATTGTCCATGCTCACGTGCACCTCTCCTAGACTTTGGCACCAAATGAAAGATGAGATAGAGGGCCAGAAACCAAGTCTACAGGCTTAGTTAGAGGAGAAGAACCCTGCCGGGCAGTCTTGCAAAAGAAGAGAGCACATGTACAAGGGTGAAAGGCACCTTTTGAGGGGAGGAAAAGGGAAGGAATAGGGCTTAGGGTACTTAGCACACGCTGATTGGTGGTTTCACATAAGGCACATGATTAGGCACTTAGGCACTTAAGCACTTAGGAATCGGGGGCTTAGAGTATTTGGCAGGTGCTGATTGGTGGTCTAATGTACAGTCCATATAAAGTGCCTGATTAGGTGCTCAGTAATGTCCATGCTGCAGGTACAGGTTACATCATACTCTGCCCATCATTTGGGGGAAGGGAGGATCTATCAAGAATATTTGGCTTTGGGTGGTGGGCACACAGTACAACATACTCATATTGTAACATAGAAACCTTCCGGAAGCCAATTCCAGCATGTCATAATTGCAAGAGTTTCACCAAAAGGTTGATGGAACTTGGAAACTCAACAGGGCTGAGTCACATATATCATCACCTGTTGGAATGGTAAAGGCATTTCCCCCAAACCTGAATACGATTATTGTTTGCTGCCAGACAGCTCAGGGCATCTTAATCTACATGTTAGTGCCTCCTGTTGGTCAAACACCTGAACAGCCATAGGCTGTTCTCCAATCTGACAATGCTACCCTTTGAAGTGTATTATCTCCACTTGCCTTAGGACAATTTGTGTTAATAAAAAGCAAGGGGTCCTGAGACAAGGGTAACTTAGCTCCTTCAGCTAGGCTCCTCTGACCCCCAATGCCTTTCAAAATTATCTTTCATCTCTCAACTCATTTAATCTATGCATTTCTCCAGATTGCTGAACCCTTCTTAATGCTGGAACAAGAACCCTGGCATTAATGGTACCCTGAACTGGGGCTTTCTGAATCCTTGCAGCACCTACAGAAACCCACACCTGAAACCTATATGTTCATGTTAACAAATGTCACCCCAATATATTTAATTTTTAAAAATTTAGGGTTTTCATATATCTGATATGCAGGTCCTAAAAAGTAGGACTAACTGAGTGAAGATGGAATGAGGGCTATGCAAATCCTGTTAGATATGGTTGGAAAGTTACAAACCGTATGTGTCAGTTTAGATGCTTCCAATAAAAAAAAAAAATAGATACAACTTAAACTATTGTAAAATAAAGGGAATTCACCACCCGGCATAAGAAAAAGTTCAAAAGTGAGTAGGCTTCAGGCACAGATTGATCAAGGCTGCCTTTATGATTTACTCACTTGGCCTCATTGCATAAGCTGGCTTTATTCTTATCCTGGCTTACCTCAGGGTTAGACTTATACTGACAGCATCAGCCAGGGATGAGGATCTCAGAAAAAAGAATGGAACATCACAGAAAGACTGAAAAGTATAGGAGGGTAAATATCAGTCTTCTCCCCTCCTCCTTTTATTTAATCTTCCACGTTGCTTTCCTTGGCAAGAACTAACAAAACCCAGAGGGTAAGGGAGCCTAAAATTAGCTCCTACAGGGCAGATGAGGGAAAGGATTGGGAAATGGATCTTAAGGCAAACAGGCATGTGACTGACACAGGCTCAAAAGATATTGAGTGGCCAAAATGGGAATGGGAATGGAATAAGGTAGACAGAAGTTCTCCTAGCACACAGAGCCTGAGGAGCTCATTTCACCACCAGTACATGGAGGGCTTGTTCTCCTGGACCACAGATGTGATGGCTGCCATATATCGGTGACAAAAAAGGGTGCTAATAAAAGTGGTATGCTGTTCTGAGTGGGAGTTTACCTCTCAGCAATCCACTGTACAGTGAGTTAGGGGAGAGGGGTGGCTGAATGTCTCATCTAGCTACAGCTTGGCCTGAATGAGAGGAATTCACATCACATGGAGAGTCTGGGTGCTGGGAGCTTGCTGCAGTTCTAAGTCAGGATTTGGAGTTGACTTTAGGAAGAGGGCAAAATCACTTAGATTGCCTAAGTAATAGTAGTATTATATTAAGAAAATAGATATGGAAAGGAGGGTATGGGCTAGCCAGTCAGGCACTGGATTATGGGTTACTACCCGTGTTTCCCCAAAAATAAGACACCCTCCAAAAATAAGACCTAGCGTAAGGAAAGATAAGACATCCCCTGAAAATAAGACTTAGTGCAACTTTGGGAGAAAAATTTAATATAAGACACTGTCTTATTTTCGGGGAAACAGAGTATTGTGGCTACTTTGGGTGGCTGGCACTTTTCCCTCCCTCCTTCTGTAACCAGGTACTCCAGAGCTTGGGAGGAACCCCACATTATAAGAAACTTGGTTTGGACAAGTGCTTTGCATAGCACCCACTGGCCCAACCTTCAGCCTCTCGGGAGCTAGGATTACAGAAGTGTACTTACATACCAGACAGCCAAGTGTCTGCGTAATGAAACAGACAGCTGTGGATGTTCTCTGCCCATCCTTCTTTCCTTTGGGAAATTAATCTCTTCCCTCCAGGTGGTTCTGGAAAGGGCTGTAAAGCACAGGTGCTCATTACCTGACACCTGAAGAGTCTATGTCATCTAAGCTAGGCCAATCAGATACTCTCTCCCAAGAATTTGAACTGGGGACAACTATCACAGGGCTGGCAAACCACAGAAGTTGTTCCCAGCTGGCATCTCCAGCTGCTGTCCTTCCTGAGGCATGGGTGGTCATGCTGTCACTTCCGGTAGTCTTCCTACAAACCTTTTTATACTCAATTGAAAGGAGATTTTTCTGTTCCTAATGACTAAAAATTCCTTCTTGGTACAAAAGTCAACATGATTTAAAAATTTAGCAATCACCATAGTTTAAGAACTAAAATTAGATCTCCTTTGCTAGGCTTATTTGGGACAGAGATACTGCAAATTCACACACATCACCAGGGTTCTGGGACAGAATAAATCATACAGAAGTCCATGGACCACAAGTGCCCTTAAAAAGTTGAAAAATAGCTCTGGATGGTTTGGTTCAGAGCATCTGTCTACGAACTGAAGGGTTTTGGGTTCAATTCCAGTCAGAGACACATGCCTTGGTTGTGGGCTCGATCCCTAGCCCTGGTCCAGATACATGTGTGAGGCAACCAATCGATGTCTCTCTCTCACTGATGTTTCTCTCTCTATATCTTTCTCCCTCCTTTCCATTCGGGGGGATTGGGAGATCTAAGGAAGATCTTCATTATAAGTATTTTCTTAGAAGATATGGTTTCAGCCAAGACCGGTTTGGCTCAATGGATAGAGCGTTGGCTTGGGGACTGAAGGGTCCCGGGTTTGATTCCGGTCAAGGGCATGTAACTTGGTTGCGGGCATGTCCCCTGTAGGGGTTGTGCAAGAGGCAGCTGATTGATGACTCTCTCATTGATGTTTCTAACTCTCTATCTCTCTCTCTTCCTCTCTGTACAAAATCAATAAAATATATTTTTTTTTAAAATAAAAAATAAAAAAAAAGAAGATATGGTTTCAGAGTAAGTCATGAATTTTCTATTTAATTTAACTAAAAAGTAGAAAATAATATACTAAGGGTGCTCTTCAGGACAAACTTATACTCTTCACTTCTGCTAGCTGATTTTTATAAAAAGGATAATGTTTTTCTTTATCATGTTTATTAGTGGTATATGTACTTACTATTAATTTATGAATAATTTGTTTGAATAATCTCCTAAACATACACAGAGGCATACAAATGCAGTCCTAAACACTATGCATACAAATAATTTATTCTTATTTCATACATATGTTTTTCAGCCAAAAAAATGAATAGTTATAAGACCATAAGGGACAAATGTCTCACACAAACAAAACCATAGCAAATTACAGAACAGACGTAAATCACAATTTTGTTCAGCTACATTCACAGAGCTGACCAAATTTATGGATTCTGTTTCTTAACTTAGCAGGTAATGTGGAGTTATGAATAAGCAATGCTTGGCAGAATACACTAATACTTTGAAACCACATCACAGTCCCTGTGTGGAAGTTTACACATCCTGAGAAAGTCCCTCTAGCTCACTAGATAGAGCTGTTTAGGATGTGTATGATGTGTATGATGGCTGGAATCAGGGTAGCCTAAGAATTAACCAAACAAGTGGAGAAAAATGTTTCTTTCTTCCTTTATGCCTGCATTATCCTTTATTCTCCTTTCCCTCCATTTATCAGCATTAAATGAATTAAAAAATAAAAGTAAAAAATTAACCCCACACAAGGATATTTGGTCACTGTTAAATCTTCTGTCTGCTTCTGAGCTGGTTTGAAAAGGCCAAAATGGAATCCTCTTAGAAACCTTTTATCTTCAAGGCTGAGTTTGTGGAAAGTGAAGGCCTCAAGGTGGTGGCATGGTCTGGGAAAGGATGACAGGAGAGTTCAGAGCAACTGCATGCTTTCTGCAGAGAGAAGAGCAGCCAAGAAACCCTCCCCCTGCCCTGGGACAGAGCCCTTTCCTGGTCTGTGTGGGGATGGCTTAGGGCTTTATTCTCCTTTTCACTCTAAGAAATAAGGAATAGGGTGTTCGAGGTTGTGCATTTTTCTGGTTATGTTATTCACAATAGTTGTAAACTCATCAAAGTGATCTGTGTCTTATCCTTTTACTGCCTTGATACTTAGCTGCTTAAAATAATTTTGCTCAAAGCCTCCAGAGCAGAAAACCAGCCTGGAGGAAAATGCTTCTGCTAAGCATTGCTAAGAAAATGAATTTAATGACATTTCTGTCAAGAATTTTAAAAATATTTTTAAATTTAGCCTTGTTACACACCTATAACATCTGATGGTTTTCTTCTCCTTTAAAAAAATGTTGTTTTTTTTAAAATTTGTCTTTAAACTATACACATTATTTACATTTTTAAAGACCTACTAGGTCTTTATCATTAAGGTAAAAGCTCCAGGTAATTAAATTCTCAGGACACAGATGAGACTTTCCAAAGGGCACCATTCTCATCTATGGGCTAAGGCCTGTGTTTTATAAACACGTTACTATTATAAACTTTTAAAATATAAAATTAGAATACTTCTCTAATTTTTATTATTTTCTTTTTTTTTTTTTTTGCATCCAGCATATGAAAAGCAGGTGATGCTTCCTAACTAGAGATAGAACTAAAAGAAAAAATGAAATTAATGTGTCCCCATTCTCTTTTCATGTGGAAGCAAAGATTTATTTACATGGTGTCAGTTTTCAATGTTGTGGTGGGCCATGAGGGGCAGGGCCCTCTCCACAGCATGGTTAAATAACCAACTGAAGACCCCTCCACTCCTACTTGAGTGCTTATTGCATATTTTAGGTGGAGTTGGAAGGCATGAGAAAGGTGGCCTGCAACTTTTACACATTTAAGAAATTTTCTTTAAGAAATGTCATGTTTGGAATAGTTTCCAGAAATAGTTCAAGAACAAAAAATGTTAAAATCCATGCATTAGATTTAGAAGTACAATCTATTGGGGAATAATTTCAAAAGCTCAAAAAATGCTGTTTTTCCATTGAGTTATATAGGAAATAAGTGAGCATTTTGTTGTATAGGTATGTGTTCAGAGCTTTCAAAAGTCACATCCTGTCACAATTAACAATCAAATGAGCATTTTTGGCCTCTGACACATTCTTATTCTGCAACTTGCTCACAAATTCTTATTACTCTCTTCTAAAACAAAAAAATCTACAAACTAGTTAGAAGTCTGCAAACCAGAAATACAATACATTTTCCCTTTTTGTTTTTTAAACAACAAAATTTTATATTTGCTTTTTGGAAAAGTGACTCAGAAGAACTGACCCCAATTTTCATATTTAAAAATTACTTATTCATAACACTGAAGAAATAAAATCTTCAATAGGAAGACATGTTTCTTTTCACAAAGGAATACAGTAGTTCTCAGCTTCAGCCAATCCATGTTTCCTTTTCCATCTTATCCAGGCTCATTGGCTCTTTGTTAGTGCAATATATGACAGAATATTTGACAACCTTTCAAGAAAATGATTCAAAAGGTAATTTACAATTGGCTGGTGCTGTCCCTTAATGCCTTTTTCCCCTTATGCCCTAATTTTATGGAAACAAATTAAGGTCATTAAGCCAGGGGCAAGTGTACCATTCAAAATATGCCTGGACACTAGTGCTCAGGTCAAAAGCTATGGGATGTGGTTGGGCTGCCAAAAACAATTTCTTGCTTGTCTATTTGAGTGCTGACAGCAGGGGGATTCACATGCTTTTCTAGGGACAAAATTTAAAACTCAGGTGAAATTGTCCATAGCTGAACTTGCTATTCCATTTGGGTTGATTACATCTAATCTTTCTTGTTCTCCCTTTCTCATGCCTTCTTCCTATCATTTTCATATCTGATATCTGTTCTTTATAATTTCCTCCAGATATTTTTTCTAAGACATGTTTCATAATTAAAACCCAAAGAGCTGAAATAAGGAAAAAGGCTAAAGAACATTAATCTTTAGAGATGTAAGCTTTTGAGCTTGCATATTTTTAAACTTATGTATGAAATTCAGACAATTATATATCTTAGGCACTTTGGATGAACCTTACTTCATAATGTTATGACTACTATAAACCTTTCAAATATGATTGTTATCAGTCTTTGTTAACTAGTAGTGATAATATTTTCATATACAATATATCTCTTCACCTGGATTTACATTAAATTTTCTCATTATTTCTAATCATAAAATGCACAAAGGCCTAGGAGCTGACAGAATCAAAAAGAAAGAACATGATTGTGGTGACTAGCATGTTAATTAAAATAAGATTCTAAGCATTGGTCTTATGCTAATAGGAGAAAAGGACCAAACTTAGTGGCTTCAGACATCTGTTTATGGAAAAGATCAGGGTTTGGTCCCTGGCCTCATGGCCTTTCTAGTCCTCCTACCTGTTCCACCCACAGACAAAAGGGTAATAGTTGTATTAATGTGACAGATCCTCACCAATGTCTAACATGCAGTGGATGCTCAAAGATCACTAAAGGAATCATGTATAAATGTATTAAAGTCAACTCAAAGACACTGACAGAGAAAAGTAAGCTGTGGCAGACTTCAACAGGTGAATAATCTAAGAGGATAAAAATTAAATAGCTGATAACATTTTGTATAAGATAGTAGAGGCCCAGTGCATGAATTTGTGCATGGGTAGGGTCTGGCCAGCCTGGGTTGGGGGTGGCGGGGTGGGAAGGGAAAGGAGGGGGGGAAGGGGTGACATGGGCAGTTGGCCAGCCTGCCTGCTGGTCGAACTACTGGTCAAGGAGGAAATTTGCATATTAGCCTTTTATTATATAAGATATAAACTGAGTGGCCAGATTATTATGCTTTCAGAGATCATAATAATATAGCCATTCAGTGTACATTCGCTAATTAGTGTTTGTGCTTGGCCAGAAAAACCAGCAAACACTCATAATCAAGCACAAAACGATCCCTACATTCTAATGTCATTTTGAAAACAATTCTGTCACCTTGAGCCAACAGTATAACCTTGAAATGAAGATAACTCCTACTGTAACTCTTCTTCTATAGTTTTGTATGGGTTAACTGAAGTTGTGAAGAAATTTGAAGATAAAAATCTGTTTTTAATTGCTGTTACCCTCAGATTAAGCACCAAATCAGGAAAAAAAAAATATAAAAATCACCCAATTCCCAAATTTTGCCTTCTTAGAAATGATTGCCCTGAAGTAGCATAATGACTTAGTCAGTGGTTAGCAAACTCATTATTAGTCAACAGAGCCAAATATCAACAGTACAATGATTAAAATTTGTTTTGAGAGCTGAAAACTGACTTCTGCGCCTGGGCCACAAAGTTTCCTTTGCACTGTACATGTGAGCCCGCAAGTGGTGTTTTGTGGAAAAGCCACATTCAAGGGGCCAAAGAGCTGCATGTGGCTCACAAGCCGCAGTTTGCCGCCACTGACTTGAGCTAAACAGTTTTTTTTTAAAAATATATTTTTTTATTGATTTTTTTACAGAAAGGAAGAGAGATAGAGAGCTAGAAACATCGATGAGAGAAAATCATTGACCAGCTGCCTCTTGTACACCCCCTACTAGGGATGTGCCCGCAATCAAGGTACATGCCCTTGACCAGAATCGAACCTGGGACCTTTCAGTCTGCAGGCCAACGCTCTATCCACTGAGCCAAACCGGTTTCGGCTAGCTAAACAGTTTTTGACTGCAAACACTTGCAGGCAGGATTTATGAATGGAGACATATGAAGGCCACTCTGACCAGCTTTGAAGCCCCATACTTTCTTCTAAGGCTATTTATAGAAAGTGGCTAGCCAGTGGAAAAGAGCACATTTATTTTTACAAGCCAGTCATGACATGACCAAAGAACTCACTTCCTCTCTCAGGGAAGGCTATCTTCTTCAGCTGAGGATATAGCTTCAAGGCAGGGAAGAAAGGGACCCCTGTTAGTCAAATGAATCAGCCTGTCAGCCCCAGAGACCAGCCACACAGGGTGATAGGCAATAAGTCAAACATCCTCATTTCCCAGGTATGCCTGTATAATGCTGCTCCTTGAGATGTCATCTAGATTATGACAAACACATAAAAGTAAAAGGCATTATATAATATACTTTAAAATTCTATGCTTTCAAAATAGGTTTTACAGAGATAAAGAAGTACTCTCTTATTTATCATTTGTCCTACATTTCAAACAGCTAAAAGTAAAACTGAATTTTAAAGGAGGTGGCAAAATGGAGAGTTTGGAAAATATTTTAAAGCTATTTTATTCTGATAGCCATATTACCCCTGAAATACATAATATACCTGAATAGTCCCATGCAAATTTGGAGACTTTGTAAATATTTGCTGATTCTAAAATTTCATCATTTACCTTGACAGAAATCTGATATAATTTAGCAAATAACATATATAGTTTTACAAACACCCCTGAACTTGTGTAATGTTCACAGTACCTGTTTGCAAATATGAAGTGAAGTGAAACCAATGTTTTCAACTAGAACGTCCTGTTGTCAATGGTATATGTGGTGTATAAAAATTAAGATAGCATGGGAAAGGGAAAGTGGAGAAAGGAAACTTTTGAAGGGAAACTGGAATCATAATCATTTGCTAAAGATGTGGGTGTAATTTTATCCTTTACTGGCTTCTTTTTAAGAACAAAGACACAGGGCAAGAAGAAAATTCTGTTTGCAGACCCAGATCTACAACAAACAAAATTTTTAAATGACAAATACCAGATTTATTTCTTGTTCTCAAACTCAAGCCTTTTTAGAAGGCTGTCTCCTTAAAGTTCCTTCTGAAAAGGGAGGTCCCATTTTACACAGAAGCTAGAAAATACTCATCAAGTTGTCTTTAGCTTCTTTTGAGACTCTAGAAGAGACAATGATGACATGCAAATAACTTTGCAGGTGGAAATATCCCTTCCCTGAATGCATGTACTGAATTAAGTAACAGGTGAGGAATGACATCTGTATTAGACACAAATTTTCTGCCTCTGTAACTTAACAGAAATCTCCTTGCATGTTGCAAAAGTTGAGATACTGTCACCCATTAGTAAACCTGCAAAGATGAGACACAATCCCCATTAAGAAGCTTTAAATTAAATATAGACATATACAAAGTTAACTTCTATGTGAAAAATTACATGCCAACATACTGGTTTCTCCAGAGAACTGTGCCAGCAGTTTATAAATATAGTAGTGATCAAAAGCACAAACAAAAGCAGCAATATATTAAGGGGGCATCAGCCTATCAGTGCTGAGGTGAATGTTCACCTACTTTATGTGCTTGATCTAAATTATACCATGAGATCAATACTTCCCAATCAACGACTTATTTGGCTCCTAACCAAGAGGACTTCTCAGGAAGTGTGATGAGTATTTAAATAAGCTACCTCAGTGGTTTGTGTTAATCTAAGAATGCCATCTCAAATACAAGTTAACGTTTATGAAAATGTCTTAAATAATACTGGCCAATGTGGTTTTTAGAAAGGATCTCAGGAGCATGTTGACTCATTTCTCCATGATTTAGAATGACCGGCGTTCATTACTATATTCTACATCCAAATGAGAGTTCAGTGTAGTTAATTAGGCAAAGGTAATTCTATTTAACTCAAACATTTCAGTTACAATTTAAGTAATATGCTCCTGCCTGTTACACTATAACTACTTAATTTATTCCTGAGTATTATATTTTAAGCAACAATAGATGGCATCAGTCTAGAACAGTGTCCTCTCACTTTCCCCATCAGCTTCAATAGGAACTATAGCCACATTAGTGGGTTGGCCCCTTTTCCTAGTAGAAAAGTCAGATGCTCTGCATGTCCTAGTAAGCTACTTCCGGTGCTACCAAAAATTTGAAACCAATTCCATTTTCCTTCCTTCCTTGGTGGAATGTTAAACCCTGATTTGCAGTACAGTAAGATAAAGTTTACTCCAACTGCTCTACTTTATATTTGAGGACCAGTCATTTGGGCATTGCTTCCAAAGGCACATTTATTCCAGTGGTAATTTAAATAAGTAGAGAAGGAAAAAAATCAGATTTAAAACAAAACAAAACAAAACAAAAATAGGATAGGTTTTGTGGAATACATTACAGTAAATGGGTTACTGGGATCTACACAGACCACTGAGCTCCTCACCAGTAGTCTAACCTGAGTCCCTATGGTAGAATAATTCACATTTAAGTCATGGCACACAGGCCTTCATTAAACACTGTTTAAGAAAGTAGTTGAGAATGCTCAAGCAGCTTGCCCTGATGTCCAGTTCAAGTGTATGCAATGCAGAAGGGCTGCAAAATTCATAACTATACCACAAAATTCAGTGCATATCACAGGCTTATGAAAATTATTGTATATATTACTATTTATATAACATCTGAGAAACATTTTGAAATAATTAACTTGTGTTGTTCACATTCCATGCATTTTCTAGTATGTTAAGCCCTGTACTTATGTCTTTGTGCCCGTTTCCTATAAAGCTCCATTCTTTTTACAAATCCAAGCACTCCTGAGACTGTAATGGAAGTACCCAGGGATTTTGTCTACTTACCCTCTTTAATGCATACCTGACCTCACAAGGGCTACTTGTTATTACAGCTGGCACAGAAGACGACTGGAAAATATAACTGTTTTGGGTTTTATTTGGGATTTTATTTGCTACCTTCAAAAACTCGCTGGATGTCACAGACACCATCTGAATGTTGTCCATGGGCAAAAAACCATGGCCTTCTCCCTCCTGCTTGACCCACTTCCCTCATCCATAGCCCCAAGTGCACTGGACCCCCACCCTTGTCATATTAGACTTTTCCCCTGTGGCTCTGCAGCACCCTTCTTGAGCAAAGAAGGAAACAACAAAACTGGAAAACAAACCAACAACAGTAACAACAGAAAGTACAAACAGGTGCAAACCAGCAGCCTACTGCAAGGCAGAGGCTCACTTTTTACTGCTGAATTCAGAGCTGTTCAGGAACTTCTTGATGACCAGCCCCAGACAGATGACCAGCAGCAGCATGTAGCCCACGGTGCCCGAAAAGGTGGGAGCGGCAGGGGGCTCCTTGAGGAATTGACGCAGGCCCTCCTCGACGTAGTACACCTGGTCGTAGATGCTGAGGAAAGTGAAGATGTGGAAAAGCTGGTGACTGTGGCCTATGATGTCAAAGAGGCCAGGTTGGATGCGCTCGGGGATCTTGCTCACATTGAAGAAGGCGGCCACCACCAGCCAGAAGTAGCGTCGGTAGAAGTGCACGAAGAGCGTGGGGTTCTCACCTCGTAGATCAAAGAGCCAGCTCTCAAGCATGATGGGGCAGGCCATGCTGAGCGGCATGACGAAGACGAAGGTGCGCAGGGCGAACGGATAAGAGCACCAATCCGTGCGGCTCTTGCAGCAGGCCACGGTGCAGGCCACCGCCAGCACAAAGGCCACAGGCAGCACGAGTGCACGGTAGGCGGCGATGAGGCGTGTGCAGTCCACATGCCAGCCCAAGCGCTGCTGCACGTAAGGGGTCATCACTCTGGCATCCAACAAGCTGAGGCCCGGCAGTAGGTAGTAGTAGTAGGCCACCGTGCTGCCGAAGCCATAATAGCTGATGGAAGCATAGTCCAGGTAGAAGAAGGCGGCTCGCAGGCGCAGTGACAGGCAGCTGAACACGTGTGCCGTGCAACTCATGGCAAAGGTCAGCAGCACGCCCGACGCGTAGCACCACAGTGGCAGCAGCCAAGGGTGGTGGAAGGGTACGTCGCGGCCGCTCAGAAAGAACAGGCGGCAGAACTTGCTCAGGAACAGCAGAAGGGGAATGAAGTGCGTCCAGAAGTTGAGCGTCTCGTTGGTGGGCTTCAGCACCGAGGCTAGGCACTCCTGCACAGTGCAGGGCAGCCGCCGGTAGCCCGACAGTATGAAGCACTCCACGAAGTCGTCGGGCACCTCGTCCCAGCGCAGCAGCGGCTTGGTGGAGGCCTGAGAGTCCACAGAGGCTGAGGGATGGGGGCGCGAGGAGGCCTCCAAAGTCGCCTCTGTCGTGGCCCCTGGGCCTTTTGTGCCCGCGCTCCGGGGCTGTAGCCGTCGCAGCATGGTGCCCCGGGCTTGGCTAGGACGCCAACAGGCGACCTCTGGCGCGGGCTCCGGGGAACAGGCGACCTCTGGTGCCTTCGTCCGCGCACTCAGCAGTCCCCGCCGGCTGCCGTCGGAGTCTTTGTGTTAGCCCAGGGGCGTCGCTGTGGGTTCAAGAGAAGACCTGAGCGTCTAAGCAGCCGTTCCTAAAAATAAGCAAATAAATAAAAACAATCAGTTCGTAAGCAGTCAGCGACTGGCAGGAGCGCGCGTGGCTTGGCGACCCCTTCACCAGGCTTCCTGCTTTCGGCTCCGGGCAGCCAACGCTGCTGCAGCTCCAGCAGCGGCGCGGCAGACTGCTGCGGCGGCTGCGCTGCCCCGGTGACTGGGCATCGCGTGGTGCGGGCGCAGCCGCCGCCGTCCCCAGCGCGGGAGGCGGGGATGTGGGAACTGAAGCGCTGGAGGGAGGAAGGGACTGGCTCACCGAGGGAAGGCGGGGGGCCTCCCAGGCTAGTGTTTCAGGGCCGCCTCCGGGGATAGAGTTGTCCCCTGTCTCAAGTTCCTTACCATCCCCCCTCCTCGGGCTGCAGCAGGCGAGTTGGCCCGTTAATGATTGATGAGGGGGCAAAGGCTGCGCCAGCTACTCGGCTTCGGGTGTCGAGGGCGAGGGTCGGTGCTGGGGTTCCAAACCCGACAGCCACGCCGGCGATCAGCGATCGGCGACCGAGAGGACACTGGGGAGCCGCATTCGCTGGGGGCGGAGAGTTGCGGCTGCGGTCGCGGGGGCGGAGTAGAGTGGGGGAAGGGATAGCACCAGTCGCATCACAGCTTGGCGGGGCGGGGAGATGCGCTATTAGTCCCGAGGTAGCAGGAGCAGAGGCACTCTGGAAATCGGGGAGAGCTTAGAGACCGTGTCCGGATCAGGGTGTCACTGTCAGAAACCTGGGACTACCCCTCTTTTATCTTGTGTGTCCGTGCGCGCGCGGGAGCGCGCACGGCTCTCGCTGTGTGTACCACACAGATCCTTAGTTTAATCTCCTTTCGTGTAACAGACTTACTCGAGTGCGTCATTAACCTCCCTTCTCCCTAGTCCTTGTCTTATTCAAGCCCGTAGCTGGCGTCTTGTCTCACTCACCAACCCTTGGGGCCCGCAGTTCCCACATACTCGTGTTCTTGTGTCTTTAAATGGGAATCTTATTTGGAGCTCAAAGTCCGAGAGAACTCAAGACCAGGCAAGTCAGAAAGACTGATGATCTGCGGAATTTATTAACAAGGGCTTCACTGGCAGAGCTGTGCCAGAGTCGAAGACTTATCATAGTGGAGGGCTAGTTGAAGGAGGACTTCAAGGACAGATGAATGAACTGAAAAGAGACAGAGGCAATTTTTAGAGACTGGGAGGCAGTAGCTTGGAAAAAGCTTATTCATAATTGACCAGAAGAACCAGGCGGACTTGGGTGGCTAGAGACCAAAATAAAGGAAGACTGAAAAATGGAAAAATGGTTTGATACACTGCATTTGAAACTATGCCTTTGAACCTTGTAAAAGAGGGAGCTAAAAAACCTGCCTGCTCTAAAATGTTCACCATTTCACTAGTTTATCTTAGTGATGTCCTGGGGTATGACTGAGTCTACCTGCAATATAGTAGTGTCATGGCAACAGGGGCTAACTATAAGGGATCAGACACTGTTCTGAGTACATCACAGCTTTTAACTCTTTAATATATTACTAGAGGCTTGGTGCATAAAATTCATGGAGAGGGGGGAGGAGGTTCCTCTCAGCCCAGCCTGTACCCTCTCCAATTGGGAACCCTCAGGGGATGTCCAACTGCTGGTTTAGTCCCGATCTACTGGCAGTCAGACATCCCTATCACAATCCTGGATGGCTGATTCCTAACTTCTCACCTGCCTGCCTGTCTGGTTCCCTCTAAGTGCCCCCCAGCACTCTAATCACCCCTAAATGCCTCTGCCTGCTGGCCTGGTCACCCCTAACTGCCCCCCCGCAACGCTTTTCCAGTCTGGTTGCCTCCAACTGCCCCCTCCCTCGCTGGCCTGGTCGCCCTAACTGCCCCCCACTGCCAGCCAGGTCACCCTTAACTGCTCCTGCTGCTGGCCTGGTCACCCCTGATCACCTCTAACCACCCCTGATCACCCCTAATTGCCTCTGCCTACCAGTCTGGTCACCCCCACACAGCCTGCTGTTCAGTCATTTGGTCACCCCTCACTAACCTCTCTACTGGCCTGGTCATCCCATGCAGCCTGTCCAGTCATATGGATTTTTCCCTTTTTTTTTTTTTTTTTTTTTTTACAAATAAGGAAATGGAGGCACCATGACCATAAATAACATGCCAAATTGGTAGAAGTGGGACTTGAACCTACACAAGCTGCCTCTAGATCTCGTGTACTTAAACCAGAACATTCAACAAGCTTCTTTGCTCAAAGGAAACTGGAAGGACAGTTGTATTTAGGAAAAGGCTTTCATTTTATAAATGAAAGGATATCTTCATCATGACAGCAAATCTTATAAGTAGATTAAGAAAGATTTACTTAGTATGGCTCCAGGAGGACTTAAGTTGTGGGAAAGAATCATTTATTTATAATTAAGAAATAATTCAGTATTGTAAATATCTAAAATTACTAAAGGTAATAGAAGCAGTCTTGTTAAAAGTTTTAGCCTTCTCTGTGAAAAAAACAAAAACAAAAACGTTTTCCACTTAGCAAACTCTACACAATTAGGCCAAAGGTACATTGCATCTTATGCTTTTATGAGCTATTCATAAATTCCTGATTGATGGATTTTAAATTAATGATATATTGCTGCAGTTACTTAGCTAGTATTTTTTTTTTTTTTTTTTTAGTATTTTCTATTTTTCCACTTCCATAGCTTTGTTATTTTAAAGAAAAATCTAATTTCTTTTCACATCTGGACTAAAGACCAGGCTAATTTGTAAAAGAGAAAGATTTAGGCATTTATAAATCAGGCCTAGGAATGATAAACCTGAATAGACCAGATCAGAAATTTTTTTTCATATTCTCTTTGTTACTCCACAAACAACCTGAACAGTTACCTGTAAAAAATGTTCATCCTTCAATAATTCTCATATTTGCCAAGCTGTTAGTTGCATAATCAGCTCACTTACATAATTGGGAAAAATATAATAGAAAGTTTAAGTAAAATAACAGAATCAACTGTAAATGAATGTGTAAAACTCTAGATAGATAAAATAACATCTTATCTAATAAAAGAGTAATATGCAAATTGACCATGCCTCTGCTAACACCCACAAGCCACACCCACCAACCATGCTCACCAGACAATCAGAGCAAGTATGCAAATAAACCCAACCAAGATGGCTGTGGCCACAGAGAGCAGGAGGGAGGCTTGGGTTTCCCAGGCAATAGAAGAAGCCAAGCTTTCTGCCTGCCCTAGACACCTAAGCCTCCACTCAAGACTACAAAGTTTCAATTATAGAAGGTAAACAAAACCAAACGGAAATGGCGGCTACCAGGGAGCAAGCAGAAGGCTTGGCTCTGCTCCAGGTTACAAAGTTTCAATTGTAGAAGGTAAATAAACTCCAGATACCAGGGCCTCTGCTTAGGCCGCCCGGGTCATGGCTGGCCTGGAAACCACCACAGGTCCCTCATCTAGGCCGCCCCATGCCCCAAGGGAACCCCCACCCTGATCCAGGACATCCTCAAGGCAAACCAAGTGGCCCCCACCCATGCACCAGGCCTCTATTCTATGTAATAAAAGAGTAATATGCAGATTGGCCATCACTCCAACACACAAGATTGCTGCCCCCATGTGGTCAAAGATCCTGCCCCCATTTGGACACAAGATAGCCACCACAAGATTGCCAGCAGGGGAGGGCAGTTGGGAGGGACCAGGCCTGCAAGGGAGGGCAGTTGTGGGTGATCAGGCAAGCAAGAGGGTGGGGGGGAGTTAGGGGGGACCAGGCCTGCAAAGGAGGGCAGTTGGGGATGATCAACCTTGCAGGAGACAGCAGTTAGGGGTGACCAGGCCGGCAGAGGAGTAAAGTTGGGGGCAAACAGACAGGGAAACAGTTAGACATCAATCAGGATGGCATGGTAGTGGTTAGGGGGTAATCAGGAAGGCAAGCAGGCTAGCAGTTGGGAGCCAGCAGTCCTGGATTGTGAGAGGGATGTCCAACTGCCCGTTTAGGCCCAATCCCATTAGGGTCAGGCCCAAATGGGCAATCAGACATCCCTTGAGGGTCCCAGATTGGAGAGGGCGCAGGCTGGGCTGAGGGACACCACCAACCCTCCCTCACCCCACCTTTCCATGCATGAATTTTGTGCACCGGGCCTTTAGTTTACCTTTATCTAAGAGCACTGAAACTACTATAATATGGTGTTGTTTAAAACACTCAGTATATTACAAAGTCAAAAATCTGTTGTAACCTTAATATAAATTTTTCAGAAAGGCATTGAGATTTCTTCTTTTTTCTTTTCTCAAACTTCTCCCACCTCACATGAGGCACAACTCAGTCAATGCCATGAAGTGGGATGGGGTTCATGAAAGTTCTTTGGTGTCAACCCAGACAGCTGTTCTTGCTATACCTTGGCAAATCCAAGTAAAAATGAACTGAAGAAACAGGAAAACTTATTTTTTATTTATTTTTAATCCTCACCTGAAGATATTTTTAAATTGATTTTTGGAGAGAGTGGAATGCATGGGGAGAGACAGAGAAACATTGATTAGTTGCCTCTCACATTCTCCCCAGGATCTAGCCTGCAACCAAGGAATCGAGCTCAGGACCTTTTAGTCTGTGAGCCAACTGAGCCAAACCAGCTAAGGTCTAATTTTATTTTTTTTAAACTCCAGCAGTATGACTTCCTTAATTGCTACCATAGAATTAATTTTTCTTATGTTTTTTTGATATGTAAAAATATGTAAAAAAAAAAAAATGTGTCATCCAAACCCTCAGGCTGGGACTTGTAGTTTGTTGTGTAACTCCAGTAAACTAACTGCCCCTTGTCAGTGAGAACCATGCTCACCTCCCCTGGGCTTGGCTAAACAGATAGAAGCAGCAGGCTTGCTGCCATTTCCTGAAGGTACACTGGGAGATAAAGCATCTCTGAGACAACTAGGGCTGCCTACCAAGTTCTTGGCAGAGAAGAATAGCCAGTTGACATTGAAAAGCTAGTACCAGCATTTAGAACCAGAAACCAGCTAGTTATCTCAGTTGAAGGCTTATTAAACCAAAACACAAAATGTGGTTTAGGTACTTCTGTGGAGGCCCTGTACAGTTGGGAACTGAGGGACCCTGCCTGCAAAATACAGTCATATATTGTATAAGAACTAGAGTAAACAGGACAAATACTTTTGCCCATATAGTTTGCTTTGATGATGTTCTTACAGACCAATGATAGGTTTATTTGTACTTCTCTATACAGTAATAACGCAGCACATATATTAAAATACCACAGCAAATTTGATGTTCTCTAATAGGAACAATAAGCTATATATAAAGTCTGCATTAAAAATATGCTATCAATATATAACATTTACAAATAATACACCTGTTTTAGGAGGAAATAATTTTTTCTAGTCTCATATATAGCCAAGACCAACCAAACAAACAAAACTCAGTGCTCTATTGCACCCATAACTCTATACAAAGAGAGCTCTATAAGGTTCAGTCCCTCTTCTCAAAAGACAGTTTAAACAAAGTGCTTTTCTTCTCCCCAAATTAAAAACAGCCACCACCTGAATAATGTTATCATCCAAACTGTTTCAGATCAGATATGATTACTACCACTTAGAAAACTCTGTTTCTAACTGATTACTACAGTTTCCTAACTGTAGAAAACCTCCTAGCAGTGGCATCAGGTATAACTATGGCAACCTTTGAGGAAAAAAATGGAATCCCAAAGGCAGGTAGAGGGCTGGAAGCTAGAAAGAGAGTGGTGGGCAATATTCCTGCCTGTTTACTGAAGTGATTATAGCTGTTCTTCTTTTGAGATGTTTTTTCCTTTTGAGATTCTATGTAGGGGAGTAACAACTCCATACTCCCCTCCCTCCCAACAGTTCACTTGTCCTTTCCAAAGCAGGGTACACACAAAGACTGTTTAAGATGAAGAATAAAATGTTACAACTTCTTTTTTAAAAAATATATTTTATTGATTATTTTACAGAGAGGAAGAGAGAGAGATAGAGAGCTAGAAACATCGATGAGAGAGAATCATCGATCAGCTGCCTCCTGCACACCCCCTACTGGGGATGTGCCTGCAACCAAGGTACATGCCCTTGACCGGAATCGAACCTGGGACTTTTCAGTCCACAGGCCAATGCTCTATCCACTGAGCCAAACCGGTTTCGGCTAAAATGTTACAACTTCTGTTTCAATAGACATCTTTTTAAATTCTATAGTCTGTGAAGGTTTTCACTTAATATGCAGTACATGAAGATAACTTATAAATAATACGTTAGAGCAGGGTGGGAGGCATCAAAACCCTGGCAGATAAAAGGTGTATGATAAAAACTTCATTGACTTCTTCCTACAGTCCATTGCTCTGTTTGTCCGATCTGCTTCCATATGTTCTCATGGATCCAAGATGAAATTCCCCTTTCCTGCCCCTCAGGTTGTTATAAAAGGTGTTTTGGAGTCACCATCTGTCAGCCAATAGTCCCTAAGCTCTGATCTGATCTGCCCCTGTCTTCAGCCTCTCCCATAGCTTTCCTTTCCTGCACATTCTTTTCTCTACATCCTTGCCAACACTTGTTTCTTGTCTCTTTGATGATAGCCACGCTAAGAGTGTGAGGTGACATCTCATTGTGCTTTTGATTTGCATTTCCCTGATGATTACTGATGTTGAGCATCTTTTCATCTGTCTGTACATTTATATTTCAATATGATGAGTTTCCTTTTCTTTGAGCTACAATATCTGTTGAGCTACAATATCAGCATAATTATCTAAATGCCAATCACTAAGCTAGTTGAAAGGTATATTATATACATTGAATTAAAAAAAGAAAAACAACAACAACCTTATGACAACACTGAGGAATAGAAACTTTCTTTAAAAATAATGTTTTTTTTTCAATTATAGTTGTACAATTTTACATTAGTTTCTATATATAGTGTACACCAGTAATTAGACATTATATAAATTATGAAATGATCACTCTGCTAAATCTAGTACCCACCTGGCCTCATACATAGTTATTATAATATTATTGTCTATAATTCTCTATGTTGTACTTTATATCCCTGTGACTGTTCTGTCACTACCAATTTGTGCTTCTTAATCCCCGTGTGGGGCATGCAGAAGACAGCTGATCAATGATAGTCTCATCATTGATGTTTCTATCTTTTTCTCCCTCTCCCTTTCTTTTTTACCCCAACCCCATTTTCAATTTTAGGGGTAATAGGTCCACAATGTTATATTATGTTATGTTATTTTGACTGCATGTATGTATTTATTTATTTATTTATTTATTTTTCATCACCATTTATCCCCTCTACACAGTGATAGAATATAACCACTTTGAGATTACTTATTTAATATAGTCATTTTGAAATGAGAAGCATTTCAATGCTACTTCAAACACCATTAAGCTTTCAGTGGTTTTCTTTTAAGTAATATGCTAGATAGACACCCTCACTCCATATTTGACCCCCCATCCAGGGAGTGCAGGGCTTGGGTGAGGGTTAAGCATCATCTGGCAAGTAAACCATGTAAAACTAAGCAAGTCAACTGTGCTTGTTTATCTCAAAGAATTGTCAATCTTGGATTATTTATCTATCCCTTGACTTTTGTCTCACTTTCTCTGATTTCTCTTTTCCCATAACAATGCTTATGTTCACTGACTTTTGATTGACAAATAGATTTGAATGCCAGAGAATGGAACTTAACTTTGTTTTATTGTCAAACAGGGTGAGTGTCCATGACAGTATCTTGGAGGCTCCCCTAGTTCAGTTGGGTCTGTGTGGGGAGTAGAAGGGAGTAGGAATGAAGCAGCTCTTCGAGCTACATTTCTATCTCATATGCCCAGCTCCAGACTGCATCAAAAATCCTCAAATAACACTTCTAACAGGTTTTTCAGCAATGTACATATCCTCTCTACAGTCATCAACTCTTTTATAATAATCACTTAAGGGAGATAGGCTAACTAACCAAGGTCTAGTAGATGTCAACATCATACAGCAGAACAACTTTGTTTTCTCAAATTATCTTTTTAAAATAATATTGAATACTCAGATGTGAGCTTGTCAAAACAATAGATTTAGAAAACATTTAAACAATCCAGAAATAAAGCAGAAAATAAAAGTCATAAAGAAAGGCATTAAAGATCTCAGAAAACCAAGATGGCAGCATAGGTAAACAACTAATCTGCCATCTCGCACAACAATTTTAAAACTACAACTAAAAGGGGGAGAGGACAAAATGGCAGAAGAATAGATAGCGGATTCTGAGCCTTGTCCTGAAGCAGAAAGAAAGAGCAGCTGAGGGTTGTGCTGTGAGTGTTTATTAGCAACCCAAGAGACAGACAAACACCAGGAGAAACTGCTGGGGTGCCGCTGACCAGGGTGCCCCTCACAGGGAAGCACCCGAGGTGGGGCTAGGTCTCTTCCTGGAGCTACCTACAGGCTTGGACGGGGAAATCTCATCATCTTGAGAGGAAGATTGGATCGTGTCAGAGGCCTGAATAACCACAGCCGCAGTGACCACCAAGCAGCTGTGACCCCCAGAACTCTGATCCCAGGCGGCGCGAACACTTGGGCTCACAGGAGTGCCCCACTGCACGGCAAAAAGGTCATATTTCATGGCGAGAGGGTGAGTGAGCACTCGTGGCGAAGACAAAAGCCTGTGCACATAGGGCGTGTGGAAACTGGAGGACAGGGGCAGTGATTACAAGTACAAACCTCGGTTGTTGGGCGGGTGTCACCCGTGAAAGTGGATGGGGCTCCTAACAGGGGAGATATCTGAGGAGCAACACATTTGGATCTGACTCGGAGGGATATCAGAGAACTACAGGAGATTACAGTTGGCTCGGACTTGCCCTCTCCCCCCCTCCATAGATCAGTGCCACAGAGAGGGGGGAAAAAAAGTTGGAGAGGCTTTAGAGCCTGGGAAGTCAACCTAGAAACACTGCTACCCAGAGGCTAACTCACAAATTGACTCTAGTGTAATAAAAGCAAGAACTGCTTAAAAATCAGGACTGGATTACAACAACAGAGGAAGCGAATGACCTGCATCACTGCAAATTTTATTTAAATTTAAAAAAAAAATTTTTTTAATTTTTTCATTTTTGTTGTTTATTTTTGTTGTCAGTATTTGCAACGTTTACGCAAGAAACTATTTTTTTTCTTTTTCCTCAGTTGATTTTACCTTTACAATTATTACATTGTATACATAATCAACATTATTACTACTACTATTTTACCTTTTTTATCTTATTTTCTTTTGTTTATTTTTATTTTATTTTTTTATTTCGGGTTTACTGTTCTACAGTTTATATCTATCTTTCCTTCTCCAATGCTTTATTCTATCTCAAACCTACCTTTATGCCTTCACTATCATTCTAAGCTTTTCCTTTGGTGCCCTGATTATCTTAACCCTTTCCTGCTGTAGATTTTCCCCATTCTTTCTGTTTACCCCCTCCTAAAATTTCACCCTACTTGTGTATATCTAATTTCCAGCCCCCTACTCCAAGCCCATTCACACCTCCCTTGTCTCTGTCCTAAAAAACAAACAAACAAACAAACAAACAAACAAAAAACAGTCTTTCTCTCTATCTCTTTGTAGTTGTATGTTGAATGTTAACTATATTGAAGTTCTATGCTTTTTTTTTATAAGATTGTTTTGCCTCTTCTTTTTGTTTGATTGTATGTTTTTGTTAGCTGGGTTCTAGTCACCTTTATTGGAGGTTATTAATATCTCAAACACATTTCTATTCAGTGCCTTGTGGGTTGTACCTGGTTGTGTTGTATTTTGTGCCTTTAAATCAAAGCAGGAGAGAGAGAACTACACAACCAGACATCCTAAAAAGACAGATTATGGGGAGACAAAGAAACAGCCCACATATGAAAGAAAAGCAGGCATCACCAGAAAAGGAAGTGAATAAGTTAGAGGCAAGCAATCTACCAGAGCAAGAATTCAGAGTAATGATCATAAGATGGCTAAAGAGAATGGAAGACAAATTTGACAATATGAGTAAGAACCAAGAGGAAATGAAGAAGAACCAAGAAGAAATGAAAAATGACATCGCTACTGTAAAGAACTCAATAGAAAGCATCAAGAGCAGACTAGAAGAAGCAGAGGACCACATCAGTGAGCTAGAAGACAAGATGGAAAAAAAAAAACCCAATTAGAGCAGTTTCTGGGGGGAAAAATTAAAAATTTTGAGGAGAGTCTAAGGGAACTTTGGGACAATACAAAGCAAAACAATATTAGAATAATAGGGGTTCCAGAGGAAAGGAAACTGAGGAAGACATGGAAAACGTATTTCAAGAAATAATGACAGAAAACTTTCCTGAGATAGAGAAGAAAAAACCCACACAAATCCAAGATGCTCACAGAGTCCCAAGCAAAATGAAACCCAGAATACCAACCCCAAGGCACATTATAATTAAACTGGCAAACACCAACGACAAAAAAAGAATTTTAAAAGCAGCCAGAGAGAGTCAGAAAGTTACATATAAAGGAACCCCCATCAGACTAACAACTGATTTCGCCACAGAAACTTATCAGGCCAGAAGGGAATGGGATGAAATATACAAAGTCATGCAAAGGAAGGGTCTGAATCCAAGAATACTGTACCCAGCAAGGCTATCAATCAAAATTGAAGGTATAATCAGGAGCTTCACAGACAAAAACAGACTAAGGGGATTTATCTCCACCAAACCTGCAATGCAAGAAGTGCTAAAGGGTCTATTGTAAAATTAAAGAACTAGAAAGTGTAGAAGGAACACAGGGGCTATAAAATAAAAATGGCATCAAATAAGTACCTATCAATACTAACTTTAAATTTAAATGGATTAAATGCTCCAATCAAAAGACATAGGGTAACAGGTTGGATAATAAAACAAGACCCAGGAGGGATAGCTGGGAGGATCCAAGATGGCTGCACAGGTAACACCTAGCCGCAGCCGCACACAACAATTTCAATAAAATACAACTAAAATATAAAATGGACATTACCCAGAACTATAGGAAAGTTGACTGACTGGAAATTCTACAATGAGAAGCAAGGAGATAACCAGAAGGAAGAGCAGAGGATCTGTAAAAGCCCTAAGGTACGGAGGCACGTGGCACCCACGGAGAGGACAGAGCCAGAGAGGAGAGAGGCTGAGTGCCTGTCTGGCATTCCCTAGCAGGAAGGTGATAAAAGCTCCGACTGTGCTGGGCCCCAGTTCCGACTGCTCTGAACCCCAGTTCTGGGCCAGACCCTGGGGACCCAGGCTCAAACAGAGGGAGCTGGGCTTTAAGGCAGAACCCCGGGGGAGCGGCGAAAGAAGGTCTCAGAGGCATGCACATTGAGAGCAGAGAAGGGACGGTTGGTTGTGCTGGGGGATTGCCCTGGCAGGAAGGAGACAGGGGCTCCAGACTGCTCTGAACGCCACCTCCAACTCCACTTCCAACTGAACTGAACCCCGAGACCAGGCTCATTGGGGGAGAGCCTAGACTGTTTGGTAGCAGGCAAAAATCGAGGGCACCTTTCTATCAGAGGCACTTGAAACGAGTACTGAAGGACCCGCATAGGGTGGGGCTGACGGAAGCCAAGGCTGTAGGCTCCACCCTGAAACCCCGCCCCATCAGGGAAGCTGCGAAAATGCTGAGATGAAATAGATCACAAACGAAAGAAATGGAGGACAAAAAGCAACTGGATATAGAGTTCAAATCTACGCTTATAAGGTTTTTCAAGAATTTTTTAGAAAAGATCAATAAGACCTATGGGGATATGAAAAGGGATCAACTAGAATTAATAAGGAATCAACAAGAAATGATAAGAGATCAACAAGAAATAAAGAATACATTGTCTGAAATAAAAAAAATATTATACAGTGTCCTAAAAACAGAATGGAAGATCGCAAGAATCAAGTCAAGGATTTGGAACATAAAGAGCCAGAAGACACTCCTCTGCAGAAGCTAGAAGGCAAGAGAATCCAGAAAATTGAACATAATGTACGAAACCTCTGAGACAACTTCAAGCGAACCAACATCAGAATTATAGGGGTCCCAGAAGATGAGAGAGAGCAAGATATCGAAAACATACTGAAAGAAATAGTGACAGAAAACTTCCCCCACCTGGTGAAAGAATTAGACTTACAAGTCCAGGAAGCACACAGAACCCCAAACAAAAGGAATCCAAAAAGGACCACACCAAGACAAATCATAATTAAAATTCCAAGAGCAAAAGACAAAGAGAGAATATTAAAAGCAGCAAGAGCTAAGCAGGTAGTTACCTATAAAGGAGCACCTATATGATTGTCAGCTGATTTCTCAACAGAAACCATGCAGGCCAGATGGAAATGGCAAGAAATATTCAAGGTGATGAAGAGTAAGAACCTACAGCCAAAGATAATCTATTCAGCAAAGCTATCACTCAGAATCGAAGGTCAGATAAAGAGCTTCACTAATAAAAAAAAGCACCACCAAACCAGAATTATATGAATTGCTGAAGGGGGTTCTTTCAAAAGAGAAAGTAAATAAAGATAAAAATTATGAACAACAAATATGTAACTATCAACAAAGTGAATCTAAAAACCAAGGAAATTTAAAAAAAAAATCTGAGGAACAATATTAACTGTTGAATATAATAGAATCAGAAGTATGGAAGGGGAGTGAACTGATGATTCTTGGGGGAAAGGGGAGAGGGGGATGTGGGAAGAGACTAAACATAAACTGTGCACCTACGGATGAGGACAAAGTGGGGTGGGGAAAGGGCAGAGGTTGGGGTGGGAACCTGGTGGAGGAGAACAATGGAGGGGGGGGGGTGGGGAAAAAAGGAACATTTGTTAATAATATGAACAATAAAAATTTATTTTAAAAAATAAAAATAAAATAAAACAAGACCCATATATCTGTTGTCTACAAGAAACCCACTTCAGAAAAAAAGATGCACACAAACTGAGGGTGAAGGGATGGAAAAATGTCTTCGAGGTGAATGGAAATGAAAAGAAAGCTGGGGTAGCAATACTTATATCTGACAAATTAGATCTCAGAGTGAAGGACATAACAAGAAATAATGCAGGCCACTTCATAATACTAAAGGGAGCAATACAACAAGAAGAAATAACCCTTGCAAATATATATGCACCCAATATGGGAGCACCCAAATACATAAAATAAAAAAAAACCTGCTGGAGGACATTAAGGGAGAGATTAATAGCAATACAATCATAGTAGGAGATTTTAATACACCACTGTCACCTTTGGACAAATCACCTAAACAAAAAATCAGCAAAGAAATATCAATCCTAAATGACTCACTAGACCAGATGGAATTAATTGACATCTTCAGAACATTCAACCCCAAAGCCACAGAATATACATTCTTCTCAAGTGCACATGGGTCATTTTCAAAGATAGACAACATGTTGGGACATAGGCAAAGTCTCTTCAAATTCAAGAAGATAGGAATCATATCAAGCATCTTCTCAGATCACAGTGGCATAAAACTGGAAATTAACTACAATAAAAATAATCCAAAGAAATCAAACACATGGAGACTAAACAGCATGCTATTAAACAAAAACTGGGTAACCAGAGAAATCAAGGAAGAAATTAAAAACATCCTGGAAACAAATGATAATGAAAACACAACAATCCAAAATCTATGGGACACAGCAAAAGCAGTTTTGAGAGGGAAGTTCATATCCCTACAAGCCTATTGCAAAAAAAAACAAGAAAAAATGGTAACAAATTTTCTAACTCTACAACTCAAAGAGTTATAAAAAGAACAACAAGAAAAGTCCAGTGTAAGCAGAAGGAAGGAAATAATAAAAATCAGAGCGGAGATAAACGACATAGAGACCAAAGAAACAATACATAAGATGAACAAAATCAAGAGCTGGTTCTTTGAAAAGATAAACAAGATTGATGTACCTCTAGCCAGGCTAATGAAGAAACAAAGAGAGAAGACTCAAATAAACAAAGTCAGAAAAGAAAGAGGTGAAATAACAGACCCCGCTGGAATACAAAGGATTGTTACAAAATACGACGAACAACTCTATTCCAACAAACTGAACAACCTGGACATATTCCTAGAGAAATACAACCTTCCAAAACTCAATCAGGAAGAATCTAAAAATCTCAATAGACCAGTGACTTGGGAAGAAATTGAAACAGTCATCAAAAAGCTTCCAGCAAACAAAAGCCCAGGGCCAGATGGCTTCACAGGAGAGTTTTATCAAACATTCAAGGAAGAACTAAAACCTATCCTCCTCATACTATTCCAAAAAATTCAAGAGGAAGGGACACTTCCAAACTCCTTCTATGAAGACAGCATCACCCTAATACCAAAACCAGATAAAGACAACTCAATGAAAGAGAATTACAGGCCAATATCCCTCATGAACATAGATGCCAAAATCCTCAACAAAATTCTAGCAAATTGGCTCGAGCAGAACATCGCAAAGATCATACACCATGACCAAGTAGGATTTATTCCAGGAATGCAAGGATGGTACAATATCCGCAAATCAATAAACGTGATACATCACATAAACAAATTGAAAGATAAAAATCATATAGTCATATCAATTGATGCAGAAAAAGCATTTGATAAAATCCAACACCCTTTCCTGATAAAAACTCTCAACAAGGTGGGAGTACAAGGATCATACCTCAACATAATAAAAGCTATATATGATAAACCCACAGCCAACATCATACTCAATGGGCAAAAACTAAAACCATTCCCTCTAAGAACAGGAACAAGACAGGGATGCCCACTCTCATCACTCCTGTTTGACATTGTACTGGAAGTACTAGCCATTGCAATTAGACAAGAAGAGGAAATAAAAGGCATCCAAATTGGAAAAGAAGAAGTAAAGTTATCCTTATTTGCAGATGACATGATATTGTACATAAAAAACCCAAAAGACTCCATTAAAAAACTAATTGACTTAATAAATGAATTTGGCAATGTAGCAGGATACAAAATTAATGCCAAGAAATCTATGGCATTTCTATACACCAATAGTGAACTTGCAGAAACGGAGACTAAAAAGGCAATCCCATTTGCCATTGCACAAAATAAATTAAGATAACTAGGAATAAACTTAACTAAGTAAGTAAAGGACCTATTTGTGGAAAAATAGACGACACTGAAAAAAAGAGATAGAGGAAGACGTAAACAGATGGAAAAACATACCATGTTCATGGATTGGTAGAATCAACATCATCAAAATGTCCATACTTTCGAAAGCAATCTATAGGTTCAATGCACTCCCTATTAAAATACCAACGGCATATTTCACTGACCTAGAAAGAACTCTTCAAATGTTCATTTGGAACAATAAAAGATCCCGAATAGCAACAGCAATCCTGAGAAAGAAGAGTAAAGTAGGAGGAATCTCAATACCAGATTTCAAGCTGTATTACAAAGCCACAGTCCTCAAAACAGCTTGGTACTGGCATAAGAACAGACATATAGATCAATGGAATAGAATCCAGAACCCAGATATCAACCCAAATCACTCTGCTCAATTAATATTTGACAAATGAGGCACAAATATACAATGGAGTCAAGAAAGTCTCTTCAATAAATGGTGTTGGGAGAATTGGACAGATACATGTAAAAGAATGAAACTAGATCACCAACTTACACCATACACAAAAATAAACTCAAAATGGATATAGGACTTAAACATAAGACGGGTAACCATAAAAATACTAGACGCATCCAAAGCAGCAAAATCTCAGACATATGCCAAAAGAACTTCACTGATATGGCCCCTAGGGCAATGGAAGCTAAAGAGAAAATAAACAAATGGGACTACATCAAAATTAAAAGCTTTTTTACAGCAAAAGAAACCATCAACAAAACAACAAGAAAGCCCACTGTATGGGAGAACATATTTGCAAATGTTATCACTGATAAAGGTTTAATCTCCAACATCTACAGACAGCTTATACAACTAAATAAAAGGAAAATGAAGGATCCAATTAAAAAATGGGCAATGGACCTAAATAGAATATTTTCAAAAGAAGAAAGAAGGAAGGCCAAGAGGCACATGAAAGCATGCTCAAAGTCACCAATTATCCGAGAGATGCTAATCAAAACAACAATGCGGTACCATCTCACACCTGTCAGAATGGCCAACATCAACAAATCAACAAACGACAAGTGTTGGAGAGGTTGTGGAAAAATGAACCCTCTTGCACTGCTGGTGGGAATGCAGACTGGTGCAACCACTGTGGAGAACAGTGTGGAGTTTCCTCAAAAAACTGAAAATGGACCTCCCATTTGACCCAGTAATCCCACTCCTAGGAATATATCCCAAGAAACTAGAAACACCAATCAGAAAGGATATATGCACCCCTATGTTCATAGCAACACAATCTACAATAGCGAGGATTTGGGAACAGCCTAGGTGCCCATCAGCAGATGAATGGATCAAAAAACCATGGTATATCTACACAATGGAATACTATGCTGCCATAAAAAAGAAGGAATTCTCATCATTTGCAGCAACCTGGATGGAATTGGAGAACATCATGCTGAGTGAAATAAGCCAGTCAATGAAAGAGAAACACCACATGACCTCACTCATTTATGGATAATAAAGTACATTATAAACTGCTGAACCAACAGATAGATATAGAGACAGTAAAGTAACAAGCAGACTGTCAAATTACAATGGGGAGGGGAGGGAGATCTGGGGGAGATAAGAGATCAACCGAAGGACTTGTATACATGCATATAAGTACAACCAATGGACACAAAACCTGGGGAGGGTGAGTATGTATGGGAGGGGGGGAAATAGTAAAATATGTACATAGATAATAATTTAATAATAATTAAAAACAAATAAACAAAAAAAATCCAACAACTAAAAGACAGAACATCGCCGGGACCGGTTTGGCTCAGTGGATAGAGCATCGGCCTGAGGACTGAAGGGTCCCAGGTTCAATTATGGTCTGGAGCATGTGCCTTGATTGCGGGTGCATCCCCAGTGTGGGGGGTGCAGGAGGCAGCTGATTGATAATTCTCTCTCATCGATGTTTCTGACTATCTCTCTCTCTTCCTCTCTGTGAAAAATCAATAAAATATATCTTTTTAAAATATAATAATTAAATAAATAAATAAATAAATAAATAAATAAATAAATAAATAAAAGACAAAACATCTATCACCCAGGACCACGAGAAAGTTGGCTGAAAGAGAAAGGAGCACAAGCGCTGAAAAGCTGAAAAGCCAGGTACGGAGGCACTCGAATCGGGCTGGTCATAAGTGACTGGGTGCTTGGCTTCTTTTCAACCTGAAGGGAAACAAGCTCCCAATCACTTTGAATTCCAGTTTCTGGGGTCACTGTGGGAACTGGACACCTATGGGGAGAAGCTGGTCTGTCAGCCATCGGGTCCAAAATTGAGGGTGACTCTTTTGCAGAGGTGTGCACAGCAATCATTGTTTACTGTGCTGGAGCCTGGAGATGTGGGGATTTGGAAACGTGGGGACTTGGAAATATGGAAAGGCAAAGACAGCTGACAGCAGCCATCGCTGTTTGCCATGCCCCAGCCTAGTGTCATCCTGAAACCCTACCCCCCCCCCCAGGCCCCGCCCTGCCCTGAGGCCACATACCACACATTCTACAAACCCACCACACAACTGCTTTTGCATATAAATGGCCTGTATTGTGGCAGCTTAACAAAATTAACTGCAGCTCCAGCTCCAAAACTGCCAAATACCGAGCAAAGAGGAAAAAACTGTAGTTCTTGCTGTAGCTCCTGCAGGGTGGCCTCAGATAGTAGCTGAACTGCAAGCCTTTGGAGATCCCGAAACTAGTGTATCTAGTGGTCAGTGTGAGATGACACCAGATTTCAACTACTCTCATAAGGGACACATTTAAGAGACAGACTCAGTGAGCACCAAAGCCCTACAGGAACAAGTCCTGCCCCATAAACGTGTCTCCATCACAGCAATTCTTCCATTACAGCCAATTGGCCTAGAGGTCAATTCCTCCCAGTGACACCAACAGCAATCAAGACTTAACTACAGCCAAGACCGGTTTGGCTCAATGGATAGAGCGTCGGCTTGGGGACTGAAGGGACCCGGGTTCGATTCCGGTCAAGGGCATGTACCTTGGTTGTGGGCATATCCCCAGTGGGGGGTGTGCAAGAGGCAGCTGGTCGATGACTCTCTCTCATCGATGTTTCTAACTCTCTATCTCTCTCACTTCCTCTCTGTACAAAATCAATAAAATATATTAAAAAAAAAAAGACTTAACTACAACAAGGGTGTACACACAGTACATAAGAGGGTGCAGCAAGAGTGTCCACATCAGACAACTGGGAGGCTGACCCATTGAACCATATAGGACACCCAGGCCCACAAAGCTACCTTACCAACTCAGAGAAGCAGCAAAAATGCCGAGAAAAGGAAAGAGATCTCAAACTAAAGAAATGGAGGAGAACAAAAGACTGAACATAGAGTTCAAAGCCACGGTTATAAGGTTTTTCAAGAATTTCCTAGAAAAGGCCAATAAATTTAATAAGACCCTTGAGGATAGGAAAAAGGACCAACTAGAAATTAAACTGACTGAAATAAAAAAATATACAGAGACCCAACAGCAGACTAGAAGAATGCAAAAATAAAGTCAAAGATTTGGAATACAAAGAGGCAAAGGACACTCCTCTGGAGAAGCAAGAAGAGAAGAGAATCAAGAAAGTTGAAGATAGTGTAAGAAGCCTCTGGGACAACTTCAAGTGTACCAACATCATAATTATGGGGGTGCCAGAAGAAGAGAGAGAGCAAGACAATGAAAACCTATTTGAAGAAATGATGACAGAAAACTTCCCCCATGTGGTGAAAGAAATAGACTTACAATTCCAGGAAGCACACAGAACCCCAAACAAAAGGAATCCAAAGAGGACCACACTAAGACACATCATAATTATTATTATTATTTTATTTTTGTCTTTCAAAGTTACTTAGCATTTTTTTAAAAATCAATCTTTATTGTTCATATTATTACAAAGGTTCCTCATTTCTTTCCCCCTCCACCAGGTTCCCACCCCACCCTCCGCCCCCTCCCCATCCCCCATTGTCCTCATCCATAGGTGCAGTTTATGTTCAGTCTCTTCCTCCCTCCCTTTCCCCGATAGTAAATCCCTTTTCAGATAGTAAATCTGTTACTTAGCATTTTCTCATATCAATAATACCTCCACATGCCCAATGATACATTTCACACAAAAGACATTTCCAAATAGGTCAACCAGCCTCATCCAGGCCCCACCCAAGGCACTCACAGATCAACACCCCAGCCCTATACTAACTCAACACATCCAGATCTAAGCCTTCATCACTTGATTCAGCAGACCCTCAAGTTCCCACAAAAGTTTCCAGCCATGTCTGAGAGGCAGCCGTGGGGCAGGGGCAGGCGAGGAGTGAGCTGGTCCGGGCCTGGCTGCTCCGGGCCTGGCCTCTGTTGCTCTGGTTCGTTCCACAACCAGCTGCTCCGGGTCTGGTCACTGCCTATCCAGACCTAGTTGCTCTGGACTTGGCTGCTGCTGCTCCGGGCCTGGCCACACCTGACCCGGCTGCTCCGGGCCCGGCCGCTCCGGGCCTGGTCGCTCCCAGCCTGGCAGCTGCTGCTCCTGGCCTGGAAGCACCCGACCCGGCTGCTCCGGGCCTGGCCGCTCCCAGCCTGGCAGCTGCTGCTCTGGGCCTGCCCACACCAGACCCGGCTGCTCCGGGCCTGGCCACTCCCAGCCTGGCAGCTGCTGCTCCGGGCCTGGCCACACCCGACCCGGCTGCTCCAGGCCTGGCTGCTCCCAGCCTGGCAGCCGCTGCTTTGGGCCTGGCCATACCAGACCCGGCTGCTCCGGGCCTGGCCGCTCCCAGCCTGGCAGCCGCTGCTCCAGGCCTGGCCGCACCCGACCCGGCTGCTCTGGGCCCGGCTTCCCCGGGCCCGGCCGCTCCGAGTCTGGACGCTCCCAGCCTGGATGCTCCGGGCTTGGCTACTGCTGTTCTGGGCCTGGCTGCTCCCAACCCAGCTGCTCTGGGCCCGGCTTCTCCGGGCCCGGCCACTCCGGGTCTGGGTGTTCCTGGACTGGCCACCCTGGGCTTGGCTGCCTCCGCCTCAGGCCTGGCTGCCACTGCCCCAGGTCTGGCTGAAGACACATCATAATTAAAATGCCAAGAGCAAAAGGCAAAGAGAGAATCTTACAGGCAGCAAGAGAAAAACAGTTACCTATATGATTATCACCCATATGATTATCAGCTGATTTCTCAACAGAAACTATGCAGGCCAGATTTGAGTGGCAAGAAATATTCAAAGTGATGAACAGCAAGAACCTACAATCAAGATTACACTACCCAGCAAAGTTATCATTCAGAATTGAAGGGCAGATAAAAAGCTTCACAGATCAAAAAAAGCTAAAGGAGTGCATCACCATCCAACCAGTATTATATGAAATGCTAAAAGGTGTTCTTTAGAAAAAGAGGGAAAAGAAGAAAATATTATAGTAAAGAGAAAAATTATGAACAACAAATAGAAATCTATCAACAAGTGAATTTAAAGTCAAGTGAATTAAAAATCTGAGGAACAAAATAAACTGGTGAATATAATAGAATCAGGGACATAGAATGGGAGGGGATTGATAATTCTCAGTGGAAAAGGGATGTCTGAGTCGGGGGTATGGGAAGAGACTGGACAAAAATCATATACCTATGGATGAGGACAGTGGGGGGTGGTAAGGGCAGAGGGTGGGGTGGGGGCTGGGTGGAGGGGAGCTATGGAGGGAAAAAAAAGGAGGAACTATTGTAATTATCTGAACAATGAAGATTTATAAAATTAAAAAAAAAGAGGGTATCTGGGCATAACCTAGCTCAATGCAATGAATTAGTGTTAGGGGACAACTCCACTTGAAGGTGCTGGGAGGAATCCCATGTGAAAACATGGAAGGCATGAAGACAGACATAGTAGTGTTCTAAGCACACTGTCAGCCTCAGGGAAGGTTGCCATAGTCAGATAATTAGCTTTACTAGTTAAACTGAAGAGGGACAGAGGGCAGAACCAGAAATCCAGAGAAACTGATATGCATGCTTATAGATCTGACTTTGTAGCTAACATTTGCACCATTTGTGGCCAGGCCTCAGAACTTGGTCTCTATTCAAGACCTGGAGAGGTCGGAGGTGAGCCAACTAATAAATCCTAACATCCCAGCAATTGCTTATACTCTTTGCTTTTAAGCTGGCCTGAATAGGTTGTGTATGTTGATGTCAGTTGTCATTTATTCTTATTTAAATATTGAGTGGGTTTAAGAAAGAAAGAAAGAAAGAAAGAAAGAAAGAAAGAAAGAAAGAAAGAAGAAAAGAAAGAAAGAGAGAGAGGGAGGGAGGAAGGGAGGGAGGAAGGAAGGGAGGAAGAGAAAGCAAGAAAGCAAGAAAGAGAGAAAGAAAGAAAGTTGAAAGAAAGAAAGAAAGAAAGAAAGAAAGAAAGAAAGAAAGAAAGAAAGAAAGAAAGAAAAAAAATTCTAGGGAAATACTGCTTAAATTCTAAACTATCAGCAATATTCTAAATTCTCTTCTTACTTTTCTTGATATCCTACTGTTTCATACAATTATAATCCATGTGTGAATTCCATCTTATGTTCTTAATTCCATGAATTAACACATATTTTTATTTTCTTTACTGTACTTTTTATTTTTAATCCTCATCCAAGAGTATTTTTTTCCATTAATTGCTAGAGAGAGTGAGAGAGGAGAGGGAGAGAGAGAGAGAAACATTGGACATGGACACATTAATTGATTGCCTCCCACATACACCCGCACTCCTATGGGGGCTGGGGAACCTGTAATGGAGGTACATGCCCTTGACCAAGAATAAAACCCTGGACCCTTTGGTTTACAGGCCAACACTCAAACCACTGAGTCAAACCAGCCAAGACCTTTTTCATTTTTAATACCTCTGCTATGTTTTGTCCAAGTTACATTACAGTTCTCCTCTAGAAATATTTGGGATGCTAAGAATTTATCTACTAATTATACTATTATGATAATATCTTTGGACATTTTTTATTTTAGGTCATTTTCTCAAAATAAATTCTGAAAAATGGAATTATGAGAAATATATGAAAAGTTTGATAGTTCCCATTATGATTAACAAATTTCTTTGGGGGAAAAAAAAACACACAAAGATATTTCTCCTTATTACCCTGTCAACCCAGAGCCCACATGGATGTGCCCGCACTGTGCCTGGACCTTGGGCACCCATACTCCATGTGTGCATCAAACTTTTAGCAAGGCAAGTCTCCTGGCAGAGGGCAAGTCCTGGCTGGACAAGCTGACTCATGCTGGGCTTGGCCAAAGGCTGATCTCAGCTCAGAGAAGACATAGAAGAAGTGCTGCTTCTCTTTCTGCTTAGAAACCACGTGACTCATGCAATAGAGGAGAGCTGACACAGAACTGAACTGAAAGAGGACTTTCCTATAGGTCTATTACAATAGAATTGAGTGTAGGATACTATTATCTGGTCTTTTCATTTAAAAAAGACTATATTTGTTCTGTTAGAAGTGGAGATAACTATTTCTTATTCACCCATTAGTCTCCTTTCTGTTGTTCCAAAGGAAAGTGGCAAGTCTGTCACAAGTTCTGTGGAGCACTGTCCTCAGCCCACTAGTCTGTAAACTACACACAGGCCTGACCTGTTGTGCTGCTACTGCACTCTCCCCAGCACAGGTGCAGTGTAGACATGCAATAAACATCTGTTAAACCCTTTTAACAGATAAATGCCTTTCTAGAAATAGGAAACTTCCCAAAAGTGAGAAAACCCAGTTTTCTTTCCAGGGAACTTTCTTTCTTTCTTTCTCTTTCTTTCTTTCTTTCTTTCTTTCTTTCTTTCTTTTTTTTTAAATATATTTTTTTTAATTGATTTTTCACAGAGAGGAAGGGAGAGATATAGAGAGATAGAAACGTCGATGAGAGAGAAACATTGACCAGCTGCCTCTTGCACACCCCCTACTGGGGATGTGCCCGCAACCCAGATACATGCCCTTGACCGGAATTGAACCTGGGACCTTTCAGTCCGCTGACCGACGCTCTACCACTGAGCCAAACCGGTTTTGGCTCTTTCCAGGGAACTTTCTATTCATGCTACATCTGGAGTGTTTGTTTGTTTGTTTTTTAATTTTCCAGGGAACTTTGGAGGTTTTTTTTTGTTTGTTTGTTTGTTTCTTTCTTTAAATAGTTAATAGTGACAACACAATGTTTAGCTGATAGTGAACATCAGCTGTGCACTGATGTAAATACCAGCCTATACAAAAGGAAATTAATTCAGAAATTCTCTTGGGGAGTGCAATTTAATCGGAAATTTTCAGGGACACTAAAGGGCTGTTTGGAATTTGGGGGGTGCGTTTATTTGGATGATGAAGCAGCAGTGCACCCACTGCCCTGCCGCTAAGTGGTCTGCCATGCATTAATCATTAGACAGCACCCAGGGCCCACCCATGTTTACTTTCAATTTTCAAGAGTATGCTTCATGAATCCACAGATAACACTAAAAATAATTTTTTTTCAAAAATTTGGTTAAAAAACAACAACGTGTGGTATGAACAGGACAGGTTTTTTTCTCATTTCCAATTCTAACTGGCTACTGTAACTGTGTAGGAAAGATATCATTTTTTATATTATTAATTTTTATATCCAGCCATTTTTTGAAATTCTTTTACTTCTACTTTTTGTTGTTGAATATCTTAGGTCTTCTAATTATACTTCATATACAGTGGTGCCTCACACAACGAACTTAATTCATTCCAGGGGCAAGCTTGTTATGCAAAAAGTTCGTTATGTGAAACGCGTTTTCCCATAACAATACATGTTAAAAAAAATAATTCGTTCTGTAGCATAAAATATGCTAAGATGACATAAAAAAAAATATGCTAAGATGACATATTCTTATTTAGATACATCTAAAAACATAATTTTTTTTTTAAAAAACACATTTTTTTAATTTTAAGACAGACTAAGTAGAGTCTACCGAATCTTGCACATCTTCATCCATTTTCTGCTTTTTGGCCGATGGTTTCATGAAAAACCTGTCCAAAGTTCGCTGTGCGAGGCGTTCGTTATGCGAGGCACCACTGTAATTTGATATCATTTTTTTTTAACACAGCTAGATTTAATTTGCTAATATTTAATTGAGAATTGTTTATATCTTCACTAGAGGCCCAGTGCACAAAATTGATGAGCATGGGTAGGGTCCCTAGTGGCTGCTGGCTGCCAACCTGGGCCTCCTTTCCCCTGGCTGCTTGCCACCTCCACAGATCAGGGACTTCCTTTCCACCCACCTTGGCCTGGTGCCGCCTGCTCACTGCTCCATCATCCCGCCACAGTCCCACTTTCATTGGGGCCCATCAGGGCTGGCAGCACCTCCACTGCCACCTACTACCTATGCTTCATTGCCAACGCCTGCCATGTTCTGTGCCACCCCTGGTGGTCAGAGCAGATCTAACCCCTGAGTGGTTGAACTCCCACCTGTAGGGACAATTTGCATATTAGCCTTTTATTATATAGGACTAGAGGCCTGTTGCATGAAATTTGTGCACTGGGGGTGGTGTCCTTCAGCCCAGCCTGCACCCTCTCTAATCTGGGACCACTTAAGAAATGTCTGACTGCTGGTTTAGGCCCTCCCCTGCAGGCCTAGGTCCCCCCCAACTGCCCTTCCCTGCAGGCCCAGTTGCCCCCAACTTCCCTCCTCTGCTGGCCTGGTCACCCCTAACTGTCTTTCCCTGCAGGCCTGGGTTGCCCCCAAAACCCCTCCCTGCAGGCTCAGTCACGCCTAACTTCCCTCCTCTACTGGCCTGGTTACTCCTAACTGCCCTCCCCTGCAGGCTTGATCACGCCCAACTGCCCTCCCTTCCAGGTCTGGTCCCTCCCAACTACCCTCCCCTACTGGCCATCTTGTGGTGGCCATCTTGTGTCCACATGGGGCTGGCCATCTTTGACCACGTGGGGGCAACCATCTTGTGTGTTGGAGTGATGGTCTATCTGCATATTACACTTTTATTAGATAGGATAGAGGCCTGGCACGTGGGTTGGGGCTGGCTGGTTTGCCCTGAAGGGTGTCCCAGATCAGGGTGAGGGTTCCCTTGAGGCATGGGGAAGCCTGGACGAGGGGCTTGTGATAGTTTGCAGGCTGGCCATGCCCCCCCCCCCAGTGACCCAAGCAGAGGCCCTGGTATCTGGAATTTATTTATCTTCTATAATTGAAACTTTGTAGCCTTGAGTGGAGCCAAGCCTCCTGCTTGCTCTGTGGCCACAGCCATTTTTGTTGGGATTTATTTATCTTTTATAATTGAAACTTTGTAGCCTTGAGTAGAAGCCTAGACCAGCCAGGGTGTGCAGAAAGCTTAGCTTCTGCCGAAACCGGTTTGGCTCAGTGGATAGAGCGTCAGTCTGCGGACTGAAAGGTCCCAGGTTTGATTCCAGTCAAGGGCATGTACATTGGTTGCGGGCACATCCCTGGTAGGGGGTGTGCAAGAGGCAGCTGGTCGATGTTTCTCTCATGGACATTTCTAGCTTTCTATCTCTCTCCCTTCCTCTCTGTAAAAAATAAATAAAAATATATTTAAAAAAAAAAAGAAAGAAAGAAAGAAAGAAAGGAAGGAAGGAAGGAAGGAAGGAAGGAAGGAAGGAAGGAAGGAAGGAAGGAAGGAAGGAAGAAAGAAAGCTTAGCTTCCTCCAAGCCTCCTGCCCTCTGTGGCAGCAGCCATCTTGGTTGGGTTAATTTGCATACTCGCTCCTGAATGGCTTGTGTGCATGGCTTGTGGTGTAGCGAAGGTACAGTCAATTTGCATATTACTCTTTCATTAGATAGGATATGTAAAATTGTTCTATAATTTTTGTGTTACACATTTTTTACAAGTTTTAATGTTAAGGATATGGCAACATATACAGTGAACTAAAGAGCTTTATATCTTTTTCCTGGTCTAGGAATGGTTTGAAAAGCATAGGGTAATTTCAGAATTGCAATGTTTTATGACATTAGGAAAACATATCAACATAACTTAGAATACATCAAATTTAAGGTAAAAAATGTGTGATTATAGCAATAAGTGAAAAAAAATTGACAAAGTTAAGTAGGTTTTCTAATACAAATTCCAAGTATTATAGAAACAGAAGGAAAGTACAGTTAATAGGAGCATCTGATTGAGTGAAACATTAAAGCAACTGCTATTAAAATCAGTGACAAAGCTGGGATCTTTACATTCAATACTTTTTGAAAGTTTTAACTAATGTAATAGTGCTCCTCCATAAATTTAACAAGTGGAATAAATATTGAAAATGAAGATAAACTTTTGGCAGTAGTGTGTCTGGATATACAGAAAATGCAAAAGAATCCAATTTTAAAAAATAATTAGAACACTTAGAAATTTTAGCTCAAATAATAAATATAAGATATATACACTCAAATCATTAGCTTTCTTCTATATTAACAATTACCTATTAGATATGGAAAAGGGGTAATCACATTCATAGTAGTGACAAAATAACTTAGAACAAATTCAGTGATAAAGGTACAAGATATATTTTTATAAACTAACATTTTATTGAAAAACCTAGATAAATGGAACATTACACCATATTTATGGATAGATTTAAAGATCAATTGTTAGTAAACTAATAGACTCATTTAATGCAATACAAATTAAAACATGAAAACACATTTTCTTAGAAATTAGGCAATGGTTTAAATATTTGTATAGAATAAAAATATGTAAACATTTATTGGATAAATTTAGAAGAATAGTGAGGAAGCACTTGCCTTACCAGAGAGTGAACAAAACTTCCTATGAAATTACTAAAACCAAAATAATATGGTTGCAACACAACACAACTACAATAGAATTCAGAGACATACTAACTATATTTGAGAACTTGTAACCTGAAATTTATGTTTTAATTATGTGGAAAAGAATGTTTATTAAATGGGGTTGGCATAATTAGCTGTTTATCTGGATATGTAGAAGGATAAGATCTTGAGTGAGATTGCTTGGGTTCAAATCCCAGTTTTGCATCTTAGCTGTGTAAACGTGGCTGGTTCCTTAAATTCTCTACTCCTTAATTTTCTTCACTCTAATTCTTAAGTGTATAAAGTACTTACAGAGTGCTAGTTATTGTTATGCATTATTATTATTAATTCTTCATATTATATAAAAAGTAGGGGCCTAGTGCACAAATTCATGAACTTTAAAAGGAACTGTGGGCCGCAAGGCTTCAGTGAGCAGAGGGGCGGGTTGTGGCCCATCCTCTGTGGCCCCACCTGACCCCTCCCACCAAGGCCCCCGGTCCCCTGTCTGCCATCAGCCCCTCTCCCACTACTCCCACTCGCTGACAGTGCCAGGCCCACTCACACCCACTAACAGCACTGAGCGATTGGGGCAGGCACCAGCAGCAGGTGCAAGCAGCAGTTGCTGGCCCTGTTCACCCCTCAGGAGCAGGGAGAGGTGAAGTCCTGAAGGGAGATCAGGGCCTCTATTCACACTTGCTGATGGAGTCAAGGGATTGGGGCTGGAGCCCCCACTCACCTGCTCCACCATCCCATCACGGCTGACACCCACCGTTTCCGCATGCACCCCTCCCCCCCACTTGGTGGTCAGTGCACATCATAGCAACTGGTTGTTCGGTTGTTCCACCATTTGGTCTATTTGCATATTTAGGTTTTTTATAATAGATAAATCCCAGCTGGTTAACAATAGGAAATATAGGAGAGTATTTTATGGTCTCAGTTTGGGAGAGCTTTAACCTACAGCAGAGAGAACACCCAGTCACCATAAAGTAAAAATTGAATGAGTTTAACAACAATCAGAAACTTCTGCCTAGAAAACTGTGGTATCAAAGTAACATAGGACAGACAAGAAAATATCTGTAAAATACAAAAGAACTTCTTCAATTGATAAAAAAGTAAAAAAAGAAAGGAAGAAAGAAAGAAAGAAAGGAAGGAAGGAAGGAAGGAAGGAAGGAAGGAAGGAAGGAAGAAAGAAAGAAAGAAAGAAAGAAAGTAAGAAAGAAAGAAAGATGGGCAAAGGATATGAATAATCAACTTACAAGTGAATTTCATTCAGCTGATAAATGTATTTAAAATGCTCATCTAGCCAAAGCCGGTTTGGCTCAGTGGTAGAGCATCAGTCTGGGGACTGAAGAGTCCCAGGTTCAATTCCAGTCAAGGGCATGTACATTGGTTGCGGGCACATTCCCGGTAGGGGGTGTGCAGGAGGCAGCTGATCGATGATTCTCTCTCATCGATGTTTCTAACTCTCTATCCCTCTGTCTTCCTCTCTGTAAAAAAATCAATAAAATATATTTTAATAAATAAATAAATAAAATGCTCATCTATGCCGATACCGGTTTGGTTCAGTGGATAGAAAGTTGGCCTGCAGACTCAAGGGTCCCAGGTTCGATTCTGGTCAAGGGCATGTACCTTGGTTGTGGGCACATCCCCACTAGGGGGTGTGCAAGAGGCAGCTGATTGGTGTTTCTCTCTCATCAATGTTACTGACTCTCTGTCCCTCTCTCTTCCTCTCTGTAAAAAATCAATAAAATATATTTAAAATAAATAAATAAAAAATAAAATAAAATAAAATGCTCAACTATACTAGGCAGAGAAATGAAAATTACAATAGTAGTGAGCTTTTAAAAAAACCATCAGGAGAGAATCCAAGATGGCTGCTCGGGTAGGCACCTAGCCACAACTGCACGCAACAATTTCAATAAAATACAACTAAAATATAAAATGGACATTACCCAGAACTACAGGAAAGTCGACTGACTGGAAATTCTACAACGAGAAGCAAGGAGAAAACCAGAAGGAGGAGCGGAGGAGCTGTAAAAGCCTAAGTTACACAGACACGCGGCGCACGCGAAGAGGACAGAGCCAGAGAGGAGGGAGGCCGAGTGCCTGGCTGGCGTTCCCTAGCAGGAAGGAGATAAAAAGCTCCGACTGTGCTGGGCCCAGCTCCAACCGCTCTGAACCCCAGTTCTAGGCCAGACTCCGGGGACCCAGGCTCATCCAGAGGAAGCTGGGCTGTAAGGCGGAACCCGGGGGAGTGGCGAAAGGAGGTCCTGGAGGCGCGCACATTGCCCGCAGAGAAGGGACAGCTGGCTGTGCCATGGGATTGCCCTGGCAGGAAGGAGACAGGGGCTCCAGACTGCTCTGAACGCCACCTCCAACTCCACTTCCAACTGAACTGAACCCGTTTCGGGCCCATTGGGGGAGAGACTAGACTGTTTGGTAGCAGGCAATCACGGGCACCTTTCTCTCAGAGGCGCTTTCAGCGAGTACTGAAGGACCCTGAGTCTCAGGAGTCGCATAGGGCGGGGCTGACGGAAGCCAAAGCTGTAGGCTCCACCCTGAAACCCCGCCCCATCAGGAAAGCTGCCTGCGAAAATGCCTAAACCAAATAGATCACAAACAAAAGAAATGGTGGACAAAAAGTGACTGGATATAGAGTTCAAAACCACACTTATAAGGTTTTTCAAGAGTTTCCTAGAAAAGGTCGATAAAATAAATGAGACCTATGAGGATATAAAAAGGGATCAACAAGAAATAAAGAATACATTGTCTGAAATAAAAAATATTATACAGAGTCCTAAAAACAGAATAGAAGATCGCAAGAATCAAGTCAAAGATTTGGAACATAAAGAGCCAGAAGACACTCCTCTGCAGAAGCTAGAAGGCAAGAGAATCCAGAAAATTGAAGATGATGTAAGAAACCTCTGGGACAACTTCAAACGATCCAACATCAGAATTATGGGTATCCCAGAAGATGAGAGAGAGCAAGATATCGAAAACATACTGAAAGAAATAGTGACAGAAAACTTCCCCCACCTGGTGAAAGAATTAGACTTACAAGTCCAGGAAGCACACAGAACTGCAAATAAAAGGAATCCAAAGAGGACCTCACCAAGAAAAATCATAATTAAAATTCCAAGAGCAAAAGACAAAGAGAGAATATTAAAAGCAGCAAGAGCTAAGCAGGTAGTTACCTATAAAGGAGCACCTATATGATTGTCAGCTGATTTCTCAACAGAAACCATGCAGGCCAGACGGGAATGGCAAGAAATATTCAAGGTGATGAATAGTAAGAACCTACAGCCAAAGATAATCTATCCAGCAAAGCTATCACTGAGATTTAAAGGTCAGATAAAGAGTTTCACTAATAAAAAGAAAGCTAAAGGAGTTCATCACCACCAAACCAGAATTATATGAATTGCTGAAGGGGGTTCTTTCAGAAGAGAAAGTAAATAAAGATAAAAATTATGAACAACAAATACGTAACTATCAACAAAGTGAATCTAAAAACCAAGGAAATAAAAAAAAAAATCTGAGGAACAATATTAACTGGTGAATATAATAGAATCAGAGGTATGGAAGGGGAGTGAACTGATGATTCTTGGGGAAGAGGGGAGAGGGGGATGTGGGAAGAGACTGAACATAAACTGTGCACCTATGGATGAGGACAAAGTGGGGTGGGGAAAGGGAAGAGGGTGGGGTGGGAAGGGGGGGAAGGAACATTTGTAATAATATGAACAATAAAAATTTATTTAAGAAAAAAATAAATAAAATAAATAAAATAAATAAATAAATAAATAAATAAATAAATAAATAAAATAAATAAAAAACCCATCAGACTGACATCAATTGGTAAATTTATTGATTTATGATATTGATAATATCCACCTCTGGCTAGAAAAACAGGCAGTTGTCAGCATTGTTGACCAGAGTGTATCTGCTATAGTTCTTGAAAAGTTAATCAGTTGGCTAATCGATAAAAATAAAACTTGCACATACATTTTGACCCAGCAATTCCATTTTAAAAAATCTAGCCTATAGAAATAAAAGTGCCAATAATTAAAGGATAGATATGTAAGGGAATTTACATCACTTTTTTTTGTAGGCTACTCCTTCAAAAACAAAAACAAAACAAAACAAAAACAAAGAAAACAGCAAAAAAAAGGAACCTGAAAATAATCTGAAGGTTTCTTAAATAAGGTAGAATGAACTGGTGTCAAAGCCTGTGCTCTGATCTCTGTTCCACTGCGCTGTTTTCACACCAGTAGAAATGAGTTGCTTCATTTCTGTATCCCTTGCTAGAGAGTAAGCACCTTGAGGGCAGAGGCTGTATGCCCTGTAGATTCATGCACTCCTCACTGCACTCTATAGATTCTCTGCTGGGAGCTTGGCACTTCCTGTTCCATTTAGTTTCCATTTGGTGCAATCTGCTGAGTATTTTTTCTTTCACTTCAGTCAGGCTTCTGGTGCCCCTTCTTACAGTCATCATTGCTTGCTCTCCACTTCCACTTTCCCTCAAAACCATTTTCCATGAAGCTGATGGAGGGATCTTATAAAATGCAGATCAGGGCCCTTGCCAGGTATCTCAGTTGGTTATAACATTGTCTTGATATGCCAAGGATCTGAGTTTGATCCCTGGGACCAGGGCACATACAAGAATCAACTAATGAATACAAAAATAAGTGAAGCAACAAATAGATGTTTCTCTGTTTCAAAAATAAATAAATAAATAAATAAATAAATAAATAAATAAATAAATAAATATTTAAAAATCAAAGCAGATAACCTTGATCTTAGAATCAAAAACAAATCCTTACCAATGGCCGTGGCCCTACCTGCCCCCCCCCCAAGCCCCATCCCCCACTCTCACATCAATGCATGCTCTGTGGTCTCCAGTTTCTCTTGTGCTCCAGGAGCATCAGATCTCCCTTCATTTCACATCACTCTGTGCTCTGTTCTACCTTGGAGCCTTTGTGCTACAGCTGCTCTCTTTGCTTTATTTTATTTAATTGTCTTAGAGAAATAGATGCACAAGGGAGCACGTATAAGGATGATTTTGCAGCATTGTTGGTAATGCAACAATTGGAAACAACCTAATGGCCTATGTCAAAAGGGGCCTCTACACTATGATGTACATTCTCTAAATTTCAGAATATTATGTAGCAGTTAAAAACATGGGCAGCTGAAACAGGTTTGGCTCAGTGGATAGAGCATCGGCCTGCGGACTGAAAGGTCCCAGGTTCGATTCCAATCAAGGGCATGTACATTGGTTGTGGGCACATCCCCGGTGAGGAGTGTGCAGGAGGCAGCCGGTTGATGATTCTCTCTCATCGATATTCTAGCTCTCTATCCCTCTCCCTTCCTCTCTGTAAAACATCAATAAAAATAAAAGAACATGGACACATGCACCCATGGGAATATGAATTGGTGTAGCACCTCCAGAAAACAATTTGACAATATCTGTCAAAATTAGCAGTGTAGATACTGTTTCACTGTGCAGTTTTCCTTTTGGAAATTCATCCTACAGTCATACTTTCACACATGGAAGTTCTGATGTATAGAACAATCAGTGGCCTCCACTGGAAATGCCTGAGGGTGGTACAGTGACCTTAGGAGAGGGCCTGGACTTCCTCTTCCTGGAGGAGGGAGAAAAAGTGCTCTAGGGAAAGACTGACTGTATAGTAGGTTAGAGGGTATTTAGGGAACACAGATCTAACATTGCAGAAAGTTTTATTAAACAAGACAGGTCTAGCCATATGCCACTATTGGACCATTAAAATGTGGCTTTAGGTGTGCTATGAGTATAAATATACATTGGATTACAAAGACTGAATTGAAAAAGAATGTAAAATATTAATAATTTTAATGCTGATTGCATGTTGAAATCATATTTTGGGTATATTATGATATATTAAAATATTGAAAGTAATTAAATTGTTTCTACTTTTAAAAATGTAGCTCCTAGAAAATTTTTAATTACCTATGTAGCTCATATTATATTTCTATTTGATGGAATTAATTTAATTAACTCATTAATTCGAGAAAGAGAAAGAGAGAAACATCAATAGGAGAAAGAATCATTGATTGGTTGCCTCCTGTATGCACCCCCACCTGGGATCAAGCCCACAACCTAGGTAGTTGCCTGACTGGGAATCAACTGGCCACCTTTTTGTATTCATGATTACACTCCAACCAACTGAGCCACACTAGCCAGGGGCCAGACAGTTAATTTAAACAAAAAGTTCAGGGGCAAAAACAGAGAGGGGAATCAGGTCAGAGCAGGGATGAGAATTGAAGGGATGAGGCATTTTGGAAATGATGGCTTCACTTTGATTACATTTTGGTAATGGGTGATGATGGTGTTATCTCAGTTTGATGGGTAAGGCTCCTACAGCATCTGCTGAGAGCTGGGCCCAGCATAGTGAGCAGTAGTGTGGAAAGAGAGGTGATATTGAGGGCCTTGTTTGTAGGGACAGGTCGGGACTTTTCCAGGTTCTCTTTTTCCCATGAAAATGTATTCTCTTCTGGTCTCACGTTGGCTAACATTCTACCCCTTTTTATATTAGAGTTCACCCTGATTGAGACCAATCCTTGCAGAAGCCGGTTTGGCTCAGTGGATAAAGCGTCGGCCTGCGAACTGGAAGGTCGCGGGTTCAATTCTGGTCAAGGGCATGTGCCTTGGTTTCGGGCACATCCCCAGTGGGGGGTGTGCAGGAAGCAGCTGATCGATCATTCTCTCTCATCGATGTTTCTAGCTCTCTATCCCTCTCTCTTCCTCTTTGTGAAAAATCAATTAAAAAAAAAGAAAGACCAATCCTTCTCTTAAACATGTAAAAAATGCTCAACTTGCTCATAATAAGAGAAACATAAAGAAAAATCCTAGGAGATACTATTTTTCACCTAGTTGATTGGCCAAGATAAAAACAATATGCAGAAACTGGATGGACAAGGTTTGGGAAAGTGAGAATTCAGTTAGCACAAACTTTGTGGAAGACAAATGACAGTATCTATCAGAACTTTAATTGTGTGTATTCTTTGACTCAATCCTGTTAGTTTTCCTAGAGATAAACACTATGTAAAATGGTATATATTAAAGGGTATTCATCACAATCTATAATAATAAAACTACAATATGCAAATCAACTGAATGAACAAACAGCAGAACAACCATTCGGAAGACCTTTCAGGAAACCATGCTATGACATCCACTGGCACCAGGCCAGTCAAGGCGGATGCGATGTGATTGGTCAGGGGCCTGGCCATCATCCCATGATTGCCCTGCAGAGGGAGGCCAAGGCCACTGGCCAGTGGGGCGATTGATAAATCGAGGGGCTCTGTGATCGCTCCAAAGAGGGAGGCCCAGACCACGGACTGGTGAGCTGCAGCAGATGGGTGGGGCCTCCCTCTGCATGATTCTTGTGTAGAGGGAGGCCACCAGCCGGGGTCATAGATCAATCGGGGTGCTCCATGATCGCCTCAAAGAGGGAAGCTCAGGCCACAGACTGGCAGGCTGTGGTGGGTAGGCAGGGCCTCCCTCTGTGGGGTGTGATTGATCACCCCAAAAAGGGAGGCCTAAGCTACCGGCTGGGGGACTGCAGCAGGTAGCCTGGGGCTCCCTCTGTGGGGGAGATCCATTGTGGAGCCCTGCCAGGTTGGAAGGGCCTACGTCTTTGGGTAAGGTGGCCAGATTTTAACATTGGTAAAGCGGGACACCATTGATGGGGGTGGGGGATGGTGAGGGGTTCTTGATTAAAAATTTGGTCTATATGGAGCAACAAAAATTTTCATAGAACACAAAAATAGTATTGTAATATATATTTTTTAAATTTCAACGTAAGTACATTTACAAATATAATTTAAAAATTATGTATAGTATTTTTTTCTTTGGCATATTTCTCATTTGAGTGAATTTTTTTTAGTAGATTGCTGTCGTTGTTTAAAAGGTCATGAAATTTTTCACAAGAATTTGTTAAATTATATTCCACACATAAAATGGCTTTCAAAGTCTCAACACTTAATTGTAACATAAGTCATAAGTGTCACTTTCAAGGCCAGCACTAGACTTTTTGCCACCACTATAAAATATAAATAATATGAGTACTGTCTGCTAAATTCAAGAAAATTTATGTATTTATGAAATAAATAGCCGGAATCAGTTTAGCTCAGTGGATAGAATGTCAGCCTGCGGACTGGAAGGTCCCGGGTTCGATTCCGGTCAAGGACATATACTTTGGTTGCAGGCACATCCCTGGTGGGGGCTGTGCAGGAGGCAGCTGGTCGATGTTTCTCTCTCATTGATGTTTCTAGCTCTCTATCCCTCTTCCTTCCTCTCTGTAAAAAATCAATAAAATTTAATAAATAAATAAATAAATAAATAAATAAATAAATTACTTACCTAAATTATCTGAATAGCTGATTTGTAATGACATCACTTGTTTAACTAGCTTACTAGCACGCAGTACGATGTGTATCCTCTGAGAGACAGTTGCAAAATGTTTTCGTCATTGCAAACTTTGATAAGCAGTTCTTGATAATCAGTTCTCAACAATTATTTATTATTATTAAAGTTTAACATTATAAAATTAACAAAAATAATATAAAACTCATATCCTGGCTAAATAGCCACATGGCCACCAAAAACCATATATTCCCTTCCCATTCTCCAGCCATTCCCTAGCTTGTCATGCATTCTTTCCAAAAACACCGTGGGACGTGGGACAAATTGTTAAAAATCAGGACCGCCAAAAGTGGGATGTCTGGTCACCTTATCTTTGGGGCAATTAATCACGGGCTCCCAGACTGTGAGAGGACACAAGCCAGGCTAAGGGATCTACCCCTCCCCCAAGTGCACAAACTTTGTGAACCAGGTCTCTAGTCCTCTATAATAAAAGGCTAATATGCGCCGAAATCGGTTTGGCTCAGTGGATAGAGTGTAGGCCTGCGGACTGAAGGGTCCCGGGTTTGATTCCAGTCAAGGGCATGTACCTTGGTTGCGGGCACATCCCCAGTAGGGGGTGTGCAAGAGGCAGCTGATCAATGATTCTCTCTCATCGATGTTTCTAACTCTCTATCCCTCTCTCTTCCTCTCTGTAAAAACAAAAATCAATAAAAAAAAATATATATATATATATATATTTTTTTTTTTTTTAAAGGCTAATATGCAAATAGACCAAACAGCAGAACAACTGAACAACTGGTTGCTTTGATGAGCACTGATCACAAGGGGGCATGCGTGAAACATGGTAGGCATTGGCAGCAGGCAGCAGAACATGGAATATGGCAGGCATTGGCTGTGGCAGGATGGTAGAGCAGGTGAGTCGGGGTGCCAGACCAAGGCAGGGCACTGGTCATTGTTATCAGGGCAAGCCTCAGGTGGTTACTGAAAATTCTTTGCTCCCATGTGCCACAGTCCCACCTGGCACATGCATCTGCTGCAGGTGCCAGCCCTGCTTGCACCCACTGTTGGTGCCTGGCACTGGCCCTGATTGCTCAGTGCAGTCAGTGGGTGGGAGCAGCAGCTGCTGGCCCCAATTGCCTCTCAGAGCTTTTCCACCTTCCCCTGGTCCTGAGGGATAATCAGGGCAGCAGCCACCACTTGCACCTATGACAATGCCAACCCCAATCACTCTGTGCCATCAGCAGGTGTGAGCAGGGCCTGCACCATCAATGAATGGGAGCAGCAGCAGTGGAAGTGGTGCCACTGGCAGATAGGGAACTGGGGGCCACAGTGAGAGGGGAATGGTGGGGATGCAGAGGATGGCCAAGAACCACCATGTGCCCACTGCAGCCTCATGGCCCATAGTTCCTTTCAATGTGCATAAATTCATGTACTGATCCCCTGGTAGTGTTTATAAAAGAAAAAAAATTGAATATAACTTAAATGTCCATTAATAGAGAGTGATGAAATAAATGCTGGGTATTATTTCAATAGAATTATAAAATATTAACATATCTTCAATAGCAGGCACTCACTAAAATAATAAGTCAGATCTATATGTACAAAGAAAGATCCCTAAGATACATCATTAAGTTCTTTAAAAAAGAAACAAAGTGAGATCAGTGTATGCAGCACACTGCCATTTCTGTGGGAGGAACACTCAATGTATTTGCTCACTTATTTATATTTATAAAGAGGTAATATGCTAATTGGTTCTACTGATGTCTCAGTCATGACCAGTCAACAGTCTGCACGTGCACAGGAATTGGTGGGTGGGGATGGGGCTGTGGACTTCCACCCCTAGCAAAGGCATGCTCAGACCTGACCAACACTAATGTCATTCTGCCTTGGTGGTAGAGGCCGCTCCTGATGGAGGCATGCACAGGCAGAAGCTGGTAGGCGGGGACACAGACAGGGGGGCCTGCCTGAGCTGCCGCAGCAATGCTTGAGCAGGCCCTGAATGGACACAGACAATTTTTTGTGGTGAAGAAACTAGGGTCCATGTTAATGAAAACACCTTAGTGGCTGCAGTGGCTGGCAGTGGCAGCAGCAGCGGGGTGATAGTGCTCTGATTGGCTGGTGAGTGTAGCTTGTGAATGTAGCGGAGGAATGGTCAATTTGCATATTACTCATTTATTAGATAAGATTTTTATTGATTTCAGAGAGGAAGGGAGAGGGAAAGAGAAATAGAAACATCAATGATGAGAATCATCGATCAGCTGCCTACTGTAGGCCCCACCCTGGAAGCAAGCCCACAATCCAGGTATATGCCCTGACCAGGAATCAAATGGTGACATCCCCTGAGGACTTCCAGACTGTGAGAGGGGGCAGGCTGGGCTGAGGGTACCCCTCCACTCCCCGCTAGTGTATGAATTTCATGCATCGGGCCCTTAGTATATTTATAAATGTATAGATTTTATTGAAGGGTATATAAGAAATCAGTAGTAGTGGTGGCTTCCAAGGAGAATTGTATTATGGGAGGAAGGAGCTTTTACCTTTCATTGTGCACTATTTTGTACCTTTCAAATTAAATGATTTACATATATTGTCAATCCAATAAAGCTAAATAAAGCATTTAATGTCTTCTATTTAAGTAGGGTGTTTCTTCTTATCACAACTTTATAGCGCTTCTTTTGCCAACCCTTCAAATTATATACCTTCCCTGGTCCTGCAACTCTCAGAATTATTGTATTTCCACTTATTTATTGAAGCTATTTTTTTTGGTATTTATTATTTGATTGCAAAGTACAGTATCTGAATTTACTAAAATTTAGGTTTTAAGGATTTTTATTTTTCCCTTTATTTTGTCCTTTGTATCATACTTAAACCATTTATTAAGCTAATGAAAGTTTTTTAAAAATTGAAAAATCAGCCAAAACTGGTTTGGCTCAGTGGATAGAGCGTCAGTCTGCGGACTGAAAGGTCCTGGGTTCGATTCCGGTCAAGGGCATGTACATTGATTGCGGGCACATCCCTGGTATGGGGTGTGCAGGAGGCAGCTGGTCGATGCTTCTCTCTCATCGATGTTTCTAACTCTCTATCCCTCTCCCTTCCTCTCTGTAAAAAATCAATAAAATATATTTAAAAGAAAAAAATTGAAAAATCAAAGTTTTCCTATTATTTGACATTTTCTTAAAATATACATTTAAATTATACAGAATTGGGGAAAATCAAACACCTCTGTTTATAAAAGAAAACTCTCAAGCTATTCTTTCACTAGTCCCTCGTTTTCTCAAAAATCAAAGACTTCTGTGTTTTTAAAATCTGAGTGAAAACTCTGTTTAAACAGAGCAGATACCATAGTCTTTTAGGGCTGTTATAACAAAAACACTGTGGGGTAGGTGGCTTAAAAAGCAAAAGTTTATTTCTTATAGTTCTGGAGGCTTGGTTCAAGACCAAGTCTAGCAGATTTGGGATCTGGTGAAGACCCACTTTCTAGTTCATAAGTGGCTGCCTCCCTGCTGTGTCCTGCATGGTGGAAGGAATGAGATTTCTGGGTCTCTTTTATAAGGGCACTAATCACATTCAAAAGGACTCTGCCTCTAAGGCCCCACATTCTAATATCATGCATTGAGGTTTAACATTTCAAAGTAGAAATTTTGTGGGGACACAAACATTCTGCCCATAAGAATAGGTACACTCCTAAAATCAGAAACAAATAGTGCAGAAACCGGTTTGGCTCAGTGGGTAGAACATCTGCCTGCGGACTGAAAGGTCCCAGGTTCAATTCCAGTCAAGGGCATGTACCTTGGTTGCGGGCACATCCCCAGTAGCGGGTGTGCAAGAGGCAGCTGATCGATGTTTCTCTCACATTGATGTTTCTAACTCTCTATCCTTCTCTCTTCCTCTCTGTAAAATATCAATAAAATATTTTTTAAAAAAAAGAATTTCAGAAACAAATAGTAACTAAAGAAGAAATTGATAATATATATATATATATATATATATATATATATATATACTTAATTTGCTTTACTACTCACCTTTCTGAAGCCAAATACAAAGATTAAATTTGACTCTGCAACATGAGGTAGCGTGGCCGAGCAGTCTAAGGTGCTGGATTAAATTTGACTCTGCAAAGTCTAGATTTAGTTGTGTGGATAACTTAATTAAATTGAAAGCAGAAAACTAAACTGATTTTAATGTGCTCTAAAAGAAAGGATGCATCATAAAGTAAATAGCCATTGGGATTTGTTAATAAAAGAAATGGCTGATTTATTAAATGATCTAAATTTATACAAAATTTTCAGAAACTGTCACAGGGTTTGATGATCAAGGTCCTTCCTTTGCAGGGTGTCCTTTGGCCTGGTCATGGTAAACCAAGGTCTCTTTGATGAGGCCTGGGAAGCCCTTGGAGAGTTGGGAGATTATCTTCTGAGGGCATTTTTTCCCAATAGGACTGGAAGTTCAGGTCAGAGTAGGATAAGTCAAGAGATCCAAAGACTAGACTGCCCAGCCATGCCCAGTCCAAATTTTGAAGACACAGAATTGTGAGCTACATGAAATGGATATTGTATTAAGCTACTAAGTTTTGGGTGTTCTGTTATGCAGCAGTAGGTGTGAAAACTCCCCATCAGCAGGCAGTATCAAGCTTTCTAATTTTTACTCATCTTACAGGTAGGTATATACTAGGTATACTAGTAAATGATATCTTAAGTTGGATTTTTTTAAAATTTAAATGAAATTAAGTATTTTTTTTATGTGGTTGGTAGACTTTGGGCTTCCTCTTCTTAAAGTTGCTGTCTTTTTCTTGATATATTCTAAATGTTAATACCTTTCCATTCTAAGTACAACAAATATCTTCTAATACCCTGTAATCTATGGTCTTTGCTCATGATGGCCTTTGTTGAATAAAACTCTTGAATTTTTTATGTAATCAAACCTATCAGATTTTTGCCTTATGGTTTGTGTTTGTAAAGTTTTATTTAAGAAATGCTTTCCAACTCTTAGGGTCACAAAGACATCTTATTACAATTTCTTCCATCTTCCTTAGAGTTCTTAGACCATTAGATCTTTCATTCATTTTGATAGTTTGGAAAGTGCATTCTCAAAAGGGCATTTTCCACCATGTGATCATGATCCCATGGTCTTGCTTTGGCACATGGTGTTAGATATGGGTCAGGTTTTCTTTTTCTTCACAGTGAATCAGTATATCATCTATTGTACAATTCACCCTTTCCCCCCATTGATTTGTTGTGAATCAAGTTCCCTTTGCAAATTGCACTATGTTAAAGATCTTTCTTCTATCTAATTGGCAAATCTGTCTAGGGAGCTTATTGTCTAAACAGAAAAATGACAGTATAATAGTTGAAGATCTATATGGAACTAAGTATAAAATACAGGCATAGTCCAAAGGAGTGAGAGACCAATTTACCTGAGATGCATATCCAGGAACAAAATTTCTGGATTCAAGGGGCAGGAATGAGAGGGGGTTGGGGTAAGAGTGGGCTGTGTCAGAGGAAGAATTAGGGAAGAGACCTGGGAGGAAAAATATTCAAGTTGACAGGATGTTTGAGTTAAGGGACAGAGCTGGAAAACAATAGGCTCCAGTTGGGGACTGGAACATCGGTGAGGTGGAGCACAGGGTTGTAAGGCCAGGAGAGGCAGATGATGAGGCTGTAAAGAAGGCATTTTTCCTGTTTTCCCAAAAAAGGTAAAAGAAAAGAGAGTTTCTTTTTTCATGTGAAGTGATGTGATATGTACCCCAAAATTTATTTGTGAGTAATTAACAAATGCATGTAGATATAGAAAAAAAATAATATGTGAATGTTAGAAATAGTCCTTTAAAATTACGGTTTATTGGAGGGATTTAAAAATGTAATTTTTTGAATAAGCATTATATTCAAAAAGACTAAAGAGTATACAGTAAAAAGTAGGTTTCCTCTCACCTCTGATCCCCAGAATTTTAAATTTCCTTCCCCAGTGGCAAGCACAATGGTCAGTTTTTAAGGACACATATTGCATAAACAAACATAAATCTTATACTAGTTACCTACTGCTGTGCAACAAATTGCCCCAAAACTTAGTGGTTTAAAACAACAAATATTTATTGTCACACATTTTCTGTGGTCAGAAATCCAGCAGCTTAACTGAGCCCTCTGGCTCAGGATCTCTCATAGGTCTTTCAGTTGTTGGCTGGGGCTACAGTCACTTCACAACTCCACTTAGGAGGATCTGCTTTCAGGTTCACTTAAGGGGTGTTGGGAGATATAGTTTCTCACAGGCTATTGGCCTGAGGCCTCCTTCAGTTTCTTGCCACATGTGCCTCTCCACTGGGCACCTCACAGTATGGTAACTGATGTCATCAGAATAAATAGGCGAGAAGAGCTAAAAAAGTAAGGGCAGAAAAGAAGCCAATGTTTGGGTTTTGTTGTTGTTGTTGCTTTTAATATATTTTATTGATTTTTTTACAGAGAGGAAGGGAGAGGGATAGACAGAAACACCGATAAGAGAGAAACATCGATTTGCTGCCTCCTGCACACTCCCCACCTGGGATGTGCCCTTGACCGGAATCGAACCTGGGACCTTTCAGTCCGCAGGCTGAAGCTCAATCCACTGAGCCAAACCAGTTTCGGTGAAGCCAATGTTTTTTTATAACCAAATCTCAGAAGTGACATCTCACCTTTGCTGCAATCTTTTAATGGACTAGATTGAGCCCACACTCAAGGAGGAATTACATAGGCCATGGTTACCAGGGCTGAGAGATCTTTAGGGGCCAACTTAGAAGCTGCCTAACACACCTGTATGCTGTATTTCTACCTAGAGGTACCTTTTTATTTTTAAGCTCAAAGATTCACACCTTGCTTTTATCATGCAGCAGTGTATGTTTTGTAAGTCTGTACATAAAGATCTTTCTCATTCCCCCAGCAGTGGCAGGGCTTTTCAGCCCTGCTTCCATACTGACATTCTTTGGATGGGCCGTACACCGGGAAATAGCTCCTTTCTGATAAACCTACATTTAGGGCTTTTTTGTGTGTTAATCCCCACTGGAGGATATTTTTTCCATTGATTTTTAGAAAGATTGGAAAGGAGGGGGAGAGACAAAAAGAGAGGAACATCAATGTGAGAGAGACATTAGATTGGTTGCCTCTCACACATGCCCTGATGGGGGTTGGGGATCCTGCCTGAGTGCCTTTGACTGGAAACAAACCAGAGACCCTTCAGTCCATGGACTAACACTCTAAGCACTGCAACTGGCCAGGGCGATTAGGGCCCTTTTTTTTTTTTTTTTTTTTTTTTTTAAGAACATTCTTTATCTTTTTTTTTTTTTTAATATATTTTATTGATTTTTTACAGAGAGGAAGGGAGAGAGATAGAGAGCTAGAAACGTCGATGAGAGAGAAACATCTACCAGCTGCCTCTTGCACACCCCCTATCGGGGATGTGTCAGCAACCAATGCACATGCCCTTGACCGGAATCGAACCTGGGACCTTTCAGTCCGCAGACCGACACTCTACCGTTGAGCCAAACTGGTTTCGGCGATTAGGGCACTTTTTATCTTTTGCTACAATGACTTGCTGTACATGTTCTTTATTGATGTGAGAATGCATCTGGAAGGCAAATCCCTAAATACAGAGTTGCTGAGTCTAAGGGTAGGTGCACTTTCCATTTTGATAATTGGCTGAATTACCTTCCAAGGGAGGTTCACCAGCTTATTTTCCAACCCCAAAGTGTAAACTTTGTCTAATTCACCGCACCACCTTCAGACATTGTTTTCACAAGTTTGGATGAAAAAGAAAAAGAAGGAGAAAAACTGAAAACAGAAGTTTAATAAATAGCACAAATTGGAACAGGAGCCTATTATTTGCTAATTTGATCTGGATTTACCAGGGTATTTTCCTAGTGTAATATACAGATGAGATTAGGCCCCAGTGTACCTGGAGACCTGCTGTGGCTACTATCACTGTTATCTCAGAGAGTATTTCCCTTCTGAGGCATGCAGTTCTCTAAGAGCTCTGAACAGTTCATCAGATTCCAACTTCTTCTGGAGGAGATGACACAAATGTCAAACAAAGTTTATACTGATTTACTTTGGACACTATAGCTTCGGTAATTTTTGTCTTTGCTACTGATATACTTCAAGCATGAGAAAGACAAAGACAGTCTTGGTGAAGTCCTGCCATTTCCTGCTTCAACAATGCTTGTAATATTAATGAAAAAAAAAAATCATTGAAATCTGTATAGAATTTTTGTGAGTTTATTTGAGCCAAACTGTCAACATATGCCAGGAAGCAGAACCTCAATGAATTGAGATAATGCTCCAGAGAATGGAGGGTTACAACTGTATTAATACATTGCAATCAAAGGAAAGGGACCTAGGTGAGTTACATGAAATTCATTGGTGATAGTTAAGAAGGTGGGATAAAGCAAAGCTGGATAACCTGTGGGATAGGGTAAAAAGTGAAATGATGGACAAAGACTTTTGCCAAATATTTTCTTCACCAATCTCATGAGGAATACGTGAGAAACTGATGAAGCGGCAGGGCCACTGATGTGGTGAACCTTCCTTCAGGTTCTTGGGAAACCAGACCCCAGGACTGGAAAGGGGGCTGGATGTCATGAGGTGTGCGTTACAATAAATCAAATAGAACAGAAAGACAGTGTTGGGGTAAAAGCAGTTTTAGAGCCTAAGGATAGCTATCCTCCAACTCCCTTCACAACTCTGGAAACTTTTAAATAATCAGCCAGCTTCTGTCTATATATTTTCACTGAAATACTGATTTCATGAAGGTAGATTGTTCCACTGTAAAACAGTTTAGAGGTTAAAAGTTATTTTGTACATTGAGTTGAAATGAGGGAAGTCTTTGCTCTTTGTCTGCATCCAGTGCTCCCTTCCCTGCACAAGCGCAGGGAAGTTTTTGTTCTCTGAAACACCTCTCAGAGCCTCCTCTAGGCTGCCTTCCCCCAGGCTGCCCACTTAACTCTGCGTTATTCCTTGTTCTCAGGAATTTATTTTCTGCTAATCCCCACAGGATAGACATGTGCTTTTAGGGCCATTGGTTGAGAGTTTGCATGACAAAGAGCTGCTGTGATTTAAAAAAATGCTATGACAATATTCATAGCAGCACGATTCACAATAGCGAAGAGCTGGAAGCAACCCAAATGTTCCATGCATAAACAGATAAACAAATAGTGTCATGAGCATAGAGTGGAATATTATTTACCTTAAAAAGGAAAGAAATTCTCACACATACTACATCACAGATGAAGCTTGAGGACAATATTCTAAGTGAAATAAGCCAGTCACAAAGGGACAAATACTGTATGATTACACTTATATGAGATATATAGAATTATCAAATTTATAGAGACAGAAAGTTAGAATGGTTTCTGATAGATCCTTCCTCCAATTGATGGACAGACATAAACTCCATCTGCAACCAGACATTCCTGAGCACTGAACCACCAATCAGCACCTGCCAAATACCCTAAGCCCCCTGATTCATAAGTCCCTAGGTCCCTAATCATAGGCCTTACATGAAACCACCAATTAGCATGAGCTGAGTACCCTAAACCCCGTCCCCACTCTTTCTCTGGAAGCAGCCAGCAGTGGTACTCTTCTCTTTAATAAAGCCTGTGTCCTGGCATCCTGATCTCGGGCCAACTCTGTTTCAGTTTCTAACTTCTTATCTAACCATCCAGGTCCCTGGCTTTCACTACTCCTTTCCTTCTTTTTCCCTACCACTTTAACTTCAGTAATCTCAATCACTCATCTGTCACCTCTTATTGGTAACACCATGGTGACTACTCTCTCAGCTAGGAGTGTGGAACTAGAAAAAGGAATCTCATACCCTTTAGCCCACCTCTTCTTCTTACACCTTTCAGCTTGTCTCCATGCTAGAGATTTTTCTTTCTCTGTGGGAAAAACACATACATCTCTCTCCCCATCAGCTGACAGGAACCTGTACTCCCATCTATATCTCATCCAATGTAGATACAGCCTCAATAATCACTCTTTACTGTCCCCATATCCATCATATCTGTCAAAAGAGGATTCCAGATCATCCCTCTACTTCTAACCCTTGACATCACAGCAGGAGTTGGAACTTCCATAGGGAGCTTAACCACTGCTCTACTTACTCTGAAACCCTGTCTTAGGACTTACAAGAAACATGTGGATTCCCAGCAAGGGGCAAAACTGGGAAAACAAGAACCTCACCACCAGGGCAACCTATTCTCCCCTTTCATATCACTGATAAGGCAACTGAGACCCCTACTCTTTTCGCCCTAAAAATAACATCTAGGTCTCAGTTGTATTTTAGCTTTTGGCTCAGAAAAGCAGCAAAACCAGACAAGTGACACTGTGACAGCCTCAGGACCAGCTTTTATGTCCCAAATGACTCAACAGGATGGCTCTCAAGACTTCACAACCAGTCTCTTGGAGAAATCATGCTGCTGCACACCCCTTGACCAGCACGGAAAAACTACCTGTTTTTAGCTCACTTACTCCATGGCTCCTCCATATTAGGCCCATTGGTATCTATATTCTTTATCTTGCTCTTTGGCCCATGTCTCATGCGTTGTTTCACTAGTTTCTTGCAGAACAGAATGCAGGCGTTCACCAACCAGAAGGTGGGAGAGATCTACCTGGCACTGAATTCAGAACTGAACACCAGAATCTTTGAAACCTTGGGTAGATGCCCTTGACGACGCCCCCTCTCAGCTGGAAGCAGTTACGGAAGATTCACCTTTGCCCCCTGACCTTGCCCGGACTCTCAATTTTTTTTTTTTTTTTTTTAAATATTACCAGAGCCTGGAATGATAGATCTTCCCTTCCTCCAATTGATGGACAGACATAAACTCCACCTGCAGCCAGACATTCCTGAGCACTGAACCACCAATCAGCACCTGCCAAATACCCTAAGCCCCTAGGTCCCTAGTCATAGGCCTTACATGAAACCTCCAATCAATGTGTGCTGAGGGCCCTAAGCCCCATCCTCTCTCCTCTCCTTAAAAAGTGCATGAACCCCAGCCCTTGCTCTCTTTCTCTGGAAGCAGCCAGCAGTGGTACTCTTCTCTTCAATAAAGCCTGTGTCCTGGCATCCCAGTCTCCTGCCCACTCTGTTTCATCTTTCAGTTTCCTGGGGCAGTAGGTAAGGATGAGGGTGAAAAATGGGGAGTTGAGAGAACCAAGATGGCGGCCTAGGTAAGCACCTAAACTGCTGCCTCCCACAACAATTTCAAAATAACAACTAACAGACAAAACAGACATCATCCAAAACCACAGGAAAGCTGACTGAGCAGGAAAACTACACTAGAAAGAAGGATAGAGGCTCACGGATCAGATCAGGAGCTGCAAAGTGCTGAGGTAGGGAGATGCTGTGCAGAGAGGAAGGGTTGCTGAGTGCCAATCTGGTGGGAGGGAAAAGGAAGCCCCCGACTACATTGAACCCTAGTTCCAACTGCACTGAACCGTAGCCCCAGCCGAAACCCCATGTAACCAGGCTCATACAGGTGGAGTCTGGACTTTAGAGAAAAGCACCCGGAGACACAGAGACTGGGAGTTTCTAGGGAGCCAGAAGCCACAGCATGCAAGTGAGTGTGTGCAAAGAGGTCTGACTGAGGAGGTTTCTGTGGCCTCTCCATAGTGGAAGGAGTCTGAAGCTCCTAACTGCACTGAATCCCAGTTCCAACTGCACTGAGCACTGAAACCCAGTTCAGGGCAAGCCCCTGGGGGACCCACACTCTTACAAGGGGAATCTGGACTGTGAAGCAGAAGCTTAGGGGATCAGTGGAAAGCAGAGGTCTGAGGCGAATGCACAAGAAGACTGGCGGCTCAGACCTGAGATTCTGCCCCATCCAAGCTGAGCTCCGAGGCTATTACAATTTTGCAAGTCTGATCCTATAAGACTGTCTCCATACAGAAGGTATCCTGGTGTAGACACAGCTGATACTCACATCCAATAGGCCTGGAGGTCAATTCCTCCCAGTGACACCAACAACAATCAAGACTTAACTACAACAAGGCTGTACACGCAATACACAAAGAGGAGCACCAAGAGTGTCTACCTTAGGTAACTGGGGAGGCTGACCCACTGGGCCAAATAGGACACCAAGCACACAGACACCCTACCAACTCAGGGAAGCAGTGAAAGTGCCGAGACAAGGAAAGAGACCTCAAACAAAAAAAATGGAAGAGAACAAAAGACTGGATATAGAGTTCAAAACCACGGTTAGAAGCTTTTTCAAGAATTTCCTAGAAAAGGCCAATAAATTTAACGAGACCCTCGAGGAAATGAAAAAGGACCAACTAAAAATTAAACATACACTGATGGAAATAAAACATATTATACAGAGACCCAACATCAGTCTAGAGGAACACAAGAATCAAGCCAAATATTTGGAATGCAAAGCATACAAAAGCAAGAAGAGAAGAGAATTCAGAAAGTTGAAGATAGTGTAAGGAACCTATAGAACAACTTCAAGCGTACCAACATCAGAATTATGGGGGTGCCAGAAGAAGAGAGAGAGCAAGACACTGAAAACCTATTTGAAGAAATGATGACAGAAAACTTCCCCCACATGGTGAAAGAAATAGACTTACAATTCCAGGAAGCGCACAGAACCCCAAACAAAAGGAATCCAAAGAGGAACACACCAAAACACATCATAATTAAAATGCCAAGAGCAAAAGACAAAGAGAGAATCTTACAAGCAGTAAGAGAAAAACAGTTAGTTACCTATAAGGGAGCACCCATATGATTATCAGTTTCTCAACAGAAACTATGCAGGCCAGATGGGAGTGGCAAGAAATATTTAAGTGATGAGTAGCAAGAACCTACAACCAAGATTACTGTATCCAGCAAAGTTATCATTCAGAATTCAAGGGCAGATAAAAAAAAGAAAAAGCTAAAGGAGTTCATCAATACCAAACCAGTATTATATGAAATACTGAAAGGTATTATTTAAGAAGAGGAAGAAGAAAAAGGTAAAGATAAAAATTATGATAAAAAAATACATATCTATCAACAAGTGAAACTAAAAATCAAGTGAATTAAGAATCTGAGGGACAGAATAAACTTGTGAATATAATAGAATCAGGGGCAAAGAAAGGGAGTGGATTGATAATTATCAGGGGGAAAGGGGTGCTGGGGGTGCAGGAAGAAACTGGACTAAAATCGTATATCTATGGATGAGGACAATGGGGTGGGAATCAATGGAAGGGAGCTGAGGGGGGGAGGAGAAACAATTGTAATAATCTGAGCAATAAAGATTTATTTAATTAAAAAATTAATAAAAATGGGGAGTTAGTGTTTGAGGGATCAGAGTCTTTGTGTGCATGTGTGTGTGTGTGTGTGTGTGTGTGTGTTTAATCTTTATTGTTGAATTATTACATATGTCCTCCTTTTTTTCCCCATTGACCTCTTCTAGCCCGTACCCACTCTCCACCCCAGGCCTTTACCACCCTATTGTTTGCTTAATCTCTTTCACCAATCCACTCACCCGACCTTTCCTCTGAGATTCAACAGTGGGAATAAAGTTTTAGTTGGGAAAGATGAACTAGTTCTGGAGATGGATGGTGGTGATGAATGCACAACAATGTGTGTGTACTTAATCCACTAAACTGAACACTTATATATTATTAAAGTGGAAAATTAAATTGTATATGTATTTGAAACCCATTTCTCATATACTGAGTAATTTTGCCTCACATTCCCAGTCCCAAAAATATTCATTCATCCTGGTAAGTCTCTGGGAGCCACTTCCCTGGGCTCAGATGATTAGACCAAGAACAAGCATCTAACCTGAGCTCAATTATTCAGAATCCATGGCTGCAATTTTGGAATTTGGTTTCAGGAACTTCTTGTTAGTTTCTGTGTGGGGTGAGACAGAATGTGTTTTATATAGGTGGGAGCTGCAAGGTTGCTATCTCCATGTTGATTCATTTTTTATTTCATAACTAGGGGCCCCATGCACAAAATTCGTGCATTGGGGGTGGGGGGTCTCTTAGCCCAACCTGCCCCCTCTCACATACTGGGAGCCCTCAGGGGATGTCCTACTGACGGCATAGGCCCGCACCCCACGGGAAGTGGGCCTAAGCCACAGTCTGGCCTCCCTTTGTGGGAGGCAACCTGGATGATCAGGGGAAAGCACCAGGCCCATTACCCCGCTGCTGCAGCCACTGCCAGTCAGCGCAGCCACCAATGTGTTTTCATCAACACGGACTCCAGTCCCTTCACCAAGAAAAATGATAAATTTCTTTAGGCATTTTCAAGATGTGTCTTTCATAGAATATGCATTTCTTTTTTATCCTCACCTAAGGATATGTTCCCATTGACTTTTAGAGAATGTGGAAGAGAAAGGGAAAGACAGAGAGAAACATCAAAGCGAGAGGAACACTTTGATTGGTTGTCTCCTACATGAGCCCTGATCTGGTCCCCTGCAACCTTGGTACATGCCCTTGATCAGACTTGAACCCAGACCCTGCTGTCTGCAGGCCAAGGCATTATCCACTGAGTCAAACTGGCTAGGGCAGGATATGACATTTCTTAGCCCTCCAGCAGCGAACCTTCATTTTTTTTTTTTTTCCTCCAGAAGTGTGGTAGGAAAACCCTAGATCACCTTTTTGGATTCTTATTACCGAAGTTACTAAGAATATTACCAGTGGTGCCAAAACCGGTTTGGCTCAGTGGATAGAGCATCGGCCTGTGGACTGAAAGGTCCCAGGTTCAATTCTGGTCAAGGGCATGTACCTTGGTTGCAGGCACATCCCCAGCAGGGATGTGAAAGAGGCAGCTGATCAATGATTCTCTCTCATCGATGTTTCTAACTCTCTATCCTTCTCTCTTCCTCTCTGTAAAAAATCAATAAAATATATTAAAAAAAAAAAAAAAAAAAAGAATATAACCAGTGGCATACAGGAAGCTTCGCCAATGTGCCAATGTGCAGTCAGAAAAGGCGTTTCCTCTATAGTTCACACCAATAGAGGGCTGGGCCCTGCCCAGGCCTAACGCCTCTGGCAGAAACTTTAGGCCTGTGCAGGGCCCCTCCAGCTCTCTCTGATCACCGGCTCAGCCCCTGCCCAGGCCTGCCCAGGCTGAAAGCCTCTTGAGCAAAAGTGGACCCCCAGCTCCCTGCAATCAATCACAGGGGGTACCTGGCTGCGATTTTTCCCAGGCTGAAAGCAGACCCCAAGCTCCCTGCAATTGATCACCGGGAGACTGCTCCTGCCCAGGCCTTTTTTTTTTTTTTTTTTTTTTTTTAAATCAATCTTTATTGTTCATATTATTGCAAAGGTTCCTCATTTCTTTCCCCCTCCACCAGGTTCCCACCCCACCCTCCGCCCCCTCCCCATCCCCCATTGTCCTCATCCATAGGTGCAGTTTATGTTCAGTTTCTTCCTCCCTTTCCCCGATAGTAAATCCCTTTTCAGATAGTAAATCTGTTACTTAGCATTTTCTCATATCAATAATACCTCCACATGCCCAATGATACATTTCACACAAAAGACATTTCCAAATAGGTCAACCAGCCTCATCCAGGCCCCACCCAAGGCACTCACAGATCAACACCCCAGCCCTATACTAACTCAACACATCCAGATCTAAGCCTTCATCATTTTTTTAAAAAATATATTTTATTGATTTTTTACAGAGAGGAAGGGAGAGAATTAGAGAGCTAGAAACGTTGATGAGAGAGAAACATCGATCAGCTGCCTCTTGCACAGCCCCCTCTGGGGATGTGCCTGCAACCAAGGTACATGCCCTTGACCGGAATCGAACCTGGGACCTTTCAGTCCGCAGGCCGACGCTCTACCACTGAGCCAAACCGGTTTCGGCTAAGCCTTCATCATTTGATTCAGCAGACCCTCAAGTTCCCGCAAAAGTTTCCAGCCATGTCTGAGAGGCAGCCGTGGGGCAGGGGCAGGCGAGGAGCGAGCTGTTCCGGGCCTGGCTGCTCCGGGTCTGGCCTCTGTTGCTCTGGTTCGTTCCACAACCAGCTGCTCCGGGTCTGGTCACTCCTGCTCCCGACCTAGTTGCTCTGGACTTGGCTGTTGCTGCTCCAGGCCTGGCCGCACCCGACCCGGCTGCTCTGGGCCCGGTTGCTCCGGGCCCGGCCGCTCCGGGCCTGGCCGCTCCCAGCCTGGCAGCTGCTGCTCCGGGCCTGGCTGCACCAGACACAGCTGCTGCTCTGGGCCTGGCCGCTCCCAGCCTGGCAGCTGCTGCTCCAGGCCTGGCCGCTACCAGCCTGGCAGTTGCTGCTCCTGGCCTGGCCTCTCCAGACCCGGCTGCTCCGGGCCTGGCCACTCCCAGCCTGGCAGCTGCTGCTCCAGGGCTGGCCACTCCCAACCTGGCAGCTACTGCTCTGGGCCTGGCCGCACCCGACCCGGCTGCTCTGGGCCTGGCCGCTCCCAGCCTGGCATCCGCTGATCCGCTGCCCAGGCCTTACCTCACAGTAACCTGTGTGCCAGGATGTTCCTGGGATACAGGCCCTGGGTGCCTCTGTATGCAAATTAACCGTCATATTTTTGGGTTAATTTGCATAGTCACTCTGATTGGCTATAGGAGTAGTGAAGGTATGGTCAATTTACATATTTGTCTATTAATAGGTAAGATGTTTACTGTTCACCTGTTGTGTGTCAAGCATGCTAATATGTGCTGAGATTCAGCTCCATTCCTGACTTCCTGGAAAAGCAGAGTAAACCTGGTGCAAAAGTATTATCTCTGATGTTATCTATAATATTTCTATTATCTCAAATATTTTGTTCTTACCTAAGTGCGCATCATAGTATACCTCCTTTTTTTCCACATTTAACTTCTCCTTCTAAATTATTTTAGCACATTTTTCAGACCAGCACTAGCACAATCAATGTATTGGTTGACAATGACAGGATATTAGATTTAATTGTAATAAATGTGATAAGAGCATTAAGATTATTCATGGAAGCTCTGCATAAATTCACTGGACACCAATAAAGGATGGTGGGTGTTTTTTGCTTACCAGTGGCAGCAGCACCACCATGTGGCAAAATAATAAACCACATTTGCAGTCCCTGGAACCTGCCTGCATAGAAATTCCACAATTAGTTATTTTTTTAATTTGAAGATATTATTAGTTTTTTTTTTAAGTGATTCATGGATTGGGCTACATTTCATCTAGCAACTAAAAGGGCTCTCCCAAAATTACACAATTCTTGGGGGAAAAGTTTTTTATTGGGGGGTTGAGAAATGCACATTATTTCAAAATTTGTACAGAAGGAAGACTTTAAATCTGTTTAATATTAGCAAAATTTTCATTTTTTTAAAACTAGACAACACTGTGCCAAGGTTTCTATCCTGCTCTCTGAGCAGTTCTAGTGACTCTTAGAGTCAGCCCCAAAGGAAGACTCTTATGAGCAGAACACACCCCTCAAAGGTTCTACAGCATCCTTTATGCAGCATCATGACTTTTACTAAGCAGTACCAATCTTTTGTGCTCCCCAAACCTGCCCCTGATGTAGGATTTATTCATCAACAAATATTTATTGAGTGCCTACATGGTGCTTACTCTGCTCTTGACTCTGTAGATACAGCAGTAAACAAACTGGATTAAAATTTCTCTTCACTGCTTACTCTCTGATTATGACACATCTGTTTCCTTTACATCTTGGAAGTCAAAAGAGACCTGTTTCATCCCACCTTTACTGGAACCACACCATCTACCCACTGAAAAATTTCAGAACTCAGCTGATTTGAAATGATTGCATTTATTAGGAGCATCCACATATCAGTTTTATTGTGGGATCAAAGCTGTGCCTGTCAGCCAGGAACAAAATACAGAAGTAGAAAGTTCATTTTAGATCCTATGGCCAGTAAATAATAGTCCTTCAAAGAAGACCACATCTTTATGCCCAGAACCTTTGAACATGTTAATTTACATGGCAAAGGGACTATGTGAGTGTGATTAAATTAAGAGTCTTGAGATAGGGAGATTATACAGAAATGCCCTGGTGAACTCAAAAGTAATCACAGGGTCCTTTTTTTTTTTTTTTTTTTTTTTTTTTTTTAATATATTTTATTGATTTTGTACAGAGAGGAAGGGAGAGGGATAGAGAGTTAGAAACATTGATGAGAGAGAGTCATCGATCAGCTGCCTCTTGCACACCCCCTACTGGGGATATGCCCGCAACCAAGGTACATGCCCTTGACCGGAATCGAACCCGGGAACCTTTCAGTCCCCAAGCCAATGCTCTATCCATTGAGCCAAACCGGTCTCGGCTCACAGGGTCCTTTTTAAGAAGAGGGAGTAGAGTGAGTCAGAGAGCAGACAAAAGGATGAAGCAGAGTCAGAGAAGAAAGGAGATACTATGTTGCTGGCTTTGAGATGAAGAAGGGGACTACGAGCCAGTGAACTCTAGAAACTGGAAAGGCATGGAAATGGATTCTTTTCTAGAGCCTCCAAAATAAACAGGCCTGCCTGCACATTTGGATCTCTGACCTCCAGAACTAAGTCAATTTGTAATGTAATGCACATAAATCTTATATAATAAAAGCCTAATATGCTAAGTGTCCGATTGACCTGTTGATCGTTCAACCAATCAAAGTGTAATATGCTAAGGCTGCTCAACTGCTCATTATGACATGCACTGACCACCAGGGGACAGACGCTCCAATTGGTAGGTTAGCTTGCTGCTGGGATCTGGCCAATTGGGATTGGGATTGGGCGAGACAGGCGGGACACACCCTGGAACCCTCCCACGGTTCCTTCCCAGCTGGCCAATCTCCTGCTCTCTCTCTGGCCCAGGTCCTGTGCCGGTGGGGTTTCTTGGCCTGGCCTGTGTCCTCTCACAATCTGTGATCCCTCAGGGGATGTCAGAGAGCTGGTTTCAACCCAAACCTATAGTGGGAGCACTGCTCAGCCAGAAGCCAGGCTCACAGCTGACGAGCGCAACAGTGGTGTTAGGAGCCTCTCCCACCTCCACAGCAGCACTAAGGATGTCTGACTGATAACTTAGGTTAGCTTCCCAGGGAGCAGGCCTAAGCCATCAATTGGACACCCCCCAAGTGCTCCCGGACTTTGAGAGGTCACAGGCTGGGCTGAGGGACCCCACACTCCCCAAAACATGAGTTTTGTGCAGTAGGCCTCTAGTGTTTAAATATAAGCCACTAACTTGGTGGTAATTTGTCATGGCGGTAACATTACACTAATACAAATATTTACCTGTCCTCCCCTAAATAGGTCCTTCCTGCTGCCCACTTTCTCTGGTACACAGAGCAGGACACTTTTAATATGTTCCTATTTTCCAAAATAATGGAGTTGTCCTGCTTTTTCTCAACACAAGCCAATAACTGTGCTTCTCTAACAGGGTTGTCCTTTGGCATTCTTTGGCATATACCAGAGTCTTTGAGTTTTCTCTGAGAATTAAAAATTCTGTATATTCAGTTACAAAGTTAACTAAAACATTAATATATAATTCAACTTAAAACCCAGAGTCAGCCTCACCTTTATAAGAACACTCAAAGTGTTCTCATGAAAGTCAGAAACAAGATAAGGGTATCATAATCAGCACTCTTACAGCCATGCTGGAAGTGCTGGCTAATGTCATCACACAAGGAAAAAACAAAAGATAAAATGGGACAGAGGAGGTAAGCTTGTATTTGTTTGCAAATGATATAATTATATACTTGAAGGTCCAAGAGGAAAAAAACTAAAAACAATACAAACAATAAAAGAATTCAGAGAAATGGCTTGGTACAATACTAATATATAGTAATCCTATCTAATAAATAGGGAATATGCTAATTGACCCTCACACTGTCACAGAGATGGCAGCACCCATAGCCAGTAAGGAAAGAATATGCTAATTTACTGCCACACCTTCAAAGATGGCGGTGCCCACAGCCATAAGATGGTGGGACCCAGTTCCTTCAGCCCCACCGGGGTGGCAGGCATGCAGCAAGGATGGGCTCAGCCTTGCCACACACCTGCCTCTGGAGTCCCCTGGTTCCCTCAGTCCCCCAGTCATCCAGGGCCAGCCCAAGGTGCAAGCAAGCCTTGGATGGTGACTGCCCAGCTGATGCCCGAGGGACAGGCAAGCCTCGGATGACAGCTGCCCAGTTGCCCAGGGCTGCCTGAGGCTCAGGTAATCAGGGCCATCCAAGGCTTGCACTGCCAGCAGTGGCAGCAGTCTGGTTGTGGGGCATTTATTTGTTCACAGCGTGTGTGTGGTGACAGACATGTGAACTGGAGTGCTCAGCCTGATTTTTTCATTTTTCAAGAAAAGTTGGAAATCCTGAGTATTAAAACAAGTAAATTCTCCCAATTTAAAAATGCCAAGTCAGATTTCAAAGAAAACAAAATCTCACTGCTTGAGCCAAGCAAAACCTCTGGACTGCATCTGGCACTGCTCTGTGGTTGATGTTGAGCACAGCTGCAGGGAGAACCCTGAACAAATAGATGGCAGGTGTGGGGCAGACAAGTGACTTGGTTTTAGTGCAATTGTGAAAAAATAATGCTAATTGTAGTAAATTGTATTATGTCCTTACTATTTATGTATAGTCCCTTGGCAACAGTAGTTTTGAGTCTAATTAAAAATTTAATATTCTGTAAAAATTCCACTTGTATATTCATGCTCTCTCATCCTCAATTTGTGGTTTGAGTAATAGGGACAAGGTTTCATATATATATCTCCAGGGGAATTATGCTCATTGCTGTGACTCTGAGTTTTTATAAGTATACTTAATTAGGCCTTAATAAAGGCCTAGGTATTACTTCTAGTCAGATCACATGTGTCTGACTTCCTTCAGGACTTTATTGTATGAAAAAGAGAGGGAAGAAGTTTGCAATAACTTTAACTCTTTTGGGGTACACATTTAGTAAATATTATTTTTATGAGAAGCAGGATTTTAGGAATCTGAATGAAAAGCATGCATATCATATATTTACTTTATAGAGACCAACTCATTTTCAGTGGAAAAGTGTAGGTTCCTATGGATCAGAAACTTGATGGGGTAAGTTCTGTCAAGTCCTAGAGGAAGTACAATCTTCAATAACAGTAGTCTTCAATTAGAGGCCAGCATGAGGATGGGGGAAGAAGCTCAAAACTGAAAAAGCAAGATCTGAGATTGAAAATAAATTCAATTGGACTGGAGGTTGCAAAGCATTGCTCCATTTTAATTTCAACGTATAGCACTTGTCACTTTCTAATTATTTGTTTATAATTTTTTTCTATTTGTTTATTATTTGTTCTTCTAACCCCTTCCTTCACACAGGAGCCCTAGCCCAGCGGTTGGCAAATTGTGGCTCGTGAGCCACATGCAGCTCTTTGGCCCCTTGAGTGTGGTTCTCCCATAAAATACTACCACAGCCTGGCGAGTCTATTTTGAAGAAGTGGCATTAGAAGAAGTTTAAAAAATTTGGCTCTCAAAAGAAATTTCAGTAGTTGTACTGTTGATATTTGGCTTTGTTGACTAATGAGTTTGCCGTTCCAGACCTATTTTCGGAATTTAAAATCCTGTCCAGCTGATCAGTGCCTTTCTTCTTTAAGGAGTTGTCTCCTCCTCTCCAGGAAGCAGAACCCGCTCGCACCTATCAGGGATTGGCACTTGAAAAATAGTTAAGTATTGGCAGTCCCTGAAAGCCAGAACCAGAAGCTTCTTTAAATTCCTGGGTCCAATAACATACCCAGCAACCCAGACAACCAGGAAAACCAGTATAGTGGGAGGGGCCGGGAAAAGGAGACTCCGGAAGTCCTAGGCACAGGAGACTGAATACCATCTCGGCAGTTGACTATCCAGCCTTGCAGACGTTCTGGCGGGCTCCGCTGCGATCCACTCTTTCGGCGCTCGACTCGCCCGCGCTGCCGCCGCGGGCTGAAGGAGGGGCAAAGCTCAAGATGGCGGACAAAACGCCAGGCGGCTCTCAGAAGGCCAGTTCAAAGGTAATTTCTCAGAGGACTGCGTAAGTCAGCGAGTCTCCCCTGGTCGTCTGGGGCCTGCAGATGCTCCAGGGCGGCGGGAGGGGTTGGGTGGGAGTCTGCATTTCGGTTGCAATGGCAGGCCGGGCGCCGACGCTCCGTGGTGCGCAGGTTGAGAGGCCTGGCGTCCCTCCTAGTCCCAGCTCCGACTCGGCTGGAGACTGGTAGGCCCCGGGGTGGCTAGGGCTGCCGTGAGGAGTCCGGCCTACGCTTGGCACTGCATGAAGCCAAATGTTTAGATTGGGGTCTGAAGCGGCGAAAATGCTCCACGGTGTCTCACCTTGCGCGCTGAGGCCGTTGATCACAGCTTGGGAGAGGTGATCGCTTCCCAGCGATTACATCCCTGCCCAGCTTTTCGGTTCTTTGGTTTTGGGTCTCACGGTGCCAGCCTCCTTTCATTTCCTTCAAGTCCTCCGGTGCGACGGGCAGTTGCGAGCGGAGGACCCACCGAGGGCGCGGGCGGGAGGCGCGGGGCGGGCGCAGCGGGGCTGCCTACCGAGGTTCACGCGCTGCACGTGGCCTTGCCGGCCTGAGGCCGAGCTGAGCGAGTGTCTGGTCGCCGCACTTCCGCGTGCGCTTTACTGAAAGGGGTACTTCCTGGGTTCGAGGCTACCTGGATTAGAAAGTCGCCTTGGAGTTTGCAGGGAGTTGTGTGCGCCAGTTGGGAAGCCTTTGAGCTGGAGACGTTTGGTGTTAGGTTGTGTTTAGCAGCATCTAGTCTTAGTTGCCACATTGGGCGGTTTTTTGTTTGTTTTTTAGTTCCTCATCTCGAACATGAATGATATAGATATTGCCTGCAGTAGCTGTTAAATTTTTAATGGTGATGTAAGAACTTTAACACTTAACGCTCTGTTACATCTTAAAGCCGCTTATTTAGGAAGTTAAGTGTATGGTAGACCGGGCGGACGTGCCTTGCGTTTATAGTTTGTTGTGACAAACATTAATAACCAGTTTTGTAGTTGCTGTCTCAGTTTATAATAAATCATAACCTTGTGTCATTTGAGGAATGATGTTAACAAGTAGTTTGCAATTACAGTGGCTTTACCAGACATTTTTTAGTTCTGTAAAACTATGGTAGAGGGCCAGTTTTGGTTCTTTACATTATGCATTTACTCTTTGTCATTTTCTTCCCTCCCTGGTACATTTCCCCTTGGGGATTAAGGGGTAAGTTGGATACTTGACTCACTTTCTAGAAACAGAATCTTGACAAAAACTGCCTTGCTTACTAAATGGAACTGTTGTTAAAGCTAGTTAAATCTATAATAATTTACACATAAATGTCACAATTTTTTGTTTCTCCAAATAATATTTTAAGTATCTCCTAGTTTGAGGCCTTGGATACATTTAATGTCTGTTTAATCTTCCTTCTAAAATAGGACTTCTGCTTGTGTGTGACTGTTACCTATAATTAAATTGTGGGATCTTCCAGTAAATTCTTTTGTTTTGTTAATCCTTACCCGAGGATATTTTTCCATTGATTTTTAGAGGGAGTGGAAGGGAGGGGGAGAGACCGAAACTTGGAACTCACATGGATTGATTGCCTCTTGCAACCTCTGCCTGCTGGGGATCAAGCGAGGGTCATGCCCTTTAACGACATTGAACCCACCACCCTCAAGTCTCTGGGTCAGACACTTTATCCACACCAGCTAGGGCAAATCTTTTTAGATATATTGTTTTTGATTATCATCAGTTGATACCATTAAGAGATACTCTGATGACTGTAAAAGGAATTAATATCTCAGGATTCAAATAATGTTAACATGATTTTCTCTACTAATATAGAGGCTGCATGATGTAAAATATCTTGGATTTTGATAAAAAACAAAACAAAACTAGATTTGGTTCAGATCCTGTGTTGGTAATTAATTATATTTGCAGTTTTAGGCAGATTTTATTAACCCCCCCTACCCCCCCCCCCTTTTTTTTTAAACTTGACCTTAAGAAAGAAGGGAGAGAGAAAGAGAAATGTCAATGTGAGAGAGATACATCAATGTGTTGTCTCCTGAATCCTCCCTGATGGGATTAAATCTGAAATCTAGGTATGTACCCTGATGGAATCAAACCCACAACCTTCGAGGACACTCCAACCAATGGCCATAACTGGCCAGGCCAGTTGCATAAGCTATTGAGTCTCAGTTTCTTTTGTAATATGGGTACAACTCATCGCTTTTTTACGAGGTTGATGTAAGGATTAAATGAGCTAATGTTTATAAAGTACACTAGAGGCCTGATAACACGAAACTCATTGCAAGAGTGGGCTGCTAGCACCTGGGACCAGAGCTTCCCTCGTAGCCCCAGCTTCGTCTGGAAGGTCGTCTGGACTGTTGTCTGGACATTGGTCTAATTAGTATATTATACTTTTATTATTATAGATAATACTAGAGGCCCAGTGCACGAAATTTATGCATGGGGAGGGGGGTCCCCTCTGCCCAGCCTGCACCCTCTCCAATCCTGGACCCCTTGGGGGATATTGGACTGTCGGTTTTTGGCCCAATCCTTGGGATCGCTGGCTCCTAACTGCTCATTTGCCTGCTTGCCTGATTGTCCCTAACTGCCCCCCCTGCCAGCTTGATTACCCCCAACTGCCCTCCCCCCCTGACCTGGTTGCCCCTCACTATCCCCCTCTGCCAGCCTGCTCACCCCTTACTGACTCCCCCCGCCCCCCGCCAGCCTGGTTGCCCCCAACTGCCTCCCCTGCTGGCCTGATTGTCCCTAACGACCTGCCAGCCTAGTTGCCCCTTAGTGCCCCCCTGCCAGCCTGTTTTCCCACAACTTCCTCCCCACCCTCAGCCTGGTTGCCCCCAACTGTCCCCCCCCCCAGGCCTGGTCGCCCCATGCAGCCTGCTGGTCAGTTGTTTGGTCCTCCCTTGCTAACCCTCTTGCTGGCCTGGTTGTCCCATGTAACCTGCTCGTGAGTCGTTTTGTTATCCCTTGTTAACCCCCTTGCCAGCCTTGTTGCCCCATGCAGCCTGCTGTTTGCTTGTTACTGTGAGGGTGTCATCATCAATTTGCATATTGCCCTTTTATTAGTTAGTTCTTTTAGATTAGTTCTTTTCCCTTATATTAGTTCATATTCTAGATTATGAATAGAATAGATTAGTTCTTTTCCCTAATATTAGTTCATATTCTCCTTTTTATGCTTAGAGGAAATTAAAAGTACTTTTCAAAATGTCAGGATAATGTCTAATCCTGAGATTTAGAATCTTAAGACATGAACTATAATAATGACTGCCCAGGTTGTTGCTTTTTATTTTTTAACACAAGTCCAGAAATGATTAGAGCATTTGGCTAATACTACAGTTTTTGGAGTTTCTAGCCTTTGATCTCTGGTTTGATTTCCCTTTCTCTTGTGACAGCAGATGAGTGACATTCTACAATACAGACGAGATTATTCTGTTTCATGTTCATTCTTCTTCTTTGCTGCTTAAATTCTCATTGATATGGGAAGGGATGTTTATAAATCATATTTCTAGATAATGAGAAAATTTTTAATTTAGAAATGTACAATATACTAATTTTTGCATAGATAATGGCAAAATTATTTGACATGTCTTAGTTATAAAATACAGAAGTTATGTTGGATAACTTCTACAGTTCCTTCTAGCTTTAAAAATCACATTTTATGTATGCATAAAATGACTTCCTTTATGTGTAGTTGTGCCTAGTGAAGAGATCCCGTGCCCGTTTGTCTTCTGTTTAATTTTTTGAAAGTATATTATTGATTTCAGAGAGGGAGGGAGAGGGAGAGACAGAAACATAAACATCCTTGATGGGAGAGAACCATTGATTGGCTGCCTCCTGCTTGTCCCCTTCTGGGGATGGAGTCTTCAGCCTGGGCATGTGCCCTTGACCGGAATCAAACCCGGGACCCTTCAGTCCACAGGCAATACAATGTTCTATCCACTGAGCCAAACTGGCTGGGGCTCTTCTGTTTAATTTTAATTAAAATTAAAGCCTGGCAACTATAGAAATTCAGAAATGTTTTAGGAATGAGCTAAGATTTTCTTATGCATTATTCCTGTTTATCACCGGACTAAAATACTACTTTGGGGGAGAGGGATGTTGACGCTATATTTGATTTTGGGAGGAGAGACAAAGACAAGTTTATAATTATTTGCTTATAAACTTGTTAAACATTTTCTTAGAATTTACCAAATTATATTAAGAGGGTTGTTTTGTTTGCTTACTCAGCAAAAATGAGGATGTGAAGAGAATGTGATATTTTCTTGGCTTCTGCATCTCCTGTGCTGTAATATCAATATTGAATTGTGTGCCCTGCTACTGCACTCTAACAATGCTTATTTTTCCCCACATTTCAAAAGTTGGGTTACATAGGTAAATAAACAAAACATTGCTAGCTTTCTTGACATTAAATACTAAGTTGGTTTGGGAACAATTTTGATTGATTGCTGATTAACCAAGTATTTCACTTATAAGAAATAAGTAAAATGAGCATTCATCCAAGGCTTGTGATCCTTAGGTATTAATTACTGCCTATTTACACTTTTTTTGTTGTTCCTGAAAATACTGTATTTTCCGGCATATAAGACGACTTTTGAAACGAAAAAAAGTCAACCGAAAATCGGGGGCAAAAGACCAAAATTGCACAAAAATTACCTGCAGATCTTGACGGCAAAGTAAGTCTTTTCTTTGAAGTGGGGGTAGTCTTATACAGCGAATATAGGCCTAAATCTATGTTTTAACTGTAAAATTACATACGCCGGAAAATACGGTATGTAAGATTTAAATACAAAAATCTGCAAACAAAACACAAACCTGGAAAATTAGGCTCTGCAAAGTTTCCAGTTTTATTTATTTATTTATTTTTAATGTATTTTATTGATTTTGTACAGAGAGGAAGGGAGAAGGATAGAGAGTTAGAAACATCGATGAGAGAGAGTCATTGATGAGCTGCCTCCTGCACACCCCCCACTGGGGATGTGCCGCAACCAAGGTACATGCCCTTGACCGGAATTGAACCTGGAACCTTTCAGTCCCCAAGCCAACACTCTATCCATTGAGCAAAACCGGTTTCAGCAAGTTTCCAGTTTTAAATTAAACTGAATTTTTATTATAATATGGTCATAATCTTAAAATATAAGGTGATTAGTTTTATGTGTGGAAGGTTGTGTTTTGTTAAATACCTTAAAAAAATTTTTTATACACCAGGTATGTGCTAGAAATTTTGTGGAAATAACCTTTTTGAAAGCAAGAAATATTTTCCTGGAGCACTTGAGACTATTTGGTAGTTAGAGGTCTCTTTGAGAAGTTTAAATTTTTTCACTAGGCTTTTCCTCAGTTTAGATAAATTTCAGGACACTGAAAATGTAGTTACAACTTTCCATGTACTGTTACTGGTACTGTTTTGCATGTGATTTTAAAGATTACTTCAGGTTTGTTATTTAACTTTATTATACATTAGAGGCTCGGCGAATGAAAATTGATGCACTGGAGGGGGGTCCCTTGCCCTGGCATGCCCCATCTCACAGTCCAGGGACTCTCAGAGGCAGGAGGCAACCCAGCGATCCGGGGAAGGTGACACTTCTGCTGCTGCCATTGCCGGCAGTGCAAGCCTTGGCCGGCCCTGGTTACCTGAGCCTTGGGCAGCCCTGGGCAGCTGGGCAGTCTCCATCTGAAGCTTGCCTGTGCCTCGGCCCTGTCCTGGGCGCCTTGGCAGTTGGGCAGCTGACATCCGAGGCTTGCCTGCACCTCAGGCCATCCCTGGGGGACTGAGGGGACTGGGGGACTCCTGAGTCAGGTACGTGGAGTGGCTGGACCCGCCTACGGGGAGGCCCAGCTGAGCAGCACCTGCCACCTCAGAGGGTCCAAGGAGACTAGGTGTTGCCATCTTTGAGGGCGTGGCAGTCAGTTAGCATATTCCTTCCTTATTGGCTGTGAGCACTGCCATCTTTGTGAGGGTGTGATGGCTAATTAGCATATTCCCTCTATTATATAGGATAGTGCATGTCTCAGTGATCACATGGAGTTTTTTTGGTGTGGCTTAGAGAGTGGTATTAAGCTAGATAGCTGTTCCAAGTTAGTGAGTGGACAGTATAGTACATAAACTGTATATTGCCAGTTTAGGCCTGTATTCGCTGTATAAGACTACCCCCCACTTCAAAGAAAGGACTAACTTTGCCTTCAAGATCTGCAGGTAATTTTTGTGCAATTTTGGTCTTTTGCCCCCGATTTTCGGTTGACTTTTTTTCGTTTCAAAAGTCGTCTTATACGCCGGGAAATATGGTAGGTTAAGCCAACAAATATATCGAGTTCCTGTCACTTGCCAGATCTTGTGCTTGGTTTTGAGAAAAAAAAAAACATTAAATAAGACCCTAGCCACTTTTAGGGGAGCATGCTGTCCAGTGAAAGAGCATGCTGTCCAGTCAACATCAAATGTACCTATAGGTTGGGTGAAAGAAGTGACAGCTGGTTGAATGGAGGGTGGGTGGAGGAATTTTTAAGAGCATAGAAGAATTTGACTGAATCATTTTGAACAATGAGAGTTTTGAAGGATAGAAATAAGGGCTGTATAAAAGAGATGGGTGAGGTGAAGAAAAAGAAATCTCAGGGAAGTGGATAAGTGGTCTTGTATAGATACAGTGCTTGCATACTATCTAATAAAATATACAAATTAACCATCACTTTGCTACACACACAAGCCATGCCCACCACACAATCAGGAGCAAGTATGCAAATTAACCCAACCAATATGGCTGTGGCCACGGAGCGAGCAGGGGGCTTGGGTTTCTCTGGCAATGGAGGAAGCCAAGCTTCTTGCACACCTGGCCAGCCCAGGCCTCCACTCAAGGCTACAAAGTCTCAATTACAGAAGATAGATAAATCCCACCAAAATTGGCGGCAGCCACCGAGCTGGAGAGAGCAGGAGGCTTGAGTTGCCCCCGGCCATGGAGGAAGCCAAGCTTTCTGCACACCCTGGTGGGCCCAGGCCTTCACTCAAGGCTACAAAGTTTCAATTATAGAAGATAAATCCCAACAAAAATGGTGGCAGTCACAGAGTGAGCAGGAGGCTTGGCTCTGCTCCAGGCTACAAAATTTCAATTATAGAAGATAAATAAATCTAAGATATCAGGGCTTCCCCTTGGGTTGCTGGTGGGCATGGCCAGCTTGCAAACTACCACAGGCCCCTCGCCCATGCCATTCCACGCCCCAGGGGAACCCCCACCCTGATCTGGGACACCCTTCAGGGCAAACCAGTAGGCCCCCACCCATGCACCAGGTGGCTTTATTACTCTATCCTATCTAATAAAAGAGTAATATGCAAATTGATTGTCACTCCAACACACAATATGGCTACCCCTGTATGGTCAAAGATCCTGCCCCCATGTGGACACAAGATGGCCACCACAAGATGACCAGCAGGGGAGGACAGTTGGGAGGGACCAGGCCTGCAAGGGAGGGCAGCTGGGGGCATTCAAGCCTTCAGGGGAGGGCAGTTATGGGTGACCAGGCCAGCAGGGGAGGGAAGTTGGCTGGCCTGCAGAGAAGGGCAGTTGGAGGGTACCCAGGCCTGTAGGGGAGAGCATTTGGGGGGGACCAGGCCTGCAGAGGAGGGCAGTTAGGGGCAACAGGCTGGCAGATGAGCAGTTAGGCATCAATCAGGCTGGCAGGGGAGCGGTTAGGGAGTAATCAGGCTGGCAGGCAGAAGTGGTTAGGGGCAATCAGAAAGGCAGGTAGGCAAGCAGTTTGGAGCCAGCAGTCCTGGATTGTGAGATGTCCCAGTAGTATAGGGCCTGAATGGGCTGTCGGACATCCTTCGAGGGGCCCCAGATTGGAGAGGGCGTAGGCTGGGCTGAGGGACAACCATCCCCCTCCTGTGCACGAATATGACATAAAAGGAGCTGAGATGGAAAGGTTAACCCTACCAGACCGCTGTACTGATCTTTTGGTAATTTCCAAATCTTCCAATATACCACTGTACCTAATTTTCAGTACCTTGCCTAGTATGTGAAAAAAATGTGTCACAAACTAAAAATAACCAACCAATCATGTCTGACCTCATGGTTAGCCATTGCAAATGTCTGCCCCCATTTGTTTGAATTGACTTTGTGTGGTTTGACATGAAAAAATGCTGAAAATTCACAATGAAACGCGTGGCTGATGAACCAAGCACTTCAATAGGAAAGGGAAGTGGGTCTAGGTTTATCACAATCCAACAGGTGATCGGTACTTTGGTTGATTCAGACTCTGAGGAGTCAGAATTTCATCAAGAATACGTTTCCAGTTCAGGTGACACAGACAGTGAGAGCTCGAGTGATGAGGAGAATCTTGAACCTTACAGAGCTAGAGCGATAGTAAGAGAAGGGGGGTGTGTCCCTCAAACAGCTGATGGGGGAGATCTAGGTGGTGATGAAAGTTGGACAAGGAATTTTGTATCACCAAATACAGATCTGAATTTCAATGAGGTTGGAAAAGGCCCAGTGAACATTCCTGGATCTATCATAGAGGAGAGTGAACTAATTGACATTTTATCTTTGTTTTTGGATGATACTTTCTGGCAAAATTTGACAGGAAAAACCAATCTCTGGGCCCACCAATTACATATAGCAAAGCCCAACTCCTACAATGCCAAAAATTTCAAGTATGCCACAATGGAAGAAATGAAGGCTTTTCTTGGACTGAGGATCTATATGGAATACTTATGTATAAAGCCCAGCTTTCGGGATTATTGGACAAATGAGGGCCCTGACTTTGTTGGGTTTACTTCTGGAATTTGAAATGTTATGACTCAAGATAGATTCTTGGCCCTTTGAAGTTTTTTTTCTTTTTTTTTTTTTTTCTTAAATATATTTTATTGATTTTTTTACAGAGAGGAAGGGAGAGAGCTAGAGAGCTAGAAACGTCAATGAAAGAGAAACATTGACCAGCTGCCTCTTGCACACCCCCTACCGGGGATGTGCCCGCAACCAGTGTACATGCCCTTGACCGGAATCGAACCTGGGACCTTTCAGTCTGCAGACCGACGCTCTACCACTGAGCTAAACTGGCTTCGGCCCTTTGAAGTTTTTTATATAAACATAATTAATGAGGAAGACACAGATATCGATAAGACAGATAGAATATATAAAGTTAGGCCTTTCTTGGAAAGTCTGCTCCCCAAGTTTCTCCACTTCTATCTGCCAATACAACATTTGAGCCTAGATCCTGACAAAAAACCTCTTGGTCATCAAGCAGTATATCAAGGATAAGCCCACAAAGTAGGGCATCAAGTCTTTCCTTCTCTGTGAAGGTGAGACTGGCTACATTTTGAATGCAGAAATCTACACTGGTGCTGCACCAAGGCCTATAAAAGACTTGGGCGCAGTAGGAAATACAGTCGTTCGTCTCCTGACCTCATGTGCAATGGAAAATAAATCTCATGTGCTTGTCATGGGCTGGTTCTACAACTTTGTAACCCTTGCTAAATATGCACTGTCAGAATTACAGGAATTGTGGGAACCCTGCAGCAAAACAGGAAGCAGTTTCCTAAGTCACTGACAAGTGTAAAAACTTGGGGTGATAGTCGCTACCTATGTCAAGAAAGTGTAACATGTTTAGTTTGGCAGGATAGAAAGCCCATTGCATTTATTTCAAATTACCATGATCCAGCCCAAAATGTAGTAATAAACAGAAGAAATAAAGATGGCAGTGTGCAAGAAATACAGATGCCACAGCTGGTGAAGGACTATAATAAATATATGGGTGGCAGTGACAAAAATGATCAGATGACCCACCTTCATCGATCTCGTTATCATTACTGCTGGCCCTGGTGGCTTTTCATAAAATTTTTTATGTGGGCCACTTATAATTCTTATATCTTGTATGCTTCAAAGCAGCAAGCTGCTTCAAAAAAGCCAGCTTATTTCACCAGATATATTCAGAAACTGTGCCTGAAACTTATTGGTGGATATAGGACATCAGCCCACCACCACCCACAAAAGGAACCCTGCCCTCAATGGATGACCCCAGGCAATCATTTTCCAGAGATTCCCCCAGGACATCGTCTAATTATATCTGTGTTGTGTGCATGGAAAAGCACTCCAGGTACAAGCAAAATCCTGGAGTGTCTTACAAAGACAATCCATGCAATAAGGTGAAGAGCAACATCTAGTGCTCACTTTGCAAGAAGTACCTCTGTGTGAAACAAGACTCATCCTGCAGGGTGGATTGGCACACAAAGGTGGAATATTGGCGCTAGATGAAAGGGAGACCTATTTTCTACAATGTCTCCAAGTTCCATCTGATTCTAACCACTTTTTTGCATGTAACTAACATTTTTCTATACCATGTTGATTTTTTCTCTTTAATGCTTAGGAGTCCAGGTATAGGGGACAGTTAGGTTCAGGGCCTCAGGTCTGGTAGGGTTAAGTTTTAGCTAAATTGTGGAGGGTTTTTGAATGCTATAGAATACAATTAAAGAGCAATTCTGGAGGCAGAGTTTAGGAAGGATTTGGAAGTGAGGAGGATCAACTTGAAGATTATTGCAGTGCTGATATTAAGGATTGCTTCAAAAACCTCAACTCAGATTGTTTCTGGGAAGCTCTTCCTGACATCTTCCTCACTCCCATTAATATTTGCATCTGCTCTTGTGGCATAGCCACGTTTTCACTTGTCTTTATTAGCTCCTAATTACATGAGCTATGCCTTACTTTATATCTATAATGCAAGGCATTAGTACCAGTAGATGGTTGCCCAGTAAATGGTCAAATAAAGGGGAGATTTTAACCACAATGGTGTCTTTAGCAAGGGAAAGGTGTTTTTATAGAAGAGCTATATTAGAGGCAGGATGAACAGAATTTTACTTATGGTTATAGGGGTTAAGGAAGGAGTCCAGGATGACCCTGTTGTTATGCTGCTGCTGGCTAACACTTATTGATTAATTATTATGTACCAAACACTGAGTGCTTCACTTGTATTTATCCTTTACATTATTGTGGAGGCAGGTGCTATTCAGCTTTACACATGAAGGAACTAGTCCCAAGGCTACAAATCTGGTAAATCTGATTCCAGAATATGCGCTAGTAACATTTCCAGATTATGAGTTATTTAGAGTTACCACCTAATGTAAGAAGTAAGATCCAGAGGATAAAATAGTTTGTGAGTCAGTTCACATCTATTGGTTTTGAGAATGACGTTCTAGGAAGCAGTTTGAGAACAGACTGGAACCTATGAGAGGACTGAGGTTAAGATCAGGAATTGGCAGTCATCTCAGTGCAATAAAGGTGTTGATTTGCTTTCTGTGGGAGAGATTGTTAACTTGGTGGAGATGTAAGTAGTAGATGCTTTAGACTCTAAAGTCATCTGGAAGATAGCAATAGGAATGGAGAGCTGACTAGACAGAATGTCAGCACTGGAGGGATGTTAGTGTGGATAGCTTGCTAATTTGAAAACCCAGGTGTGGAGGCCTTTCACTTAAAATAGGAGCAGCCAGGAAGAAAAAAAGTTTTTACCCTCAGTCACCAAGATACAGGGTCATATGGCATGAGTATAGTTGGCCTCACCTTTATCTTGTATCCTCAGCAGCCATCAGAATGATCCTTTTTTCTTTGGGATTTTTTTACTGTCCTTCTCTACATCTGTACTGTCGTTCAAATTGCTCTTTATCTGAATCTTTATTTCCTCAAACCACCCTTATTCTGCCCTTGCTTTTGGGTCTTTTCATTTGGATGAGGAATTGTTCTGTAATTTCAGAAGATCTTTAAGCATTAATTTGTTGTTTTTATGTTCAAGAGAAAATAAAAACCCAAATAATATGGTTCAGTTCTAGGTTAAGAAGAGGGAGAAGCTCAACTTTTGAAGTAGCATTATATTTACAGTTTACCTGGACCACTAGCTTAAGAAGTTGGCTATTCTTTTAAAAATCTTATTAACTACTATTTGAATTTAACTTGTCTTAAATATTTGGTTTGCACTAAATATGATCAGTGCCATCTTAGTGTAATTGAAATCAGCTAATGTCTCTTCTTAAGCCAGGCTGTTATTTTTAAATCTTAGAAATGATTTGGATGTGGTAGAAAATTAAAGACATGCTAGCACATTCTTAGATACTCTTGTATGCTTAATATTCTGGGTGAACTTTAGAATTATTTTTTTTGTTACTATTATGAGTAGGATATTATTTTTATTACTTAGATTAATAAATAAAGTAGGTGATTCCCTCCCCTCCCCCCCAGACCATCCAGTCTTGACTGAACATTTTTCATTTCTAAGAGGAATTATTTATTTTCTTGGATTTTCTCACTGTCTGCAAATGGGCATATTTCAAATTATTTTTGAAAGTGTGTTTCGTAGAGATAATGTGTCTGTGTGTGTGTATAAAAGCCTAAGCGATTGTTGCAACTGAAACAACCAAATAGATGACTGAACAGGCTGCATGGGGCGACCAGGCCAGCAGGGGCGCAGTTGGGGGCAACTATGCCAGCAGAGACAGGCATTGAGGGGCAGCCAGGTTGGTGGCGGGTGTGTGTGTGTGTGTGTGTGTGTGTGTGTGTGTGGGGTGTGTGTGTGTGTGTGGCAGATTGGAGAGAGTGCAGGCTGGGCTGAGGGGACCTACCTGTGCACGAGTTTCATGCACTGGGCTTCTATTTAAATGTAAAAAATTTCTTCTTCCATACCATCTTGCCATTTAAGAAAGGTTAGCTGGGAGAAGAAAGTAAATGAGGATCCAATAAATGTTGGAAAAAGAAAAGCAATGTATTATATAGAAAGAACAGAGGTAGGAAGTATCTCCATGATTGGTTGTTTTGAGCTGATTTTGACTAGGACCCAGTAGAGTTCAGTGTGAAAATATGACCTGCTGTTCTTAGCCTTATGTTTAGATAAGATAAATAAAGTAGTACCGTGTGGATCCGAATGAATCTTACTTAAATAGTTTTGCAGCTTGGCTTTTTTGTCTTTAATAGTACAAAACCAATAAAATGTTATCTGCTGAATATAAACTGTAGATTAATGGGAAAAAATATATAAAATTTTGAGAGTTGACATTGTTGGCAAGTGCCATGACTTGAAGTTGAAGCGGCCCCCTTAAAACGAGTTGCAGGGCCCTGGCCAGGTATTTAGTTGCTTAGAGCATTGTCCCTATATGCCAAGATTGTGGGTTCGTTCCCCACTCAGAGCACATACAAGAAATAACTAATGAATGCATAAATGAGTGGAATATCAAATATCTCTCTCTCTGTCTCCCTCTATCTCCCTCTCTCTATCTCCCTCTCTCTCTCTCTCTCTCTCTCTCTCTCTCTCTCTCTCACATCAGTCAATCAATCAATAATTTTAAAAAGCTGCAAATGGAGGCTTAGTGGGGATTTGATAGTAGGATTTTGTTTTTCTTTAAAGTTATTCTGCAGAATTGTACCTTTTGCTATATATCAAGAGTTTTATGTGTATTTTCTTGCTATTAGACTCTGTTTAGATGACTTTTGGGTGGTTGGAGAAAGGAGTTTTTTTTGCTGTGTAGTAAGTTGCTGCTAGGTCGGTGTTACAGCCGTGATGTATCATTTGTATCATATTTTGGGAAATACACATTCTGAATATTAAAGAATGGACTTGCACATTTATTTTGGATTACAACTTTTTCATATTAGAGATTTGCCTTTGGTTTTATTAGTTGAGAAGAAATTGCTACAAATTTGGAAAGATTAAGTTTGAAAAGTTGAGTATGAGAAACACTTGTTTTGTTAGTATGGGAAGACATTTTCTGATTGTTTAATATTGACTTACTTTTCATACTTGCAGATAAGATCATCAGATGTTCATTCATCTGGATCTTCAGATGTACATGTGAGTATAAAAGGCATTTTTGTGTATTTAAAAAAAATGTCATTTCTCTTTGTTTATATTCCTATCCTTATGATTTCACTTGATAAGTGCACTTAAAATGTATTAGTGGCCTGATGCACGAATGAAGATTTGTGCAAGAATGGGCCTTCATTCCCCTGGCTGCCTGCACCACCTTCACTTTGGCAGGAGCTGCCTTTCTGCCTTCCTATGTTGCCCAGAGGCCTGGAGCTGCTGGGGTGGAGCAGAATGCCTGCTTCGTTTCCACAGAGACGCCACAATCGTCCCACCCTGGCCACTGGTTCCTTTGTATGCAAATTAACCTGGCATCTTTGTTGGGTTAATTTGCATAGTCACTCCTGATTGGCTGATGGGCATCGCAAAGTTATGGTCAATAAGCATGTTACTCTTTTATTAAGTAGATGTGCCTATTTGTTTTTATCTTATTTGTTAGATGCCCTTCTCTTTTTGTTCCGTTCAGATAAGTTGGAACAGAACATGTTAGAAACCCAGTATGTATATTTCCCTTTTTTAAAAAAATTATGCTTATAAAATTTTATGCATACATAAAGGTGTATACTTGTACGTTAACTATGGCATTGCACTATACACTCTCATTCTTTTCTCATTGTGCAATATACCTATTGAAATCCCTGTAAGTTAACAGGAATAGCTCTAGTCTAGTTTTTCAAATGGCTCAAATTTGAGCATCATAATGTTCCACAGGAAGAGGTACAATTATTTATAATGGTATTTCTCTGTTGATTGGCATTTACTTTTTCTTGAAAGGGTTTTGGTATTTTGGATAGTATTGCAATGAACATTCTTTACATGTTATTACAGCGGTACTCAAAGTATGGTCTTCATACCCCTGAGAGTCGAGAATCTTTCAGGGGGTAAGTGAGTTCAAAACTATAACACTAACACATTATTTGCCTTTTTCACTGTGTTGACATTTGCACTTAGGGTGAAAAAAACAATTGATGGGTAAAATGTTGGCATCTGAGCATGGATCAAGGCAGTGTTTCCAAAATGTATCAGTAGTCATTGTATTATTTTTCGTAGGCACAGAAAAATATGCTTGTTTCTCTTAAGACTGTTTTTGATGAAGCAGTAAAATTATTATTAGATTTTGTCCTTTTATATGAGTCTTCTTAATGTCATATACGATGAAATGGAGAGTACCTATAAGGCAGTTCAATTTACCAAAGTGTAATTTGAGCTTTCATTGAAAACTTTCCCCATAAAATTTGAGCTTTCATTGAAAACTTTCCCCATAACTAAGGACCTTCCTGATGAAATTAGTGGTGATATTAAGGGAGGAGTGTTTTGATAGCGTATAATTAAATTTGTCACTATTTGGACAATGGGTTTATTTCTAGTTTTCAACACTACGTGTATGTTGAAACATATGAAAAAACTTATTTTCCTTTTCCTATAAAGATGGATGCATCTGGATCCTCAGAAAGTGATATGCCAAGTAGGACACGACCTAAGAGCCCAAGAAAACATAATTATAGGAATGAAAGTGCCCGTGAAAGCCTTTGTGATTCTCCTCACCAGAATACTTCAAGAGTAAGTTGTTGATAAAAGTAATATAGTTAATTAATTTTTTAAAATTGATTTCAGAGAGGAAGGGAGAAGGAGAGAGAGATAGAAACATCAATGATGAGAACCATTGACAGGCTGCCTCTGGCACACCCCACATCAGGGATTGAGTCTACAACCTGGAATCAAACCCGGAATCCTTCAGGACACAGGCCAACGCTCTATCCATTGAGCAAAATTAGCTAGGGCTAGTTAATGATTTTAATCTGTCCTTTAATTTGGTGCTTGAATATCTTGGTTTTGTACTTGTTTCATCTTGTACTATTTGAAAATAGCATTTTTTTGTTGTATTTGAATTAACGATAAACTTAAGTTCATCCAAGGAAATGGTTTTTAGTTATAAGTGAGGTATGTTTTATTTAAAATTTTCTTTTAAAAATCAACGGGTGTTTTGGATGTAAAATTGTTAAATGGTCACATTTATTGTTCCCTCCCCACCCCCCCATTTATACCACACATTTACTGAACCATGTGCAAATGCCAGTCACACACACAGATGTTTAAAAAAAGATGGCTCTTGCTCTCAGCTTATAGTCTTGCCTTGGGAAGTAGACAGACAGGTGCTATTCACACTGGCTAGTGCATTATCCAGGGCAATACGAGAACCCAAAGAAGGAGCTTCATTATTGCATGTGTCTGAAAAGTGCTCTTTTTTCTGTTTTAAATGTTTTCTTGTGACTAAATTTTGAAAACAATAATGAAGATAATCAGCACCAGCCTATTAACATTGATAACGCTTAAAAAATTTTCCTTGAATATTTCTCAGCATAAAAATGTTTTACTTTCCTGAGATCCATTTTACAGGAACATACTTAAAAATATTCTGACTTTAGTTCTGATTTTTTTTAACTTTTGCAAAACAAAAATTTTAATAAAGGATGATTGCATTTCTTTGCATGAATAGACCTTAAGTATCTTAACCATTTCCATTGTGGGTTTAGCTCTTAGGCTATAACTAAAAATTGAGCCCAAACATTTTGTTTTATAAAATTATGTCTTCCATTGCATTTATATGTGATTTTATAGTTTATTTAAACTTTTTAAGTTGAAACTAAAGAGGTTGACTGAATGATGGCAAAACATTTTTCATCCTATTTCAGTGAAAAAATTATCTTGAATCTGTCCCTGAAATCCAATGTTGACTTTTGGGTTATAAGCTGCTTAATTTTTTTTCAAAAGGAATTTAATGTAACTTTAAAATAGTTTGCAGTAATATTACTCTTTCATTTTGCATATTGCAAGGGCAAGCCTTTTTAACTGGGATTGATAAAGTCTAATTTTGCAGTTGGTTAACTTCTCTTTTAGTAGGAGCTACAAAACCTTCAGATTTAATGGCAGATTAACATTTTCTGTTGTATTTATTTTAAGTTATGAATCATAAGCTAACATTCAAATTAATAACTGAAAAACTAAAGGTCTATAATTTATTCAAACCATATTTCAGAAGATAATACTATTTCCTCACATTCAAAAGTAAGTAATTGATGAATGCTGACTTGTGCAAAAACCTGAAATACTGTTTATGATATATTCCCAGTAAAGAAAATGATTTTTATAAACATCACTATTGTTGATGAGGTGATTTCAGATGCCCCTCAATAGATAAGTAGAGAAAAATTAGTAGTACTTACAAACAAGGGACTATTACTTAGCCATAAAAAAGAATGAAATTTTATAATTTGTGACAGCGTGGATGAACCTAGAGGATATTATACTAAGTTAAATAAGTCAGTCAGAGAAAGATAAATACCGTATGCACTTATATGGAATCTAAAGAACAGAATAAATTAATAAGCAAAACTAAATAGAGAACTGAAAACAGACTGATGCTTGCCAGAGGGGAGGAAGGTGAAAAGGTGAAGGGATTTAGCCTGCACCATCTCTAATCTGAGGCCCCTCAGGGGATGTCAGTCTACCCGTTTAGGTCTGATCCTACAGGACATCCTTCTCACAATCCAGGAGTGCTGGCTCCCAACTGCTTGCCTGCCTTCCTTCCTGCCTGCCTGCCTTTCTCATTGCCCCTAACCACTTTTGCCTGCCAGCCTGATTACCCCTAACCACTCTGCTGTCAGCTTGATTGACACCTAACTGCTTCCCTGCTGGCCCGATTGCACCTAATTGCCCTCCACTGCTAACCTGGTTACCTCTAACTGCCCTCCCCTCCCAGCCTGGTCACCCATAACTGCCCTCCCCTGCTGACCTGGTCACCCCTAATTACCCTCCCCTACCGGCCTGGTCACCACCAACTGCCTTCCTCTGCTGGCCATCTTGTGGTGGCCATCTTATATGTTGGAGTCACGGTCAATTTGTATATTATCTCTTTATTAGATAGGATTATACACATAATTTTATCTAATAAAGAAAGAATATGCAAATTGACCCTCACACCCTTGCTGGCAGGGGAGGACAGTTGGAGGCAACCGAGCCAGCAGGGTAGTAGTTAGGCGACAATCAGGCTGGCAGCAGAGTGGTTAGGGGTGACCAGGCTTGCAGAGGAGGGCAACCCCCAGTGCATAAATTTCATGTACCAAGCTCTGCCCTTTATTATAAAGAGGAAATATGCAAATAGACCATCATTCCAACACATGATATGGCCACACCCATGTGTCCAATGGTGGCTGCCCCCATTTTCACACAAGATGGCCACCACATGATGGTCAGCAGGGGAGGGCAATTGTGGGCGATCAGGTCAGCAGGGGAGGGCAGTTGGGAGGGACCAGGTCTGCAAGGGAAGGCAGTTGGGGGGAACAGGCCTGCAGGGGAAGATAGTTGGGGGTGATCTGGCCAACAGAGGAGGGCAGTTAGGGGTGACCAGGCTGGCAAAGAAGGGCAGCTAGGGGTGACCAGGTCAGCAGGGTAGGGCATTTGGTGGCGACCAATCCTGAAGGGGAGGACAGTTAGGGTGACCAGGCCAGCAGGGGAGCGGTTAGGTGTTGATTGGGCTGGCTGGGAAGTGGTTGGGGGTTGATCAGGTTGGCAGGCAGAAGCGGTTAGGGCCAATCAGGCAGGCAAACAGGCAAGTGGTTGGGAGCCAGCAGTCGTGGATTGTGAGAGGGTGCAGGTTGGGCTGAGGGACACCCCCCTCCCCCCACAGCCCTCCCTTCTGGTGCACAAATTTCATGCACTGGGCCTCTAGTAATATAATAATGGGAATATAAAGTGCACCATAGGAAATATAGTCAAGAATTTATAATAATAAAAATGTAATATGCTAATTAGACCAGACATTCTTCCAGACGAAGCCAGGGCTGCAAGAGAATCCCAGGTCCTGGGTGCCTGCCAGCAGCCTGAGGGAAGCTGGGGTCCTGGCAGCTGGGCGAATGAATTTTGTGGATTGAGCCTCTAGTACTGTAATAATGATGTATAGTGCCAGGTGGGTACTAACAATATCGGGAGAGGTGAACATTTTGTAAAGTATGTGATTAATTGCTATACTATACACCTGAAACTAACCTATATATATAAAAGCCTAAGTGACCATCCAACTGTCTGACCAGTAGCTATGATGTTCACTGACCACCAGGGGGCAGATGCTCCAGTAGCTATGGCGCACACTGACCACTAGGGGGCAGACGCTCAACACAGGAGCTGCCAAGCTGCAGTGACTTGACAGCTGTGGTTCTCAGGTGATGCATTGGAATCAGAGAGGAAGGAGCCTGATTCCCAGGTGCATCACCCAAGAATCGATTGCCCTCTTGCAATCTGGGACCCCTCAGGCAATTTCGGAGGGCCAGTTTCTGCCTAATACCTGCAGGTCAGGCCAAGGGATCCTACCAGTGTACTTGTCTCTAGTAAAAGATAATATTGAATGTAAACTGTAAGTGAAAAAAAAAAAAAAAAAATAGAAAAGCATTGAGGGGGGGGGAAAAAAGAATGAGGTAATTTACTGAATTATACAAGGAAGTGATGCAATTTGTGGTACCTGAACTGTTGGTTATAAGATTTCTGCTTAACCATGGAAATGTATGCCTTTTTCTTTAATCAAAATGTCTATTTTCTATACTGCTTGTTTTACTGGGAAACATCTGTGCTTTCCCTGCTCAGTTGCTTTTTTATTCTTGCTGCTAACAAGCAAGTTGAATGAGTTTGAAGCCTTTTGTAAAAAACCTTTTGTATGTTGGTAACCTTCAGCTAATAAATGAAGCTGTCCTTTGCTAGCGGAAGATAACATATATTTACATCAGATTTAACCTTTAAGGTATGCAGGTACCTGATGCATAGCATACTGTCACTTTTTTTTTTTTTTTTTTAACAATGATTTTTTTTTTTTAAGTTGTCCTGAAGATTTGGTTATCAGTTTAGGTCTATTAAGTTAGAGCTAGTATTAAGACTATGTAAAGCAGTGATTCCCAAAGTGGTTTATATCGACCCCCAGGGGTCTATGACAACCTGCAAGGGGTCTACGTCAGCGAAAAAAAAATTTGGGGGTCCATGAAATGAAAATGGGGGTCCACGATAGTGGATCTCAACATACACTGATAGTACCTATTTACTTACATCATATTATCTTATAATATAAAAACATATAAATTATTTATAAAAGTACCTATGAAGTAAAAAATTTATTATATATGTTTATAAAATTGTGTAAGTTGTAGGATAAAAACCTGCACATAATGATATACCAGTATCATCTTGTTACAAGCATACGCGCAGTAAACATTCTTGCCAATTTTTGTCTCAAAGCTTCGCGAACTTGCACCGACTTGTTCAATTCGTCACTCTATAAATATGAATGTGAGAAAAATACGTTCATTCGTTTCCTGAATCTTGAATAGGAAAGTGCTGAGAAAATATTTTAAAAAATATAAACTGGTAGTTTATCATACAAATTATAGTGAATCAGTGTTATTTTGTTTGAGAATGCCGGAGAAAAGTAGGTACATTATTTTTTATTAAATTTTAACACCAAACTTCACTACAGTTAGAAATTTACAAAAAAATCAATATCAGGTAAGTAGGGGGTCTACCCAAAACCGAAAAACATGGCAAGGGGTCTACAGCACAAACAAGTTTGGGAACCTCTGATGTAAAGGTATGCTTTTTTATTTTTTTTCATAGCCTCTTCTAGAAAACAAACTTAAAGCATTCAGTATTGGAAAAATGAGTACAGCTAAGCGAACTTTAAGTAAAAAGGAGCAAGAAGAATTGAAGAAAAAGGTAATGTTTAAAATGTATTTTGAGTGATCCTTGGAAATACATAAATGTATCCAAGGGACAGTAAGTGTATGGGCAGTAGAAATATGTTTTTCAGAGATTTTTGACTTCCAGGGTATTCTTAGCTGCTGCTTCCAATTCAAGTCTATGACCCAAGGTCTGGTTAGAGGAGTCCGGCTTCTATCCTTGTCTTCTATCCCTGTTTTCTTTTTGGTCTATTCTTTTCTATAAGCAAGTGTGTACATGTATATTGTACCCTATCCTCTTAGGTGCACAGTAGCATATAGTTTACCTTTTTCATCTTGATTTTTTCACTTAACATTATGTCTCAGAGATTAACAAGAATATTGAGATACCGCTCTCTTTTTTTAAGTATTTGAATAGAAATGCAATTGTTTATTCAATGAAAATTCTATTTGTTTTGGTCTTTTGCCATTTCAGATATTGTTGCTATGGATAGTTAATGTGCATATGGTTTTTTCTTTGCTAGTGTATCCTTGGAACATATTCTATAAGTGAGACTACTGGGTTGGTGTTAAACATGTAAATATAGCTCTCTAAATATTGTCAAATTGCTCTCTCTCAGGGAAGGGCCAATTTGCGTTCCTGTCAGCTATTACTGGGAGTTTCTTCATAACCTATCAACAAAGGGTGTTATCAAAGTTGTTCTGCCAACCTGGCTAGGTGAAAATAGTATCTCAATTTAGCTTTAAATTTGTATTTTTTGTATAAGCAAATAAGGTTGAACAACTTTTCTTGGTTTTGTTTCTGTGATGGTCTGCTCCTAACTAAACTAATCATTCTATAAGTTAGTAGGCTACCTATATTTTTAGAAACCTTGTATATTATGTATATTAACACTTGGTCTATGATATACAATGCAGTGTTTTGTCCCAGTTCCTCAATTGTCTTTTTATTTTGCTTCCAGTGTTTTATCATGTACTTATTATGTAATCAGACTTATGGGTCCTTCCTTTAGGGTTCTTTTTTTTTTAGTCAAGATTTTCCCATTCCCATCTTATAAAAGAATTTCCTCACTTTTTCCTAATACTCACATGGTTTTATTTTTAAAAAAATTAAATCTGTGTATAATGTGAATAATTGGTTCATTTTTATCTCTTTTATTTTATTTTTTTAAATATATTTTATTGATTTTTTACAGAGAAGAGAGAGGGATAGTTAGAAACATCGATGAGAGAGAATCATTGATCAGCTGCCTCTTGCATATCGCCCAATGGGAATGTGCCCGCAACCAAGGTACATGCCTTTGACCAGAATCGAACCTGGGACCTTTCAGTCCCCAGGCCAATGCTCTATCCACTGAGCCAAACCGGTCCCGGCCATTTTTATCTCTTTTAAAATCAAGGTAGCCCCCACCATCATTCATTGAAAAGTCCATCTCTTCTTCGTTGATTTGAGATGCCACTTTCATTGAATACTAAATTTGCACATGCTGTTGGATTTATTTCTCTACTTTCTATTCTGTTCCAGAGGCCTTTCTATCCATACATTATGAGGACATTTAGCATAGTTTTGATGGAATTTGTCAAGTTTCTGAGCTGCTTTTTTTTTTTTTTAAATGCTGTCTGGATATAATACTGCTTCAATTTCTAATATTTTTTTTATTAAGGTATCATATATATACATATCTTACCATTGTCCCCTCAACCCCACTGCCATACATGCCCTCACCCCCAATGCCCTCACCCCCAATATTTTGCATCTTGATTATTCTTATATTATTCAAGTCCTTCAGCTGATATCTTTCTCCCTCCCCCCCTCTCTCTCTCTCTCTCTCTCTCTCTTTCTCTCTCTCTCTCTCTCTCTCTGTTTCTTTTGTTTTGTTTTGTTTTGTTTTGTTTTCCACCTATGTTTCTGATCTGGGTACTACCAGGGGCACTTACTGCCCAAGCCAGTGAATCAAGACCTGCAGATTCTCTCCGAGAACTCTAGCACACCAGGACATTCAGTTGATCTCTTATCTCACACACCTCTCCCTAACCTTCCTGCTATAATTTGACAGTTTGTTTGATGCTTTACTGCCTCTATCTTTTTGTTCATCAGATTATAATGTTCTTTATTATTCATGAATGAGTGAGATCATGTGGTATTTTTCTTTCATTGACTGGCTTATTTCAATTAGTATAATGTTCTCCAATTCCATCCAGGTTGCTGCAAATGATAAGAATTCCTTCTTTCTTATGGCAGCATAGTATTCCATTGTGTAGATGTACCATAGTTTTCTGTACCAGTCATCTGCTGATGGGCACCTACGCTGTTTCCAAATCTTAGCTATTGTAAATTGTGCCGCTATGAACATAGGGTGCATATATCCTTTCTGATTGATGTTTCCAGATTCTTAGGATATATTCCTAGGAGTGGGATTACTGGGTCAAATGGGAGTTCCATTTTCAGTTTTTTGAGGAAACTCCATACTGTTCTCCACAGTGGTTGCACCAGTCTGCATTCCCACCAGCAGTGCACCAGGGACCTTTTTTCATCTTGTCATTTGTTGATTTGATGATAGCCATTCTGATAGTTGTGAGATGGTACCTCATTGTTGTTTTGATTTGCATTTCTTGTATAATTAGTGACATTGAGCATGTTTTCATGTGACTCTTGGCCTTCTGTCTTTCGCAAAGATTTTATTTAGGTCCATTGCCCATTTTTTTTATTGGATCATTCATCTGCCTGTAGATGTTGGAGATTAAACCTTTGTCAGTGATAACATTTGCAAATATGCTCTCCCATATAGTGGGCTTTCTTGTTATTTTGTTAATGGTTTCCTTTGCTATGCAAAAGCTTTTATTTTGCTGTAGTCGCATTTATTTTCTCTTTAGCTTTCATTGTGCTAGAAGCAGTATCAGTGAAAAAATTGCTTTGGCATATGTCTGAGATTTTGCTGCCTGTGGATGCCTCTAGCATTTTTATGGTTTCCCGTCTTATGTTTAAGTCCTTGATCCATTTTGAATTTATTTTTGTGTATGGTGTAAGTTGGTGATCTAGTTTCATTTTTTTGCATGTATCTGTCCAATTTTCTCAACACCATTTGTCTTGACTTCATTGTATGATCGTGCCTCCTTTGTCAAATATTATCGAATAATTGAGCATAGTGGTTTGGGTCCATATCTGGATTCTCGATTCTATTCCATTGATCTATATGTCTGTTCTTGTGCCAGTACAATGCTGTTTTGAGAACAGTGGCTTTGTAATACAGTTTGAAATCTGGTATTGAGATCCCTCCTACTTTATTCTTCTTAGGATTGCTTTGGCTATTTGGGGTCCAATTTCTAATATTTTTGTCTTCAGTGGTTTGGAAAGGAAATTTTTGTATTTATGTTCACTGAACTAAATCATTGTGCCTTGGAACCAATATAAACATTAATATAATAATATATTTTCTAAAGTCAATTGTTTGAAGTCAGTTTGACCTTAGAATTGCCTCTAAACAAATTTACTTAGTGGGTCCTTTATTACTTCTACCAATTATGGTCAAACCTCGTTTCTTAAATGTCTCCCATCTAGAAAAATTCAGTTCTCAATCAAGTTGTTCACAGAAAAGATGTGGACTAAAACTTCAGTTTTCCACCTGACAAACCCTTTCACGCTGATACCTCATCATAACAAAAAGCTTTCCTCGCAACAAAGGGAAGAATGCTTTTGTTGCTGGCCAAATCAGTATATGATTAGCTCAATTTTAAAACATGATGACACCATCAAGAGTGCTAATGTTGCTAAAGGTGTGAAAGTGCTCACAAAACAACTATCACAGGCTTTTGAATAGGTAGAAAACTAGTTGATTGGATAAATGAAAAGCAGGTAGCAGCCATATATGAAAATTTTGTTTAAGGCTAATAGGGGATGGTTTGACAAATTTAAGAAAAGAATTATTTGTAGATTATACAGTATATTAGACATGTACTGTGTATAAGAAAGGTTAAAATGGAATAATTTGAGGGTCTGGAACTGATTAATTCAATTTACATTATTTCTAATGGGAAAAAATGATTCGATTTCTGAACAAATCACTTCTTAATCTTTTGGAATGAATTATGTTTGAGAACTGAGGTTCCACTGTACCAGTAGAAGAGCAAAGCCTCTTAGTTTCAGTGTTAATTAATATGTAATATTTGTCTTAGATTATCTATTAAGACTGCTTAACCTACTTTCCCCAGCAAAGGGAGAAGTTTTGTTTACATTATGCCTTGATGAGTTTAAGCCTACAAACAATAATAATTTTTTGTATTAGGCTATATTAAATTATTCATGTGTATTTAGGAGGATGAAAAGGCTGCTGCTGAGATTTATGAGGAATTTCTTGCTGCTTTTGAAGGAAGTGATGGTAATAAAGTGAAGACATTTGTTCGTGGAGGTGTTGTTAATGCAGCTAAAGGTAAGCATGAATATTATAGCCCTTGTGTAAACTCAAAAGCCATGGTTGAATGACCAAGAGAATTATGAAAGAAGTTTGATTGCTTTTGAATTTAATGTTTCCTTTCTATCAGCACCCTCTAGTGGTATTAATTATTAAAATAAGTGTCCAAATGTGGATTAATGAGAATTGGAACTAAATAAATTTTAAAAATATTTACTACCTTCCAGATTTTAAGACAGCAAAACACTCTGCAAAAACATTAATATTCATTTTTACTATAAAATTATAAACTCAGTATTTTTGAGACTATTATGTATTAGCACTAAAAGCATTTTATTTTGTAAACAAAATTCAAATAATGTGGAATTAATATTGAAACTTAGTATTTTAAATTTCAGAAGAACATGAAACAGATGAAAAAAGAGGCAAAATCTATAAGCCATCTTCAAGATTTGCAGATCAAAAAAACCCTCCGAATCAGTCATCCAATGAAAGACCACCATCTCTTCTTGTGATAGAAACCAAAAAACCTGTAAGTCCTTCTTAAATAGGATATCACTTATGTTGAGATGACACTGTCAGTGGTACTTTTAGTACTTCCACTGTAAGCAGGACTTTGGTTTCTTTTTAATTCTTTTGTGACTAGATGTTGAGTTTTGGACCTTAAGAATAATTTAGAATAGGACATGTAGATAATAGTTCTTGCTCTTTGAGCACTGAGCATTTGCTATTACAATAGTCATAGCATTGAAAAGCAAGTGAAAAGGTGACTAGTATATTTTAGTTGAAAATATAAAATAATGGGATTGTATTTTTAAGCAATTCTGAACTGAGATATTTGTATATCTTGGAAGACTAAATATGTCCCATGTCCCACAGTGTGTCTGGTGCTTGGTACATTTTTGGAATTTATTTGGAATTACTACCAGAATTAGTGACACTTCTAAGTATCCTCAATGCTATAAAAGTTTTTATTTTTTGAGGGTAAGCTTTTTATGTAGGAAGGTAGATAGATATCATTTATTTTTTATTTTTTATTATTTTTTTAGATAGATATAATTTAAAAGTCATCCTTATAAAGTATACAATTCAGTGATTTTATATTTTTAGTATCTTTAGTTGTATAGCAATCACTGATCTCTAATTTCAGAATATTTTTATTATTCCAGAAAGAAACTTTATACCTATTTTTAGTCTTCACCAATCCCTGGCAACCACTAATATATGTTCTGTCTCTTTGGATCTGTCATTTCTGGACATTTTACACAGATGGAATCATACAACACAAACACTCAGCCATTTGTGTCTGGGTTCTTACATAATGGGTTCATCTATGTTGTGGCATATATCAGTACTTCATTCTTTTTTATGGTTTGATGATATTCCATATTATGGATATATCACATATTGTTTATCCATTTATCTCTCTCTCTTTTTTTTTTTAAACATATTTTTATTGATTTCAGAGAGGAAGAGAGAGATAGAAACATCAATGACGAGAGAGAATCATTGATCAGCTGCCTCCTGCACGTCCCACACTGGGGACTAAGCCCACAACCCAGGCATGTGCCCCCAACTGGAATCGAACCTGGGACCTTTCAGTCTGTGGGCTGTTGCTCTATCCACCAGCTAGGGCTCTATTTATCTCTTGATGGACATTTGGATTGTTTCCACTTTTGGCTATTATAGTAAAACTAGAGATCTGGTGCATGGAATTTGTGCATGGGGAAGGGCGGTCACTCAGCTTGGCCTGCACCCTCTCCAATATGGGATCCCTTGAGGGATGTCCGACTGCCAGTTTAGGCCCAATCCCGGTTGGATATCCCTCTTACAATCCGGGACTGCTGGCTCCTAATGATCGTTCGCCTACCTGCCTGCTTGCCTGCCTGATCACCCCCTAACTGCTCCCCTGCCAGCCCAATTGCTCCCAACTGCTCTCCCTTGCCAGCCTGGTCACTCCCCGCTGCCCTCCCCTACGGGCCTGGTCATCCCCATCTGCCCTTCCCTGCGGACCTGGTTGCACCCAACTGCCCTCCCCCCTGCAGGCCTGGTTGCCCCCAACTGCTCTCTCCTGCTGGCCATTTTGTGGTGGCCATCTTGTGACGACGTGGGAACAGCCATAGTGTGATAACATCATGACGGCCATCTTGTGATGATGTCCTGGGACGCCACCTAGGCTTTTATTATATAGGATAATGCTAATATAAACATTCACATATAGGCTTTTTTGTGGACATGTGTTTTCAATTCTTTTATCTATACCTGGAAGTGGATTTGCTGGGTTATAAGGTAACTATTTAACTTTTTGAGGAACTGCCAAACTCTTTTTCCAAAGTAGCTCTATCAACAATGTATGAAGATTCCAATTTTTCTATATCTGTAGCAACACTTGTTGAAATTGTTTGTCTTTAAATTTATTATAGTCATCTTAGTGGGTGTGAAGTTGTACCTAATTGTATTTTTTATTTTATTTACATTTTCCTAAAGATGCAGAACATTTATATATTTATCATTTATTTATAATCTTCTGTGGAACTGTCTTTACGGATTCTTGGCCCATTTTTAAATTTGATTATTTACCTTTTTTTTGTTTGATTATAAGAATATTCTACACTTTTGGAGTCAAGTTTTGTATCAGCTATATGATTTGCAAATATTTCTCCCATTCTGTGGATTATTTTTGCCCATCCTTGATATTGTCCTTTGAGCCATACAAGTTTAATTTACTTGAAGTTCAGTTTATCAGTTTTTTTCTTTTGCCATTGGTGCTTTTGGTGTCATGTCTAAAAAATTGTTGCCTAAGGTCATGAAGATTCATTCTTGTGTATTTCTCTAAGAATTTTATAGTTTTAGCTCCTACCTTTAGGTGTGTGAACCAGTTGAATGAAATTTTTTATTCAGTGGTGGGCAAAAGTTGGTTTACAGTTGTGGTATGTAAAACAGCTTATTCTTGTATTTTCATTTATTGTATTATAACCATACACCTACTTTTGTTCATGGTGTGCAGTAGAATTCCAACTTCATCTTTTTTGCAGGTGCATATTCAGCTGTTCTGTTACTATTTGTTAAAAAGACTATCCTCCTTTGAATTATTTTGGTTCTTATAAAAGGTTATTCTAAAAGCACTTTTGAAAATAATTTTTTTTAGCTCTATTACATGCAACTTTATACACACACACACACACACACACACACATACACACACACACACAGCTATATTTTTTTAAATAATTCTTTATTGATGAAAGTATTCCATATGTCCCCTTTCCCCTCTTATTGACTCCCTCCAACCCACCAGCCCCAGGCCCTCAGTACCCTATTGTAAGTGTCCATGGATTATACATATGTGTATATTAGGTCTTTAGTAGATTACCATCCAACTACCCACCCTCCCCCATCTTCCCTCAGATTCCCCACTCTCTTCCATGGTTCTGTCTCTAGACCCACTTTGTTCACCAGTTTATTTTGTTACTTAGATTCCACATGTGATTGTGATCAAGTGATACTTGTCTTTCTCTAACAGACTTATTTCACTTAGCATGATACTTTCCAGGTCCTTCCCTGCTATCTTA